>NC_041019.1:26800406-27403751 GCF_004193775.1 Glycine soja
ATTCAGGTTCAAAATATATCGACACTCTCTAAATTGAACAACGAAAGCTCTCGAGAAATTTAAATGGTCATAACTTTTCAGACGGATGTCCAACTCAGGGACATCATATATCGAGACACTCGAAATTGAACACAGAACCTCTCGAGAAATTTAAAGTCATAACTTTTCAGTCGGAAGACCGATTCGGGCACATAATATATCAAGACGCTCGAAATTGAACAAGGAAAAATCTCGAGAAATTTAAATGGTCATAACTTTTCACTGGGATGTTCGATTCGGGGACATAATATATCGAGACGCTGTAAATTGAACAACGGAAGCACTAGAGAAATTTGAATGGTCATAACTTTTCACACGGACTTGCGATTCTGGTTCAAAATATATCGAGACGTTCTGATTTGAACAACGAAAGCTCTCGAGAAATTTAAATGGTCATATCTTTTCACTCGGATTTCCGATTCAGGAGCATAATATATCGAGACTCTCGAAATTGAACAAAGGAACCTCACGAGAAATTCAAATGGTCATAACTTTTTAGTCGGAAGACCGAGTCGGGAATATAATATATCAACACGCTCGAATTGAACAAGCAAAAATCTCGAGAAATTTAAATGGTAATAACTTTTCACTCGGATGTCCAATTCAAGAGCATAATATATCGAGACGCTCGAAATTGAACAACGGAAGCTCTCGAGAAATTTGAATGATGTCCAATTCAAGAGCATAATATATCGAGACGCTCGAAATTGAACAACGGAAGCTCTCGAGAAATTTGAATGGTCATCCCTTTTCACACGGACTTGCGATTCTGGTTCAAAATATATCGAGACGCTCGAAATTGAACAATGGAACCTCTCGAGAAATGCAAATAGTCATAAATTTTCAGTCGCAAGACCGATTCGGGCACATAATATATCAAGACGCTTGAAATTGAACATGGAAAAATGTCGAGAAATTTAAATGGTCATAACTTTTCACACGGATGTCCAACTCAGGGACATCATATATCGAGAAGTTCGATATTGAACAACAATAGCTCTCGAGAAACTCAAATGGTCATAACTTTTCACTCGGATGTCCTATTCGGGAACATAATATATCGAGACGCATGAAATTGAATAACGGAGGCTCCCAAATAATTCAAATGGTAATATCTTTTCACTCGGATGTCCGATTCATGAGCATAATATATCGAGACACTCGAAATTGAACAACGAAACCTCTCGAGAAATTCAAATGGTCATAACTTTTCACTTGGATGTCCTATTCGGGCACAAAATATATCGAAACACACGAAATTGAATAAGGGAGGCTCTCGAGACGCTCGAAATTGAACAAGGAAAAATCTCGAGAAATTTAAATGGTCATAACTTTTCACTGTGATGTTCGATTCGGGAACATAATATATCGAGACGCTCTAAATTGAATAATGGAAGCTCTCGAGAAATTTGAATGGTCATAACTTTTCACACGGATGTCCGATTTGGGGACATAATATATCGTGACGCTCGAAATTGAACAACGAAACATCTCGAGAAATTCAAATGGTTATAACTTTTCGCTCCGATGTCCGATTCGGGGACATAATATATCAAGACGCTCGAAATTGAATGACGGAAGCTCTCGAGAAATTTGAATCGTCATAACTTTTCACACAGACTTGTGATTCAGGTGCAAAATATATAGAGACGCTCTAAATTGAACAACGAAAGCTCTCGAGAAATTTAAATGGTCATAACTTTTCACACGGATGTCCAACTCAGGGACATCATATATCGAGAAGTTCGATATTGAACAACGGAAGCTCTCGAGAAATTCAAATGGTCATAACTTTTCACTCGGATGTCCTATTCGGGAACGTAATATATTGAGACGCATGAAATTGAATAACGGAGGCTCTCGAGTAATTCAAATGGTAATATCTTTTCACTCGGATGTCCGATTCAGGAGCATAATATATCGAGACGCTCGACATTGAACAACGGAACCTCTCGAGAAATTCAAATGGTCATAACTTTTCAGTCGAAAGACCGATTCTGGCACATAATATATCAAGACGCTCGAAATTGAACAAGGAAAACTCCCGAGAAATTTAAATGGTCATAACTTTTCACTGAGATGTTCGATTCGGGGACATAATATATCGAGATGCTCTAAATTGAACAACGGAAGCTCTCGAGAAATTTGAATGGTCATAACTTTTCACACGGACTTGCGATTCTTGTTCAAAATATATCGAGACGTTCTGAATTGAACAACGAAAGCTCTCTAGAAATTTAAATGGTTATAACTTTTCACACGGACGTCCAATTTGGGGACATAATATATCGTGACGCTCAAAATTGAACAACGAAACCTCTCGAGAAATTCAAAATGTTTATAACTTTTCGCTCTGATGTCCAATTCGAGGACATAACATATCAAGACGCTCGAAATTGAACGACGGAAGCTCTCGAGAAATTTGAATGGTCATTACTTTTCACACGGACTTGCGATTCAAGTGCAAAATATATCGAGACGCTCCAAATTGAACAACGGAAGCTCTCGAGAAATTTAAATGGTCATAACTTTTCACAGGGATGTTCGATTCGGGGACATAATATATCGAGACGCTCTAAATTGAACAACGGAAGCTCTCGAAAAATTTGAATGGTCATAACTTTTCAGTTGAAAGACCGATTCTGGCACATAATATATCAAGACGCTCGAAATTGAACAAGGAAAAATCCCGAGAAATTTACATCGTCATAACTTTTCACTGGGATGTTCGATTCGGGGACATAATATATCGAGACGCTGTAAATTGAACAACGGAAGTTCTCGAGAAATTTGAATGGTCATAACGTTTCACACGGACTTGCGATTCAGGTACAAAATACATCGAGACGCTCGAAATTGAACAACGGAACCTCTCGAGAAATTCAAATGGTCATAACTTTTCAGTCGGAAGACCGATTCGGGCACATAATATATCAAGACGCTCGAAATTGAACAAGGAAAAATCCCGAGAAATTTAAATGGTCATAACTTTTCACTAGGATGTTCGATTAGGGGACATAATATATCGAGACGCTCTAAATTGAACAACGGAAGCTCTCGAAAATTTTGAATGGTCATAACTTTTCACACGGACTTGCGATTCTGGTTCAAAATATATCGAGACGTTCTGAATTGAACAACGAAAGCTCTCAAGAAATTTAAATGGTTATAACTTTTCACACGGATGTCCAATTTGGGGACATAATATATCATGACGCTCGAAATTGAACAACGAAACCTCTCGAGAAATTCAAAATGTTTATAACTTTTCGCTCAGATGTCCGATTTGGGGACATAATATATCAAGACGCTCGAAATTGAACGACGGAAGCTCTCGAAAAATTTGAATGATCATAACTTTTCACAAGGACTTGCGATTCAGGTGCAAAATATATCGAGACGCTCTAAATTGACCAACGGAAGCTCTTGAGAAATTTAAATGGTCATAAATTTTCACAGGGATGTCCAACTCAGGGACATCATATATCGAGAAATTCGACATTGAACAACGGAAGCTCTCGAGAAATTCAAATGGTAATATCTTTTCACTCGGATGTCCGATTCAGGAGCATAATATATCGAGACGCTTGAAATTGAAAAACGAAACCTCTCGAGAAATTCAAATGGTCATAACTTTTCAATCAGAAGACCGATTCGGGCACATAATATATCAAGACTCTCGAAATTGAACAAGGAAAAATCTCGAGAAATTTAAATGGTGAAAACTTTTCAATGGGATGTTCGATTCGGGGACATAATATATCGAGACGCTCTAAATTGAACAACGGAAGCTCTCAAGAAATTTGAATGGTCATAACTTTTTACACAGACTTGCGACTCTGGTTCAAAATATATCGAGACGTTCTGAATTGAAAAACGAAAGCTCTCCACAAATTTAAATGGTCATAATTTTTCACACGGATATCCGATTTGGGGACATAATATATCGTGACGCTCGAAATTGAACAACGAAACCTATCGAGAAATTCAAATAGTTATAACTTTTCGCTCCGATGTCCGATTCGGGCACAAAAAATATCAAGACGCTCGAAATTGATCGACGGAAGCTCTCGAGAAATTTGAATGGTCATAACTTTTCACACGGACTTGCGATTCAGGTGCAAAATATATCGAGACGCTCTAAATTGAACAACGGAAGCTCTCGAGAAATTTGAATGGTCATAACTTTGCACTGGGATGTTCGATTCGGGGACATAATATATCGAGACGCTCTAAATTGAACAACAGAAGGTCTCGAGAAATTTGAATGGTCATAACTTTTCACACGGAGTTGCGATTCTGGTTTAAAATATATCGAGACGTTCTGAATTGAACAACGAAAGGTCTCGAGAAATTTAAATGGTCATAACTTTTCACACGGATTTCCAATTTGGGGACATAGTATATCGTGACGCTCGAAATTGAACAACGAAACCTATCGAGAAATTCAAATAGTTATAACTTTTCGCTCCGATGTCCGATTCGGGCACATAAAATATCAAGACGCTCGAAATTGAACGACGGAAGCACTCGAGAAATTTGAATGGTCATAACTTTTCACACAGACTTGCGATTCAGGTGCAAAATATATCGAGACGCTCTAAATTGAACAACGGAAGCTTTCGAGAAATTTAAAAGGTCATAACTTTTCACAGGGATGTCCAACTCAGGGACATTATATATCGAGAATTTCGATATTGAACAACGGAAGCTCTCGAGAAATTCAAATGGTCATAACTTTTCACTCGGATGTCCTATTCGGGAACATAAAATATCGAGACGCACGAAATTGAATAACGGAGGCTCTCGAGTAATTCAAATGATAATATCTTTTCACTCGGATGTCCTATTCAGGAGCATAATATATCGAGACGCTCGTAATTGAACAACGGAACCTCTCGAGAAATTCAAATGGTCATAACTTTTCAGTCGGAAGACCGATTCTGGCACATAATATATCAAGACGCTCGAAATTGAACAAGGAAAAATCTTGAGAAATTTAAATGGTCATAACTTTTCACTGGGATGCTCGATTCGGGGACATAATATATCGAGACGCTCTAAATTGAACAACGGAAGGTCTCGAGAAATTTGAATGGTCATAACTTTTCACACGGACTTGCGATTCTGGTTTAAAATATATCGAGACGTTCTGAATTGAACAACGAAAGGTCTCGAGAAATTTAAATGGTCATAACTTTTCACACGGATGTCCAATTTGGGGACATAGTATATCGTGACGCTCGAAATTGAACAACGAAACCTCTCGAGAAACTCAAAATGATTATAACTTTTCGCTCGGATGTCCCATTCGGGGACATAATATATCAAGACGCTCAAAATTGAACGACGGAAGCTCTCGAGAAATTTGAATGGTCATAAGTTTTCACACGGACTTGCGATTCAGGTGCAACATATATCGAGACGCTCTAAATTGAACGACGAAAGCTCTCGAGAAATTTAAATGGACATAACTTTTCACACGGATGTCCAACTCAGGGACATCATATATCGAGAAGTTTGATATTGAACAACGAAAGCTCTCGAGAAATTCAAATGGTCATAACTTTTCACTCGGATGTCCTATTTCAGGAACATAATATATCGAGACGCACGAAATTGAATAACGAAGGCTCACGAGTAATTCAACTGGTTATATCTTTTCACTCGGATGTCCGATTCAGGAGCATAATATATCGAGACGCTAGGAATTGAACAACGGAACCTCTCGAGAAATTCAAATGGTCATAACTTTTCAGTCGGAAGACCGATTCTGGCACATAATATATCAAGACGCTCGAAATTGAACAAGGAAGAATCTCGAGAAATTTAAATGGTCATAACTTTTCACTGGGATGTTCGATTCGCGGACATAATATATCGAGACGCTCTAAATTGAACAACGGAAGCTCTCGAGAAATTTAAATGGTCATAACTTTTCACAGGGATGTCCAACTCAGGGACATCATATATCAAGAAGTTCGATATTGAACAACGGAAACTCTCGAGAAATTCAAATGGTAATATCTTTTCACTCGGATGTCCGATTCAGGAGCATAATATATCGAGACGCTCGAAATTGAACAAAGGAACCTCTCGAGAAATTCAAATGGTCATAACTTTTCACTTGGATGTCCTATTCGGGCACAAAATATATCGAAACACACGAAATTGAATAAGGGAGGCTCTCGAGACGCTCGAAATTGAACAAGGAAAAATCTCGAGAAATTTAAATGGTCATAACTTTTCACTCGGATGTCCTATTTCAGGAACATAATATATCGAGACGCACGAAATTGAATAACGAAGGCTCACGAGTAATTCAACTGGTAATATCTTTTCACTCGGATGTCCGATTCAGGAGCATAATATATCGAGACGCTAGGAATTGAACAACGGAACCTCTCGAGAAATTCAAATGGTCATAACTTTTCAGTCGGAAGACCGATTCTGGCACATAATATATCAAGACGCTCGAAATTGAACAAGGAAGAATCTCGAGAAATTTAAATGGTCATAACTTTTCACTGGGATGTTCGATTCGCGGACATAATATATCGAGACGCTCTAAATTGAACAACGGAAGCTCTCAAGAAATTTAAATGGTCATAACTTTTCACAGGGATGTCCAACTCAGGGACATCATATATCAAGAAGTTCGATATTGAACAACGGAAACTCTCGAGAAATTCAAATGGTAATATCTTTTCACTCGGATGTCCGATTCAGGAGCATAATATATCGAGACGCTCGAAATTGAACAAAGGAACCTCTCGAGAAATTCAAATGGTCATAACTTTTCAGTCGGAAGACCGATTCAGGAACATAATATATCAAGACGCTCGAAATAAAACAAGGAAAAATCTCGAGAAATTTAAATGGTAATAACTTTTCACTCGGATGTCCAATTCAGGAGCATAATATATCGAGACGCTCGAAATTGAACAACGGAAGCTCTCGAGAAATTTGAATGGTCATAACTTTTCCCACAGACTTGCGATTCTGGTTCAAAATATATCGAGACACTCGAAAATGAACAACGGAACCTCTCGAGAAATTCAAATAGTCATAACTTTTCAGTCAGAAGACTGATTCGGGCACATAATATATCAAGTCGCTTGAAATTGAACATGGAAAAATCTTGAGAATTTTAAATTTTCATAACTTTCCACACGGACTTGCGATTCTGGTTCAAAATATATCGAGACGTTCTGATTTGAACAACGAAAGCTCTCGAGAAATTTAAATGGTCATATCTTTTCACGCGGATTTCCGATTCAGGAGCATAATATATCGAGACTCTCGAAATTGAACAAAGGAACCTCACGAGAAATTCAAATGGTCATAACTTTTTAGTCGGAAGACCGAGTCGGGAATATAATATATCAACACGCTCGAAATTGAACAAGCAAAATCTCGAGAAATTTAAATGGTAATAACTTTTCACTCGGATGTCCAATTCAAGAGCATAATATATCGAGACGCTCGAAATTGAACAACGGAAGCTCTCGAGAAATTTGAATGATGTCCAATTCAAGAGCATAATATATCGAGACGCTCGAAATTGAACAACGGAAGCTCTCGAGAAATTTGAATGGTCATCCCTTTTCACACGGACTTGCGATTCTGGTTCAAAATATATCGAGACGCTCGAAATTGAACAATGGAACCTCTCGAGAAATTCAAATAGTCATAAATTTTCAGTCGCAAGACCGATTCGGGCACATAATATATCAAGACGCTTGAAATTGAACATGGAAAAATGTCGAGAAATTTAAATGGTCATAACTTTTCACACGGATGTCCAACTCAGGGACATCATATATCGAGAAGTTCGATATTGAACAACAATAGCTCTCGAGAAACTCAAATGGTCATAACTTTTCACTCGGATGTCCTATTCGGGAACATAATATATCGAGACGCATGAAATTGAATAACGGAGGCTCCCAAGTAATTCAAATGGTAATATCTTTTCACTCGGATGTCCGATTCAGGAGCATAATATATCGAGACACTCGAAATTGAACAACGAAACCTCTCGAGAAATTCAAATGGTCATAACTTTTCACTTGGATGTCCTATTCGGGCACAAAATATATCGAAACACACGAAATTGAATAAGGGAGGCTCTCGAGACGCTCGAAATTGAACAAGGAAAAATCTCGAGAAATTTAAATGGTCATAACTTTTCACTGTGATGTTCGATTCGGGAACATAATATATCGAGACGCTCTAAATTGAATAATGAAAGCTCTCGAGAAATTTGAATGGTCATAACTTTTCACACGGATGTCCAATTTGGGGACATAATATATCGTGACGCTCGAAATTGAACAACGAAACATCTCGAGAAATTCAAATGGTTATAACATTTCGCTCCGATGTCCGATTCGGGGACATAATATATCAAGACGCTCGAAATTGAATGACGGAAGCTCTCGAGAAATTTGAATCGTCATAACTTTTCACACGGACTTGTGATTCAGGTGCAAAATATATAGAGACGCTCTAAATTGAACAACGAAAGCTCTCGAGAAATTTAAATGGTCATAACTTTTCACACGGATGTCCAACTCAGGGACATCATATATCGAGAAGTTCGATATTGAACAACGGAAGCTCTCGAGAAATTCAAATGGTCATAACTTTTCACTCGGATGTCCTATTCGGGAACGTAATATATTGAGACGCATGAAATTGAATAACGGAGGCTCTCGAGTAATTCAAATGGTAATATCTTTTCACTCGGATGTCCGATTCAGGAGCATAATATATCGAGACGCTCGACATTGAACAACGGAACCTCTCGAGAAATTCAAATGGTCATAACTTTTCAGTCGAAAGACCGATTCTGGCACATAATATATCAAGACGCTCGAAATTGAACAAGGAAAACTCCCGAGAAATTTAAATGGTCATAACTTTTCACTGAGATGTTCGATTCGGGGACATAATATATCGAGATGCTCTAAATTGAACAACGGAAGCTCTCAAGAAATTTGAATGGTCATAACTTTTCACACGGACTTGCGATTCTTGTTGAAAATATATCGAGACGTTCTGAATTGAACAACGAAAGCTCTCGAGAAATTTAAATGGTTATAACTTTTCACACGGACGTCCAATTTGGGGACATAATATATCGTGACGCTCGAAATTGAACAACAAAACCTCTCGAGAAATTCAAAATGTTTATAACTTTTCGCTCTGATGTCCGATTCGAGGACATAACATATCAAGACGCTCGAAATTGAACGACGGAAGCTCTCGAGAAATTTGAATGGTCATTACTTTTCACACGGACTTGCGATTGAAGTGCAAAATATATCGAGACGCTCCAAATTGAACAACGGAAGCTCTCGAGAAATTCAAATGGTCATAACTTTTCAGTCGGAAGACCGATTTTGGCACATAATATATCAAGACGCTCGAAATTGAACAAGGAAAAATCTTGAGAAATTTAAATGGTCATAACTTTTCACTGGGATGTTCGATTCGGGGACATAATATATCGAGACGCTCTAAATTGACCAACGGAAGGTCTCGAGAAATTTGAATGGTCATAACTTTTCACACGGACTTGCGATTCTGGTTTTAAATATATCGAGACGTTCTGAATTGAACAACGAAAGGTCTCGAGAAATTTAAATGGTCATAACTTTTCACACGGATGTCCAATTTGGGGACATAGTATATCGTGACGCTCGAAATTGAACAACGAAACCTCTCGAGAAACTCAAAATGATTATAACTTTTCGCTCGGATGTCCGATTCGGGGACATAATATATCAAGACGCTCAAAATTGAACGACGGAAGCTCTCGAGAAATTTGAATGCTCATAACTTTTCACACGGACTTGCGATTCAGGTGCAACATATATCGAGACGCTCTAAATTGAACGACGAAAGCTCTCGAGAAATTTAAATCAACATAACTTTTCACACGGATGTCCAACTCAGGGACATCATATATCGAGAAGTTTGATATTGAACAACGAAAGCTCTCGAGAAATTCAAATGGTCATAACTTTTCACTCGGATGTCCTATTTCAGGAACATAATATATCGAGACGCACGAAATTGAATAACGAAGGCTCACGAGTAATTCAACTGGTAATATCTTTTCACTCGGATGTCCGATTCAGGAGCATAATATATCGAACCGCTAGGAATTGAACAACGGAACATCTCGAGAAATTCAAATGGTCATAACTTTTCAGTCGGAAGACCGATTCTGGCACATAATATATCAAGACGCTCGAAATTGAACAAGGAAGAATCTCGAGAAATTTAAATGGTCATAACTTTTCACTGGGATGTTCGATTCGCGGACATTATATATCGAGACGCTCTAAATTGAACAACGGAAGCTCTCGAGAAATTTAAATGGTCATAACTTTTCACAGGGATGTCCAACTTAGGGACATCATATATCAAGAAGTTCGATATTGAACAACGGAAACTCTCGAGAAATTCAAATGCTAATATCTTTTTACTCGGATGTCCGATTCAGGAGCATAATATATCGAGACGCTCGAAATTGAATAAAGGAACCTCTCGAGAAATTCAAATGGTCATAACTTTTCAGTCGGAAGACCGATTCAGGAACATAATATATCAAGACGCTCGAAATAAAACAAGGAAAAATCTCGAGAAATTTAAATGGTAATAACTTTTCACTCGGATGTCCAATTCAGGAGCATAATATATCGAGACGCTCGAAATTGAACAACGGAAGCTCTCGAGAAATTTGAATGGTCATAACTTTTCCCACAGACTTGCGATTCTGGTTCAAAATATATCGAGACGCTCGAAAATGAACAACGGAACCTCTCGAGAAATTCAAATAGTCATAACTTTTCAGTCAGAAGACTGATTCGGGCACATAATATATCAAGTCGCTTGAAATTGAACATGGAAAAATCTTGAGAATTTTAAATTTTCATAACTTTTCACACGGACTTGCGATTCTGGTTCAAAATATATCGAGACGTTCTGAATTGAACAACGAAAGCTCTCGAGAAATTTAAATGGTTATAACTTTTCACACGGACGTCCAATTTGGGGACATAATATATCGTGACGCTCGAAATTGAACAACGAAACCTCTCGAGAAATTCAAAATGTTTATAACTTTTCGCTCTGATGTCCGATTCGAGGACATAACATATCAAGACGCTCGAAATTGAACGACGGAAGCTCTCGAGAAATTTGAATGGTCATTACTTTTCACACGGATTTGCGATTCAAGTGCAAAATATATCGAGACGCTCCAAATTGAACAACGGAAGCTCTCGAGAAATTTGAATGGTCATAACTTTTCACACAGACTTGCGATTCTGGTTCAAAATATATCGGGACGCTCGAAAATGAACAACGGAACCTCTCGAGAAATTCAAATAGTCATAACTTTTCAGTCAGAAGACCGATTCGGGCACATAATACATCAAGTCGCTTGAAATTGAACATGGAAAAATCTTGAGAATTTTAAATTTTCATAACTTTTCACACGGATGTCCAACTCAGGGACATCATATATCGAGAAGTTCGATATTGAACAACGGAAGCTCTCGAGAAATTCAAATGGTCATAACTTTTCACTCGCATTTCCTATTCGGGAGCATAATATATCGAGATGCTCGAAATTGAACGGAACCTCTCGGGAAATTCAAATTGTCATAACTTTTCACTCGAAAGACCAATTCTGGCACGTAATATATCAAGACGCTCGAAATTGAACAAGGAAAAATCTCGAGAAATTTAAATGGTCATAACTTTTCACTAGGATGTTCGATTTTGGGACACAATATATCGAGACGCTCTAAATTGACCAACGGAAGCTCTCGAAAAATTTGAATGGTCATAACTTTTCACACGGACTTGCGATTCTGGTTCAAAATATATCGAGACGTTCTGAATTGAACAACGAAAGCTCTCAAGAAATTTAAATGGTCATAGCTTTTCACACGGATGTCCAATTTGGGGACATAATATATCGTGACGCTCGAAATTTAACAACGAAACCTCTCGAGAAATTCAAAATGGTTATAACTTTTCGCACGGATGTCCGATTCGGGGACACAATATATCAAGACGCTCGGAATTGAACGACGGAAGCTCTCGAGAAATATGAATGGTCATAACTTTTCACACGGACTTGCGATTCAGGTGCAAAATATATCGAGACGCTCTAAACTGAACAACGAAAGCTGTCGAGAAATTTAAATGGTCATAACGTTTCACAGGGATGTCCAACTCAGGGACATCATATATCGAGAAGTTTGACATTGAACAACGGAAGCTCTCGAGAAATTCAAATGGTCATAGCTTTTCACTCGGATGTCCTATTCGGGAACATAATATATTGAGACGCTCGAAATTGAACAAAGGAACCTCTCGAGAAATTCAAATGGTCATAACTTTTCAGTCGGAAGACCGATTCAGGAACATAATATAACAAGACGCTCGAAATTGAACAAGGAAAAATCTCGAGACATTTAAATGGTAATAACTTTTCACTCGGATGTCGAATTCAGGAGCATAATATATCGAGACGCTCGAAATTGAACAACGGAAGCTCTCAAGAAATTTGAATGGTCATAACTTTTCACACGGACTTGCGATTCTGGTTCAAAATATATCGAGACGCTCGAAAATGAACAACGGAATCTCTCGAGAAATTCAAATAGTCATAACTTTTCAGTCGGAAGACCGATTCGGGCACATAATATATCAAGTCGCTTGAAATTGAACATGGAAAAATCTTGAGAAATTTAAATTTTCATAAATATTCACACAGATGTCCAACTCAGGGACATCATATATCGAGAAGTTCAATATTGAACAACGGAAGCTCTCGAGAAATTCAAATGGTCATAACTTTTCAGTCGGATGTCCTATTCGGGAACATAATATATCGAGACACATGAAATTGAATAACGGAGGCTCTCGAGTAATTCAAATGGTAATATCTTTTCACTCGGATGTCCGATTCAGGAGCATAATATATCGAGATGCTCGAAATTGAACAACGGAACCTCTCGAGAAATTCAAATTGTCATAACTTTTCACTCGAAAGACCGATTCTGGCACATAATATATCAAGACGCTCGAAATTGAAGAAGGAAAAATCTCGAGAAATTTAAATGGTCATAACTTTTCACTGGGATGTTCGATTTGGGGACATAATATATCGAAACGCTTTAAATTGAACAACGGAACCTCTCGAGAAATTTGAATGGTCATAACTTTTCACACGGACTTGCGATTCTTGTTCAAAATATATCGAGACGTTCTAAATTGAACAACGAAAGCTCTCGAGAAATTTAAATGGTCATAACTTTTCACACGGATGTCCGATTTGGGGACATAGTATATCGTGACGCTCGAAATTGAACAAGGAAAAATCTAGAGAAATTTAAATGGTCATAACTTTTCACTGGAATGTTCGATTCGGGGACATAATATATCGAGACTGATGAGAATCATGAAACTGGCCAAATACAGGCTAAGGGCCCAAGTGGAGAAGGATGAAGGCCTAAGTGGAGAAGGACAAAGCCCCCGAGTGGAGAAGGATGAAGGCCCAAGTGGAGAAAGATGAAGGCCCAGAGGCAGAGGCACTATCAAGACAATTAATGTTGCTGAAGGCCCAAACTAATTTGAAGGCCCAAGTTAAATATGTTTTTAGTTATAATTTTTATTTATTGTAGTCTTGGCCCAACCTATTTAGAAGGCCCATGTCTATTTTTATCTTTTAGTTCAGATACACTATAAGTATTGGTTTTTGTTTTGAATAAAAAAAAACTTTTGGCATTTTGATAAAATTTGGTGAGAGTTTCTCTCTGGGTTCCTTGTTGAACCAATCTCAGACTTATCAAGGTAATCCTTGTGGCGTCTGTCCAGACTTATCTTCCTTCACCGGAAGTGGCGTCTACCCTGACTTATCTTCCTTAACCGGAAGTGGCGTCTACCCAGACTTATCTTCCTTCACTGGAAGTGGCGTCTACCATGACTTATCTTCCTTCACTGGAAGTGGCGTCATCCAAACCTTCGTAGCCTGTATCAAGCGATCCGCCCCGTAAGATTCACATCATCTGGTATCAGAGCTTCGGCTCTTGATACAGGTTCTATCCTATCCTATCCTATTTTTTTTTCTTTGTAATTTGTCTAGGTTCGTGTTTTTGTCCTTGTTCTGTTATTTGCGTTCTTGTTTCGTTTTTTTTTGCGTCTTGTGTTCTGTTATTTGCGTTCTTGTTCTTGTTTCTTGTGTCTTTCACACTGTGTCAAAAAAAAAATTGCAAAAAAAAAAATTTGAAAAAAAAAAAGTGGGTGTTTGATCTTTGAACACGAAATTGAGGCATTTAGAGGTGTTTTTTTTTTGAAAGAAAATCGTGGAACAAATCCCCTTATCTAGATTCTCCTCTGAATTCTGAGCGTTTTGATATATAGTGGGCCTCAAACAGACAATCGTAGCAAAAGTTATGAGCATTTGAATTTTAGTTGTCATATCTGTTATCTTATCTGTTATCCTATCTGTTATCTTATTTGTTATCATATCTGTTATCCAAATTAAATCTAATTTGTTATCCCAAATCTGATCTATTATCCAAATCAAATCAAATCAAAAAAAATTATCCAAATCAGATTTGTTATCCAAATCTAATCTGTTATCCAAATCAAATCCAATCTGCTATCCAAATCAAGTCCAAGTTGTTATCCCAAATCAAATCTGTTACTCTGATAATTCTATTGTCTTTCCTTTTATTTTATATTACCTTGTGTGTCTAATTCGGTCTATCCAGGAACTTAAGAGGGAGTGAGTGGTAAAAGGCAAGAGTGAAAACATCACACAAAAGCCTATATTGAGAGCATCAAACACGAGTGAACTACCATTAAAGAGAGAAACACGTGAGTAGAGTGTGGTGAGGTCCTGAATTTTTTTTTAATTTACTGCAAAATTCTTTGTTCCTTAATCATGGCAAGAGCTGGTGACAATGGTGGTGTATATCATCAACTGGATGAATCTCAACGCTTATTTCTGGACGCGTGGACTACACAAATGCAACGTTTGTTGACCAAATCTTCCTTGTTTACTCTTAAACCTCTATCCCCTAGAGAAGTGTGTGATGACCAAATCAGAATGAGAGAAAAAAGAGAACAAGAGAAAGAAAATAGTGAGGCTCCACAAAGGAATATGAAAAAGAAGAGTGATACACCCGAGGAAAAGAGTGATACACAAAAGAGAGAGAGTGATAATTCTAATCAGTTAACTATTTATGTTTCTCCTAGTGTTCAACCCTTATTGCAGGAATTTAAAGATGTCTTTTCCAAGGAGATTTCTCATGGACTGCCACCTTCAAGAAGCATAGAACATCAAGTTGATCTCCTTCTAGAAGCTTCATTGCCTAACAGGCCAACTTACAACAGCAAGCCCCAAGAGACTCAGCATAAGGATGCACAGACCAAAGTTGCGTATGTAAAAAAATTGTATGACCAAGTGAAGGTGCAAATTGCAAAGAAGAATGAAAGCTATGCCAAGCAAGCCCACAAGGAAAGGAAGGAAGTGGTACTTGAACACGGTGATGATCCTGAACATTTGAAGACAAATGTTTTCCAAGAAGGAGGGAATGATGAGAATCATGAAACTGGCCAAATACAGGCTAAAGGCCCAAGTGGAGAAGGACAAAGGCCTAAGTGGAGAAGGACAAAGCCCCCGAGTGGAGAAGGATGAAGGCCCAAGTGGAGAAAGATGAAGGCCCAAAGGCAGAGGCACTATCAAGACAATTAATGTTGCTGAAGGCCCAAACTAATTTGAAGGCCCAAGTTAAATATGTTTTTAGTTATAATTTTTATTTATTGTAGTCTTGGCCCAACCTATTTAGAAGGCCCATGTCTATTTTTATCTTTTAGTTCAGATACACTATAAGTATTGGTTTTTGTTTTGAATAAAAAAAAACTTTTGGCATTTTGATAAAATTTGGTGAGAGTTTCTCTCTGGGTTCCTTGTTGAACCAATCTCAGACTTATCAAGGTAATCCTTGTGGCGTCTGTCCAGACTTATCTTCCTTCACCGGAAGTGGCGTCTACCCTGACTTATCTTCCTTAACCGGAAGTGGCGTCTACCCAGACTTATCTTCCTTCACTGGAAGTGGCGTCTACCCTGACTTATCTTCCTTCACCGGAAGTGGCGTCATCCAAAAACTCTACAGCCTGTATCAAGTGATCCGCCCCGTAAGATTCATATCAGAGACGCTCTAAATTGAACAACGGAAGCTCTCGAGAAATTTGAATGGTCATAACTTTTCACACGGACTTGCGATTCAGGTGCAACATATATCGAGACGCTCTAAATTGATCGACGAAAGCTCTCGAGAAATTTAAATGGACATAACTTTTCACACGGATGTCCAACTCAGGGACATCATATATCGAGAAGTTTGATATTGAACAACGAAAGCTCTCGAGAAATTCAAATGGTCATAACTTTTCACTCGGATGTCCTATTTCAGGAACATAATATATCGAGACGCACGAAATTGAATAACGAAGGCTCACGAGTAATTCAACTGGTAATATCTTTTCACTCGGATGTCCGATTCAGGAGCATAATATATCGAGACGCTAGGAATTGAACAACGGAACCTCTCGAGAAATTCAAATGGTCATAACTTTTCAGTCGGAAGACCGATTCTGGCACATAATATATCAAGACGCTCGAAATTGAACAAGGAAGAATCTCGAGAAATTTAAATGGTCATAACTTTTAACTGGGATGTTCGATTCGCGGACATAATATATCGAGACGCTCTAAATTGAACAACGGAAGCTCTCGAGAAATTTAAATGGTCATAACTTTTCACAGGGATGTCCAACTCAAGGACATCATATATCAAGAAGTTCGATATTGAACAACGGAAACTCTCGAGAAATTCAAATGGTAATATCTTTTCACTCGGATGTCCGATTCGGGAGCATAATATATCGAGACGCTCGAAATTGAACAAAGGAACCTCTCGAGAAATTCAAATGGTCATAACTTTTCAGTCGGAAGACCGATTCAGGAACATAATATATCAAGACGCTCGAAATTGAACAAGGAAAAATCTCGAGAAATTTAAATGGTAATAACTTTTCACTCGGATGTCCAATTCAGGAGCATAATATATCGAGACGCTCGAAATTGAACAATGGAAGCTCTCGAGAAATTTGAATGGTCATAACTTTTCACACAGACTTGCGATTCTGGTTCAAAATATATCGAGACGCTCGAAAATGAAAAACGGAACCTCTCGAGAAATTCAAATAGTCATAACTTTTCAGTCAGAAGACCGATTCGGGCACATAATATATCAAGTCGCTTGAAATTGAACATGGAAAAATCTTGAGAATTTTAAATTTTCATAACTTTTCACACGGATGTCCAACTCAGGGACATCATATATCGAGAAGTTCGATATTGAACAACGGAAGCTCTCGAGAAATTCAAATGGTCATAACTTTTCACTCGGATGTCCTATTCGGGAGCATAATATATCGAGATGCTCGAAATTGAACAACGGAACCTCTCGAGAAATTCAAATTGTCATAACTTTTCACTCGAAAGACCGATTCTGGCACGTAATATATCAAGACGCTCGAAATTGAACAAGGAAAAATCTCGAGAAATTTAAATGGTCATAACTTTTCACTAGGATGTTCGATTTGGGGACACAATATATCGAGACGCTCTAAATTGACCAACGGAAGCTCTCGAAAAATTTGAATGGTCATAACTTTTCACACGGACTTGCGATTCTGGTTCAAAATATATCGAGACGTTCTGAATTGAACAACGAAAGCTCTCGAGAAATTTAAATGGTCATAGCTTTTCACACGGATGTCCAATTTGGGGACATAATATATCGTGACGCTCGAAATTTAACAACGAAACCTCTCGAGAAATTCAAAATGGTGATAACTTTTCGCACGGATGTCCGATTCGGGGACACAATATATCAAGACGCTCGGAATTGAACGACGGAAGCTCTCGAGAAATATGAATGGTCATAACTTTTCACACGGACTTGCGATTCAGGTGCAAAATATATCAAGACGCTCTAAACTGAACAACGAAAGCTGTCGAGAAATTTAAATGGTCATAACGTTTCACAAGGATGTCCAACTCAGGGACATCATATATCGAGAAGTTTGACATTGAACAACGGAAGCTCTCGAGAAATTCAAATGGTCATAACTTTTCACTCGGATGTGCTATTCGGGAACATAATATATTGAGACGCTCGAAATTGAACAAAGGAACCTCTCGAGAAATTCAAATGGTCATAACTTTTCAGTCGGAAGACCGATTCAGGAACATAATATATCAAGACGCTCGAAATTGAACAAGGAAAAATCTCGAGAAATTTAAATGGTAATAACTTTTCACTCGGATGTCGAATTCAGGAGCATAATATATCGAGACGCTCGAAATTGAACAACGGAAGCTCTCAAGAAATTTGAATGGTCATAACTTTTCACACGGACTTGCGATTCTGGTTCAAAATATATCGAGACGCTCGAAAATGAACAACGGAATCTCTCGAGAAATTCAAATAGTCATAACTTTTCAGTCGGAAGACCGATTCGGGCACATAATATATCAAGTCGCTTGAAATTGAACATGGAAAAATCTTGAGAAATTTAAATTTTCATAAATATTCACACAGATGTCCAACTCAGGGACATCATATATCGAGAAGTTCAATATTGAACAACGGAAGCTCTCGAGAAATTCAAATGGTCATAACTTTTCACTCGGATGTCCTATTCGGGAACATAATATATCGAGACACATGAAATTGAATAACGGAGGCTCTCGAGTAATTCAAATGGTAATATCTTTTCACTCGGATGTCCGATTCCGGAGCATAATATATCGAGATGCTCGAAATTGAACAACGGAACCTCTCGAGAAATTCAAATTGTCATAACTTTTCACTCGAAAGACCGATTCTGGCACATAATATATCAAGACGCTCGAAATTGAAGAAGGAAAAATCTCGAGAAATTTAAATGGTCATAACTTTTCACTGGGATGTTCGATTTGGGGACATAATATATCGAAACGCTTTAAATTGAACAACGGAAGCTCTCGAGAAATTTGAATGGTCATAACTTTTCACACGGACTTGCGATTCTTGTTCAAAATATATCGAGACGTTCTAAATTGAACAACGAAAGCTCTCGAGAAATTTAAATGGTCATAACTTTTCACACGGATGTCCGATTTGGGGACATAGTATATCGTGACGCTCGAAATTGAACAAGGAAAAATCTAGAGAAATTTAAATGGTCATAACTTTTCACTGGAATGTTCGATTCGGGGACATAATATATCGAGACGCTCTAAATTGAACAACGGAAGCTCTCGAGAAATTTGAATGGTCATAACTTTTCACATGGACTTGCGATTCAGGTGCAACATATATCGAGACGCTCTAAATTGAACGACGAAAGCTCTCGAGAAATTTAAATGGACATAACTTTTCACACGGATGTCCAACTCAGGGACATCATATATCGAGAAGTTTGATATTGAACAACGAAAGCTCTCGAGAAATTCAAATGGTCATAACTTTTCACTCGGATGTCCTATTTCAGGAACATAATATATCGAGACGCACGAAATTGAATAACGAAGGCTCACGAGTAATTCAACTGGTAATATCTTTTCACTCGGATGTCCGATTCAGGAGCATAATATATCGAGACGCTCGAAATTGAACAACGGAAGCTCTCGAGAAATTTGAATGGTCATAACTTTTCACACGGACTTGCGATTCTGGTTCAAAATATATCGGGACGCTCGAAAATGAACAACGGAACCTCTCGAGAAATTCAAATAGTCATAACTTTTCAGTCAGAAGACCGATTCGGGCACATAATACATCAAGTCGCTTGAAATTGAACATGGAAAAATCTTGAGAATTTTAAATTTTCATAACTTTTCACACGGATGTCCAACTCAGGGACATCATATATCGAGAAGTTCGATATTGAACAACGGAAGCTCTCGAGAAATTCAAATGGTCATAACTTTTCACTCGGATGTCCTATTCGGGAGCATAATATATCGAGATGCTCGAAATTGAACAACGGAACCTCTCGAGAAATTCAAATTGTCATAACTTTTCACTCGAAAGACCGATTCTGGCACGTAATATATCAAGACGCTCGAAATTGAACAAGGAAAAATCTCGAGAAATTTAAATGGTCATAACTTTTCACAAGGATGTTCGATTTGGGGACACAATATATCGAGACGCTCTAAATTGACCAACGGAAGCTCTCGAAAAATTTGAATGGTCATAACTTTTCACACGGACTTGCGATTCTGGTTCAAAATATATCGAGACGTTCTGAATTGAACAACGAAAGCTCTCGAGAAATTTAAATGGTCATAACTTTTCACACGGATGTCAATTTTGGGGACATAATATATCGTGACGCTCGAAATTTAACAACGAAACCTCTCGAGAAATTCAAAATGGTTATAACTTTTCGCACGGATGTCCGATTCGGGGACACAATATATCAAGACGCTCGTAATTGAACGACGGAAGCTCTCGAGAAATATGAATGGTCATAACTTTTCCCACGGACTTGCGATTCAGGTGCAAAATATATCGACACGCTCTAAACTGAACAACGAAAGTTGTCGAGAAATTTAAATGGTCATAACGTTTCACAGGGATGTCCAACTCAGGGACATCATATATCGAGAAGTTTGACATTGAACAACGGAAGCTCTCGAGAAATTCAAATGGTCATAACTTTTCACTCGGATGTCCTATTCGGGAACATAATATATTGAGACGCTCGAAATTGAACAAAGGAACCTCTCGAGAAATTCAAATGGTCATAACTTTTCAGTCGGAAGACCGATTCAGGAACATAATATATCAAGACGCTCGAAATTGAACAAGGAAAAATCTCGAGAAATTTAAATGGTAATAACTTTTCACTCGGATGTCGAATTCAGGAGCATAATATATCGAGACGCTCGAAATTGAACAACGGAAGCTCTCGAGAAATTTGAATGGTCATAACTTTTCACACGGACTTGCGATTCTGGTTCAACATATATCGAGACGCTCGAAAATGAACAACGGAATCTCTCGAGAAATTCAAATAGTCATAACTTTTCAGTCGGAAGACCGATTCGGGCACATAATATATGAAGTCGCTTGAAATTGAACATGGAAAAATCTTGAGAAATTTAAATTTTCATAAATATTCACACAGATGTCCAACTCAGGGACATCATATATCGAGAAGTTCAATATTGAACAACGGAAGCTCTCGAGAAATTCAAATGGTCATAACTTTTCACTCGGATGTCCTATTCGGGAACATAATATATCGAGACACATGAAATTGAATAACGGAGGCTCTCGAGTAATTCAAATGGTAATATCTTTTCACTCGGATGTCCGATTCAGGAGCATAATATATCGAGATGCTCGAAATTGAACAACGGAACCTCTCGAGAAATTCAAATTGTCACAACTTTTCACTCGAAAGACCGATTCTGGCACATAATATATCAAGACGCTCGAAATTGAAGAAGGAAAAATCTCGAGAAATTTAAATGGTCATAACTTTTCACTGGGATGTTCGATTTGGGGACATAATATATCGAAACGCTTTAAATTGAACAACGGAAGCTCTCGAGAAATTTGAATGGTCATAACTTTTCACACGGACTTGCGATTCTTGTTCAAAATATATCGAGACGTTCTAAATTGAACAACGAAAGCTCTCGAGAAATTTAAATGGTCATAACTTTTCACACGGATGTCCGATTTGGGGACATAATATATCGTGACGCTCGAAATTGAAGAAGGAAAAATCTAGAGAAATTTAAATGGTCATAACTTTTCACTGGAATGTTCGATTCGGGGACATAATATATCGAGACGCTCTAAATTGAACAACGGAAGCTCTCGAGAAATTTGAATGGTCATAACTTTTCACACGGATGTCCAACTCAGGGATATCATATATCGAGAAGTTTGATATTGAACAACGGAAGCTCTCGAGAAATTCAAATGGTCATAACTTTTCACTCGGATGTCCTATTTCAGGAACATAATATATCAAGACGCACGAAATTGAATCACGAAGGCTCTCGAGTAATTCAACTGGTAATATCTTTTCACTCGGATGTCCGATTCAGGAGCATAATATATCGAGACGCTAGGAATGGAACAACGGAACCTCTCGAGAAATTCAAATTGTCATAACTTTTCAGTCGGAAGACCATTTCCTGCACATAATATATCAAGACGCTCAAAATTGAACAAGGAAAAATCTCGAGAAATTTAAATGGTCATAACTTTTCACTGGGATGTTCGATTCGGGGACATAATATATCGAGATGCTCTAAATTGAACAACGGAAGCTCTCGAGAAATTTGAATGGTCATAACTTTTCACACGGACTTGCGATTCTCTTTCAAAATATATCGAGACGTTCTGAATTGAACAACGAAAGCTCTCGAGAAATTTAAACGGTCATAACTTTTCACACGGATGTCCGATTTGGGGACATAATATATTGAGACACTCGAAATTGAAAAACGGAACCTCTCGAGAAATTCAAACGGTCATAAATTTTTAGTCGGAAGACCGATTCGGGCACAGAATATATCCAGACACTCGAAATTGAACAACGAAACCTCTCGAGAAACTCAAAATGATTATAACTTTTCGCTCGGATGTCCGATTCGGGGACATAATATATCAAGACGCTCAAAATTGAACGACGGGAGCTCTCGAGAAATTTGAATGGTCATAACTTTTCACACGGACTTGCGATTCAGGTGCAACATATATCGAGACGCTCTAAATTGAACGACGAAAGCTCTCGAGAAATTTAAATGGACATAACTTTTCACACGGATGTCCAACTCAGGGACATCATATATCGAGAAGTTTGATATTGAACAACGAAAGCTCTCGAGAAATTCAAATGGTCATAACTTTTCACTCGGATGTCCTATTTCAGGAACATAATATATCGAGACGCACGAAATTGAATAACGAAGGCTCACGAGTAATTCAACTGGTAATATCTTTTCACTCGGATGTCCGATTCAGGAGCATAATATATCGAGACGCTAGGAATTGAACAACGGAACCTCTCGAGAAATTCAAATGGTCATAACTTTTCAGTCGGAAGACCGATTCTGGCACATAATATATCAAGCCGCTCGAAATTGAACAAGGAAGAATTTCGAGAAATTTAAATGGTCATAACTTTTCACTGGGATGTTCGATTCGCGGACATAATATATCGAGACGCTCTAAATTGAACAACGGAAGCTCTCGAGAAATTTAAATGGTCATAACTTTTCACAGGGATGTCCAACTCAGGGACATCATATATCGAGAAGTTTGACATTGAACAACGGAAGCTCTCGAGAAATTCAAATGGTCATAACTTTTCACTCGGATGTCCTATTCGGGAACATAATATATTGAGACGCTCGAAATTGAACAAAGGAACCTCTCGAGAAATTCAAATGGTCATAACTTTTCAGTCGGAAGACCGATTCAGGAACATAATATATCAAGACGCTCGAAATTGAACAAGGAAAAATCTCGAGAAATTTAAATGGTAATAACTTTTCACTCGGATGTCCAATTCAGGAGCATAATATATCGAGACGCTCGAAATTGAACAACGGAAGCTCTCGAGAAATTTGAATGGTCATAACTTTTCACACAGACTTGCGATTCTGGTTCAAAATATATCGGGACGCTCGAAAATGAACAACGGAACCTCTCGAGAAATTCAAATAGTCATAACTTTTCAGTCAGAAGACCGATTCGGGCACATAATACATCAAGTCGCTTGAAATTGAACATGGAAAAATCTTGAGAATTTTAAATTTTCATAACTTTTCACACGGATGTCCAACTCAGGGACATCATATATCGAGAAGTTCGATATTGAACAACGGAAGCTCTCGAGAAATTCAAATGGTCATAACTTTTCACTCGGATGTCCTATTCGGGAGCATAATATATCGAGATGCTCGAAATTGAACAACGGAACCTCTCGAGAAATTCAAATTGTCATAACTTTTCACTCGAAAGACCGATTCTGGCACGTAATATATCAAGACGCTCGAAATTGAACAAGGAAAAATCTCGAGAAATTTAAATGGTCATAACTTTTCACAAGGATGTTCGATTTGGGGACACAATATATCGAGACGCTCTAAATTGACCAACGGAAGCTCTCGAAAAATTTGAATGGTCATAACTTTTCACACGGACTTGCGATTCTGGTTCAAAATATATTGAGACGTTCTGAATTGAACAACGAAAGCTCTCGAGAAATTTAAATGGTCATAACTTTTCACACGGATGTCCAATTTGGGGACATAATATATCGTGACGCTCGAAATTTAACAACGAAACCTCTCGAGAAATTCAAAATGGTTATAACTTTTCGCACGGATGTCCGATTCGGGGACACAATATATCAAGACGCTCGGAATTGAACGACGGAAGCTCACGAGAAATATGAATGGTCATAACTTTTCACACGGACTTGCGATTCAGGTGCAAAATATATCGACACGCTCTAAACTGAACAACGAAAGCTGTCGAGAAATTTAAATGGTCATAACGTTTCACAGGGATGTCCAACTCAGGGACATCATATATCGAGAAGTTTGACATTGAACAACGGAAGCTCTCGAGAAATTCAAATGGTCATAACTTTTCACTCGGATGTCCTATTCGGGAACATAATATATTGAGACGCTCGAAATTGAACAAAGGAACCTCTCGAGAAATTCAAATGGTCATAACTTTTCAGTCGGAAGACCGATTCAGGAACATAATATATCAAGACGCTCGAAATTGAACAAGGAAAAATCTCGAGAAATTTAAATGGTAATAACTTTTCACTCGGATGTCCAATTCAGGAGCATAATATATCGAGACGCTCGAAATTGAACAACGGAAGCTCTCGAGAAATTTGAATGGTCATAACGTTTCACACAGACTTGCGATTCTGGTTCAAAATATATCGGGACGCTCGAAAATGAACAACGGAACCTCTCGAGAAATTCAAATAGTCATAACTTTTCAGTCAGAAGACCGATTCGGGCACATAATACATCAAGTCGCTTGAAATTGAACATGGAAAAATCTTGAGAATTTTAAATTTTCATAACTTTTCACACGGATGTCCAACTCAGGGACATCATATATCGAGAAGTTCGATATTGAACAACGGAAGCTCTCGAGAAATTCAAATGGTCATAACTTTTCACTCGGATGTCCTATTCGGGAGCATAATATATCGAGATGCTCGAAATTGAACAACGGAACCTCTCGAGAAATTCAAATTGTCATAACTTTTCACTCGAAAGACCGATTCTGGCACGTAATATATCAAGACGCTCGAAATTGAACAAGGAAAAATCTCGAGAAATTTAAATGGTCATAACTTTTCACAAGGATGTTCGATTTGGGGACACAATATATCGAGACGCTCTAAATTGACCAACGGAAGCTCTCGAAAAATTTGAATGGTCATAACTTTTCACACGGACTTGCGATTCTGGTTCAAAATATATCGAGACGTTCTGAATTGAACAACGAAAGCTCTCGAGAAATTTAAATGGTCATAACTTTTCACACGGATGTCCAATTTGGGGACATAATATATCGTGACGCTCGAAATTTAACAACGAAACCTCTCGAGAAATTCAAAATGGTTATAACTTTTCGCACGGATGTCCGATTCGGGGACACAATATATCAAGACGCTCGGAATTGAACGACGGAAGCTCTCGAGAAATATGAATGGTCATAACTTTTCACACGGACTTGCGATTCAGGTGCAAAATATATCGACACGCTCTAAACTGAACAACGAAAGCTGTCGAGAAATTTAAATGGTCATAACGTTTCACAGGGATGTCCAACTCAGGGACATCATATATCGAGAAGTTTGACATTGAACAACGGAAGCTCTCGAGAAATTCAAATGGTCATAACTTTTCACTCGGATGTCCTATTCGGGAACATAATATATTGAGACGCTCGAAATTGAACAAAGGAACCTCTCGAGAAATTCAAATGGTCATAACTTTTCAGTCGGAAGACCGATTCAGGAACATAATATATCAAGACGCTCGAAATTGAATGATAAGAACCAATGATGAGAATCATGAAACTGGCCAAATACAGGCTAAAGGCTTAAGTGAAGAAGGACTTTTGGCATTTGATAAAAATTTGGTGAGAGTTTCTCTCTGGGTTCCTTGTTGAACCAATTATCAGACTTATCAAGGTAATCCTTGTGGCGTCTACCCAGACTTATCTTCCTTCATTGGAAGTGGCGTCTACCCAGACTTATCTTCCTTCACCGGAAGTGGCGTCTACACAGACTTATCTTCCTTAACCGGAAGTGGCGTCTACCCTGACTTATCTTCCTTCACTGGAAGGGGCGTCTACCCTGACTTATCTTCCTTCACCGGAAGTGGCGTCTACCATGACTTATCTTCCTTCACTGGAAGTGGTGTCATCCAAATCTCTGTAACCTGTATCAAACGATCCACTCCTACTCAGGTTCATATCATCTTTGTGAGGACAAATCCTTTTCAAGAAGGAGGGAGTGATGAGGACATAACCAAGGGCAAGGACCATGAAGCACTTGAAGGTCCCATGACCAGAGGCAGACTTAAACAAGCCCAACACGTCATAGAGACAAGGCTGGTCATTTGTATAGCTGCCATTGATGATGATTGAAGGCCCAAGTGGAGAAAGATGAAGGCCCAGAGGCAGAGGCACTACCAAGACTACTAATTGTTGTTGAAGGCCCAAACTAACTTGAAGGCCCAAGTTAAATAAGTTTTTAGTTATAATTTATTTTTATTGTAATTTTGGCCCAAACTGTTTAGAAGGCCCATGTCTATTTTTATCTTTTTCTTCAGATACACTATAAGTATTTGTTTTTGTTTTCAATAAAAAAGACTTTTGACATTTGATAAAATTTGGTGAGAGTTTCTCTCTGAGTTCCTTGTTGAACCAATCTCAGACTTATCAAGGTAATCCTTGTGGCGTCTACCCTGACTTATCTTCCTTCACCGGAAGTGGCGTCATCCAAACCTCCGTAGCCTGTATCAAACGATCCACTCCTACTCAGGTTCACATCATCTTTCTGGTATCAGAGCTTCGGCTCTTGATACAGGTTCTATCTTATCCTATTATTTTTCTTTGTAATTTGTCCTGGTTCGTGTTTTTTCCTTGTTCTGTTATTTGTTTTTCTTGTTTGCATTTTGTTGCGTTCTTGTTTGTGTCTTTGTTTCGTTCTTGTTCTTGTCACGTTTGTGTTCTTGTCGTTGTTCTTGTTTCTTGTGTCTTTCACACTGTGTCAAAAAAAAAAAATTGCAAAAAAAATTTAAAAAAAAAAGTGGGTGTTTGATCTTTGAACACGAAATTGAGGCATTTAGAGGTGTTTTTTTTTTGAAAGAAAATCGTGGAACAAATCCCCTTATCTAGATTCTCCTCTGAATTCTGAGCGTTTTGATATATAGTGGGCCTCAAACAGACAACCGTAGCAAAAGTTATGAGCATTTGAAGTTTAGTTGTCATATCTGTTATCTTATCTGTTATCTTATTTGTTATCATATCTGTTATCCAAATTAAATCTAATTTGTTATCCCAAATCTGATCTATTATCCAAATCAAATCAAATCAAAAAAATTTATCCAAATCAGATTTGTTATCCCAAATCTAATCTGTTATCCAAATCAAATCCAATCTGCTATCCAAATCAAGTGCAAGTTGTTATCCCAAATCAAATCTGTTACTCTGATAATTCTATTGTCTTTCCTTTTATTTTATATTACCTTGTGTGTCTAATTCGGTCTATCCAGGAACTTAAGAGGGAGTGAGTGGTAAAAGGCAAGAGTGAAAACATCACACAAAAGCCTATATTGAGAGCATCAAACACGAGTGAACTACCATTAAAGAGAGAAACACGTGAGTAGAGTGTGGTGAGGTCCTGATTTTTTTTTTAATTTACTGCAAAATTCTTTGTTCCTTAATCATGGCAAGAGCTGGTGACAATGGTGGTGTATATCATCAACTGGATGAATCTCAACACTTATTTCTGGACGCGTGGACTACACAAATGCAACGTTTGTTGACCAAATCTTCCTTGTTTACTCTTAAACCTCTATCCCCTAGAGAAGTGTGTGATGACCAAATCAGAATGAGAGAAAAGAGAGAACAAGAGAAAGAAAATAGTGAGGCTCCACAAAGGAATATGAAAAGAAGAGTGATACACCCGAGGAAAAGAGTGATACACATGAGAGAAAATTTAATTATTTTGCAGAGGCGAGTGAAGTGAGGAAAGTGTTACCTGCTCATGAACCACTCAATCTACAGTATTGCAAAGACAGAAAAATTTCTACTGATAATTCTAATGAGTTTACTATTTCTATTTCTCCTAGTGTTCAACCATTATTGCAGGAATTTAAAAATGTCTTTCCTAAGGAGATTCCTCATGGACTACCACCTTCAAGAGGAATAGAACATCAAGTTGATCTCCTCCCCGGAGCTTCATTGCCTTACAGGCCAACTTACAAAAGCAATCCCCAAGAGACTCAACGTAAGGATGCACATGCCAAAGTTGAGTATGTGAAAAGATTGTATGACCAAGTGAAGGTGCAAATTGCAAAGAAGAATGAAAGCTATGTCAAGCAAGCCCACAAGAAAAGGAAGGAAGTGGTACTTGAACCCGGTGATGATCCTGAACATTTGAGGACAAATGTTTTCCAAGAAGGAGGGAATGATGAGAATCATGAAACTGGCCAAATACAGGCTAAAGGCCCAAGTGGAGAAGGACGAAGGCCCAAGTGGAGAAGGACAAAGCCCCCGAGTGGAGAAGGATGAAGGCCCAGAGGCAGAGACACTATCAAGACTATTAATTGTTGCTGAAGGCCCAAGTTAAATAAGTTTTTAGTTATAATTTATTTTTATTGTAATTTTGGCCCAAACTGTTTAAAAGGCCCATGTCTATTTTTATCTTTTTGTTTAGCTACACTATAAGTATGGGTTTTTGTTTTGAATAAAAAAAAAACTTTTGGCATTTGATAAAATTTGGGTGAGAGTTTCTCTCTGGGTTCCTTGTTGAACCAATATCAGACTTATCAAGGTAATCCTTGTGGCGTCTACCCAGACTTATCTTCCTTCATTGGAAGTGGCGTCTACCCAGACTTATCTTCCTTCACCGGAAGTGGCGTCTACCCTGACTTATCTTCCTTCACTGGAAGTGGCGTCATCCAAACCTTCGTAGCCTGTATCAAGCGATCCGCGCCCCGTAAGGTTCTTATCATTGAACAAGGAAAAATCTCGAGAAATTTAAATGGTAATAACTTTTCACTCGGATGTCGAATTCAGGAGCATAATATATCGAGACGCTCGAAATTGAACAACGGAAGCTCTCGAGAAATTTGAATGGTCATAACTTTTCACACGGACTTGCGATTCTGGTTCAACATATATCGAGACGCTCGAAAATGAACAACGGAATCTCTCGAGAAATTAAAATAGTCATAACTTTTCAGTCGGAAGACCGATTCGGGCACATAATATATCAAGTCGCTTGAAATTGAACATGGAAAAATCTTGAGAAATTTAAATTTTCATAAATATTCACACAGATGTCCAACTCAGGGACATCATATATCGAGAAGTTCAATATTGAACAACGGAAGCTCTCGAGAAATTCAAATGGTCATAACTTTTCACTCGGATGTCCTATTCGGGAACATAATATATCGAGACACATGAAATTGAATAACGGAGGCTCTCGAGTAATTCAAATGGTAATATCTTTTCACTCGGATGTCCGATTCAGGAGCATAATATATCGAGATGCTCGAAATTGAACAACGGAACCTCTCGAGAAATTCAAATTGTCACAACTTTTCACTCGAAAGACCGATTCTGGCACATAATATATCAAGACGCTCGAAATTGAAGAAGGAAAAATCTCGAGAAATTTAAATGGTCATAACTTTTCACTGGGATGTTCGATTTGGGGACATAATATATCGAAACGCTTTAAATTGAACAACGGAAGCTCTCGAGAAATTTGAATGGTAATAACTTTTCACACGGACTCGCGATTCTTGTTCAAAATATATCGAGACGTTCTAAATTGAACAACGAAAGCTCTCGAGAAATTTAAATGGTCATAACTTTTCACACGGATGTCCGATTTGGGGACATAATATATCGTGACGCTCGAAATTGAACAAGGAAAAATCTAGAGAAATTTAAATGGTCATAACTTTTCACTGGAATGTTCGATTCGGGGACATAATATATCGAGACGCTCTAAATTGAACAACGGAAGCTCTCGAGAAATTTGAATGGTCATAACTTTTCACACGGATGTCCAACTCAGGGATATCATATATCGAGAAGTTTGATATTGAACAACGGAAGCTCTCGAGAAATTCAAATGGTCACAACTTTTCACTCGGATGTCCTATTTCAGGAACATAATATATCAAGACGCACGAAATTGAATCACGAAGGCTCTCGAGTAATTCAACTGGTAATATCTTTTCACTCGGATGTCCGATTCAGGAGCATAATATATCGAGACGCTAGGAATGGAACAACGGAACCTCTCGAGAAATTCAAATGGTCATAACTTTTCAGTCGGAAGACCATTTCCTGCACATAATATATCAAGACGCTCAAAATTGAACAAGGAAAAATCTCGAGAAATTTAAATGGTCATAACTTTTCGCTGGGATGTTCGATTCGGGGACATAATATATCGAGATGCTCTAAATTGAACAACCGAAGCTCTCGAGAAATTTGAATGGTCATAACCTTTCACACGGACTTGCGATTCTTGTTCAAAATATATCGAGACGTTCTGAATTGAACAACGAAGGCTCTCGAGAAATTTAAACGGTAATATCATTTCACTCGGATGTCCGATTCAGGAGCATAATATATCGAGACGCTCGAAATTGAACAACGGAACCTCTCGAGAAATTCAAATGGTCATAAATTTTCAGTCGGAAGACCGATTCTGGCACATAATATATCAAGACGCTCGAAATTGAACGAGGAAAAATCTCGAGAAATTTAATTGGTCATAACTTTTCACTGGGATGTTCGATTCGGGGACATAATATATCGAGACGCTCTAAATTAAATAACGGAAGCTCTCGAGAAATTTGAATGGTCATAACTTTTCACACGGACTTCCGATTCTTGTTGAAAATATATCGAGACGTTCTGAATTCTACAACGAAAGCTCTCGAGAAATTCAAATGGTCATAACTTTTCACACGGATGTCCGATTTGGGGACATAATATATCGTGACGCTCGAAATTGAACAAAGAAACCTCTTGAGAAATTCAAATGGTTATAACTTTTCGCTCGGATGTCCGATTCGGGTACATAATATATCAAGACGCTCGAAATTGAACGACGGAAGCTCTAGAGAAATTTGAATGGTCATAACTCTTCAGACGGACTTGCGATTCAGGTGCAAAATATATCGAGACGCTCTAAATTGAACAACAAAAGCTCTCGAGAAATTTAAATCGTCATAACTTTCCACACGGATGTCCAACTCAGGGACATCATTTATCGAGAAGTTTTATATTGAACAACGGAAGATCTCGAGAAATTCAAATGGTCATAACTTTTCACTCGGATGTCCTATTCGGGAACATAATATATCAAGACACACGAAATTGAATAACGGAGGCTCTCGAGTAATTCAACTGGTAATATCTTTTCACTCGGATGTTCAATTCAGGAGCATAATATATCGAGACGCTCGGAATTGAACAACGGAACCTCTCGAGAAATTCAAATGGTCATAACTATTCAGTCGGAAGACCGATTCTAGCACATAATATATCAAGACGCTCGAAATTGAACAAGGAAAAATCTAGAGAAATTTAAATGGTCATAACTTTTCACTGGAATGTTCGATTCGGGGACATAATATATCGAGACGCTCTAAATTAAACAACGGAAGCTCTCGAGAAATTTGAATGGTCATAACTTTTCACACGGATGTCCAACTCAGGGATATCATATATCGAGAAGTTTGATATTGAACAATGGAAGCTCTCGAGAAATTCAAATGGTCATAACTTTTCACTCGGATGTCCTATTTCAGGAACATAATATATCAAGACGCACGAAATTGAATCACGAAGGCTCTCGAGTAATTCAACTGGTAATATCTTTTCACTCGGATGTCCGATTCAGGAGCATAATATATCGAGACGCTAGGAATTGAACAACGGAACCTCTCGAGAAATTCAAATGGTCATAACTTTTCAGTCGGAAGACCGTTTCCTGCACATAATATATCAAGACGCTCAAAATTGAACAAGGAAAAATCTCGAGAAATTTAAATGGTCATAACTTTTCACTGGGATGTTCGATTCGGGGACATAATATATCGAGATGCTCAAAATTGAACAACAGAAGCTCTCGAGAAATTTGAATGGTCATAACCTTTCACACGGACTTGCGATTCTTGTTCAAAATATATCGAGACGTTCTGAATTGAACAACGAAGGCTCTCGAGAAATTTAAACAGTAATATCATTTCACTCGGATGTCCGATCCAGCAGCATAATATATCGAGACGCTCGAAATTGAACAACGGAACCTCTCGAGAAATTCAAATGGTCATAAATTTTCAGTCGGAAGACTGATTCTGGCACATAATATATCAAGACGCTCGAAATTGAACAAGGAAAAATCTCGAGAAATTTAATTGGTCATAACTTTTCACTGGGATGTTCGATTCGGGGACATAATATATCGAGACGCTCTAAATTAAATAACGGAAGCTCTCGAGAAATTTGAATGGTCATAACTTTTCACACGGACTTGCGATTCTTGTTGAAAATATATCGAGACGGTCTGAATTGTACAACGAAAGCTCTCGAGAAATTCAAATGGTCATAACTTTTCACACGGATGTCCGATTTGGGGACATAATATATCGTGACGCTCGAAATTGAACAAAGAAACCTCTTGAGAAATTCAAATGGTTACAACTTTTCGCTCGGATGTCCGATTCGGGTACATAATATATCAAGACACTCGAAATTGAACGACGGAAGCACTCGAGAAATTTGAATGGTCATAACTTTTCACACGGACTTGCGATTCAGGTGCAAAATATATCGAGACGCTCTAAATTGAACAACAAAAGCTCTCGAGAAATTTAAATCGTCATAACTTTTCACACGGATGTCCAACTCAGGGACATCATTTATCGAGAAGTTTTATATTGAACAACGGAAGCTCTCGAGAATTTGAAATGGTCATAAGTTTTCACTCGGATGTCCTATTCGGGAACATAATATATCAAGACTCTCGAAATTGAACGACGGAAGCTCTCGAGTAATTCAACTGGTAATATCTTTTCACTCGGATGTCCGATTCAGGAGCATAATATATCGAGACGCTCGGAATTGAACAACGGAACCTCTCGAGAAATTGAAATGGTTATAACTTTTCGCTCGGATGTCCGATTCGGGTACATAATATATCAAGAATCTCGAAATTGAACGACGGAAGCTCTCGAGAAATTTCAATGGTCATAACTTTTCACACGGATGTCCAACTCAGGGACATCATATATCGAGAAGTTTTATATTGAACAACGGAAGCTCTCGAGAAATTCAAATGGTCAAAACTTTTCACTCAGATGTCGTATTCGGGAACATAATATATTGATACGCACGAAATTGAATAACGGAGGCTCTCGAGTAATTCAACTGGTAATATCTTTTCACTCGGATGTCCGATTCAGGAGCATAATATATCGAGACGCTCGGAATTGAACAACGGAACCTCTCGAGAAATTCAAATGGTCATAACTTTTTAGTCGGAAGACCGATTCTGGCACATAATATGTCAAGACGCTCGAAATTGAACAAGGAAAAATCTAGAGAAATTTAAATGGTCATAACTTTTCACTGGAATGTTCGATTCGGGGACATAATATATCGAGACGCTCTAAATTGAACAACGAAAGCTCTCGAGAAATTTGAATGGTCATAACTTTTCACACGGACTTGCGATTCTTGTTCAAAATATATCGAGTCGTTCTGAATTGAACAACGAAGGCTCTCGAGAAATGTAAATGGTCATAACTTTTCACACGGATGTCCGATTTGGGGACATAATATATCGAGGCACTCTAAATTGAACAATGGAACCTCTCGAGAAATTCAAATGGTCATAAATATTTAGTCGGAAGACCGATTCGGGCACATAATATATCAAGACACTCGAAATTGAACAAGGAAAAATCTAGAGAAATTTAAATGGTCATAACTTTTCACTAGGATGTTCGATTCGGGGACATAATATATCGAGACGCTCTAAATTGAACAACGGAAGCTCTCGAGAAATTTAAATGGTCATAACTTTTGACACGGATGTCCAACTCAGGGACATCATATATCGAGAAGTTTGAAATTGAACAACGGAAGCTCTCGAGAAATTCAAATGGTCATAACTTTTGACTCGGATGTCCTATTTCAGGAAGTTAATATATCGAGACACACGAAATTGAATAACGAAGGCTCTCGAGTAATTCAACTGGTAATATCTTTTCACTCGGATGTCCGATTCAGGAGCATAATATATCGAGACGCTCGGAATTGAACAACGGAACCTCTCGAGAAATTCAAATGGTCATAACTTTTCAGTTGGAAGAACGATTCTAGCAAATAATATATCAAGACGCTCGAAATTGAACAAGGAAAAATCTCGAGAAATTTAAATGGTCATAACTTTTCACTGGGATGTTCGATTCAGGGACATAATATATCGAGACGCTCTAAATTGAACAACGGAAGCTCTCGAGAAATTTGAATGGTCATAACTTTTCACACGGACTTGCGATTCAGGTGCAAAATATATCGACATGCTCTAAATTGAACAACGAAAGCTCTCGAGAAATTTAAATCGTCATAACTTTTCACACGGATGTCCAACTCAGGGACATCATTTATCGAGAAGTTTTATATTGAACAACGGAAGCTCTCGAGAAATTCAAATGGTCATAACTTTTCACTCGGATGTCCTATTCGGGAACATAATATATCGAGACGCACGAAATTGAATAACGGAGGCTCTCGAGTAATTCAACTGGTAATATCTTTTCACACGGACTTGCGATTCTTGTTCAAAATATATCGAGACGTTCTGAATTGAACAACGAAGGCTCTCGAGAAATGTGAATGGTCATAACTTTTCACACGGATGTCCGATTTGGGGACATAAAATATCGAGACACTTGAAATTGAACAACGGAACCTCTCGAGAAATTGAAATGGTTATAACTTTTCGCTCGGATGTCCGATTCGGGTACATAATATATCAAGACTCTCGAAATTGAACGACGGAAATTCTCGAGAAATTTCAATGGTCATAACTTTTCACACGGATGTCCAACTCAGGGACATCATATATCGGGAAGTTTGATAATGAACAACGGAAGCTCTCGAGAAATTCAAATGGTCATAACTTTTCACTCAGATGTCCTATTCGGGAACATAATATATCGAGACGCACGAAATTGAATAACGGAGGCTCTCGAGTAATTCAACAGGTAATATCTTTTCACTCGGATATCCGATTCAGGAGCATAATATATCGAGACGCTAGGAATTGAACAACGGAACCTCTCGAGAAATTCAAATGGTCATAACTTTTCAGTCGGAAGACCGATTCTGGCACATAATATATCAAGACGCTCGAAATTGAACAAGGAAAAATCTAGAGAAATTTAAATGGTCATAACTTTTCACTGGGATGTTCGATTCGGGGACATAATATATCGAGACGCTCTAAATTGAACAACGGAAGCTCTCGAGAAATTTAAATGGTCATAACTTTTGACACGGATGTCCAACTCAGGGACATCATATATCGAGAAGTTTGATATTGAACAACGGAAGCTCTCGAGAAATTCAAATGGTCATAACTTTTTACTCGGATGTCCTATTTCAGGTACATAATATATCGAGACACACAAAATTGAATAACGAAGGCTCTCGAGTAATTCAACTGGTAATATCTTTTCACTCGGATGTCCGATTCAGGAGCATAATATATCAAGACGCTCGAAATTGAACAACGGAACCTCTCGAGAAATTCAAATGGTCATAACTTTTCACACGGATGTCCGATTTGGGGACATAAAATATCGAGACACTCAAAATTGAACAACGGAACCTCTCGAGAAATTCAAATGGTCATAAATTTTTAGTCGGAAGACCGATTCGGGCACATAATATATCAAGACGCTCGAAATTGAACAAGGAAAAATCTCGAGAAATTTAAATGGTTATAACTTTTCACTGGGATGTTCAATTCGGGGACATAATATATCGAGACACTCTAATTTGAACAACGAAAGCTCTCGAGAAATTTAAATGGTCATAACTTTTCACACGGATGTACAACTCAGGTGATGAGAATAATGATGAGAATCATGAAACTGGCCAAATACAGGCTAAAGGCCCAAGTGGAGAAGAACGAAGGCCCAAGTGGAGAAGGACAAAGCCCCCGAGTGGAGAAGGATGAAGGCCCAAGTGGAGAAGGATGAAGGCCCAGAGGCAGAGACACTATCAAGACTATTAATTGTTGTTGAAGGCCCAAGTTAAATATATTTTTTAGTTATAATTTTTATTTATTGTAATTTTGGCCCAAACTATTTAGAAGGCCCATGTCTATTTTTATCTTTTTGTTCAGCTACACTATAAGTATTGGTTTTTGTTTTGAATAAAAAAAACTTTTGGCATTTGATAAAATTTGGTGAGAGTTTCTCTCTGGGTTCCTTGTTGAACCAATTATCAGACTTATCAAGGTAATCCTTGTGGCGTCTACCCAGACTTATCTTCCTTAACCGGAAGTGGCGTCTACCCTGACTTATCTTCCTTCACCGGAAGTGGCGTCATCCAAATATCCGTAGCCTGTATCAAGTGATCCGTTCCTAGTCAGGTTCACATCATCTGGTATCAGAGCTTCGGCTCTTGATACAGGTTCTATCCTATCCTATCCTATTTTTTTTTCTTTGTAATTTGTCTAGGTTCGTGTTTTTGTCCTTGTTCTGTTATTTGCGTTCTTGTTTACATCTTGTTTCGTTTTTGTTTGCGTCTTGTGTTCTGTTATTTGCGTTCTTGTTCTTGTCACGTTTTTGTTCTTGTTCTTGTTTCTTTTGTGTCTTTCAGACTTTGTGTCAAAAAAAAAAATCTGTTTGAGTTTTATTTCAAGTTAAAAAAAAAAGTTGCAGAATTTCGAAAAAAAAAGAGAAGAAAATAAAAAAAAAAAAAAAAAGAAAGTGGGGTGTCTGATCTTTGAACACGAAATTGAGGAAGTTAGAGGCTTTTTTTGGGAAGAAAATCGTGTACCAAATCCCCTTATCTAGATTCTCCTTTGAATTCTGAGCGTTTTGATATATAGTGGGCCTCAAACGAACAACCGTAGCAAAAGTTATGAGCATTTGAAGTTTACTTGTCATATCTGTTATCTTATCTGTTATCCTATCTGTTATCTTATTTGTTATCATATCTGTTATCCAAATTAAATCTAATTTGTTATCCAAATCTGATCTATTATCCAAATCAAATCAAATCAATTTTTTTTATCCAAATCAGATTTGTTATCCAAATCAAATCAAATCTAATCTAATCTGTTATCCAAATCAAATCCAATCTGCTATCCAAATCAAGTCCAAGTTGTTATCCCAGATCAAATCTGTCACTGATAATTATATTGTCTTTCCTTTTATTTTATATTACCTTGTGTGTCTAATTCGGTCCATCTAGGAACTTAAGAGGGAACACGAGTGGTAAAAGGCAAGAGGGAATACATTACACAAAAGCCTATATTGAGAGCATCAAACACGAGTGAATTACCATCAAAGAGAGAAACACGTGAGTAGAGTGTGGTGAGGTCCTGAATTTTTGTTTTTTAATTTACTGCAAAATTCTTAGTACCTTAATCATGGCAAGAGCTGGTGACAATGGTGGTATATATCATCAACTGGACGGATCTCAGTGCTTATTTCTGGACGCGTGCACTACACAAATGCAACGTTTGTTGAACCGTAACAAAGAAAAGCCCTACAGACGAATAGCCAAATCTTCCTCATTTACTCTTAAACCTCTATCCCCTAGAGAAGTGTGTGATGACCAAATCAGAATGGGAGAAAAGAGAGAACAAGAGAAAGAAAATAGTGAGGCACCACAAAGGAATATGAAAAAGAAGAGTGATACACCCGAGGAAAAGAGTGATACACATGAGAGAAAATTTAATTATTTTGCAGAGGCGAGTGAAGTGAGGAAAGTGTTACCTGCTCATGAACCACTCAATCTACAGTATTGCAAAGACAGTAAAATTTCTACTGATAATTCTAATGAGTTTACTATTTCTATTTCTCCTAGTGTTCAACCATTATTGCAGGAATTTAAAAATGTCTTTCCTAAGGAGATTCCTCATGGACTACCACCTTCAAGAGGCATAGAACATCAAGTTGATGTCCTCCCCGGAGCTTCATTGCCTAACAGGCCAACTTACAAAAGCAATCCCCAAGAGACTCAACGTAAGGATGCACATGCCAAAGTTGAGTATGTGAAAAGATTGTATGACCAAGTGAAGGTGCAAATTGTAAAGAAGAATGAAAGCTATGTCAAGCAAGCCCACAAGAAAAGGAAGGAAGTGGTACTTGAACCCGGTGATGATCCTGGACATTTGAGGACAAATGTTTTCCAAGAAGGAGGGAATGATGAGAATCATGAAACTGGCCAAATACAGGCTAAAGGCCCAAGTGGAGAAGAACGAAGGCCCAAGTGGAGAAGGACAAAGCCCCCGAGTGGAGAAGGATGAAGGCCCAAGTGGAGAAGGATGAAGGCCCAGAGGCAGAGACACTATCAAGACTATTAATTGTTGCTGAAGGCCCAAGTTAAATATATTTTTTAGTTATAATTTTTATTTATTGTAATTTTGGCCCAAACTATTTAGAAGGCCCATGTCTATTTTTATCTTTTTGTTCAGCTACACTATAAGTATTGGTTTTTGTTTTGAATAAAAAAAACTTTTGGCATTTGATAAAATTTGGTGAGAGTTTCTCTCTGGGTTCCTTGTTGAACCAATTATCAGACTTATCAAGGTAATCCTTGTGGCGTCTACCCAGACTTATCTTCCTTCATTGGAAGTGGCGTCTACCCAGACTTATCTTCCTTCATTGGAAGTGGCGTCTACCCAGACTTATCTTCCTTCACTGGAAGTGGCGTCTACCCAGACTTATCTTCCTTCACTGGAAGTGGCGTCTACCCTGACTTATCTTCCTTCACTGGAAGTGGCGTCATCCAAACCTTCGTAGCCTGTATCAAGCGATCCGCCCCGTAAGGTTCACATCATCAGGGACATCATATATCGAGAAGTTTGATATTGAACAACGGAAGCTCTCGAGAAATTCAAATGGTCATAACTTTTCACTCAGATGTCCTATTTTAGGAACATAATATATCGAGACTCGCGAAATTGAATAACGAAGGCTCTCGAGTAATTCAATTGGTAATATCTTTTCACTCGGATGTCCGATTCAGGAGCATAATATATCGAGACGCTAGGAATTGAACAACGGAACCTCTCGAGAAATTCAAATGGTCATAACTTTTGAGTCGGAAGACCGATTCTGGCACATAATATATCAAGACGCTCAAAATTGAACAAGGAAAAATCTCGAGAAATTTAAATGGTCATAACTTTTCACTCAGATGTCGTATTCGGGAACATAATATATTGATACGCACGAAATTGAATAACGGAGGCGCTCGAGTAATTCAACTGGTAATATCTTTGAATGGTCATAACTTTTCAGTCGGAAGACCGATTCTGGCACATAATATATTAACACGCTCGAAATTGAACAAGGAAAAATCTCGAGAAATTTAAATGGTCATAACTTTTCACACGGATGTTCGATTTGGGGACACAATATATCATGACGCTCGAAATTGAACAACGAAACCTCTCGAGAAATTCAAATGGTTATAACTTTTCGCTCGGATGTCCGATTCGGGTACATAATATATCAAGACGCTCGAAATTGAACGACGTAAGCTCTCGAGAAATTTGAATGGTCATAACTTTTCACACGGACTTGCGATTCTTGTTCAAAATATATCGAGACGTTCTGAATTGAACAACGAAAGCTCTCGAGAAATTTAAATGGTCAAAACTTTTCACACGGATGTCCGATTTGGGGACATAAAATATCGAGACACTCGAAATTGAACAACGGAACCTCTCGAGAAATTCAAATGGTCATAAATATTTAGTCGGAAGACCGATTCGGGCACATAATATATCAAGACGCTCGAAATTGAACAAGGAAAAATCTCGAGAAATTTAAATGGTTATAACTTTTCACTGGGATGTTCGATTCGGGGACATAATATATCGAGACACTCTAAATTGAACAACGGAACCTCTCGAGAAATTCAAATGGTCATAACTTTTCAGTCGGAAGACCGATTCTGGCACATAATATATCAAGACGCTCGAAATTGAACAAGGAAAAATCTCGAGAAATTTAAATGGTCATAACTTTTCACACGGATGTCCGATTTGGGGACACAATATATCATGACGCTCGAAATTGAACAACGAAACCTCTCGAGAAATTCAAATGGTTATTACTTTTCGCTCGGATGTCCGATTCGGGTACATAATATATCAAGACGCTCGAAATTGAACAACGTAAGCTCTCGAGAAATTTGAATGGTCATAATTTTTCACCCGGACTTGCGATTCAGGTGCAAAATATATCGAGACGCTCTAAATTGAACAACGAAAGCTCTCGAGAAATTTAAATAGTCATAACTTTTCACACGGATGTCCGATTTGGGGACATAATATATCGAGACACTCAAAATTGAACAACAGAACCTCTCGAGAAATTCAAATGGTCATAAATTTTTAGTCGGAAGACCGATACGGGCACATAATATATCAAGACGCTCGAAATTGAACAAGGAAAAATCTCGAGAAATTTAAATGGTCATAACTTTTCACTGGGATGTTCGATTCGGGGACATAATATATCGAGACGCTCTAAATTGAACAACGGAAGCTCTCGAGAAATTTGAATGGTCATAACTTTTAACACGGACTTGCGATTCTGGTTCAAAATATATCGAGACGTTCTGAATTGAACAATGAAAGCTTTCGAGAAATTTAAATGGTCATAACTTTTCACACGGATGTCCAATTTGGGGACATAATCTATCGTGACGCTCGAAATTGAACAACGAAACCTCTCGAGAAATTCAAAATGGTTATAACTTTTAGCTCGGATGTCTGATTCGGGGACATAATATATTAAGACGCTCGAAATTGAATGACGGAAGCTCTCGAGAAATTTGAATGTTTATAACTTTTCACACGGACTTGCGATTCAGGCGCAAAATATATCGAGACGCTCTAAATTGAACAACGAAAGCTCTCGAGAAATTTAAATGGTCATAACTTTTCACACGGATGTCCAACTCAGGGACATCATATATCGAGAAGTTTTATATTGAACAACGGAAGCTCTCGAGAAATTCAAATGGTCATAACTTTTCACTCAGATGTCGTATTCGGGAACATAATATATTGATACGCACGAAATTGAATAACGGAGGCGCTCGAGTAATTCAACTGGTAATATCTTTTCACTCGGATGTCCGATTTAGGAGCATAATATATCGAGACGCTCGGAATTGAACAACGGAACCTCTCGAGAAATTCAAATGGTCATAACTTTTCAGTCAGAAGACCGATTCTGGCACATAATATATCAAGACGCTCGAAATTGAACAAGGAAAAATCTCGAGAAATTTAAATGGTCATAACTTTTCACTGGGATGTTCAATTTGGGGACATAATATATCGAGACGCTCTAAATTGAACAACGGAAGCTCTCGAGAAATTTGAATGGTCATAACTTTTCACACGGACTTGCGATTCTTGTTAAAAATATATCGAGACGTTCTGAATTGAACAACGAAGGCTCTCGAGAAATGTAAATGCTCATAACTTTTCACACGGATGTCCGATTTGGGGACATAATATATCGAGACACTCGAAATTGAACAACGGAACCTCTCGAGAAATTCAAATGGTCATAAATTTTTAGTCGGAAGACCGATTCGGGCACATAATATATCAAGACGCTCGAAATTGAACAAGGAAAAATCTCGAGAAATTTAAATGGTCATAACTTTTCACTGGGATGTTCGATTCGGGGATATAATATATCGAGACGCTCTAAATTGAACACCGAAAGCTCTCGAGAAATTTAAATGGTCATAACTTTTCACACAGATGTCCAACTCGGGGACATTATATATCGAGCAGTTTGATATTGAACAACGGAAGCTCTCGAGAAATTCAAATGGTCATAACTTTTCACTCGGATCTCCTATTTCAGGAACATAATATATCGAGACGCACGAAATTGAATAACGAAGGCTCTCGAGTAATTCAACTGGTATATCTTTTCACTCGGATGTCCGATTCAGGAGCATAATATATCGAGACGCTAGAAATTGAACAACGGAACCTCTCGAGAAATTCAAATGGTCATAACTTTTGGGTCGGAAGACCGATTCTGGCACATAATATATCAAGACGCTCAAAATTGAACAAGGAAAAATCTCGAGAAATTTAAATGGTCATAACTTTTCACTGGGATGTTCGATTCGGGGACATAATATATCGAGACGCTATAAATTGAACAACGGAAGCTCTCGAGAAATTTGAATGGTCATAACTTTTCACACGGACTTGCGATTCTTGTCCAAAATATATCGAGACGTTCTGAATTGAACAACGAAAGCTCTCGAGAAATTTAAATGGTCAAAACTTTTCACACGGATGTCCGACTTGGGGACATAATATATTGAGACACTCGAAATTGAACAACGGAACCTCTCGAGAAATTCAAATGGTCATAAATTTTTAGTCGGAAGACCGATACGGGCACATAATATATCAAGACGCTCGAAATTGAACAAGGAAAAATCTCGAGAAATTTAAATGGTCATAACTTTCCACATGGATGTCCAACTCAGGGACATCATATATCGAGAAGTTTGATATTGAACAACGGAAGCTCTCGAGAAATTCAAATGGTCATAACTTTTCACTTAGATGTCCTATTTCAGGAACATAATATATCGAGACGTGTGAAATTGAATAACGAAGGCTCTCGAGTAATTCAACTGGTAATATCTTTTCACTCGGATGTCCGATTCAGGAGCATAATATATCGAGACGCTAGGAATTGAACAACGGAACCTCTCGAGAAATTCAAATGGTCATAAGTTTTGAGTCGGAAGACCGATTCTGGCACATAATATATCAAGACGCTCGAAATTGAACAAGGAAAAATCTCGAGAAATTTAAATGGTCATAACTTTTCACACGGATGTCCGATTTGGGGACACAATATATCATGACGCTCGAAATTGAACAACGAAACCTCTCGAGAAATTCAAATGGTTATAACTTTTCGCTCGGATGTTCGATTCGGGTACATAATATATCAAGACGCTCGAAATTGAACGACGTAAGCTCTCGAGAAATTTGAATGGTCATAACTTTTCACACGGACTTGCGATTCAGGTGCAAAATATATCGAGACGCTCTAAATTGAACAACGAATGCTCTCGAGAAATTTAAATAGTCATAACTTTTCACACGGATGTCCGATTTGGGGACATAATATATCGAGACACTCGAAATTGAACAACGGAACCTCTCGAGAAATTCAAATGGTCATAACTTTTCACACGGATGTCCAACTGAGGGACATCATATATCGAGAAGTTCGATATTGAACAATGGAAGCTCTCGAAAAATTTGAATGGTCATAACTTTTCACACGGACTTGCGATTCTGGTTCAAAATATATCGAGACGTTCTGAATTAAACAACGAAAGCTCTCGAGAAATTTAAATGGTCATAACTTTCACACGGATGTCCGATTTGGGAACATAATATATCGTGACGCTCGAAATTGAACAACGAAACCTCTCGAGAAATTCAAATGGTTATAACTTTTCGCTCGGATGTCCGATTCGGGGACATAATATATCCAGACGCTCAAAATTGAACGACGGAAGCTCTCGAGAAATTTAAATGGTCATAACTTTTCACACGGACTTGTGATTCAGGTGCAAAATATATCAAGACGCTCGAAATTGAACGACGGAAGCTCTCGAGAAATTTGAATGGTCATAACTTTTCACACGGACTTGCGATTCAGGTGCAAAAATACAATGAGATGCTCTAAATTGAACAACGAAAGCTCTCGAGAAATTTAAATGGTCATAACTTTTCACACGGATGTCCAAGTCAGGGAAATCATATATCGAGAAGTTCGATATTGAACAACGAAAGCTCTCGAGAAATTCAAATGGTAATATCTTTTCACTCGGATGTCCGATTCAGGAGTATAATATATCGAGACGCTCGAAATTGAACAACGGAAACCTCTCGAAAAATTCCAATGGTCATAACTTTTCAGTCGGAAGACCGATTCTGGCACATAATATATCAAGACGCTCGAAATTGAAAAAGGAAAAATCTCGAGAAATTTAAATGGTCATAACTTTTTACTGGGATGTTCGATTCGGGGACATAATATATCGAGATGCTCTAAATTGAACAACGGAAGCTCTCGAGAAATTTGAATGGTCATAATTTTTCACACGGACTTCCGATTCAGGTGCAAAATATATCAAGACGCTCTAACTTCAACAACGAAAGCTCTTGAGAAATTTAAATGGTCATAACTTTTCACACGGATGTCCCACTTAGGGACATCATATATCGAGAAGTTCAATATTGAACAACAGAAGCTCTCCCGAAATTCAAATGGTCATAACTTTTCACTTGGATGCCCTATTCGGGCACATAATATATCGAGACGCACGAAATTGAAAACGGAGGCTCTCGAGAAATTCAAATGGTAATATCTTTTCACTCGGATGTCCGACTTAGGAGCACAATATATCGAGACGCTCAAAATTGAACAACGGAACCTCTCGAGAAATTCGAATGGTCATAACTTTTCAGTAGGAAAGACCGATTCAGGCACATAATATATCAAGACGCTCGAAATCGAACAAGGAAAAATCTTGAGAAATTTAAATGGTCATAACTTTTCACTAGGATGTTCGATTCGGGGACATAATTTATCGAACCGATCTAAATTGAACAACGGAAGCTCTCGTGAAATTTGAATGGTCATAACTTTGCACACAGACTTACGCTTCTGGTTCAAAATATATCGAGACGTTCTGAATTTAACAACGAAAGCTCTCGAGAAATTTAAATGGTCATAACTTTCACACGGATGTCCTATTTGGGGACATGATATATCGTGACGCTCGAAATTGAACAACGAAACCTCTCGAGAAATTCAAATGGTTATAACTTTTCACTCGGATGTCCAATTCGGGGACATAATATATCAAGACGCTCGGATGTCCGATTCGGGGACATAATATATCAAGACGCTCGAAATTGAATGACGGAAGCTCTCGAGAAATTTGAATGGTCATAACTTTTCACACGGACTTGTGATTCAGGTGCAAAATATATCAAGACGCTCGAAATAGAACGACGGAAGCTCTCGAGAAATTTGAATGGTCATAACTTTTCACACGGACTTGCGATTCAGGTGAAAAATATGTCGAGACGCTCTAAATTGAACAATGAAAGCTCTTGAGAAATTTAAATGGTCATAACTTTTCACACGGATGAGCAACTCAGGGACATCATATATCGAGAAGTTCGATATTGAACAACGGAAGCTCTCGAGAAATTCAAATGGTAATATCTTTTCACTCGGATGTCCGATTCAGGAGTATAATATATCGAGACGCTCGAAATTGAACAACGGAAACCTCTCGAGAAATTCTAATGGTCATAACTTTTCAGTCGGAAGACCGATTCTGACACATAATATATCAAGACGCTCGAAATTGAAAAAGGAAAAATCTCGAGAAATTTAAATGGTCATAACTTTTCACTGGGATGTTCGATTCGGGGACATAATATATCGAGACGCTCTTAATTGAACAACGGAAGCTCTCGAGAAATTTGAATGGTCATAATTTTTCACGCGGACTTCCGATTCAGGTGCAAAATATATCGAGACGTTCTCACTTGAACAACGAAAGCTCTCGAGAAATTTAAATGGTCATAACTTTTCACACGGATGTCCAACTTAGGGACATCATATATCGAGAAGTTCAATATTGAACAACAGAAGCTCTCCCGAAATTCAAATGGTCATAACTTTTCACTTGGATGCCCTATTCGGGCACATAATATATCGAGACGCACGAAATTGAAAACGGAGGCTCTCGAGAAATTCAAATGGTAATATCTTTTCACTCGGATGTCCGACTCAGGAGCACAATATATCGAGACGCTCGAAATTGAACAACGGAACCTCTCGAGAAATTCGAATGGTCATAACTTTTCAGTAGGAAAGACCGATTCAGGCACATAATATATCAAGACGCTCGAAATCGAACAAGGAAAAATCTCGAGAAATTTAAATGGTCATAACTTTTCACTGGGATGTTCGATTCGGGGACATAATTTATCGAGACGATCTAAATTGAACAACGGAAGCTCTCGTGAAATTTGAATGGTCATAACTTTGCACACGGACTTGCGATTCTGGTTCAAAATATATCGAGACGTTCTGAATTGAACAACGAAAGCTCTCGAGAAATTTAAATGGTCATAACTTTCACACGGATGTCCTATTTGGGGACATAATATATCGTGACGCTCGAAATTGAACAACGAAACCTCTCGAGAAATTCAAATGGTTATAACTTTCCGCTCGGATGTCCAATTCGGGGACATAATATATCAAGACGCTCGGATGTCCGATTCGGGGACATAATATATCAAGACGCTTGAAATTGAACGACAGAAGCTCTCGAGAAATTTGAATGGTCATAACTTTTCACACAGACTTGTGATTCAGGTGCAAAATATATCTAGACGCTCGAAATTGAACGACGGAAGTTCTCGAGAAATTTGAATGGTCATAACTTTTCACACGGAGTTGCGATTCAGGTGAAAAATATGTCGAGACGCTCTAAATTGAACAATGAAAGCTCTTGAGAAATTTAAATGGTCATAACTTTTCACACGGATGAGCAACTCAGGGACATCATATATCGAGATGTTCGATATTGAACATCGGAAGCTCTCGAGAAATTCAAATGGTAATAACTTTTCACTCGGATGTTCGATTCAGGAGCATAATATATCGAGACGCTCGAAATTGAACAATGGAACCTCTCGAGAAATTCAAATGGTCATAACTTTTCACTAGGATTTTCGATTCAGGGACATAATATATCGAGACGCTCTAAATTGAACAACGGAAGCTCTCGAGAAATTTGAATAGTCATAACTTTTCACACGGACTTGCGATTCTGGTTCAACATTTATCGAGACGCTCTAAATTGAACAATGAAAGCTCTCGAGAAATTTAAATGGTCATAACTTTTTGACACGGATGTCTGATTTGGGGACATAATATATCATGACGCTCAAAATTGAACAACGGAAGCTGTCGAGAAATTCAAATGGTAATATCTTTTCACTCGGATGTTCGATTCAGGAGCATAATATATCGAGACGCTCGAAATTGAACAACGGAACCTCTCGAGAAATTCAAATGGTCATAACTTTTCAGTCGGATGTCTGATTCAGGAGAATAATATATCGAGATGCTCAAAATTGAACGACAGAACCTCTCGAGAAATTCAAATGGTCTTAACTTTTAACTCGGATATCTGATTCAGGGAAATTATATATCGAGACGCACGAAATTGAATAACGAAAGCTCTCGAGAAATTTAAATGGTCATAACTTTTCACACGGATGTCCAACTCAGGGACATCATATATCGAGAAGTTCCATATTGAACAACGGAAGCTCTCGAGAAATTCAAATGGTCATAACTTTTCACTCTGATGTCCTATTCGGGCACATAATATATCAAGACGCACGAAATTGAATAACGGAGGCTCTCTAGAAATTCAAATGGTAATATCTTTTCACTTGGATGACCGATTCAGGAGCATAATATATTCAGACGCTCGAAATTGAACAATGGAACCTCTCGAGAAATTCAAATGGTCATAACTATTCATTCGGAAGGCCGATTCGGGCACATAATATATCAAGACGTTCGAAATTGAACAATGAAAAATCTTGAGAAATTAAAATGGTCATAACTTTTCACTAGGATTTTCGATTCAGGGACATAATATATCGAGACGCTCTAAATTGAACAATGGAAGCTCTCGAGAAATTTGAATAGTCATAACTTTTCACACGGACTTGCGATTCTGGTTCAACATTTATCGAGACGCTCTAAATTGAACAATGAAAGCTCTCGAGAAATTTAAATGGTCATAACTTTTTGACACGGATGTCTGATTTGGGGACATAATATATCATGACGCTCAAAATTGAACAACGGAAGCTGTCGAGAAATTCAAATGGTAATATCTTTTCACTCGGATGTTCGATTCAGGAGCATAATATATCGAGACGCTCGAAATTGAACAACGGAACCTCTCGAGAAATTCAAATGGTCATAGCTTTTCAGTCGGATGTCTGATTCAGGAGAATAATATATCGAGACGCTCAAAATTGAACGAAAGAACCTCTCGAGAAATTCAAATGGTCTTAACTTTTAACACGAATATCTGATTCAGGGAAATTATATATCGAGACGCTCTAAATTGAACAACGAAAGCTCTCGAGAAATTTAAATGGTCATAACTTTTCACACGGATGTCCAACTCAGGGACATCATATATCGAGACGCTCGAAATTGAACAATGGAAGCTCTCAAGAAATTTAAATGGTCACAAATTTTCACACGGATGTCCAATTCGGGTACATAATATATCGTGACGCTCGAAATTGAACAACGAAACCTCTCGAGAAATTCAAATGGTTATAACTTTTGACTCGGATGTCCGATTCGGGGACATAATATATCTAGACGCTCTAAATTGAATAACGAAAGCTCTCGAGAAATTTAAATGCTCATAACTTTTCACACGGATGTCCAACTCAGGGACATCATATATCGAGAAGTTCCATATTGAACAACGGAAGCTCTCGAGAAATTCAAATGGTCATAACTTTTCACTCTGATGTCCTATTCGGGCACATAATATATCAAGACGCACGAAATTGAATAACGGAGGCTCTCTAGAAATTCAAATGGTAATATCTTTTCACTTGGATGACCGATTCAGGAGCATAATATATTCAGACGCTCGAAATTGAACAATGGAACCTCTCGAGAAATTCAAATGGTCATAACTATTCATTCGGAAGATCGATTCGGGCACATAATATATCAAGACGTTCGAAATTGAACAACGAAAAATCTCGAGAAATTCAAATGGTCATAACTTTTCACTAGGATTTTCGATTCGGGGACATAATATATCGAGACGCTCTAAATTGAACAACGGAAGCTCTCGAGAAATTTGAATAGTCATAACTTTTCACACGGACTTGCGATTCTGGTTCAACATTTATCGAGACGCTCTAAATTGAACAACGAAAGCTCTCGAGAAATTTAAATGGTCATAACTTTTAACACGGATGTCCGATTTGGGGACATAATATATCATGACGCTCAAAATTGAACAACGGAAGCTGTCGAGAAATTTGAATGGTTATAATTTTTCACCCGGACATGCGATTCAGGTGCAAAATATATCTAGACGCTCTCAATTGAACAACGAAAGCTCTCGAGAAATTTAAATGGTCATAACTTTTAGCACGGATGAGCAACTCAGGGACATCATATATCGAGAAGTTCGATATTGAACAACGTAAGCTCTCGAGAAATTCAAATGGTAATATCTTTTCACTCGGATGTCCTATTCGGGCACATAATATATCGAGACGCACGAAATTGAATAACGGAGGCTCTCTAGAAATTCAAATGGTCATAACGTTTCAGTCGGAAGACCGATTCTGGCACATAATATATCAAGACGCTCGTAATTGAACAAGGAAAAATCTTGAGAAATTTAAATGGTCATAACTTTTCACTGTGATGTTCGATTCGGGGACATAATATATCGAGACGCTCTAAATTGAACAACGGAAGCTCTCGAAAAATTTGAATGGTCATAACTTTTCACACGGACTTGCGATTCAGGTGAAAAATATATCGAGACGCTCTAAATTGAACAATGAAAGCTCTTGAGAAATTTCAATGGTCATAACTTTTCACATGGATGAGCAACTCAGGGACATCATATATCGAGAAGTTCGATATTGAACAACGGAAGCTCTCGAGAAATTCAAATGGTAATAACTTTTCACTCGGATGTTCGATTCTGGAGCATAATATATCGAGACGCTCGAAATTGAAGAACGGAACCTCTCGAGAAATTTAAATGGTCACAACTTTTCACACGGATGTCCAATTCGGGTACATAATATATCGTGACGCTCGAAATTGAACAACGAAACCTCTCGAGAAATTCAAATGGTTATAACTTTTGACTCGGATGTCTGATTCGGGGACATAATATATCTAGACGCTCTAAATTGAATAACGAAAGCTCTCGAGAAATTTAAATGGTCATAACTTTTCACACGGATGTCCAACTCAGGGACATCATATATCGAGAAGTTCCATATTGAACAACGGAAGCTCTCGAGAAATTCAAATGGTCATAACTTTTCACTCTGATGTCCTATTCGGGCACATAATAAAGCAAGACGCACGAAATTGAATAACGGAGGCTCTCTAGAGATTCAAATGGTAATATCTTTTCACTTGGATGACCGATTCAGGAGCATAATATATTCAGACGCTCGAGAAATTCAAATGGTCATAACTATTCATTCGGAAGACCAATTCTGGCACATAATATATCAAGACGCTCGAAATTGAACAAGGAAAAATCTCGAGAAATTTAAATGGTCATAACTTTTCACTGGGATGTTCGATTCAGAGACATAATATATCGAGACGCTCAAAATTGAACAACGGAACCTCTCGAGAAATTCAAATGGTCATAACTTTTCAGTCGGAAGACCGATTCGGGCACATAACATATCAAGACGCTCGAAATTGAACAACGAAAAATCTTGAGAAATTCAAATGGTCATAACTTTTCACTAGGATTTTCGATTCAGGGACATAATATATCGAGACGCTCTAAATTGAACAACGGAAGCTCTCGAGAAATTTGAATAGTCATAACTTTTCACACGGACTTGCGATTCTGGTTCAACATTTATCGAGACGCTCTAAATTGAACAACGAAAGCTCTCGAGAAATTTAAATGGTCATAACTTTTCACACGGATGTCCGATTTGGGGACATAATATATCGTGACGCTCGAAATTGAACAACGAAACCTCTCGAGAAATTCAAATGGTTATAACTTTTCACTCGGATGTGCGATTCGGGGACATAATATATCATGACGCTCAAAATTGAACAACGGATGCTCTCGAGAAATTTGAATGGTCATAATTTTTCACACGGACTTGTGATTCAGGTGCAAAATATATCAAGACGCTCGAAATTTAACGACGGAAGCTCTCGAGAAATTTGAATGGTCATAACTTTTCACACGGACTTGCGATTCAGGTGAAAAATATATCGAGACGCTCTAAATTGAACAATGAAAGCTCTTGAGAAATTTCAATGGTCATAACTTTTCACATGGATGAGCAACTCAGGGACATCATATATCGAGAAGTTCGATATTGAACAACGGAAGCTCTCGAGAAATTCAAATGGTAATATCTTTTCACTCGGATGTTCGATTCTGGAGCATAATATATCGAGACGCTCGAAATTGAACAACGAAACCTCTCGAGAAATTCAAATGGTCATAACTTTTCAGTCGGATGTCTGATTCAGGAGAATAATATATCGAGATGCTCAAAATTGAACGACAGAACCTCTCGAGAAATTTAAATGGTCTTAACTTTTAACTCGGATATCTGATTCAGGGAAATTATATATCGAGACGCACGAAATTGAATAACGAAAGCTCTCGAGAAATTTAAATGGTCATAACTTTTCACACGGATGTCCAACTTAGGGACATCATATATCGAGAAGTTCCATATTGAACAACGGAAGCTCTCGAGAAATTCAAATGGTCATAACTTTTCACTCTGATGTCCTATTCGGGCACATAATATATCAAGACGCACAAAATTGAATAACGGAGGCTCTCTAGAAATTCAAATGGTAATATCTTTTCACTTGGATGACCGATTCAGGAGCATAATATATTCAGACGCTCGAAATTGAACAACGAAAGCTCTCGAGAAATTTAAATGGTCATAACTTTTCACACGGATGAGCAACTCAGGGACATCATATATCGAGAAGTTCGATATTGAACAACGTAAGCTCTCGAGAAATTCAAATGGTAATATCTTTTCACTCGGATGTCCTATTCGGGCACATAATATATCGAGACGCACGAAATTGAATAACGGAGGCTCTCTAGAAATTCAAATGGTCATAACGTTTCAGTCGGAAGACCGATTCTGGCACATAATATATCAAGACGCTCGTCATTGAACAACGGAACCTCTCGAGAAATTCAAATGGTCATAACTTTTCAGTCGGAAGACCAATTCTGGCACATAATATATCAAGACGCTCGAAATTGAACAAGGAAAAATCTCGAGAAATTTAAATGGTCATAACTTTTCACTGGGATGTTCGATTCAGAGACATAATATATCGAGACGCTCAAAATTGAACAACGGAACCTCTCGAGAAATTCAAATGGTCATAACTTTTCAGTCGGAAGACCGATTCGGGCACATAATATATCAAGACGTTCGAAATTGAACAACGAAAAATCTTGAGAAATTCAAATGGTCATAACTTTTCACTAGGATTTTCGATTCGACGACATAATATATCGAGACGCTCTAAATTGAACAACAGAAGCTCTCGAGAAATTTAAATGGTCATAACTTTTCACACGGACTTGCGATTCTGGTTCAACATATATCGAGACGCTCTAAATTGAACAACGAAAGCTCTCGAGAAATTTAAATGGTCATAACTTTTCACACGGATGTCCAACTCAGGGACATCATATATCGAGACGCTCGAAATTGAACAATGGAAGCTCTCAAGAAATTTAAATGGTCACAAATTTTCACACGGATGTCCAATTCGGGTACATAATATATCGTGACGCTCAAAATTGAACAACGAAACCTCTCGAGAAATTCAAATGGTTATAACTTTTGACTCGGATGTCCGATTCGGGGACATAATATATCTAGACGCTCTAAATTGAATAACGAAAGCTCTCGAGAAATTTAAATGGTCATAACTTTTCACACGGATGTCCAACTCAGGGACATCATATATCGAGAAGTTCCATATTGAACAACGGAAGCTCTCGAGAAATTCAAATGGTCATAACTTTTCACTCTGATGTCCTATTCGGGCACATAATATATCAAGACGCACGAAATTGAATAACGGAGGCTCTCTAGAAATTCAAATGGTAATATCTTTTCACTAGGATGACTGATTCAGGAGCATAATATATTCAGACGCTCGAAATTGAACAATGGAACCTCTCGAGAAATTCAAATGGTCATAACTATTCATTCGGAAGACCGATTCGGGCAGATAATATATCAAGACGTTCGAAATTGAACAACGAAAAATCTTGAGAAATTCAAATGGTCATAACTTTTCACTAGGATTTTCGATTCAGGGACATAATATATCGAGACGCTCTAAATTGAACAACGGAAGCTCTCGAGAAATTTGAATAGTCATAACTTTTCACACGGACTTGCGATTCTGGTTCAACATTTATCAAGACGCTCTAAATTGAACAACGAAAGCTCTCGAGAAATTTAAATGGTCATAACTTTTTGACACGGATGTCCGATTTGGGGACATAATTTATCATGACGCTCAAAATTGAACAACGAAACCTCTCGAGAAATTCAAATGGTTATAACTTTTCGCTCGGATGTCCGATTCGGGGACATAATATATCCAGACGCTCGAAATTGAACGACGGAAACTCTCGAGAAATTTGAATGGTCATAACTTTTCACACGGACTTGTGATTCAGGTGCAAAATATATCAAGACGCTCGAAATTTAACGACGGAAGCTCTCGAGAAATTTGAATGGTCATAACTTTTCACACGGACTTGCGATTCAGGTGAAAAATATATCGAGACGCTCTAAATTGAACAATGAAAGCTCTTGAGAAATTTCAATGGTCATAACTTTTCACATGGATGAGCAACTCAGGGACATCATATATCGAGAAGTTCGATATTGAACAACGGAAGCTCTCGAGAAATTCAAATGGTAATATCTTTTCACTCAGATGTTCGATTCTGGAGCATAATATATTGAGACGCTCGAAATTGAACAACGAAACCTCTCGAGAAATTCAAATGGTCATAACTTTTCAGTCGGATGTCTGATTCAGGAGAATAATATATCGAGATGCTCAAAATTGAACGACAGAACCTCTCGAGAAATTCAAATGGTCTTAACTTTTAACTCGGATATCTGATTCAGGGAAATTATATATCGAGACGCACGAAATTGAATAACGAAAGCTCTCGAGAAATTTAAATGGTCATAACTTTTCACACGGATGTCCAACTTAGGGACATCATATATCGAGAAGTTCCATATTGAACAACGGAAGCTCTCGAGAAATTCAAATGGTCATAACTATTCATTCGGAAGGCCGATTCGGGCACATAATATATCAAGACGTTCGAAATTGAACAATGAAAAATCTTGAGAAATTAAAATGGTCATAACTTTTCACTAGGATTTTCGATTCAGGGACATAATATATCGAGACGCTCTAAATTGAACAACGGAAGCTCTCGAGAAATTTGAATAGTCATAACTTTTCACACGGACTTGCGATTCTGGTTCAACATTTATCGAGACGCTCTAAATTGAACAACGAAAGCTCTCGAGAAATTTAAATGGTCATAACTTTTTGACACGGATGTCCGATTTGGGGACATAATTTATCATGACGCTCAAAATTGAACAACGAAACCTCTCGAGAAATTCAAATGGTTATAACTTTTCGCTCGGATGTCCGATTCGGGGACATAATATATCCAGACGCTCGAAATTGAACGACGGAAACTCTCGAGAAATTTGAATGGTCATAACTTTTCACACGGACTTGTGATTCAGGTGCAAAATATATCAAGACGCTCGAAATTTAACGACGGAAGCTCTCGAGAAATTTGAATGGTCATAACTTTTCACACGGACTTGCGATTCAGGTGAAAAATATATCGAGACGCTCTAAATTGAACAATGAAAGCTCTTGAGAAATTTCAATGGTCATAACTTTTCACATGGATGAGCAACTCAGGGACATCATATATCGAGAAGTTCGATATTGAACAACGGAAGCTCTCGAGAAATTCAAATGGTAATATCTTTTCACTCAGATGTTCGATTCTGGAGCATAATATATTGAGACGCTCGAAATTGAACAACGAAACCTCTCGAGAAATTCAAATGGTCATAACTTTTCAGTCGGATGTCTGATTCAGGAGAATAATATATCGAGATGCTCAAAATTGAACGACAGAACCTCTCGAGAAATTCAAATGGTCTTAACTTTTAACTCGGATATCTGATTCAGGGAAATTATATATCGAGACGCACGAAATTGAATAACGAAAGCTCTCGAGAAATTTAAATGGTCATAACTTTTCACACGGATGTCCAACTTAGGGACATCATATATCGAGAAGTTCCATATTGAACAACGGAAGCTCTCGAGAAATTCAAATGGTCATAACTATTCATTCGGAAGGCCGATTCGGGCACATAATATATCAAGACGTTCGAAATTGAACAATGAAAAATCTTGAGAAATTAAAATGGTCATAACTTTTCACTAGGATTTTCGATTCAGGGACATAATATATCGAGACGCTCTAAATTGAACAACGGAAGCTCTCGAGAAATTTGAATAGTCATAACTTTTCACACGGACTTGCGATTCTGGTTCAACATTTATCGAGACGCTCTAAATTGAACAATGAAAGCTCTCGAGAAATTTAAATGGTCATAACTTTTTGACACGGATGTCTGATTTGGGGACATAATATATCATGACGCTCAAAATTGAACAACGGAAGCTGTCGAGAAATTCAAATGGTAATATCTTTTCACTCGGATGTTCGATTCAGGAGCATAATATATCGAGACGCTCGAAATTGAACAACGGAACCTCTCGAGAAATTCAAATGGTCATAACTTTTCAGTCGGATGTCTGATTCAGGAGAATAATATATCGAGACGCTCAAAATTGAACGAAAGAACCTCTCGAGAAATTCAAATGGTCTTAACTTTTAACACGAATATCTGATTCAGGGAAATTATATATCGAGACGCACGAAATTGAATAACGAATGCTCTCGAGAAATTCAAATGCTCATAACTTTTCACACGGATGTCCAACTCAGGGACATCATATATCGAGACGCTCGAAATTGAACAATGGAAGCTCTCAAGAAATTTAAATGGTCACAAATTTTCAGACGGATGTCCAATTCGGGTACATAATATATCGTGACGCTCAAAATTGAACAACGAAACCTCTCGAGAAATTCAAATGGTTATAACTTTTGACTCGGATGTCCGATTCGGGGACATAATATATCTAGACGCTCTAAATTGAATAACGAAAGCTCTCGAGAAATTTAAATGGTCATAACTTTTCACACGGATGTCCAACTCAGGGACATCATATATCGAGAAGTTCCATATTGACCAACGGAAGCTCTCGAGAAATTCAAATGGTCATAACTTTTCACTCTGATGTCCTATTCGGGCACATAATATATCAAGACGCACGAAATTGAATAACGGAGGCTCTCTAGAAATTCAAATGGTAATATCTTTTCACTTGGATGACCGATTCAGGAGCATAATATATTCAGACGCTCGAAATTGAACAATGGAACCTCTCGAGAAATTCAAATGGTCATAACTATTCATTCGGAAGATCGATTCGGGCACATAATATATCAAGACGTTCGAAATTGAACAACGAAAAATCTCGAGAAATTCAAATGGTCATAACTTTTCACTAGGATTTTCGATTCGGGGACATAATATATCGAGACGCTCTAAATTGAACAACGGAAGCTCTCGAGAAATTTGAATAGTCATAACTTTTCACACGGACTTGCGATTCTGGTTCAACATTTATCAAGACGCTCTAAATTGAACAACGAAAGCTCTCGAGAAATTTAAATGGTCATAACTTTTAACACGGATGTCCGATTTGGGGACATAATATATCATGACGCTCAAAATTGAACAACGGAAGCTGTCGAGAAATTTGAATGGTTATAATTTTTCACCCGGACATGCGATTCAGGTGCAAAATATATCTAGACGCTCTCAATTGAACAACGAAAGCTCTCGAGAAATTTAAATGGTCATAACTTTTCACACGGATGAGCAACTCAGGGACATCATATATCGAGAAGTTCGATATTGAACAACGTAAGCTCTCGAGAAATTCAAATGGTAATATCTTTTCACTCGGATGTCATATTCGGGCACATAATATATCAAGACGCTCGTAATTGAACAAGGAAAAATCTTGAGAAATTTAAATGTTCATAACTTTTCACTGTGATGTTCGATTCGGGGACATAATATATCGAGACGCTCTAAATTGAACAACGGAAGCTCTCGAAAAATTTGAATGGTCATAACTTTTCACACGGACTTGCGATTCTGGTTCAAAATATATCGAGACGTTCTGAATTGAACAACGAAAGCTCTCGAGAAATTTAAATGGTCATAACTTTCACACGGATGTCCGATTTGGGGACATAATATATCGTGACGCTCGAAATTGAACAACGAAACCTCTCGAGAAATTCAAATGGTTATAACTTTTCGCTCGGATGTCCGATTCGGGGACATAATATATCCAGACTCTCGAAATTGAACGACGGAAGCTCTCGAGAAATTTGAATGGTCATAACTTTTCACACGGACTTGTGATTCAGGTGCAAAATATATCAAGACGCTCGAAATTTAACGACGGAAGCTCTCGAGAAATTTGAATGGTCATAACTTTTCACACGGACTTGCGATTCAGGTGAAAAATATATCGAGACGCTCTAAATTGAACAATGAAAGCTCTTGAGAAATTTCAATGGTCATAACTTTTCACATGGATGAGCAACTCAGGGACATCATATATCGAGAAGTTCGATATTGAACAACGGAAGCTCTTGAGAAATTCAAATGGTAATATCTTTTCACTCAGATGTTCGATTCTGGAGCATAATATATCGAGACGCTCGAAATTGAACAACGAAACCTCTCGAGAAATTCAAATGGTCATAACTTTTCAGTCGGATGTCTGATTCAGGAGAATAATATATCGAGATGCTCAAAATTGAACGACAGAACCTCTCGAGAAATTCAAATGGTCTTAACTTTTAACTCGGATATCTGATTCAGGGAAATTATATATCGAGACGCACGAAATTGAATAACGAAAGCTCTCGAGAAATTTAAATGGTCATAACTTTTCACACGGATGTCCAACTCAGGGACATCATATATCGAGAAGTTCCATATTGAACAACGGAAGCTCTCGAGAAATTCAAATGGTCATAACTTTTCACTCTGATGTCCTATTCGGGCACATAATATATCAAGACGCACGAAATTGAATAACGGAGGCTCTCTAGAAATTCAAATGGTAATATCTTTTCACTTGGATGACCGATTCAGGAGCATAATATATTCAGACGCTCGAAATTGAACAACGAAAGCTCTCGAGAAATTTAAATGGTCATAACTTTTCACACGGATGAGCAACTCAGGGACATCATATATCGAGAAGTTCGATATTGAACAACGTAAGCTCTCGAGAAATTCAAATGGTAATATCTTTTCACTCGGATGTCCTATTCGGGCACATAATATATCGAGACGCACGAAATTGAATAACGGAGGCTCTCTAGAAATTCAAATGGTCATAACGTTTCAGTCGGAAGACCGATTCTGGCACATAATATATCAAGACGCTCGTCATTGAACAACGGAACCTCTCGAGAAATTCAAATGGTCATAACTTTTCAGTCGGAAGACCAATTCTGGCACATAATATATCAAGACGCTCGAAATTGAACAAGGAAAAATCTCGAGAAATTTAAATGGTCATAACTTTTCACTGGGATGTTCGATTCAGAGACATAATATATCGAGACGCTCAAAATTGAACAACGGAACCTCTCGAGAAATTCAAATGGTCATAACTTTTCAGTCGGAAGACCGATTCGGGCACATAACATATCAAGACGCTCGAAATTGAACAACGAAAAATCTCGAGAAATTCAAATGGTCATAACTTTTCACTAGGATGTTCGATTCGACGACATAATATATCGAGACGCTCTAAATTGAACAACAGAAGCTCTCGAGAAATTTAAATGGTCATAACTTTTCACACGGACTTGCGATTCTGGTTCAACATATATCGAGACGCTCTAAATTGAACAACGAAAGCTCTCGAGAAATTTGAATAGTCATACCTTTTCACACGGACTTGCGATTTTGGTTCAACATATATCGAGACGCTCTAAATTGAACAACGAAAGCTCTCGAGAAATTTAAATGGTCATAACTTTTAACACGGATGTCCGATTTGGGGACATAATATATCATGACGCTCAAAATTGAACAACGGATGCTCTCGAGAAATTTGAATGGTCATAATTTTTCACCCGGACTTGCGATTCAGGTGCAAAATATATCGAGACGCTGTAAATTGAACAACGAAAGCTCTCGAGAAATTCAAATTGTCATAACTTTTCACTTGGATGTCCGATTCAGGAGCATAATTTATCGAGACACTAGAAATTGAACAATGGAGCCTCTCGAGAAATTTAAATGGTCATAACTTTTCACATGGATGTCCAATTCGGGTACATAATATATCGTGACGCTTGAAATTGAACAACGAAACCTCTCGAGAAATTCAAATGGTTATAACTTTTCATTTGGATGTCCTATTCGGGGACATAATATATCAAGATGCTCGAAATTGAACGACGGAAGCTCTCGAGAAATTTGAATGGTCATAATTTTTCACCCGGACTTGCGATTCAGGTGCAAAATATATCGAGACGCTCTAAATTGAACAACGAAAGCTCTCGAGAAATTCAAATGGTAATAACTTTTCACTCGGATGTTCGATTCAGGAGCATAATATATCGAGACGCTAGAAATTGAACAATGGAACCTCTCGAGAAATTTAAATGGTCATAACTTTTCACTGGGATGTTCGATTCGGGGACATAATTTATCGAGACGCTTTAAATTGAACAACGGAAGCTCTCGAGAAATTTGAATGGTCATAATATTTCACACGGACTTGCGATTCTGGTTCAAAATATATCGAGACGTTCTGAATTGAACAACGAAAGCTCTCAAGAAATTTAAATGGTCATAACTTTACACACGAATGTCCGATTTGGGGACATAATATATCGTGACGCTCGAAATTGAACAACGAAACCTCTCGAGAAATTCAAATGGTTATAACTTTTCGCTCGGATGTCCGATTCGGGGACATAATATATCAAGATGCTCGAAATTGAACGACGGAAGCTCTCGAGAAATTTCAATGGTCATAACTTTTCACACGGACTTGTGATTCAGGTGGAAAATATATCGAGACGCTCTAAATTGAACAACGAAAGCTCTCGAGAAATTTAAATGGTCATAACTTTTCACACGGATGTCCAACTCAGGGACATCATATATCGAGACGCTCGAAATTGAACAACGGAACCTCTCGAGAAATTCAAATGGTCATAACTTTATAGTCGGATGACCGATTATGGCACATAATATATCAAGACGCTCGAAATTGAAAAAGAAAAAATCTCGAGAAATTTAAATGGTCATAACTTTTCACTGGGATGTTCGATTCGGGGACATAAGATTCTCCACGTTTTGTTGGAAAATGGTTTCCGGGGCTTCTAGGGATTTTGTTATGATTCTGTAAAATTCCTAAAACTTTGAGTAAGCCTGTTTCACTTAATATTGGTGAAAGGGAAGAGGAAAAAAAGGGAAATCAAGTCCTATATGCTTTCTTAAGGTTTCAATAATGCTTCGTAAAATTCCTATAACCCTAAATAAGCATATTTCACCTAATATGGGTGAGAAGGAAGAGAAAAAAAGAATAAATTCAAGTCCTATATGGTTCTGTAAGGCTTCCGTAACTTTTTCGTAAATTATGAAAGAAGGGGGGTGAACTTATCAAGATGGGGGTGCAAATAGCAATTTTCAAATTTTCGAATCTAGGCCCTTCCAGAATATTTTCGAAGCAGGGTTGCTTCTAGAGGAAGCAACCCAGATCGCCTGGGCGAGCTGGGCGGCAACGTCCTCCCCCTTTTTCCTATAAATAGGCGAAGGGAGGTTGTTCCTAATATCCCTAACCCCTTTGGCTATGCATTTCAGCTGTTTTGGGTGAAAAAAAATTGTTTCCATGAAGAAAATCCAAGCTGAGGTGCTTCCAAGACGTTTCTGTGAGCAAATCCGTGAAGGTTTTCCGTCGTTCTTCACCGTTCTTCGTTCTTCAACGGGTAAGTTTTTGAATCCGAGACTTTCAATTCATTTCTTATTTTTTTAGCTTTCATCTTCATTTCGTTCATTTTCGGTTTTCTTTTCTTCCGTTTTTAACAAGCTTTAACCGATCGTTTAAGCCGTTGTCTCGCATAATAAATGATAAAATGAATTTCAACCGATCATTTGTGTTGTATTCTCGTTTAATCACTGTTAAAACAAAATCTAACCAATCGTTCACGTTGTAACCTCGGTTAAACAAAAAAAAAGCAAAATAATAATAAAATAATCAAAATATCTTGAAAAATAATAATAAAATAATTAAAATATCTTTGAATAAAATAATAAAAAAAATCAATCGGACGTTTTTCTTTGGAAGTTTCCTTGGATCAATTGACTAATAACCAAAGTGAAACTAAGGCTAAAATCAACTCACAAATCAAGCTTTGTCCGCAAAAGTCACTTAAAACCGTTTTAAGGTCCAACGCCTTAAACGGTCCTCTTTGCTTTTATCGGTTAACATGGACCGTTCAAAAGCATAAAATCAACATGTAACTTTACCGCTTTTGTAAGAACTACGTAGGTCTGATTTCCTCATCGCAATTAAGGATACGTAGGAGCAAAAGCCCCGCTTTTGTCGACCACCCCAAGAGATCATTAATGGTCCAATGTCTTAACGTTTCTCTCCTTTCAAAATCAAAGAGATCGTTAATGGTCCAACACCTTAACATTTCTCTCCTTTCAAAAGAATCGAAAGATCGTTTAATGGTCCAATGCCTACAATGACTTTTGTTTGGTCAAAATATATCTTGCAAAAAAAGATAAAAACAACTTAACCAACGTTCAGTTCTCAAAGAACTACGTAGGTCTGATTTCCTTATCACAATTGAGGAATACCTAGGAGCAAGGGAAACACCCTTGTCGACCACAAAAAGATAAAAAAATACAAAAGGCATAAAAAGACATAAAAACGTAAAAGGGAAAATAAAACAAATTGAAGTCATATTTGCACACTTGATTAAAGGTTGTCGTCCCTTGTGACGGACGCGTGGGGTGCTAATACCTTCCTCGTGCGTAAATACAACTCCCAAACCTTTCACACTTAAAGTTCGTAGACCACACCTTTCCGGTTTTTTCGACGTTTTCCTCAAATAAACGTTGGTGGCGACTCCACGCATTTTCCTTTCTTGGAAGATGCACCCGTGAGCCCCGCATTGCCCTCCTGCCGAAGGGTAGGTTGCGACACCATCATTTGTTTGTTTGATTTGTAGTCCAAGAAAGTAATTTAACTCACCCATCATGGACATCTCAAACTCACTTTGCATATCAATAGAAAACTCCTTACACAAAGATTCATTAGCAGATCCAAAAATTATATCATCAACATAAATTTGTACCAATAAGATATCATTATCCTTCTTTTTTATGAATAAGGTGGTATCTACCTTCCCTCGAGTGAAATTCTTTTCTAATAGGAATTTACTTAATCTTTCATACCAAGCCCTAGGTGCTTGTTTTAAACCATAGAATGCTTTCTTTAATCTATAGACATGATCTAATTTTTGTGGGTCTTCAAACCCAGGAGATTGTTCTACATATACCTCCTCTTGAATTAGACCATTTAAAAAAGCACTCTTGACATCCATTTGATATAGTTTAAAATTCATAATAGATGCATAGGCTAATATCATCCTAATGGCTTCTAATCTGGCTACGGGTGCAAAGGTTTTTTCATAGTCTATACCTTCTTCTTGATTATATCCTTTTGCTACAAGTCTAGCTTTATTTCTAATTACTATACCATTTTTGTCCAATTTATTTCTAAATACCCACTTAGTTCCTATGATTGGATAGTTTGAAGGTTTCTCTACTAATTCTCATACATCATTTCTCTCAAATTGATTTAATTCTTCTTGCATAGCTATTATCCAATGATCATCTATAATGGCTTCTTTACAGTTTTTAGGTTCTATTAACGAAACAAAAGCCATATTATTACATAAATCTTTAAGAGAATGTCTAGTTGTTACCCCTTTTGAGATATCTCCGATGATGTTGTCAAGAGGATGATTTCTTGAAGTTTTCCATTCTTTGGGAAGATTATCATTTTCTTGAGCTGTGTCAATTTGATCATCCTTGTTTTCGTCATCTCTCTTCCTTTTTAGATTTCTTTCTTCATTTTGTGTATCTTCCAAAGAATCTGCTATATCATCAAGAAACTCCTTTCTCGGAGAGGTAATATTAGTTTCATCAAAAGTAACATGTATTGATTCCTCAATTGTCATGGTTCTTTTGTTGTATATCCTAAAGGCTTTGCTATGTAAGGAATAACCAAGGAATATGCCCTCATCTGCCTTAGCATCAAATTTTCCTAGGCTTTCTTTACCATTGTTTAGGACAAAACATTTACATCCAAAAACATGTAAATGAGCAATGTTTGGTTTTCTATTGTTAAAAAGTTCATATGGGGTTTTCTTAAGAATGGGTCTTATTAAGGCTCTATTCATAATATAACATGCGGTGTTGACTACTTCTGCCCAAAAATATTTTGGCAGTGGTGTGTCATTTAAAAGAGTTCTAGCAATTTCTTCTAAGGCTCTATTTTTCCTTTCTACTACTCCATTTTGTTGGGGTGTCCTACGTGCAGAAAAATTGTGTTCTATGCCATGTTCATCACAAAACATTTCAAAATCATTGTTTTCAAATTCACCTCCATGATCACTTCTGATGGAGATAATTTTAAGATTCTTCTTGTTTTGGATGACTTTGGCAAGTCTTCTAAATGCATGAAATGCATCATTTTTATGAGTAAGAAATAAGGTCCAAGTATACCTAGAATAGTCATCAACAATTACTAATGCATAGTAACTTCCACCAAAACTCATGATCCTAGATGGTCCAAACAAATCCGTGTGCAATAATTGTAATGGTTGAGTGGTAGAGACAATATTTTTAGATTTAAAAGATGCTTTTGTTTGTTTTCCTTTTTGGCATGCATCACATAATTTATCTTTTTCAAATTTTAATTTTGGTAAACCAACAACTAGATCTTTTGAGATTAATCTATTTAGATGATCCATGTTAATGTGAGCAATTCTCTTATGCCATAACCAAGGATCATTATCTTTACTTAGAAAGCAGCTATCATTTTCAGATTTTTGTTTTAAATCAATCATGTAAACATTATTTTCTCTGAAACCTATATTGTCAATATCTTTGTCATGCTCATGTTTGATAACACATTTTTCAGAATCAAAAGATACGTTATATCCTCTATCACATAATTGACTAACACTTAATAGGCTATGCTTTAAACCTTCTACAAGTAACACATTTTCAATAGGAGTAGAGGAACTCGTACCTATTTTACTGATTCCAATGATTTTGCCTTTGTTGTTGTCGTCATATGTAACATGTCCACTTTTCTTGGGGGAAATGGTTGTAAATTTTGATACATCTTCCGTCATATGCTTGGAACATCCACTGTCGATGTACCACTTCTTCCTTACAGATTCTTATTTGTTGTTGTCATGAGATTTTGTCATGAGACACAAGTTGACTTGGTCTTCATCATGGTCTTGAAATAACCTATTCCTAAAAATACTTTTGAAAAACAAAGAATTTAAAGAGGCCATGAATCTTCAAGTTGTTAAACTTTCTACAAGATACCTGCTCTGATACCACTTGTTGGATCAAGTGGCCTTGGAATAATTATGAAGGGGTGGTTGAATTATTTGTTAATGAACCTTTACTAAATAAAAATCTATCCTTCTTAATGTTACTAAAATCAATTAGGCTTTTACTATAATGTTAAGAAAGTAAAGAACAGAAATAGAAACTTAACCAAAAGTAAAAGCGATAATTAAAGTGCACAGGGGAAATTAAAAGTGTAGGGAAGAAGAAGACAAACACAAGAGTTTTATACTGGTTCGGCAACAACCCGTGCCTACATCCAGTCCCCAAGCGACCTGCAGCCCTTGAGATTTCCTTTCAACCTTGTAAAAACCTTTACAAGCAAAGATCCACAAGGGATGTACCCTCCCTTGTTCTCTTTGAACAACCAAGTAGATGTACCCTCCACTTGAACTGATCCACAATAGATGTACCCTCTCTTATTCTCAGTTACAATAACTAAAGTAGATGTACCCTCTACTTGTACCACAAAGGATGTACCCTCCAATATGTTAAGACAAAGTTCTCAGGCGGTTAGTCCTTTGAAACTTTGTGAAGGGGAAACAAAAGATATCTCAGGCGGTTAGTCCTTTGAAATCTTTTGCTTATGGGAAAGGGAAGAATCAAAAGAATTCTCAGACTGTGTCATTTTGAATTCTTTGACAAGGGAGAAGGGAGACACAAAAGAATTCGGGCGGTTAGTCCTTCGTTCTTTTGGAAAAGGGAGAAGAGAGACACAAAAAGAATTCAGGCGGTTAGTCCTTGGCGAATTCTTTTTGGCAAAAGGAGAAGAGAATAAAAAAGATGAATAGCACACTTTTGTTTTCTGTGAAAGAACAAAGTTTGGAAACCAAAAAACTCAGAAAGCTTTTGGCAAAGGAAGAATAAGAAGAAGTTCAAAGAAATTCAAAGGTTGTAAAAGAGTATATGAAAAAGTTGTAAGTAATTGTTGTTTTAAATGCAAGTCAAGGTCTTGCTTTTATAGACTCTTCATGTCTGGTCAAGAAAACCATTGGAAGAGTTATGACCTTAAGAAAATCTGAAAACCATTGGAAGAGTTACATCTTTTGATTTTTATTCAAAACTTGTCACTGAAACATGTAATCGATTACACAAAGTTTTTTATGAAAGGATATGACTCTTCACAATTGATTTTGAATTTCAACGTTCAGATACACTGGTAATTGATTACCAATATCTTGTAATCGATTACACCATTTTGAAATCAATTGAAACGTTACAAATTCAGTTGAAAACTTTTGAAATCAAACTTTGCCATTGGTAATCAATTACAGGAAACTAGTAATCGATTACCAAAGAGTAAAAACTCTGGTAACTTAGAAAATTTTGAGAAAAACTCTTTTGAAAAACAAAACTGTGCTATGTTTGTTTTTTGAAAAATCTTTTCAATACTTCCCTAGTGAAGTCTTCTTGATTTCTTCTCTTGAATCTTGAATTCATCTTCTCTTGAATCTTGAAATCAAACTTCTCTTGATTCTTGAAACTAGTTGACTCAATCTTGAAATCATTCTCTTGGGCTTTTTGTCATCATCTTTGTCATCATCAAAACTACTTGAATCAACTTGATTCATCATCATGAAGCTTGCTTCTACATTGTAGTGATGTCAAAGCCCGTAGTTAGCTAACATTTAGGTCTACAACTTTGATGAAGACAACTATTCCTAATTCTATCTTTTTACTACTTGTTTTGGTGTCCAATGTCGATGAACAATGTCAGGAAAGTCAATGTGATATTCACATGAAAGCATCAATTAACACATCCAACAATAGATCACTTAATTAAATTTAAAGTATATCAAAGAGAGAAAACACCAAACCCAAATCATCAATTCATGGCAGAAATTAAAGTATTTTTGGGAATTTACATCTCATCCAAGAACTTATAAACACAAACCTAAGATCATACAATCTACCCCTGACATATTGTCATTCATGCAAAGGAAGAAAAAAAGGGAACCCATTCCCCTTAACCTCAAAAGAAGAAATTCCTTAGCAAGGAAAATGAAGACGGCCTCATGACCACCCCCAAGAACGCATTGATCCAATGATGTCGTCCACCATGATCTCCAAGACAACACTTACTATGTCAAAACCATGGGTGTGATTTATAACACAATCCCAAGATGCCTAGATTCCTCGAGTTTGGAAACTCAAATGGAAATATAAAAATATTAATTATGAAGGCCTCTGCGCCTAATGTTGAGCCCACTTAATTCTTTGGTGCTCCTAAGGCTTTGTGGTTTCCTCTATATATATAGGAAGAAAGGGGTTCATAAAGTTATTTTGCCCAATGTGGGACTTAAATGTGTTTTTCTTGATCATATGACCTACTATAGGGTCGATTTTGGTTTCTAAGGAGTATGGAAGAATTGTAGCTTTTACAGCAAGCTTTCTAACAATGCAAATGACACCTTGAATGAGCGAGTACAACTCAAGATATGACATAGTCTTTCTAGGATTTTCATGATAAAACTCAACACTAGACTTCAACACTTTTTGATGTGTCATTATTTTCTCCTATTTCTTAACCCTTTTTGCCACCATTTTAATTACTGATTAGCCTTAATTGTCAATTTAATTATGCAATTTTATCATTTGGGCCTACTTGACTAATTTTGTGTTTTTAATTTAATTTCAGGAGAATTATAAGCAATTGGGCTTGAATCCGGAATTGGGCTTGGACTTGAAGAGAGCAGACAATTTTATTTTATCAAATCTTATCTTATCCAGATTTTATTTCATCTAGATTTTATTTCGTCCAGATTTTATTTCATCCAATCTTATCTTATCTTGTCCAGATTTTAATTTATTTTGTTTATGGGCTTGGACTTAAAATAGATTTGTAAGCTTTGGGATTGAGGACCTATATAACAGCACCAGGGTTTTAGTTTAAAGAGGTTTTTGAGAGGAGAATAATTTTAGGGTTTGCAATTCCAATTTTATACTGTTCATGTGCACTGTTCATGTAGCAATAAAATTCATTTTCTGCAATTTCGTTTTCTGCTTCAATCTGCAATTTCATTTTCTGCTTCCAATTGCAATTTCGTTCTCTACTGATTAATGGAAGGCTAAGTCTCTAGTGTTGTTTTCTCTTAAGGATCAAGCACAACTCTCTTTGAGGTTTTGTTATTACTATTGAATTTTGATCAGTTTTTCCTCTTCACCAATTGCTCTGTATTTGTTGCTATTAATCCATGCGTGCTTAGTGCTTGATTAATTGTCTCTGCGCTTAATTTACGTTCATGCTTAATGATCAGTTTCGTTCATGATTAATTGGTGTATGTGTTGCTTAATCACATGATGACAGCCTTATGTTAATTTTTGCTTAGTAATTTAATTTAGGGTTGGATTAAGTGTTTGAACTGATTAGGGATAAATCCTCGTAACCTAGGATAAGAGACTTGCTTGTGAATAAATAGGGAACAACATGTTTTAATTCTGTTATTTTCTAATTAAAATTTGCTTGTTGTTTAATTTACAAAAACAAACAACCCCCCCTCAATTCGTTACTATTTTATCACTTTCTGTTATGAACGTTTGGTTGACCATTGCTCGTTGGGAGACGACCTAGGATCACTTCCTAGATATTGCATTTTTAATGTTTATTTGATTCGGGTATGGCCTCGATCACTTTTCAAGTGTACCTAACATTGTAGCATCAAATACAATATAATACAAATATAATGACAATGACATTATATTAACAAGAAATATAATACAATAACATAATATTATCACTAAGTATAATGCACAAGAAGCACACATGTACAAGGACATATGGACAAGCATAAGACAACTAATAAGGTTTCTCCTCAAGGTATATACCTAGTACTCAACTTGGGGTGTTACATAATCGGTAGGCGCCTTTTGTAGGGGATGGTCAGACTTCATATTACTTTACAAGGTTCCCTAATAGTTATTGTTCAAAGGATCTCTAGCATACCTTTGATCATTATGTGAGGGTTTCAAAGGTGATCATACCAAACCAGAGGGATATGGCTGGTTTTCGGTTTGGCTTTGTGTGGTTTCTCGAGGTCTCTAATGTGGCAAAGCTAGCCTTACATTTGGATAAGATAATCATTGAAGGAAGAAAGATATGTGTTAATCTACCTAGATTTGGTTGGGATCTTGGGTGTTCTCCGTGTTTAGATGGTGCACATGATTAGCTTTCTCGTGATCATATGTATGATGGGAGGATGTAGGCTCAAGGTCGCAAGCCTAATCGTGCTCGTGGTAGTTTGTAGTAGGGTTGCAACGGAAGAGGACAGGGCTAGTGCACACATGGGCATCGATGGTGGCACAATTTCAATCGAAGGCCTATAAGGAAAAGGTCTTTTTGCGTCGGGGGATGAGAAGAATTAAACAACAACATGAACAACCTATATGGAGCGGGTTGCTAAGCATGGTGACTCTTTCACCATGTAACAATAGCTGCAAACAAAAGGTGAATTTCTTGTGAAGGCAACTCCTATGGGGCCAAATTATGTACTTTTTTAAGGTGGTGGAGAGCTTTGTGAGGGAAAAGAAGCATGGGATGGGGAGTGGTCTGTAGATATTGTTCTATGGAATTCTCGCTCGCTTGGTAGACCATGAAAACTTGGTATGGGTGAAATTGCTTAATGTCCCTACTCATGAATGGAATGATGATTTTTTCAAATCGGATTGTAGCTCCTATGGTGACTATATGTATGCAAATGAGTATACTACTAATAGGATGCATCTAGATGTGGCTAGAGTCTTAATTTGAGTCAAGGCACAAGTTTTGCTTAAATCTTACATTAAGGTAGGGACTAATGATGACCTATATGATACATATTTGATGGAGGACTCGATGGAGGATCGTTCTTTGTATTTGGTTTGCAGTGATAACACGAGGCGAGGTGAGGATAACTCCTCGACTGAAGAGTCTGATGAAGACTGTACGATATACCTAGTTTGCAGGATGTTGATGTGCTGGAGGATAATCCACATGTTGTGAAGCTTAGAGTGGTAGAAGGCAGGGGAGGTTTTGGAGATGTTTCTAGGGAGTAAGAAAGGCCTCAAGCCGAGTTGGATGGGAAGAAGGGTGTTGCTCGAAGGGATTTAATGTAGGTACAAATGGTGAATTCTGATCCAAATGGTGGACGTGTTACATGGAGTAGGTGTGGCCAGAAGTCATCGCCTAGAGCATTTTCTGAACATGCTTTGGGTAAGGCCATGAATCATGTGTGGGTCACTACATGCTTGAGGCTTGGTACCTCTTTTTTTTTTTTGTTTCTAGTTGTGTGCCTTCTTCTACAATAGGTGGTTCTAGATGTCTTGATTTATTTGATGACGAGGTGGCATGCTAGTGCTGAAAGCATGAGAAGCCAATCATTTTTTCTACTTTACGCAAGGTAATCTTTATGGGTAGTACTACTACTACAAATAATAAAGTTGTGTGGCATCACAGTTATGCAAATACCAAAACAATAATCATTCATGTGAGTAGAAATAATGAACAAGTGTGGTTGATCTCAATCACTGTTATGTTAAAGCTGCAATGCTACATGGTCACATGTTGTAGTTGATTAAATCCCTTTATACTGCACCCCTTTTGCTTCTAAATGGTAAAGGTCAAATTTTTTGCTTGGCACAATGGCAGAAACTTCTAGTCTCTAGTATGAAAACAAAACCCACAAAAAAAGAAGAAACTTTGGAGACCCAAAATGCCCAAAATCACATTTTTCTAGTTGAAAGCAAAACCCACAAAAAATGGAGGTTTACCAATTTGCGACACTGACGGAGGCTACAAAAGCGACGACACCGGAGAGAGAGCCTTGAGCAATGCCAATGGTGGCTATAGAAGCGGCAACACCGGAGAGAGAGTCATGGCAACATTAGAGAGAGAGCCTTGAGCAACACTAACGGTGGCTACAAAAGTGGGGACATTGGAGAGCGATGCCAATGGTAGCTACAGAAAGGGCAACGAAGTAGAGAAAGAGTCCTTGACCCTTGAGGCTTGAGCGATTAGCGAGTGAGAGTGGCCCAATATCTTCTTTCAGAACGAGACGTCGAGAATGAGTATAACTATCCAAATAGCTATAATTGAGTGACTGAGTACCTTCACTATCCGGATAGTGATAACTGCCTGAACGAGTTCTAAAAAGATTTCAGTTCGGATTTTAAAAATCTGGTTTGGGTTTTTTCTGGATCAATTTTGTTTAGTTACACTATAAATTGGATCGGTTCAATTATTTTGTATAGGCCTATCCCTGAGTATGTGGTTGATTATGATGACTTTTGTTTCTTGACTTTGCCCGATGAGATTTCATTCCACATGCACTTTGTAAAAAAACAAGCAGAAATCATAAGTTGTTAATGTCAACAAGCTTTCGTACATAATATAAGACAATACATAGCAACAATATGTCGGTATTGGACAAGTTTAAAAGCAACATCTAAACAGAATAACTTCTAATTTCAAAAATAGCTATTTCTAACTTTTCAGGTGTTAAGTGAATCGAATAAACTCATTCAAAAACCTGAAGTTATCTCCACTTTCATAAATACATATGTCATCAAGTAGCAGGTAATCCCTACAAAAGCCAAATATTTGGTAGTAGGCTTCAAAAAAAGTGTTGAATCCCGGCCCATGTTAAGCTTCATACAAGAGAACTGAAAGTCTTTGTTGATAATTATTTGGTAGCAGTGATGGTTTTCAATTCTTTTCTCTGACTTTGACAAGCTGCTCTCATTTGACCAGATTCTACAGAAGATAGATGAATATATTTACCAGACATATAAGGAATTGTTGGAATAGAAAAGCAAACATCAATCCTACCTTGAGACGTTGAACAATTTGAACTATCTGTCTCTCTGAAGATGTGAACCAGGAAGGTTAGTTTAGTTCCATGAACGAGTTCAAAGATGCAAACATCACCAACTTTCAAGTTATTGTCCTTGACAAATGCGTTCCATGAGAGTTTAAATCTTATAGCAGTCTTTTGTTTATGGATCTGATACTTTGCAGGCCAAATTCTCCCACTTAACACCTGAAGGCTGATAAGTCTCCGCTTCTTGTGCAAATCAAGGTGACTCCTACAGAACTTCATTGGTAAGTTCTGCCATTGAAAAGAGAAACAGTTATTTTGTTCTTCAACTTATGTTCTACAAGCCAAATCCTTATTTCAAGCTTACCAGACTACCGTGAGAACTGATGTGGGTTCGATGCATGACGGTCAAGAAGAATGGATTACAAGATTTGAAAGAACTTGCTCTATCAAGAGCTGTAACTTGGTTATCCATAGCCTTCGATTTTCCTGCAAAATTACAATTCCGTTCAAGGCATAAATTTTGTGAATCATCTTTCACACTGCTAAAAATTGAAACCTACTAAATGTTTGCAATTTTCAAATGGCTTGCTAGACATACCTGAGGTGCAGGTCATTGAAAATTATCAAATGAAATAAATAAATTAAGAACATAAGTTAATAGTTTGTGTCAACTGTCAACTAATTAAGCTTTTTTATCAAATGCTTAAAGACAAATGAATACTGATACCTTTGCATTTTGTGGCAGTGTGATGCAGAGCCTGCCTTGGCAGTATCATCGTGTTCTCAACTTTAACACACTTGCGACTTCTCATTTGACATTGTTGAAGAAATTCAACTGAGTTAACTTTTCTCTTTTGACCTGATCTGTGACACTCCAAATGTTCATCACCTGGAGATTCATTTCCTTTTCTATTGGAGGCTGTTTTACCTTTTATTATTTCGGTAGGGTACTCAATCTCTAAGGCACTCAAATCAAAGATGTGTACCTGAAAATGAGAAGTTACATCCCATCTGAAAACCAAAAGATGGCCATGAGCTAGAGAGTGATACTCTGCAAACTCTTTCCATCCCTTTTGAAACCATATTTTACCGTCACGTTTTTTCAAAATCATTTTCCATTCAGCACCATTTGGAGTCTTCAGAAATAGAGTATTTTGTAAGCGTTTTCCATATTTCTTCACAAACTTATTTGGGATCATCTGTCAACAACATCAGATGTGTATGTTAAAGCTAAGAAAGGTGTTATCTTGCATTAATTTAAACTAACATCCCTCAAATTTATACAAGAAGACGAGGGAAGGAAGGCAACTAAATATGACATGAGGAATAAGGGTGGCTCATTATAAATATTGAATCTAACATAAAAGCTCCTTAAGGAAGCTCTGAGCCACTAATCTAAAGGCCATCAGCAACCAAAAAGGAAAAAAACATTCAGAAAACGAAAAGAACCAAATCAATAATACTAAATACTTGAAGCTTACAAAACAAATTATCTATATAGTAATTCTTAATCCTAATTAATTTAATCCTGTACAGTCAGTTAGTTGTTAATATATATATCTACTCATGTTGTATAACCAACTTTGGCGAATGAGTGAAGAGATAGAGAAAGTATGACACAAATAAAATTTGTTATTAAAAAAATTACAAAATTTACCATCGATATCGGTAGTATTGTTCTCAGCACATGCTAAATAGCCAGATTATTATTGTTATTAAAAAAATTATAAAAAATATATAAGAAAACAGAAAAGAAATGGTGATCACAGGAGCATGTTTATATACCAAGGTCCATAATCAAAGGTCTGCATGCTATCATTTTTTTAAGCGCGACCCAAATTCACATTAGATACGATGCATGTGATAAAAACATAAACCTCTAATTCAAGAAAAAATGTATAAAAAATTGAAATGCTTTAGCTTACTAGCTTTCCTTCATGAACATTGTGAGCGGTTATGATCTTGAAAAAGTGGATTGGCTTCACCAGAAGTTGTTGAGGAAATGTAGCAGCCATGTATCAGCTGAATAAACCCAGAAATAGCAACTTTTGCAAAAGTAATGGTTTTTGTTTTTTTTTCGTAAACATACACAACATGCAGTTCTTTACTACCCGGACCTTTCATTCTGTGGTTGGTGTGATTGGCTTTCAATACTTCATTTATTTCCCTGACCTGCCAATGTATCTCCCTACTTTATTTTCACCAACCAATGGTCAACGGAATTGGTGAAGTGGGTTACCATCAACATGTTTAACTTGCTACTTGATGTTTTTTTTTTGTTGAAATATATTTTTAAAATGAGGAGATATATTGTGTAGAGAAAATTCATAAATATTTTATGGCTATAATATGTTTTAGGTCCCTCATAAATTAATAAATTTTGTGTTTGTTTGTTGATAAATTTTTTCATTGCATTGACAATAATTTTATTTTTGGTCCTTGACAATATTTTAGTCCTTGACAAATTAGTGAATTTTGTGTTTGTTTCCTGATAAATTATTCAAAGGGACTAATAACAAATAAAAAATATTTAGAAGCAAGTACAAAATTCACTAATTTATCATAGACTAAAAAAGGTGTTTATTATAGACTCAATGTATAGAAATTTTTTATCAAGAAGCAAATACAAAATCTGAGTATTTATAAGGGATTGAAAACATATTTTAACCATATTTTATTCATTTTTACTACAAACTTGTAAACCGTGGACATCTTTATCTTCACTACAAGTTTTTATGAAAAACTTGTACGCTCTTTCTTCATATGATGATATCTTTAGGTTGGTCATTCTTCTCATTTCAAGAGCATCTGTTTATTGATGATATCTTTGGGTTCTGATGCAATCATCCCAAAGGAGGGCACCCATCACCAGAGTCATGGCTAGGAGACTCCAGGAAGATTGGGTCGGGGATGCAGGAGAAGGCCCTAGGATTCTCATGAGCCCTAGGGTAGATTTTGGGTCCATAGGTTAAGTATGAGCCCACTTATCTTTGTACATATTAGATTAGGGTTTCATTATTTTTGGGGCCTTATATTTAGGGCTTCATAGTGTAGGAAGGGTATCCCACAAGTTTAGGGTACCCTAGTAATGTAGGATTTTTCAGCCCTTGTATTTTAGGACACCTAGACTAGTTTTTGTATTAGGGGTAGTTTTGTAATTTCACATGCATTAAGTGCATTATTTGATGTGTGTTGGGAGAGAAATTAAATTAAATTGGGAGAAGTCCAATCCAATTAAATTTCTAACTAGCCTAAGGGGGAGGTGAGCATTTGCTTGCTACACTTCATTGTCACATCATATAGTCACACTTTGTGCATGTCCTTCATGCTTTACATGCCTCATGAGACCTAAGCACACTTAGCGGAGAATCTTGGATTTGATCTTGGATTAGTGGGTTCAACCATAGCTGAAATTCACTTATCATAATTAGTGAAATTTTGGCTCCACAAATTCAAATTTAAATTCAAGTGAAATTTGAATAGAAATTTAAATTTCCCTCCAATTTTGTGTGACACTTAGGCTATAAATAGGTCTTGTGTGTGCATTTTATAACTTTGATCATTTGAGAAATTAGACTTCAAAGTTCAGACCTCATTCTCTCTCTTCTCTCTCTCAAAATTTTGTTCCCTTCTCTCCCTCTCCCTCCACTCATCTTCTCCAATCATCAAGCTCTTATCCATGGCTTCCTATGGTGGTGATTAAGAACCAATTTCATAAAATTATTAAAGTCCTTTGAAGTGACAATGCTAAAGAATATTTCTCTTCACAATTGTCTTCTTTTTTATCTTCACAAGGTTTTTTTTACACCAATCTACATGTCCTCACACTCCCCAGCAAAATGGGATAGCTAAAAGGAAAAATAGGCATTTAGTTGAAACTGCACAGACCTTATTACTGGATGCAAATGTCCTTGTTCATCATTAGGGCAATGTAGTTCTCACTGCCTATTTTTTTATAAATAGGATTCTTTCTTTATTTCTTGATTATAAGATTCATCACTTAGTCATTTTTCCTAGTGAACCTCTATACCATGTTTCTCCTAAAGTATTTGGTTGTACTTTCTTTGTTCATGATGTCTCTCCAAATCTTGATAAACTTTCTACTAAAGTTATTGAGTGTGTGTTTCTTGGATTTTCCCATCTCCAAAAGGGATACAAATTTTATTCTCCAACAACAAAAAGATACTACATGTCAACTGATGTCACCTTCTTTGAAGAAACTCCTTTCTTTTCCTCCTCCATACAAAATTATAATTTTGTACAAGAGGTTTTATCCTTTCTATCCTTCAATCTGATGGTTCCTTCCTCTCTCAAGAGTTTCACTCCAAAAGAAATTCAACCTCACTCACCAGCCAACAATCCACCTAAGGCATCCCCACTTCCTTTCCTTATAGAGCAACACAAGGAGTAGAGCTGACTCTGTCTTGTAGGAAGACACATTTGGTTCATGTTCTCCCTCGATGGCTCCTACAACAAATCCTTCTTCATCTTCACCTTCTAATGGTGAACACTCGTATCCTTCTCCAGCCTCACCTCCTCATGATGACAATTTAGGTTGGCCAATTGCTTATAGGAAAGGTATTCGATCAACACAAAACCCTCATCTTATTTATAATGTTGTGAGTTATCATCATTTGTCTTCTTCATATTTTGCCTTTTGTTTCCTCCTAGTCTACCATTAAAATTTCTAGAAATGTTCAAGAAGCACTTGACCACTTAGGATGGCGACAAGCTAAGACTGTTGAAATACACGCTCTTGAACATAATGGTACATGGGAGTTAGTTACTCTTCCTCCTGGGAAAAAGACTATTGGTTGCAGGTGGGTGTATGCCATCAAAGTTGGACCAAATGGTGAGGTAGACTATTTGAAGGCCCAATTAGTCGCCAAAAGCTACACTCAAATCTATGGCCTTCATTATGAAGATACCTTTTCTCTTGCACAGTTTGTTTGTTTCTTGCCATGGCGGTTATTCGACATTTTGGTCACTTCATTAGCTAAACAATAAAAAATTCCTTTCTTCGTGGTGATTTGGAATAGGAGATTTACATGGAGCAACCTCTTGGGTTTGTTGCTCAGGGGAGTCTAGTCTAGTTTGTAAACTCCTTTGGTCTCTTTATGGCCTTAAGTAGTCTTCAAGAGCTTGGTTTGGAAAATTCAGTCAGGTTGTGTAGAATTTTGGGATGAAATGTAGTAAAGCTAATCACTCCATCTTTTATCATGACTTTTCTCTTGGAAAATATGTTTATTTGGTTGTGTTATGTTGATGATATAACATTGACTTGTTGAAATATAAATGTGAAAACAATTGATGCAAAGGTTTTGCAACTAGGAAAAGAAAAAAGAAGATAGAGGATAAATAGCATAAGAATTGGTTGTTGATTTGGATTACTTATCTTATTTAAATTGCTACATTAATGCATGTTATGTTGCTCGTTTGAGATAATACATCTAAGCATATAAGAAGAACCACGTCTCTATATTAGAAACAGAACATAATACTGATCAATGATCAATAAATATTTTATAACAGATCCAACAAACTTATAAGAAAATGATAGTTAAATGTGAATTGAATAGGGGAAATTATAAAGCATCCCATTATCCAATATTCCTCTTTAAAATGTTAATCATGTTCAAATTCATTCAAAAATTTCATGTGTCCTAAAATAATTTAGTAATTTATGCTATTTTTTTAAAAGTATGTGAAAAAATGAGATTTTTTAATATAAAAAAGAAAAAGAAGTACCAAAAATTAAATAATAAAATAAAGAAAAAAATTAACAATAGAGAAAAAAAATTTGGAAAGTCATATGGAATATTGTGATTGAATTTATTGAGTTATAAAATATATATACATAAAATTATATTATTTATTTATAATTTTTATTATAAATAATGATAAATAATAAAAGCATAAAAATATATTTCTTTCGCCTTCCTATTTATAACATCCAAGTTCACATTACAATTTAGTAATTAATTTTTAATAATTTATTTTATTAAGTAGTTCTACTATTATGTAGTTACAATCTATAATTAGAAAAATTATTACAATATATTAAATTTAACACAATAAAAATACAATAGCATAATAAAAATGTGTTAAATTTGAAAAAAACAATTACTTCAAATCAATATTCACATTTATTACAATATAAAATATATTAATTTTAGCACAATAAAAATTGCACAAAATATTAAATAATAGAAATACAAAGGGAGTTGCTAGGTGCACCCAACACCCTACGTGAAAAGGCAAAAATACCCCTGGGTTTATTTAAAGCATTTATTGTGCACCCAACTCATTCTGCTTGATCCACGTATGTTATAATGTATTTCGTAGTTGACAAAGGTGATCCGCAGTTGATCTGTAGTTGACAAAGTTGATCCGCAAGTTGCTTGTGGATCACGTTGATCCACAAGTAATTTATGGATCAACTTGATCCATAAATTTGTTACGGATCAAGTTGATCCGCAAGTTGCTTGTGGATCAACTTAATCCGCAATTTGCTTGCGGATCAACTTGATCCGCAATAAGCTTTTATCTTTGTTTTTTTTTTTAGAAGGGAATTTTATTTTTGAATACGAATAACAAAAAATTTGCATGAATTTAAACGTAAAATCATTCCAAACATAAAATAACATTACATTAACTTAAACAATAAATTAACTTCAGCAAAGTGGAAACAAATTAGCATAAAATACTACAACTAAGGCATGCTAATTTTGCGACAAGGACACATTATCTTCCCTTTCTATTACATGCTTACTAAAAACAACTAAAATTTCTATTGGCCCGAATTTTTTCCAGTAGTTAGAATGCACTAACACCTTCAACACGTCATCGTTGGCTTTAAGTTCAATAATTTCGAATTTAATAATTTTATCTGAATACTCATAGTGACATGGTTGTCAAAAAAACAATTGCCTTAGCATTTGTGTTTCATGAATACCATAAGGGGGAATCCCTTGAGGCACAATTTGCTTGACCAAATCCTTCAGTTCATCCATGGTACATCCAGAAGGAATGCCAAATTTTTGGGATTTTTTCCTGTGAACGAGTAACCCACAAACTCATTTTGGCGTGACATGTTCCACCTCATATGGTAATATAGCAGGGCATCATGAGTAGGGGTCATAGTGGCTTCAAGTAAGTTTAATATACCATCTGGTGTTCTACCAATGGTGCATAATAACTCAATCGGATCAACACATGAAAATTGATGATTACACATTAACATTGTGTTAACATCATCATCATTTTTTAGTTGCATACATTGAAATCAAAGATGGTTACCTGTATTTATGAATGGCTGTCGGTAGTAAATTTCATCCAAATATTGTTCGTCGGTTAGCTGAAGGGTATTGTGTATTCTGGTTTTTAACGTTTGAAAATCACAAACGTTAGGTAGTCGAAAAGGTACTGGAGTGGAGGTTTGAAAATAAACACCATTGTCGTTGTGAACAATGGAACCATTTGGAAAAATAAAAGCTAATGTGGAGTTCACAATTGTCTGACTGCTTGTTTCTCCCAAGAATGCCATACTTTGTTCAAAGAGTTGAGTTAGGAATGAAAGTTTGATTTTTTACAGTGTTCGAATGTGTGATATATATAGATGAGTTTCAGGATCATTGATTCAATTTTTTAAAATAAATACATACGCGTGCACATGGTTTCGGTCTGTGTTCTAAACCACACCAATGACATGACATGGTAACACGCTTTATGTTAACACACTTGCATTTCCCAATGTGTAGTCAAGTCTTACAGTGTCCTATCACGCTTTATGTTAACACAGTTGCATTTTCCAATGTGTAGTCAAGTCTTATAGTGTCCTGTCACGTTTTATGATAACACGCTTTATTTTAGTTGGACCATTTATTTTATTTTTGAAAAAACAACAATTAACTAATAATTTTTATGTTAACATAACAAATAAACAAAGACAGATAATTCTAATGTCAGATTCAAATTCAAAACGATCAGTCATTCAAAGGTGCATTTTCAATCATCATTTAATTCAACATGGCTTTTGTACATCGTGAAGCTTCTATAATGTTGGATTATACTAATATATGGTGTTGGCCACTGCCTCACTTGAGCATGACAACAATCTTTTAAATAAATCTGTGTACATGAAAAAAAAAACTAGTAATTGAATCGTACACAACTGATTGCATAAATATAAAAAAAACCTTATATCTACAATGTACCTGAACAAAATGATTGCCATAGACGTGACCGATACAAATTATACAATGCACCGAAGAATCTCCCGGTGGTTGACTTCTAAGAGGAAAGAACGTCATACTTTGTTGGTGAGACAAGGATACAAGGATTACATTGTACCTTGATGCAATCACATATCCCATGTCGGTTATATCCATCCACTTATCCATAGTGACCTGAATGAAACAAATATAGACGTCGAAATTAATTTTATAGCTAAGTCTTAAAAATCAAAAACATCAATTAAATACCTGGGTAAACCCATCAACATGTAGTGACATGAGTAATTCCTCAAATTTGTCTATGCCATCAAAGAGCTAGATACAGTCTTTTGAGAATTTGCCAAGTTCTATAAGTAGATGGGTGCGGACCAACGACCAAGAGTCTTCACCCATACCTAATAAACTGACAACCGACCGATACCCACAATTTCCATCAACTTGGACATCAACAATGTTATCAATGAAGTCATGGATAAATGGCTGAAATTGATCCAACATAGGCATGATCCTTCTTGGATTGGGCTACTAAGAAGATGATGCACTACGCTTCATTGATGAATTGCTATTTTGCTGAGTATGAAAAGCATCTACATACTCCCAATAAGATGGATCACGCTTTGTTGACCTTGGGTTTCTGTTCATCGGTTTCTTCGGTGCACCTTTTGTGTTAACCTTTGCTGGAGGAGGACACATCGAATTTTGATCAGGGTATGCAATCACCCAAAGCTTAGTCTTCAGAGTAAACTTACCACAAACATCAATTTCTTCAAATCTGTTGGATATAGTTTTCATTACTTCCTTGATGCTCACCTCGGGCTCAGACTGAAAAACTGAGTCTCCTCCAGAACATATGGATTGAATCCAGTGGGATGCAACCAACAACATATTTAGATAGCTCACAAGCACAAGGAGGACCGTGCGTGGTTCTCATCACACAACCACAAGTGGAAGGATTCTTGCCAGCATAGTGAACACGCTCAAATTCAGCAGCAATCTGATTTAAAGCATACCTTGAAACCATTCCAAGAAGCCTCTTGTATAAGGTTTTTTTGAAGACATGTCCAACGACATGTGTACTTGTTTCAAAGGATGCTCTAATTTCAGTGTGCTGCAGCGTCATCATGTTGTTCATGTCATCCCAGACACTACATAAGTCTCCAAGGCTATTCTGTAACACTCTTTTTAAAGCCCAGTGAGCTGATTCAACCCTACATTTCAAATACACAAATAACAATAAACATATACAACAATAAAAATCCATCAATTCATCAACGTTAATGGAAAAAAGTGAACAATTTCATACCTGTTTGTTGTTGTGTTCCCTAAGTGCATCACCTTATTCGTCCACGCGGTAACAAAATTTTCCTTGTGTGGGATTATCCATGTATCCTTGACATAATCAACAAACATTGGCCAAGGTGAACAAACCATTTCAAAACTCTTTAGGCACTCATCAAACTGCTGCTCTGAAGGACAATCAACAAGAGTTCCCTGGGCATTCATGACATATTCCCAAGCATTTTTTTGACCAATTAACAATTTACATTTGGCCTTCACATTCTTGTTTGTGTGAAAGCTGCACAACAAATTTGTACACTCAGGAAATACAATTTTCACTACATTCATCAATGTTAGGTCTTTGTCAGTGACAATAACTCGAGGAAGGACATCACATCTTAAAAATATACCTCAAAAGCGTTCTAAATCCCAAACCACATTATTAAGACGTTCACCCTCCAGATATGCAAAACCGGCAAAGAATGTCATCCCAGTTGGTGTCACCCCAACAAAATCAAGCAGTGAGAGTCTGTACCTGTTTGTTTTGTAGGTACTGTTTATCAAAAACACCAAATTACATGCATTGACTAACTTCACTGCATCAGGGTGACACCAAAAGATATCACGAACCACGTCTTCGTCCTTTAATTTGTGCCAATGAATATACTGATCTCGTTCAAGAAGCTTCATTAGATTTTGCATTTCGGTATCACTTCCTCTTATGGAAGAATGGTATGCACTTCCTGCATTGTATATTTGTTTGATGGTCGTACATCTATTGGCATTGTGCTCTTTTAGAGTTAGTAGAATATTTCTTGGTTTGACCATTGACTTCATCATATCAGCAATAACTGTCTTTTCAGCTTTAGTCAATCGCCCGACATATGGATGTCTAACTAATGACTTGGCCAATTCATGATTATGAATGCCACAAATCAATTTCACCATCCAACCTTGTCCTCCATCCACTGGCTTGCCACGAAGCTTGAAGGGACATCCACATTTCCTAGTCCCAGTATCTCTTCTAACAAATTCTTTCTTCCTACACCTATACTCGTCACTCCTTTCACAACCAATTAACACAAATGAAGTCCTTCCTCTACTACCAGTGTTTGTGTCAGACCTTATAATCACTGCCACAAATTCGTTTTCATGAGCAACGGATCGAGCCCACCGCCAAACCTCCTCTCGGCTGTCAAACACCTATAAAGCAATCCACATTATTTCAGTTTTCTACAACATATTCATTTTATTAAATCACTCACAATCATCAACATTATTACCTAAGAAGTATTGAGTGCTTCCAAACAATTGACATGTGGTTCATTCACACCACATTCTACTTCATTTTCATGATCCATATTCACTTCTTCAGACATTATACTTTCATATATCCACTAATCTTCGTCCATCTTAGCAATAAATCAAAAATTTCAACACAGGCATACAACACCTAACCTAACTATACATAACATACAAAACTATACATAATAACTCATCATTAGTAAAAAGCCAAAACCTTATATCATTCTACACGTATAAATAATTCAAATAAAAAATGACAATACAAACAAAGTAATACTTTAAAAACAAAAATGAAGCTTTAAAATTTTACAAATATAACCTGTTACAGATCAAGTTGATTCGCAAGTAAGTTGTGGATCAAGTTGATCCGCATGTAGATTGTTTGCCTGCGGATCAAATTGATAATTGCGGATCAACTTGATCCGCAATACTCAAGTTGATCCGTATCTTTAAAATTAACACGCGGATCAAGTTGATCCATAATTAGATTGCGGATCAACTTGATCCGCACGACCTGCGGTACACCAGAACGCACACCCAACGCAAATACCTACCTTGTATGCCACCGACGATCACCATAATGCTGAACATCGGTACCTTCACCTTCATCGAACCTAATCGAACACAAGGAAACAAAGAACAACGACAAAGTATTGTGCACCGAAGAGAGAAACTGATGGAGAGAAGCATTGCGCAAACACTCCATTGTGCCGTTGTTTTTAAAAACATAAAAAAGCTTTTGTAAACATGCAGGGACAGTTTTAGGTTTTTCAAAATTTGCTAGGTGCACCTAGCAACTCGCAAATACAAACACACAAATACCACCAATTCTATGTTTTCGCTAATAATAATAATAATAAAAAATTGACATTAGCATTGAAAAGTGCCTTGGGGTTGGTAAGACAAAACGAAAACTGTCCACTCCTACCAACCCATTACCATCATCGACCAACCAATCCACCTACCAACTAACCCCATTTTGCAATTCAATCCTCACCAACCACCCCCATTTTGCTCTTATTCAAATCCTCTCTCCATTCTTCCTTTTGGCTGACAGTTAACTCACGAGGGCTGCACAGCAATGGGTGGGGAGCGCAACAAGGTCTTCACTTTGGCCGAGGTCTCTCAGCACAACAATGCCAAAGACTGTTGGCTTGTCATTCATGGCAAGGTATTATTGCCTATTGCTTTGTGGGGTTTCAGTTTTTTCTTTGCTTCTGTTGAAATTCTTGTGTTTTTGAGTTTGGTGGAACCATTAGAGATTCAGTTGGGTTGGTTCTGATTCATGCTGTTTAAAGTTTTTCTTTTGTGTGCTTCATTTTGCTCTTTGTCCAAACTAACTTAGTTAGAGGACTGGGATTGGCCAGATCTGTGTAAGGGATGGGATTTGTTTAAATCTGCTTGATGGGTTCCATTCTATGCCATTTCCTCCTGCTTTGAAAAATTATGAAAAATTAACAGTGCTTATATTTGAAGCATATAAAGTGCTTCTTCTATTTATTTTTATTTTTCCTTAGCTGAAAGAAAGCTATAAGTTGTAGTTTACCCTGTTACTGATTGATGGTTTTAGTTGTCTAAAGGCTTTTTTTTGATGATTTTGAATTGCTAAGCTGAAATTGTAGAGATACTTCACTATATATATATTGCGTATTAATTAATGCCATACCACATTTCATGTTCTGGATCGTGAGTGAATGGTAGAGAGTTAAGGTTTTTAGTTATTACCAGCTTACTGAAATGAAATTGAATTTGGGTGGGCATTTGATAAATGAAGTGATGACCATTAATGGTTAGGTATGTATGTTGGTTGAACATGCTTTCATGCTATGTTTTGTTCTTCATTTTATTGAGGACTTTAAGTTGGTAGAAAAGAGGTGAAGAGTTGTTTCGAAAACAACGATGAAGTATTGAACTTCTCTTTGTGCTTCTAGCCTTCATTGTTGACTAGTAAACTCTGGAAATAAGAAATTTTTTTCAATATTTCCCCGTTTATATTCCATGTAATTCACTTCTTTCAGGATGCACATTCTGTTTATCATACAGGACGCACATTCATATCATTGTCTTTATGCATGTCTCCTTTTTCCTCTTTTATTGCCTTTCTCCATTGGAGTACGGAGTCATAATGGTTGGGATTCATTCCACATTCTCATAGATCATAATCATATCTGATAATTTTATGATGCTAGGGAGTACTGAATCATGTGCCTGTTAGGTTTAAGAAAATAGTCAAATGCCATTGTGCCATTTGTAGACTTGAGCTTTCGAGGTAAGTTAGAGATTTAGGTTCAAATTGGATAAACTTTTCTGCAAGTACATGTAAGAGGAGAAAAGGGGTAAAATAAATCAAACTTCTCTCGTATCTCAAAACGAAGTCTTGCACTTCAACTTTTGAAGAAGTTAGATAAAGAGGGCTTCTAAAAAGGTTTAGGTGTATAAATTGACTGTGACTTAAGAGAGAAATTTTATCCATTTTTATCTATTTTCTTTCTTCTCGTTCGAGTGGTGTTTGATAAGAAGTTTATCCAAACTAGTCACTAGTGGATGAAATTCAAACTAAAAATAGTCTAATTGATCAGGAAGCATGTTGTGGTTGTGGCCTCTGTTCCTCTACCTCACCATATCTTTTGTGGAACAGGTTTATAATGTAACAAAGTTTTTGGAAGATCACCCTGGTGGGGATGAGGTCCTGTTGTCTTCCACAGGTATCAAACAGTGTCTTTGAATGCACTTAATTTTTCATCATACCTCATGGTCTCAGCAAAGTGATATTTCTGCAAATGCCTTACAGTACTCCAAATGACACATGCTTGCAGGGAAAGATGCAACCAATGATTTTGAGGATATTGGTCACAGCACCAGTGCCGTAGCCATGATGGATGAGTTCTATGTTGGAGACATTGATACATCAACCATCCCCAGCAAGGTTAAGTACACTCCTCCAAAACAACCTCACTATAACCAGGACAAGACTCCGGAGTTCATCATAAGGATCCTCCAGTTTCTAGTTCCGTTGTTTATCTTGGGTTTGGCAGTTGGCATTCGTTTCTACACCAAATCAACATGATCATTTAACTGCTAGAGCACATGAATACTGGCATTTGCAATAATATGTTGGTGTTGAAAACCGCCCCCCCCCCTGCATTTTGTTTTATCCTATTTGTGCTGCAATGATGAGGGGTTGCTAGGATATGCCATATGCATTGTGCTTGTTTCCATTTTCGGTGTAATTTGCTTTAAATATCAGATTGCCTTTCTCTGTCATTGATTTGCTAAAGGAGCAATTTTCTGCGGTTTAAGATTATAATTTTTTTTGGTGATTCTTAATAAACTAATAAACTACCCTTTGAAAGCATGTTATTCTTAAGTTTCATTTTCTCCTAAAGTTGTGGCCCTAATGGAATAAGAATCTTCTGATCTGTCTCATTTTAGTAAACAATTACATAGGCATTCTATGAATCTACTCTTCCTAATACTAATGGTTAGTTCTTATGAATGGCTTAATAAAGGATTTGATTCTCTGAATCTTAATACTCTTGCTTGGTCATTGTTTTCACATCACTTCACGAGGTCTTAATATCACCCAAAAATGAAACAAAATTAGGCACACCATGCTATTTGTTGACCAATGAAAAAAGCAAGAGGATGTGTGTGTTTTCCTAAACAGATAAGATTTGCAAGTATGTCTTTTATTTGGTTGTTTCCTCAGGATGACCAAATCTTTAAATGAAAAACTGTAAATGACGAAAATTTGGTGCTCTACAACCGTGTCACATTTTCTCCTGTTCTGTCTTGGCGCTTGCACACCTGCAATGTAAAAAAATAATAATGTAGAATTGAGTCCCTAATAAGGTACAATTATTATGCCCAACTTACAGATGGATAACTTTAATATACAGTACATGTAACCTTTAATTAAGGCTTTAACTTTTACAAAGCGTGGTGATATTTGGTCCATTTTACAAAGAGAACAACAGGACATACAGGCACGCTTGTCGCGTAGTCGAAGCTAGAATACCTTTGCATTTTGATATTGGAATATAATAATACATTATACCAAACCACATACAGAATCAATCATATGATTCTTAATTATATCGTAGTTTCAAAAACGAACTATTAAATCCCCAACAATAGTTATTACAGAAAAAAAAAAGACAAACTTTGCTAGTAGAATCTCGTGCTCTTCTGTCTATTATTTAGAGGTATCTTACAAGGTTCTCCAATCACATTACATCAGATTCAGTGTTAACAATGCTGGCCTTGTGAAGATCAATTTTAAATTTCAACCATAACTTTTGGTTGTTGTTAAGTCCGCAAGTTTCAGGTGAAGTTGGGATATCTTTTTTTTTGATACGTAAAAGAAATTGTGATATATAGGATCAGGTGACGTAAGGTTCTTTAAACAAGAATATGTTTTTGGTGGTTGGAGGGAATTTTTCTTTTACTCAATGATATTCTTTATTCTTAGGAGAAAATAATTTAGTTAGTGTTAGGGAGTATGCTTAGACTAAATGGGCCTAAGTGGCTATGTTGGAAGCCAGACCCAACTGTTAGTGGAGACGTCATGGCCCATATTCAAGAGAAAAAGCTGAAGTTAATGCGTATCAAAATGGGGTTGAGTGGGATGAAGGAAACCAACTTAACTAACACTACTACACTAGTGAGAGATGATCACTCTCATCCTCTATGTTCCAAAGCTTATTCCCGCCAAGAAACTACCATTCGAACCATTGCTATACACTGCTAGAACTTGTGTTTTGCTATCTCCTCCAATCACTAGCACAACATTGGCGTCGTTTGTGGGAAATCGATTTGAATTTTCATCGATTTCTCTCAATTGAAGAAGAATCTCTCAATCAATGATGGTGAGCACAAGGAATCGAAGACACATTTCTGTGGCTTCGTAGCAGATGCAACAACCTCTAGCACAAGTTGATGGAGTACAAGCCTCAGTAACACTAGACAATGAAGATGGACGTGAAGGAATTAGATGGTCTTAAGCCAATTCCATGATGGAAGAAATGCGCAGAAAAAATGAGAATAGACGAGACAAGTTGGAAACGTTGAAGAATGTTGATGTCGTCAAAGTTGTGAATGATGAAGTGGAGGTAGATCCGCACATGTCGTTCTATCCGGATCTTGGCAATTCAAGTCCCAAAATAGCTCTGTTGAAGATATACTTTTGTAACTGCATAATATTTTATTTTTTAGTTTTTAAAATAGGATTTAGTAAATAAGTTGGTTTCCTATATTTTAGGAGTAAGTCAGTTTTAATGGATTAACCTAGTCAATAAGTGGTTCCTATCTTTAAGGAGCAAGTTAGTTTTAATATTCTGTTTTTCTAATATCTTGTTATCTAATTAGTTTATCTTTTGCTATTTATTGTATCGCTGTTGAGAATAATTTGAATTAGAATAGAATAATTCTATTTCCTCCACATACGCATTGTCTCTCTTCTCTCCTCTGTTTTTTATAATTTCCTCCAAAAAACCAACAATTGGTATCAGAGTCTTATTCTTACGGGACCTGTACCATGGAAGGTGAAGCAAGTTTTTCCCACATAACTCTTCCAATCTTTGATGGAGAGAATTATGATCTGTGGGAAGTGAAAATGCAATCCTACATGGAGTCTTTGGATTTGTGGGATGCCGTGGAAGAGGATTATGAAATATATCCGCTGCCTGAAAATCCCACCATGGCCCAAATTAAAAATCACAAGGAAAGAAAGATGAAGAAGGCAAAGGCGAGATCATGTTTGTTCACTGGTGTTTCACAAATGATATTCATCAGAATCATGACTCTTAAATCACCCAAAGCAATTTGGGATTATCTGAAAGAGGAATACGCTGGAGATGATAGAATATGAAGCATGCAAGTGCTGAATTTAAGGAGGGAATTTGAGCTTCAAAGGATGCAAGAGTCAGAGACAATCAAAGAATACTCAAACAAATTGTTGGGTATTGCCAACAAGATAAAGTTGTTGGGAAGTGATTTTGCTGATTCGAGAATTGTAGAGAAAATTTTGGTAACGGTGCCGGAGAGGTATGAAGCATCTATAGCTTCAATGAAGAACACAAAGGATCTGTCGAAAATCACATTGGCAGAAGTGCTACATGCCCTGCAAGCTCAAGAGCAGCGAAGGTTGATGAGGCAAGATCGTGTTGTCGAAGGTGCTTTGCCCGCCAAACACCATGAAGTTGATGAAAGCAAAAAGGATTTTTTCAAGAAGAATCAACCAGCAAGAAGTGAAAATAGTGCAAACAACCAAAACAAAGGTAAGGATAAAAGAAAAATTTTCCACCTTGTCATCATTGTGGCAAAAAAGGTCATGCACCTTTCAGATGTTGGAGGAGACCAGATGCAAAATGTAACAAGTGCAACCAGATAGGGCATGAAGCAGTGATCTGCCCCAACAAAAATCACCATGATGAGGGAGCTCAGATTGCTAATCAAGAAGAGGAGGACCAACTGTTTGTGGCCACATGCTTCTTGAGTAGTGAATCAAGTAAAAGGTTGTTGATTGATAGTGGTTGTACGAACCACATGACATATGATAAGACTTTATTCAAGGATTTGAAGCCAACTAATGACTCAAATGTCAGAATTGGGAATGGTGGCTATATTCCAGTAAAAGGAAAAGGAATTGTTGCAATTTCAACATGTTCAGGTATCAAATTAATATCAGATGTTCTTTATGTACCTAACATTGATCAAAACTTGCTAAGTGTAGGTCAGTTGATTAAAAAGGGATTTAAAGTGTCCTTTGAAAATCAACATTGCTTTATCTATGACAATTTTGGACGGGAAGTTCTAAGGGTTAAAATGAAAGGTAAAAGCTTTTCATTTGATCCAGTAGAGGAGGAGCATACAACCTATTTCACTCAAGTCACACCCACGAAACTCTGGCACAAAAGACTTGATCATTGCCATATTGAAAGAATGATAAACATGAAAAAAAGGAAATATGCAAAAGAAAATTTGAAGAAGTTTCAAATGGAGGAATGCAAATCTGTTAGCACACCAATGAATCAAAAGGAGAAGTTCAGCAAGGAAGAAGGTGTTGATAACATTGATGAAGGATATTATGGGAGCTTGATTGGATGTCTAATGTATCTCACTACAACAAGGCCAAACATTCCATTTGCTCAAAAGAACAAAACTGAAATTTTTGTTGATAATCAAGTAGTCATTGTTATTGCAAACAACCCTGTGTGTCATGGGAAGACTAAACATTTCAACATCAAGGTTTATTATTTGATAAAGATGCAACAAAGTGGAGAAGTGAACTTAATTTACTGCAAGTCTAAAGATCACTGGCTCATATGTTTACAAAGTTTATCAACAAACTTGAACTCAAAGAATTGGAGTTTGCAGTTCCAAAAGCAAGGAGGAGTGTTGAAGATATACTTTTGTAACTGCATAATATTTTATTTTTCAGTTTTTAAAATAGGATTTAGTAAATAAGTTGGTTTCCTATATTTTAGGAGTAAGTCAGTTTTAATGGATTAGCCTAGTCAATAAGTGGTTCCTATCTTTAAGGAGCAAGTTAGTTTTAATATTCTGTTTTGCTAATATCTTGTTATCTAATTAGTTTATCTTTTGCTATTTATTGTATCGCTGTTGAGAACAATTTGAATTAGAATAGAATAATTCTATTTCCTCCGCATACGCATTGTCTCTCTTCTCTCCTCTGTTTTTTATAATTTCCTCCAAAAAATCAACAAGCTCCAACAACTTTTGACGATGGAGTTGTAGAAGGATCCACTGATCCTAACGTTCATCTCATCTCATTCGAGTCAGCGTTATCCTATAGAAGCACCTCAATGTCATTGATTGTTAAGAATTTTTGTTATCTTTAAAAAATTGTGTGCTAAAATGGTTCTAGTCACTCCCTTCAAAGTCGATTGACTATTGGATCGACCTAACGAAGAAGTTTAGGGCAACTTTTGCATCTAGTTAAGTCATGCCTAAGACAGAGGCCGACTTAAAGAAGATAAGGTAGGGTATGCAAGAGCCTCTGAATGAATATTTGAGCCTCTTTAATTAGGAGACCAAAGCAGCTGGAAACTTACGACTAGGAATCATTTTAATGCTGGACAAATAAGGAGTGGTAACACCCTAAATCTCAGTTTACATGTAACCAATATTTTTAAACTTATTTTAATTTCGAAAACATGTTACTCTCATTTTAATTACTCAAAGATTGTAAATTAAGAAAAAGGTAGATACGACATTTAGATCATTTTTAAGTTGATACTACACTTAGTAAATAAAACATGTAGCATTGTCTCACTTAAAACCTTACATTGAAAAGTGAATAAACCAAATGACAAGAAAGATACATTGGTTTGCAAAACAATACCCCCCCCCCCCCCCACACACACACACATAAAGAGGGTTATAACAATTGTTTCCTTGAACAATGAAGCTTGGAGGTAATTTCTTGAAGGAAACATTGTAATTTCAGTTGCTCTTTCAATTTCTAAGTTAAAATTATCATTCTCTTCTCCCAAACATGACTCATGTGTGCATAGATTCATTGGATAGAAACAAGTGTGCTAGAGTTCTTTGTCTTTGCAATTTCGAAATCTACTTCAAGGTAGGGGGGTTCTTTTCTTTCTCATGTTTATTGTGTGTTGATGGTGCTCAAACCCATGTTGGGAGTCATAAATAATGATTTAAGGTTTTAGAAAATTGATTGATTAAGTGGTTGAGTGTCATAAATGATGCATACAAGTTGTTTGATAATTTGTTGCAGTGACATGTCTCATGAAATTTGGTATTGAGAATTATTGGACTTCATGTAATGAAACTAAAATTATATTCTAAAAGTATGACCCTTTTGCTGAATGTCCTGTTGTTACCTTTTCTGGTTGTTTGCTAAATTGGGAATTACCTGGAAATAATCTGTGAATATAGGGTGAACATTTATAGAAAATAGACATGTTAAGCTTTAAAAGTTGGGGTCAATCTTATTTTTATTCTCTGTGTAGGTTAGGAAACTAATAAAATGGGATGAAGCACGTGCATGGGCCTCTATTATTATTCTATTGAAGCATGTGTTGGTAAGACTGTTAGTTCTCTCTATGAAGTGATCCTCTTGAAATAAGAACAATCACATTGAAGAGGGGGTAGAATAGCGTGTTAATAAAAGATAAGATATTTTTTAAGTTTGAAGGCAGTGACACAGATTCAGACACACACACACTAGTCGTCCACAAAAAAACAAGTTTGATAAATCGTAACTATATGAAATAAGAAGTTTAAAAATGTTTTCAAATAGACATCGAAAATGATAAAGAAAGCTAAGAGAATCCTTAGTAAAATCGCTTATGAGAGACGTAGAAACACTTGGTTTATATTGGTTCACTCAAATAGAGATACGTCCACTTCTCCTTTACGCAATAGTAAAAGGTTCCACTAATAAAAAAAATTGATTACAAAACAAGTATTTAGTCTTGTCATTGCTGGTTATACAAGTATTCAACTAGACACTTTTGGCACTCCCTTAGACTCCCCTTGAATCTCAGAATACCTAAGTATTGTTTAACACTAAGTTAGTCCTGGCATTCTCAAACAAAAATTTGAATGAATATAATGATTTAAAAACACTCAACTGAGTGGATAAACAATAAATCTCAAATACAAAATAAATTTTCTTAGCAAAGTATAAGCAATGTACGACCAATTGTATCTGTTAGTGCTGAGCTTTACTGAACTTTAAAAGATTGGCTAAAATTTTGTTAAAACATAAGCACTTAGACATTGAAGGAAAGCTGGAGTTGCTGCACATGATATCCAACGTTATGTCAAGGAATCAGATTGGGCTGCACAATGCACAAGGCAAGATAAAATGTCAAATGAAGAATTGAAGCTGCAGGATCCACGATGTCGGATACGATGTCCAGGACATCTTGCCCGAAAATACTGGACACATAAATCTGTTATATCTTTAACAGATTAATGTGCAGTTAGCAACAGATTTGGCGATCTATCTTTAGGAACGAATTAAAAGATAATTAAAGTTCGAATTACAAACTTGAATAGTTCGTTCAGGGATTAAAGATTAAAGATAAAAAACTAAAAGATCAAGCTTTATCTTTTAGATCTTTAAGTGCAGATTTTCAGGAAAATGATAGATCTCATCCAGCGCAAGTTGTTGCAGCCCAGATACGCACACTGCTATATAAACATGAAGGCTGCACGAGTTTTCCACCAAGTCCGGGATTGAAGAGTTATTTTGTGAGTTTTGGGACTTGAGTGTTTTATGAGCCACCTTGATGTCACCCTAACATCAAGTGTTGGACCTGAGTGTGTAGAGTTGATCTCTTTTGTTCAGAGAGCAATCTCTGGTGTGTCTTTGATTTATTTGTAAACACGGGAGAGTGATTGAGAGGGAGTGAGAGGGGTTCTCATATCTAAGAGTGGCTCTTAGGTAGAGGTTGCACGGGTAGTGGTTAGGTGAGAAGGTTGTAAACAGTGGCTGTTAGATCTTCGAACTAACACTATTTTAGTGGATTTCCTCCCTGGCTTGGTAGCCCCCAGATGTAGGTGACGTTGCACCGAACTGGGTTAACAATTCTCTTGTGTTATTTGCTTGCTTATTCTGTTCATACTGTCAAATATAATCTGCATGTTCTGAAGCGTGATGTCGTGACATCCGGTACGACATCTGTCATTGGTATCAGAATTTCACTTGGTATCAGAGCGGGCACTCGAAATCACTGAGTGAGATCTAGGGAGATAAATTTTGATGAACATGGAGAAAGAAGGAGGACCAGTGAACAGACCACCAATTCTGGATGGAACCAACTATGAATACTGGAAAGCAAGGATGGTGGCCTTCCTCAAATCACTGGATAGCAGAACCTGGAAAGCTGTCATCAAAGGCTGGGAACATCCCAAGATGCTGGACACAGAAGGAAAGCCCACTGATGAATTGAAGCCAGAAGAAGACTGGACAAAAGAAGAAGACGAATTGGCACTTGGAAACTCCAAAGCCTTGAATGCTCTATTCAATGGAGTTGACAAGAATATCTTCAGACTGATCAACACATGCACAGTGGCCAAGGATGCATGGGAGATCCTGAAAACCACTCATGAAGGAACCTCCAAAGTGAAGATGTCCAGATTGCAACTATTGGCTACAAAATTCGAAAATCTGAAGATGAAGGAGGAAGAGTGTATTCATGACTTTCACATGAACATTCTTGAAATTGCCAATGCTTGCACTGCCTTGGGGGAAAGGATGACAGATGAAAAGCTGGTGAGAAAGATCCTCAGATCTTTGCCTAAGAGATTTGACATGAAAGTCACTGCAATAGAGGAGGCCCAAGACATTTGCAACATGAGAGTTGATGAACTCATTGGTTCCCTTCAAACCTTTGAGCTAGGACTCTCGGATAGGACTGAAAAGAAGAGCAAGAACCTGGCGTTCGTGTCCAATGATGAAGGAGAAGAAGATGAGTATGACCTGGAAACTGATGAAGGTCTGACTAACGCAGTTGTGCTCCTTGGAAAACAGTTCAACAAAGTGCTGAACAGAATGGACAGGAGGCAGAAACCACATGTCCGGAACATCCCTTTCGACATCAGGAAAGGTAGTGAATACCAGAAAAGGTCAGATGAAAAGCCCAGTCACAGCAAAGGAATTCAATGCCATGGGTGTGAAGGCTATGGACACATCAAAGCTGAATGTCCCACTCATCTCAAGAAGCAGAGGAAAGGACTTTCTGTATGTCGGTCTGATGATACAGAGAGTGAACAAGAAAGTGATTCTGACAGAGATGTGAATGCACTCACTGGGAGATTTGAATCTGCTGAAGATTCAAGTGATACAGATAGTGAAATCACTTTTGATGAGCTTGCTATATCCTATAGAGAACTATGCATCAAAAGTGAGAAGATTCTTCAGCAAGAAGCACAACTAAAGAAGGTCATTGCAAATCTGGAGGCTGGGAAGGAGGCACATGAAGAAGAAATCTCTGAACTTAAAGGAGAAATTGGTTTTCTGAACTCTAAACTGGAAAACATGACAAAATCAATAAAGATGCTGAATAAAGGCTCAGATTTGCTTGATGAGGTGCTACAACTTGGGAAGAATGTTGGAAACCAGAGAGGACTTGGATTTAATCATAAATCTGCTGGCAGACCGACCATGACAGAATTTGTTCCTGCCGAAAACAGCACTAGAGCCACGATGTCACAACATCGGTCTCGACATCATGGAACGCAGCAGAAAAAGAGCAAAAGAAAGAAGTGGAGGTGTCACTACTGTGGCAAGTATGGTCACATAAAGCCCTTTTGCTATCATTTACATGGCCATCCACATCATGGAACTCAAGGTAGCAGCAGCGGAAGGAAGATGATGTGGGTTCCAAAACACAAGACTGTTAGTCTTGTTGTTCATACTTCACTTAGAGCATCAGCTAAGGAAGATTGGTACCTAGATAGCGGCTGTTCCAGACACATGACAGGAGTTAAAGAATTCCTGGTGAACATTGAACCTTGTTCCACTAGCTATGTGACATTTGGAGATGGCTCTAAAGGAAAGATCACTGGAATGGGAAAGCTAGTCCATGATGGACTTCCTAGTCTGAACAAAGTACTGTTGGTGAAGGGACTGACTGCGAACTTGATCAGCATCAGTCAGTTGTGTGATGAAGGATTCAATGTAAACTTCACAAAGTCAGAATGCTTGGTGACAAATGAGAAGAGTGAAGTCCTAATGAAGGGCAGCAGATCAAAGGACAACTGTTACCTATGGACACCTCAAGAAACCAGTTACTCCTCCACATGTCTATTCTCCAAAGAAGATGAAGTCAAAATATGGCATCAAAGATTTGGACATCTGCACTTAAGAGGCATGAAGAAAATCATTGACAAAGGTGCTGTTAGAGGCATTCCCAATCTGAAAATAGAAGAAGGCAGAATCTGTGGTGAATGTCAGATTGGAAAGCAAGTCAAGATGTCCCACCAGAAGCTTCAACATCAGACCACTTCCAGGGTACTGGAACTACTTCACATGGACTTGATGGGGCCTATGCAAGTTGAAAGCCTTGGAGGAAAAAGGTATGCCTATGTTGTTGTGGATGATTTCTCCAGATTTACCTGGGTCAACTTTATCAGAGAGAAATCAGACACCTTTGAAGTATTCAAGGAGTTGAGTCTAAGACTTCAAAGAGAAAAAGACTGTGTCATCAAGAGAATCAGGAGTGACCATGGCAGAGAGTTTGAAAACAGCAAGTTTACTGAATTCTGCACATCTGAAGGCATCACTCATGAGTTCTCTGCAGCCATTACACCACAGCAAAATGGCATAGTTGAAAGGAAAAACAGGACTTTGCAAGAAGCTGCTAGGGTCATGCTTCATGCCAAAGAACTTCCCTATAATCTCTGGGCTGAAGCCATGAACACAGCATGCTACATCCACAACAGAGTCACACTTAGAAGAGGGACTCCAACCACACTGTATGAAATCTGGAAAGGGAGGAAGCCAACTGTCAAGCACTTCCACATCTTTGGAAGTCCATGTTACATTTTGGCAGATAGAGAGCAAAGGAGAAAGATGGATCCCAAGAGTGATGCAGGGATATTCTTGGGATACTCTACAAACAGCAGAGCATATAGAGTATTCAATTCCAGAACCAGAACTGTGATGGAATCCATCAATGTGGTTGTTGATGATCTAACTCCAGCAAGAAAGAAGGATGTCGAAGAAGATGTCAGAACATCGGGAGACAATGTAGCAGATACAGCTAAAAGTGCAGAAAATGCAGAAAACTCTGATTCTGCTACAGATGAACCAAACATCAATCAACCTGACAAGAGACCCTCCATTAGAATCCAGAAGATGCACCCCAAGGAGCTGATTATAGGAGATCCAAACAGAGGAGTCACTACAAGATCAAGGGAGATTGAGATTGTCTCCAATTCATGCTTTGTCTCCAAAACTGAGCCAAAGAATGTGAAAGAGGCACTGACTGATGAGTTCTGGATCAATGCTATGCAAGAAGAATTGGGGCAATTCAAAAGGAATGAAGTTTGGGAGCTAGTTCCTAGACCCGAGGGAACTAATGTGATTGGCACCAAGTGGATCTTCAAGAACAAAACCAATGAAGAAGGTGTTATAACCAGAAACAAGGCCAGACTTGTTGCTCAAGGCTACACTCAGATTGAAGGTGTAGACTTTGATGAAACTTTCGCCCCTGTTGCTAGACTTGAGTCCATCAGATTGTTACTTGGTGTAGCTTGCATCCTCAAATTCAAGCTGTACCAGATGGATGTGAAGAGCGCGTTTCTGAATGGATACCTGAATGAAGAAGTCTATGTGGAGCAGCCAAAGGGATTTGTAGATCCAACTCATCCAGATCATGTATACAGGCTCAAGAAGGCTCTCTATGGATTGAAGCAAGCTCCAAGAGCTTGGTATGAAAGGCTAACAGAGTTCCTTACTCAGCAAGGGTATAGGAAGGGAGGAATTGACAAGACTCTCTTTGTCAAACAAGATGCTGAAAACTTGATGATAGCACAGATATATGTTGATGACATTGTGTTTGGAGGGATGTCGAATGAGATGCTTCGACATTTTGTCCAACAGATGCAATCTGAATTTGAGATGAGTCTTGTTGGAGAGCTGACTTATTTTCTGGGACTCCAAGTGAAGCAGATGGAAGACTCCATATTCCTCTCACAAAGCAAGTATGCAAAGAACATTGTCAAGAAGTTTGGGATGGAAAATGCCAGCCATAAAAGAACACCTGCACCTACTCACTTGAAGCTGTCAAAGGATGAAGCTGGCACCAGTGTTGATCAAAGTCTGTACAGAAGCATGATTGGGAGCTTACTATATTTAACAGCAAGCAGACCTGACATCACCTTTGCAGTAGGTGTTTGTGCAAGATATCAAGCCAACCCTAAGATAAGTCACTTGAATCAAGTAAAGAGAATTCTGAAATATGTAAATGGCACCAGTGACTATGGGATTATGTACTGTCATTGTTCAGATTCAATGCTGGTTGGGTATTGTGATGCTGATTGGGCTGGAAGTGCAGATGACAGAAAAAGCACTTCTGGTGGATGTTTCTATTTGGGAACCAATCTTATTTCATGGTTCAGCAAGAAGCAGAACTGTGTGTCCCTATCTACTGCAGAAGCAGAGTATATTGCAGCAGGAAGCAGCTGTTCACAACTAGTTTGGATGAAACAGATGCTCAAGGAGTACAATGTCGAACAAGATGTCATGACATTGTACTGTGACAGCTTGAGTGCTATTAATATTTCTAAAAACCCTGTTCAACACAGCAGAACCAAGCACATTGACATTAGACATCACTATATTAGAGATCTTGTTGATGATAAAGTGATCACACTGAAGCACGTTGACACTGAGGAACAAATAGCAGATATTTTCACAAAGGCATTGGATGCAAATCAGTTTGAAAAACTGAGGGGCAAGCTGGGCATTTGTCTGCTAGAAGACTTATAGCAATTACTTCTATCTGAATGTGCTCAAACGTTAATAGCACGTTCACTACTGGGCCAAAACAAATTCGACCGTTGCTTCACACGTCCCTCTACATTCCTCATTCAAACTCATATTTACGTGGTAATCTCGGTTTCATCAGCATTCCCCAACAGCTCTCAGAGATTTACGAAACCACTCCAAAGGCTCTGCTTCTCCATGGCTACCTCACCAAAAGATACTTCATCTCCTGGTTCACCCTCTGTACCATCATCTCCATCATCCACCAAAGCACCATCAAACCAGGAACAACCTGAATTCAATATCCAACCCATACAAATGATTCCTGGTCAAGCCCCTGTTCCTGAGAAACTGGTCCCTAAAAGACAACAGGGAATGAAGATTTCTGAAAACCCTAGCCTTGCAACAAGTCCTAGGGAAGTAGACACGGAGATGGATAAGAAGATCCGCAGTATTGTGAGTAGCATTCTAAAAAATGCTTCTGTCCCTGATGCTGATGAAGATGTTCCAACATCTTCCACCCCAAATGTTTCTGTCCCTGATGCTGATAAAGATGTTCCAACATCTTCCACCCCAAATGCTGAAGTCCTCTCTTCATCCAGTAAAGAGGAATCAACAGAGGAAGAGGATCAAGCCACAGAGGAGACCCCTGCACCAAGGGCTCCAGAACCTGCTCCAGGTGACCTCATTGACCTAGAAGAAGTAGAATCTGATGAGGAACCCATTGCCAACAAGTTGGCACCTGGCATTGCAGAAAGATTACAAAGCAGAAAGGAGAAAACCCCCATTACTAGGTCTGGACGAATCAAAACTATGGCACAGAAGAAGAGCACACCAATCACTCCTACCACATCCAGATGGAGCAAAGTTGCAATTCCTTCCAAGAAGAGGAAAGAAATTTCCTCATCTGATTCTGATGATGATGTCGAACTAGATGTTCTCGACATCAAGAGGGCCAAGAAATCAGGGAAAAAGGTGCCTGGAAATGTCCCTGATGCACCATTGGACAACATTTCATTCCACTCCATTGGCAATGTTGAAAGGTGGAAATTTGTATATCAACGCAGACTTGCTGTTGAAAGAGAACTGGGAAGAGATGTCTTGGACTGCAAGGAGATCATGGACCTCATCAAGGCTGCTGGACTGCTGAAAACTGTCACCAAGTTGGGAGATTGCTATGAAAGCCTAGTCAGGGAATTCATTGTCAACATTCCCTCTGACATAACAAACAGAAAGAGTGATGATTATCAGAAAGTGTTTGTCAGAGGAAAATGTGTTAGATTCTCCCCTGCTGTAATCAACAAATACCTGGGCAGACCAACTGAAGGAGTGGTGGATATTGCTGTTTCTGAGCATCAAATTGCCAAGGAAATCACTGCCAAACAAGTCCAGCATTGGCCAAAGAAAGGGAAGCTTTCTGCAGGGAAGCTAAGTGTGAAGTATGCAATCCTGCATAGGATTGGCGCTGCAAACTGGGTACCCACCAATCATACTTCCACTGTTGCCACAGGTTTGGGTAAATTTCTGTATGCTGTTGGAACCAAGTCCAAATTTAATTTTGGAAACTATATTTTTGATCAAACTGTTAAGCATTCAGAATCCTTTGCTGTCAAATTACCCATTGCCTTCCCAACTGTATTGTGTGGCATTATGTTGAGTCAACATCCCAATATTTTAAACAACATTGACTCTGTGATGAAGAGAGAATCGGCTCTGTCCCTGCATTACAAACTGTTTGAGGGGACACATGTCCCAGACATTGTCTCGACATCAGGGAAAGCTGCTGCTTCAGGTGCTGTGTCCAAGGATGCTTTGATTGCTGAACTCAAGGACACATGCAAGGTGCTGGAAGCAACCATCAAAGCCACCACAGAGAAGAAAATGGAGCTGGAACGCCTGATCAAAAGACTCTTAGACAGTGGCATTGATGATGGTGAAGCAGCTGAGGAAGAAGAAGAAGTAGCTGAGGAAGAAGAAGAAGCAGCTGAGGGAGAGGAAGATGCAGCAGAGGATACAGAATCAGATGATGATGATTCTGAAGCCACCCCATGACCATCAGACCTTTATTTTTGCTTTTTACTAGCTATAGGGGCATGTCCCTTTGAACAATTGATTGCTATTGGTCTGTAATATTTGCATGCATTCTACTTTTGTCAAATTCTGTCTAAAAAGGGGGAGTAATAGTATTATGCATGATTTTTGTGATTTTGAGTAGTAAGATACTATGTATGAAATAGTAGTATTATGCATGATTCATGATGTTGAGGGGGAGTTGTATGTATATGATTTTGAGGGGGAGACTGCTGTTGCTGATGATGACTGATGTAAGCTACTGTAACTACTAGTAGCTGATAGAAGATGCTGCAGTAAGAGCATGGAGACAGGGGGAGCAGAAAGCTGATGTCACGTGAGATGTCTTGACATCCTGGAAACGACTTGCAACTTGCAGAATTTTGCTGTCGCCACTACAGATACCGCTGTGCTTGATTACTCTGATAATGAAAGTTGCTGATCCCACTTGCATAACTGCTCGTACCTGCTCAGGAAGTGTCTAAGTATGTTTTAGACAAAATTTGCCAAAGGGGGAGATTGTTAGTGCTGAGCTTTACTGAACTTTAAAAGATTGGCTAAAATTTTGTTAAAACATAAGCACTTAGACATTGAAGGAAAGCTGGAGTTGCTGCACATGATATCCAACGTTATGTCAAGGAATCAGATTGGGCTGCACAATGCACAAGGCAAGATAAAATGTCAAATGAAGAATTGAAGCTGCAGGATCCACGATGTCGGATACGATGTCCAGGACATCTTGCCCGAAAATACTGGACACATAAATCTGTTATATCTTTAACAGATTAATGTGCAGTTAGCAACAGATTTGGCGATCTATCTTTAGGAACGAATTAAAAGATAATTAAAGTTCGAATTACAAACTTGAATAGTTCGTTCAGGGATTAAAGATTAAAGATAAAAAACTAAAAGATCAAGCTTTATCTTTTAGATCTTTAAGTGCAGATTTTCAGGAAAATGATAGATCTCATCCAGCGCAAGTTGTTGCAGCCCAGATACGCACACTGCTATATAAACATGAAGGCTGCACGAGTTTTCCACCAAGTCCGGGATTGAAGAGTTATTTTGTGAGTTTTGGGACTTGAGTGTTTTGTGAGCCACCTTGATGTCACCCTAACATCAAGTGTTGGACCTGAGTGTGTAGAGTTGATCTCTTTTGTTCAGAGAGCAATCTCTGGTGTGTCTTTGATTTATTTGTAAACACGGGAGAGTGATTGAGAGGGAGTGAGAGGGGTTCTCATATCTAAGAGTGGCTCTTAGGTAGAGGTTGCACGGGTAGTGGTTAGGTGAGAAGGTTGTAAACAGTGGCTGTTAGATCTTCGAACTAACACTATTTTAGTGGATTTCCTCCCTGGCTTGGTAGCCCCCAGATGTAGGTGACGTTGCACCGAACTGGGTTAACAATTCTCTTGTGTTATTTGCTTGCTTATTCTGTTCATACTGTCAAATATAATCTGCATGTTCTGAAGCGTGATGTCGTGACATCCGGTACGACATCTGTCATTGGTATCAGAATTTCAGTATCATCTAGTCATTTTTGTAGAGTTTTGCTTTAGAGTTTTCTCGTTGCTTTTTATGATGATGTCCATTCTCCGCTTTTGGGTAGAGATTGCCTTTTTGATGCAATCCTACCCCCCAAGGGCATTGGATAGAAGACTCCAAAAAGATTGGACCAAAGATGCAAGAGAAGGCCCTAGGGTTCTCATGAGCCTTAGGGTAGATTTCGGACCCATGGGCTAAGTATGAGCCCACTTATCTTTGTACATATTAGATTAAGGTTTCATTAATTTTGGGCCTTGTATTTAGGGCTCCATAATGTAGGTAGGGTACCCTAGAAATATAGGATTTTTCAACCCTTGTATTTTAGGGCACCTAGACTTGTTTTTGTATTAGGGGTAGTTTTGTAATTTCACATGCACTAAGTGAATATTTGAAGTGTGTGGTTGGAAATAAATTTAATTAAATTGGTAGAAGCCCAATCCAATTAAATTTTAGAGGCAGAGGTGAGCATTTGCTTACTACACCCCATTGCCACATCATATAGTCACACTTTGTGCATGTCCTTCATGCTTTACATGTCTCATGACACCTAAGCACACTTAGTGGAGAATCTTGGAATTGATCTTGGATTAGTGGGCTGAACCATAACTAAAATTCACTAATCATAATTAGTGAAATTTTGGCTCCACAAATTCAATTTCAAATTCAAGTGAAATTTGAATTGAAATTCAAATTCAAGTGAAATTTGAATTGAAATTCAAATTTCCCTCAAATTTTGTGTGACACTTAGGCTATAAATAGAGGTCATGTGTGTCCATTTTTTTCAACTTTGATAATTTGAATATTAACTTCAGATTTTGAAGCTCATTTAGAGCACAAAATTTCGTGCTCTTCTCTCCCTTTCCCTTCATTCATCTTCTTCTTGCTCCAAGCTCTTATCCATGGCCTCCTATGGTGGTGAGCTTCTTCTAGACTCATCTTCTCCTTGAAGTGGCATCTCCTCTCTTTCTTACTTTCTCCATTCCTCTTCCAAGAAGCAAAGGAATCCATTGATGAAGAAGATTCTAGGCCTACAAGCTCCAATGGAGCTTACATCATGTGGTATCAGAGCATCTTCATCTAGGTGATGTTTTTTTGCTTCCTCTATCTTTTTCTTCGGTGAATTCTCTTTAACTCCTTGTTCTTCATCTTATTCTCCATGTATATCCTCCATTGTCTTGTGGTTTGGTGCTATTTAGAGTAGATTCAAAAAGATAAAGCGATTAAATCTTAGATCTACACTTGTTCTTGCATTTCTATGGTTCAAATTTTGTAGATCTACTCTTGAATCATGTTTTTGTGTTGATTTTAGGTTCTATCATTTTTCATTCATAATATTCTTGTGCTGAACCTTAGATCTAAATTTTCTTCCACAATTATTGATTAGAAAAAAAAACACAAAAATCTAAGTGTAAATCACTTAATCCATGTTGTCTTAGAGTCATGTTTAGTCATAGTTATTGTCACATTATGTTCTATGTTTGTGTTGAATTTTTATTTTTGTTGATTGAATGCTAGATACATTTGTTCATGTATTCTTGTCATTCTTAGCCTATCTTTTGAATTTTGAGTCTAATTCATGCATGTTATTTAGTTCATAACATGTTCTAAATCAATTCCTAGAAGTAGTCTTGTTGTTGAACTCTTTTTTTTGTTTTCTAAGTTTCCTACATGATGCCTATGATGAAGTTGAGTTGTGGTGCTGAGTTGTGGCTGGATTTGTGAATAAAATAAGTCTTAAGCTCTCTTGAATTGTGTTATTCAAGATAATTGAGCATAAGCAAACACAAATTGTAACTATCCAAGCCTTAAGCAACATAAACATTACTCTTGATTTCTAGGTTGAAATCGCTGGTGCTGGCAGCTTGAACATACGAAGTTGTATAAATTACTGGGAATTTGTCACTACGTTTTTTGAGATGAAAGTTTTACTGAATTTTCTAGACATCTGGACCAAAATTATAAAAAAAGAACCAAGCGATTTGGATTAAAGAAAAAAATAAGAAAAATCGCACAAGTTGGCAGAAAAATCAATGTCTTGGAAAAAAAAAGTGAAAGGGACCAAAATTTGTTTTGGCTCAAAATTTGTTCTATAATTGGTGCCTATTTTATACCAATCCTAGTTCTGAAATTTCAATTGAAAATTATTGTGAAAACAAGTGATAAAACTAGAGGTTTCTTGAGTCTTTTTTTTTGTCTTGTTAAAACTCTATTGGTTTAGCTTTCATTTCATTTTTTTTTTGTCTTTGGTTATTGCTTGTCTCTTTGTTTCCTTGCTTGTGAGTTGCCATATAGGGAATTGGAAAGGAGGATTGGTGCCATACCTTGAAGAATTTGAGTCAAGAAGCAAGGGGCCAACCACCTTAAGAGTTATTGGACTAAGAAGGACTCCAAATTGAAAGAAAGAATAGCCACCACAATTGAGGACTTTGTTTTTTGTAATTTTGTAATTGGCAATTTGCTTTGCTTTCAAATTTTGTAACAAAAGGCCTTTCATTGGAATTAAGTTGGGAGCCTCCAATAGGTCACCCTACTTCCATTTGTGTGTAATAATTTTAGGCAATTTTACCTTAGGATAATGAGTGTTTTGTTGGGAACCTCAAAGGAGGTCATCCAAACACTCTTAGGATCCGCCTAGTTTGCATTTCTTGCACTTTAATTTCTTGCTTACTTTCATAGATTATTTCCTTTACCCTCCATTATCAAACCACCTAGATAGCTTGCCTTTTGCCAATTAGTTTTTACCTTATCTTTCACACCTCTTTTAGTGTTTATTTTGGCTAGTTTCAACCATAGTTTCTTTTACCTTTTGTTTTCAAATCCCCAACAAGAAAGAGCCATAACTTAGGAACCAACATGAGTCTTCATTCTTCATCTAGTGTTAATGGTGAGGGTTCTACTCCTAAGGACCCCATGTATAAGATATTAGATGAGTTGAGATCCCTTAAGTTGTGGAAAGAAAAACAAGAGAGAAAATAAAAAGGTAAAAAAAGAGTGGAAGAAATAAGTCAAGATGAAATAGAGAAAATAAGAGAGGAAGAAAGAAGAAAAATAATGAAAGAAATGAAAAGAGAAAAACATGCCTCCTATAGTAGTCAAGACTCTTGCAAGAGTTTAAGTGAAGAACTTAGCGACTATTATAGAGGGCGCCATAGTTCACATACTAAACATCACTCCCAAAGAAGAGAATAGGATAGAAGGCCTCAAGAGGTTAACATTAGCCTCTCATATTTCCATGGAAAAGATAATGTTGAGGCCTACTTAGATTGGGAAATGAAGGTTGAACAACTCTTTGCTTGCCATCATATTAGCGAAGAGAGAAAAGTTCCATTGGCTACCCTTAGCTTTCAAGGGTATGCCCTCTATTGGTGGACTTCCCTTGTTAGGGAACGAAGGATTCATGGGGATCCTCCAGTAGAGTATTGGAATGATCTTAAGAATGCCCTTAGGAAGAGGCATATTCCCTCCTACTATGAAAGGGAGCTTATGGACAAGCTCCAAAGGCTTAGACAAGGGAGTATGAGTGTTGAAGAATATAGACAACAAATGGAACTACTCCTTTTAAGAACTGGACTTAGGGAGGAGGAAAAAACAAGCATTGCTAGGTTCCTTAGTGGGCTTAATATGGAAGTGACGGATAAGGTTGAACTCCTTCCATATAAGGACCTAGATGAGCTAGTCCAACTTTGTATAAGAGTGGAGCAACAACTTAAAAGAAAGCCTTCTTCAAAATCTTATGGCTGTCACTCTTATCCAAGGAAGGGCCAAGCCCAAGGAATTTTGGGGGCTGCACCTTCAAAACCCAAGGAAGATAAGGGTAAGACCATAGAGAAATCCACCCCTAAGACTAGTTCCCAAGAAAGGACTAGCAACATTAAATGCTTTAAATGTCTTGGGAGAGGTCACATTGCCTCTCAATGCCCCACAAAGAAAACTACGATTATGAGGGGTCAAGACATTTATAGTAGTCAAGAGGAGACTACTTCTTCCTCTTCCTCTAGTGGAAGTGAAGATGAAATAAGGGGTGAAGAGTCTAGTGAGGAAGTCTACCCCCATGAAGAAGGTGACCTCTTAATGGTTAGAAGGCTCCTTGGAGGTCAATCTTGTGATCTATCTCAATCCCAAAGAGAAAACATCTTTCATACAAGATCCAAAATTTTAGATAAAACTTGTTCTCTCATTGTGGATAGTGGATCTTGTTGCAATTGTTGTAGCACAAGATTAGTTTCCAAGTTGAACCTCACTATCATTCCCCACCCAAAACCTTATAAACTTCAATGGCTCAATGAGTAAGGGGAAATGATAGTTAACCAACAAGTGAAGGTACCTTTCTCCATTGGGACATATTGATGCAATCCTACACCGCAAGGGCATTGGGTAGAAGACTCCAAGTAGATTGGGCTAGAGATCCAAGGGAAGGCCCTAGGGTTCTCATGAGCCTTAGGGTAGATTTCGAGCCCATGGGCTAAGTATGAGCCCGCTTATCTTTGTAAATATTAGAATAGGTTTTTCCTTCTTTTGGGCCTTGTATTTTGGCCATTCTTGTAGTATAGGGTTTTAGCCTTGTATTTGAGGGCATTTTGGGTTGTCTTTGTTGTAGGGACTTTTTTTTTTTGTATTTTCATGTATTTTGTCAAGGAGGTGAGCTTAGTTCTTAGATGGGTGTGTGTAGCTAAGCTCTAGCTTCTCAAGGAAGCTTCTCAAGGAGGTGAGTTTAGTTTTAGATGGGTGTGTGTAGCTAAGCTCTAGCTTCTCAAGGAAGTTTTCTCAAAGAAGCTTCTCAAGTAAGCTACCCAGTCTATAAATAGAAGCATGTGTAACACTTGTTGCAACTTTGATGAATGAGAGTCTTGTGAGACATAACTCAAAGTTCAACTTCTCTCCCTTTTTCTTCCTTCAATTTCGTGCTCCCCCCTCTCTCTTTCTCTCCCTCTTTCTTTTCCACCATTGAAGCCTCCTCTCCAAGCTTCTTATCCAAGGCTCATCTTGGTGGCGAAGCTCCTTCTTCCATGGCTTATTCCCTAGTGGATGGCGCCTCCTCTCACCTCTTCTCCTTTGTCTTCCGCTGCATCTCCATGGTGGAAAACCACCATTAAAGGACCTCATTGAAGCTCAAAGATCCAACCTTCATAGAAGCTCCACAAGCAAGCTTCCATCAAGTGGTAATCAGAGCACAAGAGCTTCAAGTAGGTGCTCCTTAAACCTCCATTAATTTTTTGCTTTACCTTCTCTTTCATTGTTGTTTCTTCATTTTTCTCCATGTATCTCCTCACATGTCTAGTTCTAAATGTTTTTAACATGATTCTTTAGAATTTCCACCGATTAAACTAGCTATAGAAGCTAGATTTGATTTTCTATGGTTCAAATTTCTTGCTCATGTTCTTGAACCATGAGTTGTGTTGAGTTTAGGTTCCTTTGCGTTTTGTCTTGCTATTTTTTTTTTGTGGCTGAAACCTAAACCATTAAATTCTTACAAAAATATTAAATTAGAAGAAAACCTCAAAAATCTAGAGTGACTTGTTCACCTATTGTAGTTTTGTCATAGAAGTCATGTCTAGTCATGAAACTTGTCACATAAGATTTCTTATGTTGTGCTGAATTTTATTTTTCTTGTTTCTTTGTCTAACTCATTTGTTCATGAGTGTATGAAATTCTCTTAGCCTATTATTTGATTTGAGTCAAATCTTTCATGTTAATTAGTCCTTAACATGTTCATGCAAAATTCTTAGAGAGTCTTTGATTGTGAACCTTTTCTTGAACTTTTCGGTTTCCTTTTGATTGTGTCTATTGTGAATTTGAGTTTTGGTGATTGAATTGCTGGCTGAAATGTTGATCCTAAGTGAATATTGAACTCCTAAAACTGTGGTAAACAATCCTATGAGTTCAACATACATAGGAAGGTTGAAAGTAAGCCCAAGGCAATCAATATACCATGCTTAAAAAAAAAATCGCTGGTGTTGGCAGCTTTGACATACAAACTTGTAAAAATTACTGAGAATTGGTTACTTTGAATTTTGAGCTGAAGGTTTTAATAAATTTTCTAGACATCTGAAAACAAGTTATAAAAAAAGAACCAGGTGGTTTGGATAAAAGGAAAAAATAAGAAAAATCACACAAGTTGGCAGAAAAATCAATATCCAGAAAAAAAAGTGAAAGGGAAGTGTGCTTGTTGTTTTGGCTCAAAATTTATTCTATAATTGGTTCCTATCTTATACCAATCTTAGTTCCTAAATTTCAATTTAAAATTACTGTGAAAACAAGTGCCAAAGCTAGAGGTTTGTTGAGTCTCTTTTTTTTATAATTTTTTTTTACTCTACTCTAGAGCCATTCTAAGTTTCTCTCTGAGTCCTAGCTTGCTTCTATGTCCTTTTCATTGCTTTAATTGTTGAATAATCCTTGAAAAATTTTCTTGTTAAAAATCCATTGGTTTAGCTTTCATTTCATTTTTTTTGGTCTTTGGTTATTGCTTGTCTCTTTGTTTCCTTGTTTGTGGGTTGCCATATAGGGAATTGGAAGGAGGATTGGTGTCATCCCTTGAAGAATTTGAGTCAAGAAGAAAGGGGCCAACCACCTTAAGAGCTATTGGACTAAGAAGCACTCCAAATTGAGTGAATCATCAAAGAGAGAACAACCACCAAAATTGAGGACCTTTTTGTAATTTTGTAATTTGCAATTTACTTACCTTCATTGCTTTCAAGTTTTGTAACAAAAAGGCCTTTCATTGGAAGTGTGTTGGGAGCCTCCAATAGGTTACCAAACTTCCATTTGTGTGTAATAATTTTAGGCAATTTTTCCTTAGGATAGTGAGTGTTTTGTTGGGAACCTTGAATGTGGTCATCCAAATACTCTTAGGATTCGCCTAGTTTACATTTTTTGCTTACTTTCATAGCTTATTTCCTTTACCTTCCATTGTCAAACCGCCTAGATAGCTTTCCTTTTACCAATTAGTTTTTTACCTTATCTTTCACACCTCTTTTAGTGTTTATTTTGGCTAGTTTCAACCATAGTTTCTTTTACCTTTTGTTTTCAAACCTCCAACAAGAAAGAACCACAACTTAGGAACCAACATGAGTCATCATTCATCTAGTGTTAATGGTGAGGGTACTAGTCATAAAGACCCTTTATCTAGAATCTTAGATGAGTTGAGTTCCCTCAAGTTATGGAAAGAAAAACAAGAGAGAAAAGAAAAAGGAAAAAAAAAGAGTGGAAGAAATAAGTCAAGATGAAAGAAAGAAAATAAGAGAGGAAGAAAGAAGAAAAATAATGAAAGAAATGAAAAGAGAAAAACATGCCTCCTATGGTAGTCATAACCCTTGCAAGAGCCTAAGTGAGGAACTTCGTGACTATTACGAAGGAAGACATAGGTCACATCTTAGACCTCACTCCCATAGAAGAGAAAAGGAAAGAAAGCCTCAAGAGGCTAACATTAACCTCCCATACTTCCATGGGAAGGACAATGTAGAGGCTAACTTAGTTTGGGAAATAAGGGTAGAGCAACAACTTAAAAAGAAGTCTACGTCAAAATCTTATGGCTCTCACTCTTATCCAAAGAAAGACCAAGGTCAAGGCATCTTAGGGGTGACACCTTCTAAGCCCAAAGATGATAAGGGGAAGACAATAGAAAAGCAAGCCCCTAAGGCTAGTATGCAAGAGAAAACTAGCTCTATAAAGTGCTTTAAATGTCTTGGAAAAGGACATATTACTTCTCAATGCCCCACCACAAAAACCATGATTATGAGGGGCCAAGACATTTATAGTAGCCAAGATATGCTACTACTTCACCTTCCTCTAGCGAAAGTGAAGAAGCAAAAGGGGAAGAATCTAGTGAAGAAATCTACCCTCAAGAAGAAGGACAACCATTAGTGGTTAAAGAGAAGTGTAAGGAGGTAAGTGTCTCCTCCAAGAGGTTGGCTAAGAAGGAAACTCATTTTACAATAAAGACAAACATTAAAGAAACTTTCCCTCTTAGACAACCTCCACATTTTCTCTTTTGTAAAAAGGCACTTGCTAGCATTGCCACACCTCTTGGGCTTGAGTTTATTCCTCAAGTAAAGAAGTTGTTGGATGAGGATTTGGTTCGCAAGAGCTTAAATCCTTGTGCTTTGTTGGTGCCCAAAATAGGTATTATTAGGCACCAAGTCCCTAAAATAAGTGGTATGATGAATGTTTTGAGTGGTGCAACCCTCTTTTGTAAAATCACTCATGCACCTAACATCTTCATGGTGTGTGTACATAGGGACCCATTAGGTAGGTTTGTTCTTATTTTTTAGTTTCAATACAAACTTAGGTACTCATATGGGACACCTTAGGTTTGTCATACTTTTTGGTAGGAATATTCAATATGAAAATACAGGAAAATGTATGTTTTATTGCATTACTTTTCTTAATTTGTCAAATAGTGATCAAGGGGTTCCCATGAACCCTAAGAGAATAAAGGTCATTCTTGAGTAGCCCACTCCACCAAGTATAAGAAAAATTTGGGGCTTCCATGACTTAACAAACTTTAACAAAAGGTTTGTCCCATATTTTTCTATACTTGTAGCACCACTCATTGAGTTGGTGAGAAACCATGTTCCTTCATGGGAAGATGCCCATGAAATGGGTTTTCAGACCTTACCTTACTTCAACATACCAAACACCACTAATACATATATTTTTGTTCTTTTTACAGGTGTTGAGGGAAGGAGCCCAAGGTATGAAGAACCTCGGGATTTGAGGTCAAATCCTTTCCAAGGTGGAGGGAATGATGCAATCCTACCCCGTAAGGGCATTAGGTAGAAGACTCCAAGTAGATTGGGCTAGAGATCCAAGGGAAGGCCCTAGGGTTCTCATGAGCCTTAGGGTAGATTTCGAGCCCATGGGCTAAGTATGAGCCCGCTTATCTTTGTAAATATTAGAATAGGTTTTTCCTTCTTTTGGACCTTGTATTTTGGCCATTCTTGTAGTATAGGGTTTTAGCCTTGTATTTGAGGGCATTTTGGGTAGTCTTTGTAGTAGGGACTTTTCTTTTTGTATTTTCATGTATTTTGTCAAGGAGGTGAGCTTAGTTTTTAGATGGGTGTGTGTAGCTAAGATCTAGCTTCTCAAGGAAGCTTATCAAGGAGGTGAGCTTAGTTTTTAGATGGGTGTGTGTAGCTAAGCTCTAGCTTCTGAAGGAAGTTTTCTCAAAGAAGCTTCTCAAGGAAGTTTTCTTAAGAAAGCTTCTCAAGGAAGCTACCAAGTCTATAAATAGAAGCATGTGTAACACTTGTTGCAACTTTGATGAATGAGAGTCTTGTGAGACATAACTCAAAGTTCAACTTCTCTCCCTTTTTCTTCCTTCAATTTCGTGCTCCCCCCTCTCTCTTTCTCTCCCTCTTTCTTTTCCTCCATTGAAGCCTCCTCTCCAAGCTTCTTATCCAAGGCTCATCTTGGTGGTGAAGCTCCTTCTTCCATGGCTTATTCCCTAGTGGATGGCGCCTCCTCTCACCTCTTCTCCTTTGTCTTCCGCTGCATCTCCATGGTGGAAAACCACCATTAAAGGACCTCATTGAAGCTCAAAGATCCAGCCTCCATAGAAGCACCACAAGCAAGCTTCCATCACATATAAGGATGAATTTAATTGTGATATAGTTCCCATGGAGGTAGGACATATTCTTTTAGGAAGGCCGTGACAATTTGATAGGAAGATCATTTACAATGGCCTAACTAATGAGATTACCCTCACCCATCTTGGCACTAAATTTGTGTTGCATCCTCAAACACCTTCACAGGCGGCCAAAGATCAACTAACTATGAAAGATAAGAGGGATGAGGAAGAAAAACTAGAAAAACAAAAGAAAAAGAAGGATAGTAAGGCCTTTTCTTCAAAGGCCAAGGGAAAGGAAAAAGAGGGAAATGATTCCTCCAAGAAGATTGTTAAGAAGGAAAATCATTTTGCAACAAAAGGTGATATTAAAAGAGCACTCCTTCTTAAAAAATCTTTCTACCTTCTCCTATCAAGGTAATGCAATCCTACCCCCCAACGGTATTGGATAGAAGACTCCAAGAGGATTGGGCTAGAGCTACTAAAGAAGGCCCTAGGGTTCTCATGAACCTTAGGGTAGATTTTCTGAACCCATGGACCAAGGTTGGGTCCCCTCTTCTTTGTAAATATTAGAATAGGTTTTTCCTTCTTTTGGGCCTTGTATTTTGGCCATTCTAGTAGTATAGGGTTTTAGCCTTGTATTTCAGGGCATTTTGAGTAGTCTTTGTAGTATGGACTTTTTTTTTATATTTTCATGTATTTTGGCATGGGAGTGAGCTTAGCTATTATATGGGGTGTGTGTAGCTAAGCTGTAGCTTCTTTAGGAATCTTCTCAAGGAAGCTTCTCAAGAAGGTGAGCTTAGTTATTAGAGGGGTGTGTGTAGCTAAGCTCTAGCTTCTCAAGGAAGTTTTCTCAAAGAAGCTTCTCAAGGAAGTTTTCTCAAGAAAGCTTCTCAAGGAAGCTACCTAGTCTATAAATAGAAGCATGTGTAACACTTGTTGTAACTTTGATGAATGAGAGTCTTGTGAGACACAACTCAAAGTTCAACTTCTCTCCCTTTTTCTTCCTTCAATTTCATGCTCCCCCCTCTCTCTTTCTCTCCCTCTTTCTTTTCCTCCATTGAAGCATCCTCTCCAAGCTTCTTATCCAAGGCTCATCTTGGTGGTGAAGCTCCTTCTTCCATGGCTTATTCCCTAGTGGATGGTGCCTCCTCTCACCTCTTCTCCTTTGTCTTCCGCTGCATCTCCATGGTGGAAAATTGCCATTAAAGGACCTCATTGAAGCTCAATGATCCAGCCTCCATAGAAGCCCCACAAGCAAGTTTCCATCACAAGGGGAACATCCCTTAGCACCGCCATACCTCTTGAGCTTGAGGTTATTCCTCAAGTAAAGGATTTGTTGGATGAGGGTTTGGTTCGTAAGATTTTAAATCCTTGGGCTTTGTTGGTGCCTAAAATAGCTATTATTAGGCACCAAATCCCTATGATAGGTGGTATGATGAATGTGTTGAGTGGTGCAACACTTTTTTGTAAAATCACTCATGCACCCAACATCTTCATGATTTGTGTACATAGGGACTCATTAGGTAGGTTTGTTCTTATTTTTTGTTTCAATGCAAACCTAGGTGCTCATGTGGGACACCTTAGGTTTATCGTAATTTTTTGTAGGAATAATCAACATGAAAATAAAGAAAAAGGTATGTTTTATTCCATTACTTTCCCTAACTTTTTAAATAGTGATCAAGTGCTTCCCATGGACCCTAAGAGAATAAAGGTCATTCCTGAGTGGCCTACTCCACCAAGTATAAGGGAAATTTGGGGCTTCAATATCTTAACAAACTTTTACAAAAGCTTTGTCCCATATTTTTCTATACTTGTAGCACCACTCATTGAGTTGGTGAGAAACTATATTCTCTCATGGGAAGATGGCCAGGAAAGGGGTTTTTAGTCCTTACCGTACTCTAACATACCCAACATCACTAATACATATCTTTTTATTCTTTTTACAGGTGTTGAGGAAAGAATCCATGAGTTTCAAGAACCTCTAGATTTGAGGTCAAATCCTTTTCAAGGGGGAGGGAATGATGCAATCCTACCCCCCAAGGGCATTGGATAGAAGACTCCAAGAAGATTTGACAAAAGATGCAAGAGAAGGCCCTAGGGTTCTCATGAGCCTTAGGGTAGATTTCAGACCCATGGGCTAAGTATGAGCCCACTTATCTTTGTACATATTAGATTAAGGTTTCATTAATTTTGGGCCTTGTATTTAGGGCTCCATAATGTAGGTAGGGTACCCTAGAAATATAGGATTTTTCAACCCTTGTATTTTAGGGCACCTAGACTTGTTTTTGTATTAGGGGTAGTTTTGTAATTTCACATGCACTAAGTGAATATTTGAAGTGTGTGGTTGGAAATAAATTTAATTAAATTGGTAGAAGCCCAATCCAATTAAATTTTAGAGGGGGAGGTGAGCATTTGCTTACTACACCCCATTGCCACATCATATAGTCACACTTTTTGCATGTCCTTCATGCTTTACATGCCTCATGACACCTAAGCACACTTAGTGGAGAATCTTGGAATTGATCTTGGATTAGTGGGCTGAACCATAACTAAAATTCACTAATCATAATTAGTGAAATTTTGATTCCAAAGTTTGGCTCCACAAATTCAATTTCAAATTCAAGTGAAATTTGAATTGAAATTCAAATTCAAGTGAAATTTGAATTGAAATTCAAATTTCCCTCCAATTTTGTGTGACACTTAGGCTATAAATAGAGGTCATGTGTGTGCATTTTTTTCAACTTTGATCATTTGAAAATTAAACTTCAGATTTCAGAGCTCTTTTAGAGCACAAAATTTCGTGCTCTTCTCTTCTTCTCCCTTCATTCATCTCCTTCTTCCTCCAAGCTCTTATCCATGGCCTCCTATGGTGGTGAGCTTCTTCTAGACTCATCTTCTCCTTGAAGTGGTGTCTCCTCTCTCTCTTCCTTCTCCATTCCGCTGTCATTTATCTTCCAAGAAGCAAAGGAATCCATTGATGAAGAAGATCTTAGGCCTACAAGCTCCAATGGAGCTTACAACACTTTTATAGACTTCAGTGAAGGATTCGTTACGTGATTAGCATTAAGTCTTGAAATGACCGTTGTCTCACATTGGGAGGCGAGGCGACATGGCATGCTTTGATAGAAGAGGAAAGGAATAAAAGTATTGACAACAACATGTGCTTCTTATCCACATTCAAAATGATGTCTGAGGCATATTTTGTAAAAACCTTTTATTCTCTTCTATTTTGTCCTTTCCTTAAATTCAAATTTTGAACAATTCAAATAAAGAGAAGTGTCGCAACATGCCCTTTTGCGGGCGAGCGAAGGCGAGGCTCACGGGTGCGCTTTCTAAAGGAGGAAAGATGCGCGGAGTCGCCACCAACGTTTATTTGTGGAAAACGTCGGAAAAAACCGAAGGAAACCGGTCAAAATGAAAATTCTAAGTTCGGGAGTTGTATTTACGTTTGAGGAAGGTATTAGCACCTCTCACGTTTGTCTCAAAGGACAACAACCTATTTTTTAGAATTGTGAAATTGTGTTATTTTACCTTTTATTTCTTTTTATTTTTTGAGGTCGACAAAAGCGGGGCTTTTGCTCCTACGTACCCTCCATCTAAGAGGAAATCAGACCTACGTAGTTCTTTCTTTAAAGGTGAATCAAGCGATTCTTTTTACATGAAATGTGATCATTTGAAGGTGTTGGGCCTTAAAAATGATCCATTGACTTGGTAAGAAAAAAAACTGAGATAAAACTTTCAAATTCTTTTTTAGTGATTTTTTTGGTGGACGAGCTTGACTTGGCGAATTGATTTTAGCTTTAGTTTCGCTTTAGTTATTAGTCAATTCAATTAAGAATGAGAAATCCCAAAGAGAAAACGTCTGATTAATTTTTTCGCTTCATTTTACTAAAAGATATTTTTTGATTATTATATTATTATTTTACCTCTTTTGATTTCCAACGTGGTTACGGCACGACTGAACGGCCGGAATTCATTTTAACAGAAATTAATGAATACTACAATTCAAATGATCGGTGAAAATTTATTTTATTTTTAGATTAGGCGCGAAATGACTTAAATAAATGACTGAAGCGCGTCAAAAGGGGGTACGGAAAGTAAATGAAACGAGAATAAAAGTACACAAAACAAATGGGGATCACCACGGGTACATAGAATGAATTGAAAAGCTCGGTTTGAGGTACTTACCAGTTGAAGACTGAAGAAAACGAAGAACGAACGATGAATGTCGAAGAACGGTTGGAAATCTTCGCGTAATTACTCACGGAAACGTTACGGAAGCGCCTCGGCTTGGATTTTCTTCATCGAAACAATTTTCCTCAGCAATTTCGAGAGAATCAAAAGTGCCAAGAAGACTGAACCCCTTTCCTCTTCACTCCTTCCCTTATTTATAGCAAAATAGGGGAGGAGCTTGCCACCCAGCTCGCCCAGGCGAGCTCAGCTCGCCCAGGCGAGCAAGGTTGCTTCCTCCAGGAGCAACCTCCTTCCGGAGGAAGAAACTGGAAGGCCCAAGTGGGCCTGACTGCTATTTGTACCCCCTTTTTACTAAATGCACCCCTTTTACTTTTTTTGGTAATTTTTTTTCCGAAACGTTACGAAACTTTACGAATTTCGTAACGATACTTATTTTCCTTCCGCAAGGTTACGAATCCTTACGGATTATGTATTTACTCTTTTTTAGCTTTTGAAGAAGTTACAAAAACTCATGGATTGCGCAAAAACACCTTCTTTCGATTTCCGTCACATTAAGGAATTTCACAGATCGCATAAGCCTTCTTCCTTTTGATTTCCGGCACATCTCGGGACTTCACATATTGTGCAACAAAGGGTGCCAAGTATCTCAAAGCGGCCAATCAAAGGTTGCATATCATCAAGTAATAATCCCCGGATGAAATTAGGGTATGACAGTTGCCCCTCTTTACTTACCTCTTATCGGAGATAAGAGGAAAACAAAGATAAGACACTGATTTCGTCCGCCTTGCCCTTTCCGTGATTAGTCTATGACGACTCTCGTCTCTACTCCTTCTTTTTTTTCTGCACAACACAAAACAAAATACAAACAACAACAAAAACAACAACAATATAATATACATATATACGTTTGGCAAAGGAAACAATCGGGAAAATAACAAAGATCACATTTTCCAGTCAAGAGGATCCGCTCTTGCCGATAAAAACTTTGGAGAATGGAGGATTGCACTAGAGGGTCCTCACTAGTCAATCATGTAGCATAGCTCCAAACTCTTTGGGTGGAGGATGCATGAACGAAAACGCAACTCATGGGGCTCCGAAAAAAGGCGAGGATGGAGGATTGGCGAACAGTGCTAGGCAATCAATTCGCGGGGCTCCAGTCTCGATGGTAGAGGATGCATGAACGAAAACACAATCAATTCATGGGTCTCTGAATACAATTGGAGAATGGAGAACTGGCGAACAACGCTAGGCAATCAATTCGCGGGGCTCCAGACTCGATGGTGGAGGATGCATGAACGAAAACGCAATCAATTCATGGGTCTTTGAATACAATTGGAGAATGGAGAACTGGCGAACAACGCTAGGCAATCAATTCGCGAGGCTCCAGACTCGATGGTGGAGGACGCATGAACAGTGCTAGGCAATCAATTCATGAGTCTCCCAATAAGACTGGAGAATGGAGAATTGGCGAACAGCGCTAGGCAATCAATTCGCGGGGCTCCAGACTCGATGGTGGAGGACGCATGAACAGCGCTAGGCAATCAATTCATAGGTCTCCGAATAAGATTGGAGAATGGAGAATTGGCGAACAATGCTAGGCAATCAATTCGCGGGGCTCCAGACTCGATGGTGGAGGATGCATGAATAGCGCTAGGCAATCAATTCATGGGTCTCTGAATAAGATTGAGAATGGAGAATTGGCGAACAGCGCTAGGCAATCAATTCGCGGGGCTCCAGACTCGATGGTGGAGGATGCATGAACAGCGCTAGGCAATCAATTCATGGGTCTCCGAATAAGATTGGAGAATGGAGAATTGGCGAACAACGCTAGGCAATCAATTCGCGGGGCTCCAGACTCGATGGTGGAGGATGCATGAACAGCGCTAGGCAATCAATTCATGGGTCTTCGATTAAGATTGGAGAATGGAGAATTGGCGAACAGCGCTAGGCAATTAATTCGCGGGGCTCCAGACTCGATGGTGGAGGACGCATGAACAGCGCTAGGCAATCAATTCATGGGTCTCCGAATAAGATTTTTTGGCAGGACCGAACGGTCCACCGGGTTTTTCCACCTAAAAAGGCGAACCTGCTTTTAGCAAAGAAAAAAATAAATCATTCGCGAGAGCACCATATCTTAGAGAAACAATATATTCATGCCAAGTGTAATCTTCCTTGTAACCGAAAATGAAGGGCAGGATGTCAACATTTAGCTTTTAAATGAACATGCAGGGGAAACATCGGGTTAAGCTGAAACTAGGAATAAATCACTCATAGCGTATAAAAACTCACACAGGCCAGTGTTTTACCCTAATCCCAAACCATAACAGCACCATGACTTTATTTTGCACACGATTTCCTATATAATCAAAGATCAAACGTACGATCACGGACCAATAGGATTTTCTCGAGGGTAGTGTTTTGGAGAGAAAGCTGAGTGTTTTGGTCTTTTCCTTTTATGTGGGGCGGGATATCGCCAGTTGAGAACGGTGATTCGAAAGGAAGAGACACCGAAAACGGGTCTTCCTTTGCCGACAGTCACTTATCTTGCCGACAATTCATCTGGTCTGAAGATTTCCTGTTCTCTTTCTTTCATTGATCGAGAATTACTCTGTTTTCCTCCGATCTTTTCCTTTTTTACTTTCTCCCGACCTTTGATCGGGAATCCTTCTTCTCCTTTTGTTTTCATTTTTTTCTTTTCTTTCTATTTCTTCCTTTTCTTTCTTTTCACTTCTCCTTCTCATTTCCTTTCTTTGGGAAATCAGATTTTAGCATTCTATTCGCTCTCCCTTGAGGGGATTCCGCTGTCCTTTGCTTCAGGGGAAAGGATGAGGTTTCTCTTGATAGGCCAAGGTTCAAAAGAGTCTATGGTTGTGTTTCCATGGGGCTTTTTATCGCGGGAAACCAATCTTGACATCTGGGCAAAACAAATTTGGGTGTCAAGGTGTCAGTCTCAGGCCGAACCTCCATATTATTCCATAAGGCACGCGCGACAATGATGATTTGGAAACAACGTGCAAAATTAGTCACGGCTACAGCCAGGTGGGCACTCAAGCATTCCGTTTATGGCATTGTGATACTACGGTTGGGAATTTACACAAATCGACCCAATGTTTCCAAATTATGTTCTCCCATCAGTTCAACGAATTCATCCATTCTTATCTCGGTTATTCCGGAAAATAAACTCTTAGCATCAGTCCCTTGTTTCCAGAAGATACGTTTGCTCTTTACAAATGATTTATACTTCTTAACTATAACATGTCGACCTTCACGGTCTTTCTTTCTTTTTCCTTTTTGTTTCATTTTTATATATTCACAATATTATACACCTATGGTCCTCTACGAAGAAATTTTTCTTTGTATATCTACACTCTTATACATGACAAACTTTTTCTGTATATGCATTGGAACTCTCTCTCTCTTTACGTCACATGGTCAAACCCTATTTACATTCAAAGCTCTTTTTCGTTTTTCTGCAACGCACACCTATGGTTCATACAAAAGTTTCTTTATATACACTCATTCACACACACAAGAATCCATCTATACATATTTTTTATAAAAACCCTTCTATGCACATTTTCCTTTTTCTTTATATACGCAGACATTTTATTCACTACACTTCTCTCTTTTTTATCATGATTTTGGTTCATTTTATTTTTAGGACGACGTTCCTAAATGAAAAAATTCTACGCGATTATGGAATTTCTACAAACACTATTGACAACAGCGAAACAAGTACTAATGTAACGACTCAAACGATATGTATGTGTCGGAACCTACCCTTCGGCGGGAGGGCGACGCGAGACTCGCGGGATGCGTGTTCCACGAAAGGAATACGCGCGGAGTCGCCACCAACGTTTATTTGAGGAAAACGTCGGAAAAACCGGAAAAGACGCGATCTACGAACTTTTAAGTGAAAGGTTCGGGAGTTGTATTTACGCACGGGGAAGGTGTTAGCACCCCACACGTCCGTCACAAGGGACGGCAGCCTTTAATCGAATGTGCAAACATGACTTTGATTTTTATGTTCCCTTTACGTTCTTATATCTTTTATGCCCTTTTTATATTTTTCTCTTTTTTGTGGTCGACAAGGGTGTTTTCCCTTTGCTCCTACGTATTCCTCAATTTGTGATGAGGAAATCAGACCTACGTAGTTCTTTCAGAACAAAGTGTTGGTTAAGTTGTTTTTTTATCTTTTTTGCAAGATATATTTTGATTGAACAAAAGGTCATTTAAGGTGTTGGACCATTAAATGGTCTTTTGATTTTGAAAGGAGAGAAACATTAAGGCGTCGGACCATTAACGATCTCTTGTTTTTGAAAGGAGAGAAACGTTAAGGCATTTGGACCATTAACGATCTCTTGGGGTGGTCGACAAAAGCGGGGCTTTTGCTCCTACGTATCCTCAATTGCGATGAGGAAATCAAACCTACGTAGTTCTTGCATAAGCGGTAAAGTTACATGTTGATTTTATGCTTTTGAACGGTCCATGTTAACCGATAAAAGCAAAGAGGACCGTTTAAGGCGTTGGACCTTAAAACGGTTTTTAGTGATTTTTCGGACAAAACTTGATTTGTGAGTCTATTTTAGTCTTAGTTTCACTTTGGTTATTAATCAATTCATTCAAGGAAACTTTCAAAGAAAAACGTCCGATTGATTTTTTTGGTTATTTTATTCAAAGATATTTTGATTATTTTATTATTATTTTTCAAGATATTTTGATTATTTTACTTTTTTGGTTTAATCGAGGTTATAGCGTGAACGATCGGTTAGATTTCGTTTTAAAAGTGATTAAATGAGATTACAACACAAATGATCGGTTGAAATTCATTTTATCATTTATTAGGTGAGAAAACGGCTTAAATAAACGGTAAAAGCGCGTTAAAGACAGAAGAAAAGAAATAAAAAATGAACGAAATAAAGATGAAAGCTTAAAAAACCAAGAAATGAATTGAAAGTCTCGAATTCGAAAACTTACCCGTTGAAGAACGAAGAACGGATGAAGAACGGTGAAGAACGGACGAAAACCTTCACGGATTTGCTTACGGAAACATCTCGGAAGCGTTACGGAAGCACCTCGGCTTGGATTTTCTTCACGGAAACAATTTTTTTCACCCAAAACAGCTGAAATACATAGCCAGGGGGCTGAGGGATCCTTAGAACAGCCCCCTTCAGCCTATTTATAGGAAAAAGGGGGAGGAGGTTGCCGCCCAGCTCGCCCAGGCGACCTTAAAAAACATTCTTTCGTAAATTACGGAAAAGTTACGGAAGCCTTACGGAAGCATATAGGACTTGATTTTCTTCTTTTTTTTTCTCTTCCGTCTCACCCGTATTAAGTTAATTATGCTTATTTAGAGTTATGAGAATTTTACGGAAGCATTACGGGTGTCCCGAAAGCCCCGGAATCCCATTTTTCAACAAAACGGGGGGTGTGGTGGCCACCTAGCTCGCCCAGGCGAGCTAGGTTACTTCAACCTTAAGCAAGAAATTGCCCAGAAACCTCTAGAAGGGCCCAGATTCGAAAATTACTATTCGCACCCCCATTTTACTAAATACACCCCCTTTGCCTTTTTTTTGGGTGATTTTTTTCGTAACGTTACGAAACTTTATGAATTTCGTAACGATACTTGTTTTCTTTCCGTAATGTTACGGAACCTTGCGGATTACATAATCATCCCTTTTTTGACTTACGGAATGTTACGGAACCTCACGAATTGTGCAACGATGCTTCCTTTTGATTTCCGGTGTGTCACAGAACCTTACGGATTGTGCATCAATACTTTCTTTCGATTTCTGGCACATCACGGAACTTCATAAATTGCCTAATGATGGGTGCCAAGCACCTCAAAATGACCAAATACAAGTTGCATGCCACCAAGCCAAGGTCCCCGGACGAAATTTGGGTATGACAGTATGTACAAAACAAAAGTCAATCAACACGAAACAAACGTTAGTCCCTTAGTTAAACAAAAATAAGATGATATGTAACTGGAAAAAATGGAAACATAAACATAACATAAAAAGAAATACGGATCTAGGGATCTCCCAATCATGTGGCTCCAGTCCCTCCCAAGAAATCAAGCAAATCGGTCATCTCCTCGTCCTCGTGGGCCTCATCTGCCTCGTCGGGGGCCTCTGTTGGTGCCTCTCCTGCCCGGGCCTCAGGCCAATCTCCGGGCCATGCGACCTCTGCCTTGAACTGATTCGGAGTAGGGCATGGAAAGGAAGTAAAACCCTGGCTCTGCAGGCTGAGGCTCAACTGGTAAAGACAATCATGGGTCTGTACATGCGCCCGGTGGTTGGCCGCCTGCTGGAGAACCAAATGCCGTAAATACTGCTCTGTATCAAATGATCCAGCTGGGCCAGCCTGATGAGGTGGCGGCGCGTCTGCGGCCTGTGGAGCATCCCCCTGGGCCTGTCTCTGCGTGCAATACTTCTCAATAAAAGCTCGGGTGATGGGCGGCCGAATCACCTTGCTAGGTGCGACGGGGACTCCGAACGACTGGCAGAGTCCTGTGATCAAAGCGGGAAATCCCAGGGCCCTGTTGGACTTATCCGGGTCCAGAGGGTGCCTGGTAGGCGCCATACCTGCAAATAGATAGATGGCATCAGCGATTAACTAAGCCACGTGAATGCTCATCCGTGTCAGGATGGCGTACACCAGCTAACACTTCGGCAGGGGGAGGTCGGAATTATGATCGTTGGGCTGGATGTTGCTGAGCCTGGTATACACAGCAATTGGGCGATAGCCTCCTCATCAAACCCATCGGCCTGGTTCCTCCTCTGGCCATACTCGTACTCCTGGCCCTCCTCCAGCACTAAAGGATATCCCAGGAACTGGCTGAGAGCATCCGCATCGAATGGGATCCACTGACCCCTCACCCAGGATCGCATATCTCGTACACCCTCCTCTGTAGGCCAAGCATTGGCATAAAACTCGAGGACTATGTCTAGGTCGAACTTGGCCATGGGGGTAACCAGCGATGCCCACCGCCGGCGAACTATCTCCTCCTGGAAGTCGGTATACTCGTCGTCCCTGAGCTGGATGCGTCGCTCCCGGAGAAATGACCATCCCTTGATGGCCTCGAAGCGCTGCTGGTGCTCAGCGCTCATAAAATGATGACTGTCATATTCGGGAGCGGAACTGGTTCCTTCAGCCGCTTTATCCTTCCTGGATCTCTTTGAGGCAAGCTTCCTTGGGGCCATTTCCTACGAGAATAAACATTTGGGAAGTTAGTTTTACAAGATAATGCTTATCTTAACATAAAAATGACATGCTAATCCCTTTGATTTTAGGACGAACTCATGTAATCTATTTATGCACACGCGTATGTGTAGAATATCCTACTATTTATGCCAACATACAAGGACATCCGACACATTCTAATTGTCACACATACATATGCATTTTGAAAAGAACATACACTTTTACGCTCAAGGCATTGCGTCAAAATTTACACTTAATTACATCCTAAACATTTGCTATTACAAACTACCTACATATATTTGAAATATATATCATACAAACTTTTATTGTTTCACTCATACTTATGCATATTGGCAAGCTATTTGCATTATGCACACACTTACATTTAAAAGGGAATTCCGTGCTATCATACATTCATTTGGGAAGTGACCTCAATATTCATTCACCCTTTGCAAAGAATTTCATGCCCCTTTTATTTACCTATATATACACACTATTGCAAGGTGTTCTCCATGCTACCTCTATGCAAAGTATCAAACATGGGGCAGCCCAAATTCGAGCAAAAACTCTCACAAGCAAGTCCTAATTTTCATGCTTTTCTAATTCTAAAACCAAAATTTGGGTTCTTAGCCATGAATATGTTTCCTTGCATTGAAGCTACAAGTTTGGGTTCCTAAGCTTGGAATTGCATTTGGGCACCTATTTTGAATCTCCTATGCTGTCCCTATATACATAAAACAGTCCCACAATCCCATTTTTACAAAATCACATTCACACCCCATTGGGGCATTTCACCGAGCACTTGGTGGGCGCACGTTTGGACATAAATTGCAAGAGAATGGGGGCAATGTGGCATGCCCCATTGCTTCAGAATACAACATAGGCCTAAGGCCTTCTCACACAAATCCTCAACTCAACAAATCAAGCATAAAAACAACCCAAAACTGCCCCACAAATATAAGCACGTTCTCACATTTTAGAGCACCAAAAGATGAAGAAAATACACCAATGGGAAGCTAAAAACTCAAGGATTGAATACTTACTTGTTGGAGTGAATAGAAATACCAAAAAGAAAGCAAAATGCAACCAAAAGTGACTTGGGGGAGCAAAAACGCAAGCCTTCGTGAGTTCTCTCTTTTGAATGGGGGGGGGGGAGTTTTTGGGTACAAAAACGTTTCCCTCCCTCGTTTTTATATTTTGAATGCAGGGGTTGCTCGCCCAGGCGAGCTAACCTGCAAATTTTTTTTTAAGGGGAAACATTTATCATGCCTCCCCCCCATATGGTTTAGCGTTTGCCTACTTGAACCTACTTAAGTTAAAGTTAGGCGTCGATTACTTATTTAAAACAAACAATAGTAATAAAATACTGTGAATTCAAAGGATACTGGGCTGTCTTGCAGCGACCTTCTCTGCTTGTCTAGTGCCGGGAAGAGACGACGGTCGGCCGTGACCCTATCCTCCATTTGCCTCCATCCCTAAGTACCTGCAAGTAGGACACAAACAATACGCGGCCAATCGTGACCGGTCATCGTCTTACCTTGGTTGACTTCCGCCATTGACTTGTCTTGACTTCTGACCATGGCCTAAGATGATTCTGCTCCCTGCTACCACAAGATATGCATGTGCATGTGCATGTATGAATGTTTCTAATGCGATGATTTCCTTAGTGAAGGCTGATTAGGTTCCGTTTTAAATTTAAGCATTTGGGGCACCCCATGAACCGAGCGAAAAGGGCTCAGGTTATTACAAACTAAACACAAGGTTTTGAAACCAAAGGGGGACTGAAACCTTGCCCATCTTTTCTTTTTAAAGAAACGAGACAAATACAGTGAATGAGAATCCCTAGAGGAAACCAAGAAGAACGAGAAAAAACTCGAAATAAGAAACATGCAACAGTCCTCTCAATTGCCCCAGACTTTTAAGCGTAATATCGTTTAACGACATCGGAGTTCACGGGCGAGGGCAGCTCCTCGCCATCCATGTTGGTGAGTATCAGAGCACCCCCAGAAAAAGCTCTTTTCACCACGAAAGGTTGTAGATGCAATTGGTTTTGATGTTTTGATGATGATCATGATGATGTGTTGCAATTGATGCAAATGGGCTTTTCAAGATTAAAATTCAAGACAATACTTCAAGATTACAAGTCACAACATCAAGATGATCACTAGAATATTAGGAAGGGAATTCCTAATTGAATTAGCAAAGGTTTGGCCAAGTGATTTAAATTAAAAAGTGTTTCTCAAAGGTTTTACTCTCTGGTAATCGATTACCAGAGGATGTAATCGATTACCAGTGGCCAAATACGTTTTATAATAGCTACAAAAATTTGAATTCAAAATTTTAGACTGTGTAATCGATTACACAATTTTAGTAATCGATTACCAACAGTTAGTAAACGTTTTAATTCAAATTTTAAAAGCTGTAATCGATTACACAATTACTGTAATCGATTACCAGACAGGATTTTCTGAAAAATAATTTCAAGAGTCACAACTTTTCAAAGGCTTTACTCATGACCACCAATGGTCTATATATATGTGACTTAAACACGAAATTGCTCAGAGATTTTCAGAACAACAAAGAGTTTATCCTCTCAAAGAGCAAATTCATTTTATCCTCTTAAGAATTCCTTGGCCAATTCAATTGCAATTCATTAAGGAATTATTTGAGTGCTCAATCTGTAAAATCCATCTCTTTCTAGAGAGATTTGTTCCTCTTCTTCTTCTCATTCTCTAAGGGATTAAGAGACTGTGAGTCTCTTGTTGTAAAGGATCTCTAAACACAAAGGAAGGATTGTCCTTGTGTGTTTAGAACTTGTAAAAGGAATTTACAAGATAGTGGAACTCTCAAGCGGGTTGCTTGGGGACTGGACGTAGGCACAAGGGTGTGGCCGAACCAGTATAAAACTGAGTTTGCATTTTCTCTTCCCTTAATCTCCTTTATTTATTATTGCTTTATATTCATATTCAAGTTGCTCCATTTGAATTAATATTTAAGAAGATTGTCATTAAGGGAATTCATAACTTGAGTAAAAAGTGAAATAGATTTTTAATTAGGGGAAACAGTTTGGAATATCTTAATTCAACCCCCCCCCCCCCCTTCTTAAGATATCTGAGGCCACTTGTCTAACAAAGGTCCTTCATAATTCGGGGCCCACTTGCCTCGATTGTCCTTAACAGCGTGGGACATCTTCTTCAGCACAAGGTCCCCCTCGTTAAACTTGCGCGGACGTACCTTCTTGTCAAACGCGCTTTTTATCCTTCGTTGATACAGACGCCCATGGCTTATGGCCGTCAAACGCTTACCTTCAATAAGGTTGAGTTGGTCGTAGCGTGATTGAGCCCATTCTGACTCTCCTAGGCATGACTCTGCTATTATCCTCTGAGAAGGAACCTCTACCTCAAATGGGAGTACTGCTTCCATCCCATAAACCAAGGAATACGGCGTTGCCCCAGTAGAAGTTCGTACTGATGTTCTATATCCATGTAGGGCGAAAGGCAACATCTCATGCCAATCTTTGTATGACACGGTCATCTTCTGGACAATCTTCTTAATATTTTTATTTGCAGCCTCTACAACCCCATTCATCTTTGGCCGATAAGGGGTGGAGTTATGATGCTGGATCCTGAAATCCTCGCACATTTCCTACATCATCTTGTTGTTCAGATTGGTGCCATTGTCAGTGATGATCTTCCTAGGGAGTTCGTATTGACAAATTAGCTCCCTCTTGATGAATTTGACTACCACACTCCTCGTGACATTAGTATAAGAAGCTGCTTCGACCCATTTGGTGAAGTAGTCTATCGCCACAAGAATGAAGCGGTGACCATTCGAAGCCTTGGGTTCGATGGCCCCAATAATGTCTATCCCCCACATTGAAAAAGGCCAAGGGGTGGACATAACATTCAGAGGATGTGGCGGAACATTGACATTGTCCGCGTATGCCTGACATTTATGACACTTCTTTACATGGGCGCAACAATCGCTCTCCATGGTGAGCCAGTAATAACCGGCCCTAAGGATCTTCCTGGCCATGGCATGCCCATTGGCATGTGTCCCAAATGAACCCTCGTGGATCTCCTCAATCATGAAGTTCGCCTCTTTGGCATCTATGCATCGTAGGAGGGTCATGTGGTAGTTCCGTTTGTACAGGATGGTACCACTTACAAAGAAACCAGTAGCCAATCTCCTCAACGTCCTTTTGTCATTGTCAGAAATCCCTGGTGGGTATTCTTTGTTCTCGACATATTGTTTGATGTCGAAATACCACGGTTTCCCATCCCGCTCTTCCTCTATTGCATAACAATATGCCGGCCTGCCCTGAGATCTGAATTCGATGTATGGAAGATCCCCGTGTGGGGCAAGTTGAAAAATGGATGCCAGGGTGGCTAATGCATCAGCCATTTGATTCTCTTCCTGAGGTATGTGGTGGAAAGAAATGTCATCAAAGTACTTGGCTAACCTCAAGATGTGAGTTTGATAGGGTATCAACTTCGGATCCCTAGTTTCCCATTCTCCTTTTAACTGGCGTATCACCAAAGCTGAGTCTCCATACACTTTGAGTAGTTTTACATCAAAATCAATTGCCACCTGAACCTTGAGGGCGCATGCTTCGTACTCGGCCATATTGTTGGTACAATCAAAACCTAGCCTAGCCGTGAAAGGAATACACTGATCATCCGGGGATACAAGGACTGCCCCTACTCCATGGCCCAAAGCATTAGATGCCCCATCGAAGCAAACAATCCATTTGTCTATGTCCTCGTGCGTCCGCTTCTCTTCGAATAGGGCCATGATATCTTCATCTGGGAACTCAGGGTGCATCGGCCGATAATCCTGGAGGGGTTGCTGGGCCAAATAATCTGCCAAGGCGCTTCCCTTTACCGCCTTTTGGGTGACGTAAACGATATCGAATTCAGATAATAGTACCTGCCACCTAGCGATTCGTCCGGTGAGGGCCGGTTTCTCAAAGATGTATTTCACGGGATCCATTTTGGAAATAAGCCATGTGGTATGGCTGAGCATGTACTGCCTAAGCCGATGTGATGCCCATACCAGAGCACAACACGTCCTTTCCAGCATTGAGTAATTCATGTCACATGCGGTAAACTTCTTGCTTAGATAGTAGATGGCTTGCTCCTTTCTCCCAGAATCATCGTGCTGACCCAACACGCACCCCATAGACTCGTCCAACACGGTCATGTACAAGAAAAGAGGTCTTCCTGTTACAGGTGGCATGAGCACCGGGGGATTTGCGAGACTTTGTTTGATCTTCTCGAAGGCCTCTTGGCAGTCACTATTCCACAGGACCGCCTAGTTCTTACGTAATAGCTTGAAAATGGGCTCACAGGTAGGGGTGAGTTGCGAGATAAATCTCGCGATATAATTCAACCTGCCCAAGAACCCCCGAACCTGCTTCTCTGTGCGTGGTTCTGGCATTTCAAGGATGGCCTTCACTTTCTCAGGATCTATCTCTATCCCTTTCTGACTTACGATAAATCCCAGCAACTTTCCCGACTTTACCCCAAAGGTACACTTGGTTGGGTTTAGCTTCAGTTGGTATTTCCGCAACCTTCCGAACAGCTTACGTAGATTGACGAGGTGTTCGTCCTCAGTCCGAGATTTGGCAATCATGTCATCTACGTAGACCTCTATTTCCTTATGCATCATGTCATGGAATAATGCCACCATGGCCCGCTGATAGGTTGCCCCAGCATTTTTGAGCCCGAAGGCCATCACTTTATAGCAGAACGTCCCCCATAGGGTGACGAAAGTGGTCTTCTCTACATCTTCGGGTGCCATTTTTATTTGATTATACCCCGAGAAACCATCCGTAAATGAGAAAAGGGCGAACTTAGCTGTATTATCTACCAATACATCAATGTGTGGCAGAGGAAAATTATCTTTAGGACTGGCTCGGTTTAAGTCCCGATAGTCTACACACATTCGAACCTTGCCGTCCTTTTTCGGGATCGGGACAATGTTGGCCACCCACTCCGGGTATCGCGCCGCAGCTAAGAAACCCGCATCGAATTGCTTTCTTACTTCTTCTTTGATCTTCAAAGACATATCGGGTCTCATCCTTCGTAGCTTTTGTTTAACCGGGGAAGACCCAGGATTCAACGGTAACTTATGCTGCACAATTTCGGAATCCAGACCGGGCATGTCTTGGTATGACCATGCAAAGACGTCTTGATATTCTCCAAGAAGGGCTATCAAGCCTTGGCGGATAGGTGCGGTCATACTGGTTCCCACTTTTACCTCTTTCTTTTCCTCTCCGGACCCTAAGTTCACCAGTTCGGTTCCTTCTTGGTGAGGCTTCATTTCACCTTCTTCCTGAGCGATCAACCTCTCCAACTCTGGTGAAAGGATGTCCTCTTCCTCTTCTTCATTCATCATTTGGCTTAAATCTCGGTCGAAATCGATCGTCAAACCCTCATTGTTAGGATCCTTAAAGAATCGACCCTCATATCTATACCAAACAAGACAAAATAAACAAAAACATGCAAAATGATATGAGAAAAGGTGGAACTGCAAGAACAGATGAAACAAGATCTCTTTGTTTATTTAATAAGGTAGGCTTCACAAAACAAAAGAGAAAGGAAATCTATAGGCTCTAATTACATTGAATCAGCGGTATAGACTTCTGACTGGCTTATCACGCGCCAGTTCCCCACTTGGGAATCGGGATGGCATGGTTGCACGAAATTTGGTGGGTCTTGAGGGAACTCCTCTCCTACTGCGGCCACTTCTTCCTCGGACACCATTCCGGCACTGGTGAAAGATTGGCTAAGACGGCCGGGCCATACTCTGTCTGCCCAAAATCTTGACGGCACATTCCTCCTCCCCGGCATCCCGGGTTCGTACCCCAATCCATACTTGTACGGATTTCCCTTAACATCGACTACGTCGGCATTTCCGAGGCCGTCCTTGCCTAGACCCATTCCGGGCTCAAATCCGTTCCTGAGCATAACACGTGCCACCATTATGGCCGCGTTGGAGAGAGAAGGTAGCAACGGACTTGGTTCCACAGAGGCACAGCTCACCACCTCGAAGGATTGGAAAGCCATTTCCAATGATTCTTTCGCCGTTTCTACGTATGGGGCGGAGGAGGGGCAGCTCACCAACATATCCTCTTCACCCGATACTATCACCAAAAGTCCACCCACTGCGAACTTCAATTTCTGGTGAAGCGTTGAAGGGACCACTCCCAGTGCTTGAATCCAAGGTCTCCCCAAGAGACAGCTATAGGCGGGATTTATGTCCATTACTTGAAACACCACATTGCAAGTGTGGGGGCTTATCTGAATGGGAATGTCGATTTCCCCCATCACTTCCCGCCGAGTACCATCAAAGGCTCGTACCACCATCGAGCTCGGTTTTAAACGTGACGCACTAAAAGGAAGCTTTTCCAAAGTGGTCTTCGGCATCACATTCAAACTTGATCCATTGTCGATAAGTACCTTTGCGACAACATGGTCCATACATCTCACCGACACAGATCCGCAAAGTTAGCTGGCATGTAGCCTATCATCTTTTCATAGTAGAACGTGGGCAACGTATCTACCATAATTGTGATCATCTCCCTCTCCGTCATGGGCGGGATGACTTGGGCTGCGAGATCTCTCCATCTTTGGGCATATTCTTTGATGGACTCATGCTCACGCTTAGTCATACTCTGCAGCTAGTTCCGATCGGGAGCCATATCCATATTGTACTGGTACTGCCTAATGAAGGCAGTTGCCAAGTCCTTCCATGATCGGATCTGGGAAGCTTCCAGATTGGTATACCATGCTACAGCCGCTCCGGCCAAGCTGTCTTGAAAGAAATGGACCAACAGTTTTTCGTCCGCAGAATACGCCCCCATCTTTCGGCAATACATCCGAAGATGCCCTTTCGGACATGTCGTCCCTTTGTACTTATCAAAGTCTGGTACTTTGAACTTGGGAGGGATGACGATGTTGGGCACGAGACATAGGTCCGCTAGATCCGAGAATGGGTAATTGCCGAGGCCCTCTACCGCTCTCAGCCTCTCCTCAAGCGCATCAATCTTTCCCTTATCCTCTGCGAAGGGAACGGATTCGATTACGGGTGCGGGTGAAGATAGGACGTGGCAGACTATGTTTGGTTGGGATAGTTCATGGGGGGATGGATCTTTGAGGCGGAGCAGGGGGCTGAGATGGGTATCTCCTTCCTCATCATCTTGCACCGGATAGTCGTCATAAGGTGGGAGTTGCCCCTCGAAGGTAGGGGCTTGGCTTAAATCTTCCGGGGCGGCACTGGGAGCGAAGTCCGGAGGCAAGCCATAGGGGCAAGCTTGCGGACTATACCTCCGACCAAACACTGCCGTGTTTCTGTCTCGGCCCAGATTTAAGGCGGGCTGTAGCACTGGCTCCGCTTCCCTAGCTGTACTGGAGGCGGTTGCCGTGGCTTTATCCTCTATAGTTTTTTGGAGTTTTAGCATGACCTCCGAGATGGAAGCCATTTGATCTTTTAAGGCCGATAGATCGGCCTTCATCTGTTCCTGCACGCCCTCTTCATTATCCATTTTTCTGGATCAAGTGTTATAGGGGCGCCTTTATGCTTTCTTAGTTATGATGAAATTCCTAAAGAAATAAACAACGGTGAGTATGCAAATGAATGATCGGAGCACTTGGATCCACCCCAAGGTTTTTTAGATAACGTGATGAGTTCAGAACTTCTTATTTTATGAAAAGAACAAAGCTTTCATCTAGCCAAGATTATACAAAGGTGTTACAAGAGAACCTAACGGTTTCTAATTATATGGGCCATCAAATCTATCATGTGTTGACAGTAATTGATTAGCCCATGAATCTCCTCGGAGGCCGTACACACTTCGGCCATGGCTTTTGCTTTGGCTAATAGACGCGGGAGGTCTTGACTTCCATTCAAGGTCAAGGCGAACCTATCCATCCACATAGTCGCTTCTTGATGCAATGCATCAATCACCCTCCCTCTTGCTTCTTTTTCGGCGTACACTTGTGCAAAATCCTCCACTAGCTTTTGTTCATGGGTCACAGACTGGTTCAACTCTTCCTTGTACTGCCCTATGATAGCTAGCATGCTTTGCTCTGTGGCTTCCAAGTGTTAGGCCAAACTCCTTTTGGACCTTGCGCAAGCAGCTAACTCTTCTTTTAAGATCATGCCATGCACCCGTGACCGGTCTCTTTCCTCTCTCCGGAGCTTGAGCTCATTGTTGCTACCCCACAATGCTCCTCGGAACTTCTCTCGGCCATGTTCCTCCTTGCGGACCCTTTTGGTTTCTTGTTCAAGGGCTATTGCAGTGGCCGCGTTTTCCTCTTGTAACTCGGTGCACTCTTTCCAGATGTGTGTAGCGGCTGATTTGAACTTCTCCTTGGCGAGTCTTGCCTTCCCTAGCTCTAATTTTAGAGCTCGGACTTCTTCATCTTCCTCCGGAGCTTCGAAGTTCTCCTCATCGATAACTTTCAACTTGGAGAGCCAATCTAACCCTCGCGTGTGAACTCTTAGCTATCCATGATAACCACCGATTATGCCACTTCGGATGCCTCTAAGCTCCTTGTCTTTCCTCAACGGACTTCTCCACGCCTTGTGGACTCTTTGTATCACCTTGAGACTTTGCGCGCCTAGATCCCTCACAAGGAAAGGCGAGAGACTTTCTTCTGTTGGCGCTCCCCTCATGGGGTACCCCAGCTGTCTTATGGCAAGTGCGGGATTATAGTTAATACAACCCCTCGTCCCTATCAATGGAACACTAGGGTAGTCCCCACACGAGAAAAGAACTCCCTCCTTGCCTTCCTTCCATCGAGGAAACCAATTGATTACGCTGCCTCCTATCCCAGCCAAATGTTGGTCCCAATCGACTCTTCCTTTTTTGGCGCATGAGCGATAACTTTGAAGCGGACACGGGTGTCTTGTGTCTTGTTGGAATAGGTGTGAAACCAACCACACACAGAGAGCAGGTAAACAACAGACAATCCGTGCACTGTTTTTCTCACACCTCCGGTCAAAGGTGTCAAACAAATCTGCCAAGATAGCCACCACTGGACTCTCCTTGCTATGGTGATATGCGAGGAAAGCATCAATGGCGGCTAAGTCCACCAAACCGTCCACGTTCAGAAAGAGGACAACCCCAAAAATCAATAAAGCTAATATATCCGCAAACGGGCCCCACTTCTCTTGGCTCGCCATATCCCTTGCCTTGCCTTCCAAGTATTTCCGTGGCAGGCCTACTACGCCGTTGCGAGTTTGCTTCATGCGATCCAACTCTTTTGCCGAATCCCCGACCACAGCTGCAATCTTGCTCAAGGAGGGAAGAAACCCGGAGAAAAGATACGGTTTTCTTCCCCCAAGAGGGCATCCTAGTATTTCCTCAAACTCTTCAATAGTCGGTACCATTTGGAAGTCCCCAAACGTGAAGCACCTCAACGGCTGGTCATAGTATTGGGCGAGGGATACGACAGCTTCCATAAATACCTCCGCTACGGTCAAATCTAGAATCTTCCCGTACACTTTGCGGAAGGCTTGCCTTTGGAGAGGTCCCATTAATCGTCCCAATTCCTTGAGGCTGGTGACGTCTAGACTTTTAACCTTGACTTCATAAAACCTTTTGCCATTTTGATTTGTCCCCATCATTTACCTAAAAAAGGGGTGGATCAAGACTCCGACAAGAATGATGCAATGCGTATGCATGAAACGGAAAGAAAACAACACAAAGGGGTAATTCACACATACGGGACCGCAAAGATCCAATTTTAATGCTACGTTTTGGGCATGATGGCGCCTCAACGTAGTATTAAAAAGGTTACGTATTACTCTAAAGAAACCAAACATCACTAGCAAAACTATAAACTAGTGCTATTTACCAAAAAATGCATGAGAACGAATGGCACAGAGCGTGTTTGCTCTTTGCCCCTATTTGGGAACCTATAGGACAATATCTAGGGGTCTCTAATAACTACTCCCCAACAATTCATAACTCACACGGCTGTTTTCTAGAGGTATCATCACTCAAGATAATAATATTATGGCGGTATGGAATACCAGCAACATCACATTATAAAGAGAGAAAGCTCTAGATGAGGTTTCACTATTATCAAGCAAGTCGGAGACCTAGCATGATGATAGATTCACCTCCACTCCTTAAATTCCCATGAACCCGGGTATAGGGCCCCTTTTTTACTCAAACCCGTGGGTGCTTAGAATGCAGTGTAAAGAATGCGAAATAGACAACAGTTATTTACATTTTACACAGTTCAATAAATGCACACACAAGGTTTCATAATTCCACAATTCCTTTAGAATAGGCCTAACTCACAAAAAGGTCCCCAGTGGAGTCGCCAACTGTCGCAACATGCCCTTTTGCAGGCGAGCGAAGGCGAGGCTCACGGGTGCGCTTTCCAAAGGAGGAAAGATGCGCGGAGTTGCCACCAACGTTTATTTGTGGAAAACGTCGGAAAAAATCGAAGGAAACCGGTCAAAATGAAAATTCTAAGTTCGGGAGTTGTATTTACGTTTGAGGAAGGTATTAGCACCTCTCACGTTTGTCTCAAAGGACAACAACCTATTTTTTAGAATTCTGAAATTGTGTTATTTTAACTTTTATTTCTTTTTATTTTTTGAGGTCGACAAAAGCGGGACTTTTGCTCCTACATACCCTCCATCTAAGAGGAAATCAGACCTACGTAGTTCTTTCTTTAAAGGTGAATCAAGCGATTCTTTTTACTTGAAATGTGATCATTTGAAGGTGTTGGGCCTTAAAAATGATCCATTAACTTGGTAAGAAAAAAAACTAAGATAAAACTTTCAAATTCTTTTTTAGTGATTTTTTTGGTGGACGAGCTTGACTTGGGCAAATTGATTATAGCTTTAGTTTCGCTTTAGTTATTAGTCAATTCAATTAAGAATGAGAAATCCCAAAGAGAAAACGTCCGATTGATTTTTTCGCTTCATTTTACCAAAAGATATTTTTTGATTATTATATTATTATTTTACCTCTTTTTTTATTTCCAACGTGGTTACGGCACGACTAAACGGTTGGAATTCATTTTAACAGAAATTAATGAATACTACAATTCAAATGATCGGTGAAAATTTATTTTATTTTTAGATTAGGCGCGAAATGACTTAAATAAATGACTGAAGCGCGTCAAAAGGGGGTACGGAAAGTAAATGAAACGAGAATAAAAGTACACAAAACAAATGGGGACCACCACGGGTACATAGAATGAATTGAAAAGCTCGGTTTGAGGTACTTACCAGTTGAAGACTGAAGAAAACGAAGAACGAACGATGAATGTCGAAGAACGGTTGGAAATCTTCGCGTAATTACTCACGGAAACGTTACGGAAGCGCCTCGGCTTGGATTTTCTTCACGGAAACAATTTTCCTCAGCAATTTCGAGAGAATCAGAAGTGCCAAGACGGCTGAACCCCTTTCCTCTTCACTCCTTCCCCTATTTATAGCAAAATAGGGGAGGAGCTTGCCACCCAGCTCGCCCAGGCGAGCAAGGTTGCTTCCTCTAGAAGCAACCTCCTTCTGAAGGAAGAAATTGGAAGGCCCAAGTGGGCTGACTGCTATTTGTACCCTTCTTTTTACTAAATGCACCCCCCTTTTACTTTTTTTGGTAATTCTTTTTCCGTAACGTTACGAAACTTTACGAATTTCGTAACGATACTTATTTTCCTTCCGCAAGGTTACGAATCCTTACGGATTATGTATTTACTCCTTTTTAGCTTTCGAAGAAGTTATGGAAACTCATGGATTGCGCAAAAACACCTCCTTTCGATTTCCGTCACATTACGGAATTTCATGGATCGCATAAGCCTGCTTCCTTTTGATTTCCGGCATGTCTCGGGACTTCACATATTGTGCAACAAAGGGTGCCAAGTATCTCAAAGCGGCCAATCAAAGGTTGTATATCATCAAGTAATAATCCCCGGACGAAATTAGGGTATGACAAGAAGCAAACTTGAATTAAAAAAAAAAAAGAAATCCTACATTTCTCTTTGCGTCTAACATTAACTTTTCGTACATGGTAGGACGTCACATATAAGAGTATAAAATTAGTATGTAAGTGACTTATACCAATTCTACGTGAGTTATAAAAAAACTTAGTGTATATACACTGGTTTTCATATGGAGTGGACGTGATTGATTTTACAGCATGTTGGACGTTGGAAAATGTTTTCCAGTTTAAGCATGAACGTGACTTGTAGATAATGATTAGGTCCTTATGAAGTTGGTTCTGTCCACTTATCATCAACTCATTAGATTATCAACAACTTATACTTTTTGTAAACATCAAAATCTAAGGGGTGATAGGTCATCCAATTTAGTGGATCGTTCAGACCTAACAATCTCCCCCTTTTTTATGATGACAAATAGTATAAATTTTGACTAACATAAAACATAATCGAGATGATAATGATGTATAGAAGCATGATGATGAGATATGTATGTAAAGCATGCATATAAACTCCCCCTAAGTTTAATGGTCTTTAAAGTATGATGATATGAGAAAGATAATATATCAAGTAGGTAAATAAAACGATGGAAAAAAAATGTTCCAAACCACATTTTTATTTATCAAGTTTCACTTACAAATAAAAAATTCTTTTTCTCCCTTTTTGTTATAAGCAAAAATACAAAGGGTTTAAAGAAAGAAATAATTATAAGAAATCATAGTTAGTCTTGAACTTGAGGTGGTGGTGGAGGTTGAGAATGTGGGGGTGAAGAGGGTGGTGTTGGTTCAAGTGGTGGTGGTTGATGTTCGAGAGCTGGAGGTTCAGATGCAACAATAGGTGCATAGGTAGCAACAACTCCTAGCATAGATATCTGAGCGTGTTGTATGTTATGGAGTAGAATAACACCAAGATTGGAAAACTAGGTGGTAATGGCATTTTGCATAGAGAGCTTGAACTGCTCATTCTCTTGCCTTTGTCATTCAATGAAGGAATTGCTTGACCTATCATTCCTTGCACTTGATCTCTGGTCACAGCAGTGGGGGGGGGACCATAATTGAGTGGGGTAAGACTTGAGCTAGTTGAATAGAAGATGACAACATCAAGTGCACCCTTCTTCTTCAATGTAGCTTTATTTGAGGTTGTTGACTGCATGGACACAAAGTTCTTTGTCACGATGTACAACCTCATCTACTAGAGATGCATTGGACGCCTATGGTGTTTCGTCCATGGAACACATGCTTGTAAGGTCAATGATGGCCTCACCCAGGATGTTGTCATCCACAACTTTAGTAGAAGCTTCAACTTGGATTGTAGCAGCTTGTACCTACATAGTATCAACAAAAACCCTTTCTTCTTCTTCTTCTTCTTCTTCTTCTTCTTCTTCTTCTTCTTCTTCTATTTGAGATCTTTTCTCCTTCTGAGCATCATGGAGCTTAGTCACATGAGCTACAAGTTCTTGCTCCTCTATATTGGCGAGATAGGTAGTTTCATGTTGAATGGTAATATAAGACTTAGCAAGCATTTGATGACAGAGTAGCTATCTGCATCATTGGTAAAACACGTACAAGCATCATCAAAATGGTACATCCTTATTGGACACAACACTTGAATTAAGACATGGTGATCAACGTTGTCACTTCCATCATAACTAGATGATGAGGCTTCCAAGGTGTGAACCCATATTTGATCCAAAAGGTTTTGGCATCGTATGTGTCTAGAGCATGAACAAGCTTCTTCCAACTAATTGAGGAACTCTAGTTCCTCGAATAGTTCACTACTTCAACTTTCATCTTCCTTGAGGGTATTTCTTCTATATAGTATAGTTTGAAGCGCTTCTTCTTAGCAACATCCTAAATGGGTAAATGAGGACACACCTTATCTGTAACAATTTTGATCTTGGTGGTCTTTGAGATGTGCAACCCTAGTGGATAGGCAGTTGCTTGATTACAAACATACATCTAGGCATGTAGTCCACCAAGATGCTCGGAACGAAGAAGACTTATGTGCTCAGTTTGAGAATGGGCTTCAACTGGAGATTCAACAGGCAGTTAGCTACATGCAGATCACAGATTTCAATCAACTGGTGACAAAGTGCCGAATATTTGAGGACAAGATGAAAGAGAGGCAAGCTAGAGGCTTTGGAGGACCACAAAGAAGCCACCCTTTTAGAGGAAACAGTAATAAGAGGATAAAGCCATATTCCAGCAACAAGGGGAAACAACCTATGGCTACATCCAACATGAGCTTGTCAAGGGGGACTGGGGTACAGTGCTTTCAGTGCGGAGGACCACATCTTAGGAGAAATTGCCCACAACTCCAGCAGACACATGAAAATCATTGCTATAATTGTGGCAAGGTAGGCCATTATGCTCGGGAGTGTAGAATGACTGGGAGACCGACGGTAACTGCCAATTCTAACACAGTCAATCGTGGATCTACTAATCCCACAAGGAGCGGTAATGTTAGCAACAACAACAACACTAGTGGTGGAAGACCAAAGGTACCCTCCCGGGTATTTGCTACGAGTGGATCAAAAGCTGGTGCCTCTGACGATTTGATACAGGGTAAGTGTTTGATTGTTGATAAACTGCTAGATGTACTCTATGATTCGGGTGCCACGCATTCGTTCATATCTCATGCATCTATGGAGAGGTTGGGGTTATGCACGACGGAGTTACCATATGATATTGTGGTGTCTACTCCAACTAACGAGCCTGTAACCACCTCTCGGGTGTATTTGAAGTGTCCTATAACTGTTGAGGGTCGATCTTTTATGGCGGATTTGATTTGCCTACCTTTAGCTCATCTAGATGTGATCTTGGGGATGGACTGGTTATCTACTAACCATATCTTTCTAAACTACAAAGAGAAGATGCTAGTATTTGGTGGAAATGTAATTCCAAATGAACCATCGAAAGAGAATGCTGCCAACGATGGAGTGGGGGATGTTTGAACCTACATGGTGTTGTTCTCCATGAATGTGGAAGAGGTCTCTGAAGTTAGCAGTATACCGGTAGTGTCAGAATTTCCAGAGGTCTTTCCTGATGACATTTGTGAATTACCACCTGAGAGAGAAGTGGAATTCATTATTGACTTGGTGTCTGGGGCGAATCCAGTGTCGATCGCGCCCTATAGGATGTCTCCAGTAGAACTAGCAGAGGTGAAGGCACAGGTGCAGGATCTTTTAAGTAAACAATTTGTTCGCCCAAGCGTATCACCGTGGGGAGCGCCGGTCTTACTGGTTAAAAAGAAGGATGGAAGTATGAGGATGTGCGTAGACTACCGGCAGCTGAACGAAGTCACTATCAAGAACAAATATCCCCTACCGAGGATAGATGATTTGATTGATCAATTGAGGGGAGCGAAGGTATTTTTGAAGATTGATTTGCGATCGGGTTATCATCAAATCCGAGTTAAGAAGGAAGATATCCCAAAGACTGCGTTTCGGACTCGGTATGGGCATTATGAGTATTTAGTCATGCCATTTGGAGTGACTAATGCTCCGGCTATCTTCATGGACTATATGAACCATATATTCCATGATTACTTAGATCAGTTCGTGGTTGTGTTCATTGATGATATCCTAGTGTATTCAAGGAATAAGGAGGAGCATGAAAAGCACTTGAGAATTGTGTTGCATATCCTGAGGGATAGGAAATTGTTCGCCAAATTGTCGAAATGTGAATTTTGGTTAGAGAAAGTGCAGTTCTTGGGGCACGTGATTTCTAAAGACGGGGTTGCGGTGGATCCGATTAAAGTGGAGTCGGTTATGGAGTGGCAACAACCGACAACTCCAACAGAAGTTTGAAGTTTCTTGGGGTTGGCCAGCTATTATAGGAAATTCATTGAGGGATTTTCTAAATTGGCACTACCCCTAACTAAACTGACTCGTAAGAATGAGAAGTTTGTCTAGAGTGAGAAATGTGATCAAAGCTTCCAAGAGTTGAAGAGGCGGTTGACAACAGCTCCAGTGTTAATTTTGCCCGACCCTAAGAGACCATTTGAAGTGTATTGCGATGCGAGCGGGCAAGGCTTAGGGTGCGTATTGATGCAGGAGGGAAGGGTAGTGGCTTATGCTTCACGTCAATTGCGTCCTCATGAAGTTAACTATCCGACCCATGATTTGGAACTAGCAGTTGTGGTCTTTGCCTTAAAGATTTGGAGGCACTATTTATACGGTACTCGTTTTGAAGTTTTCAGCGATCACAAGAGCCTCAAGTACTTGTTCGATAAGAAGGAACTCAATATGAGGCAACGAAGATGGATGGAGTTCCTCAAGGATTATGATTTTTGTCTTTCCTACCATCCAGGAAAGGCTAATGTAGTAGCCGACACGCTGAGCCGAAAGTCTTTATATGTTGCGACCATGATGATTCTGGAACAGAGATTGATAGAGGAATTTAGAGATCTAAATCTAGCAATCGAGATGCGACCCAAGAGCTTATTTGTGGGAGCGTTGCAGATCACCAATGAATTTGTAAATCACATACGCGAGGCTCAGCAGGATGACCAGTTTCTGCAAGGCAAAGTGTTGGATGCAATGGGAGATAAGGATGTGGAGTTTAAAAAGGATACAACCAGGTTAATTAGATTCAAGGGGAGGATATGTGTACCGCCATTAGATGATTTGAAAGTTAAGATCTTGGAAGAAGCACATAAAAGCCGTCTTAGTTTCCATCCAGGGATGACTAAGATGTACCAAGATTTTAAGAGAAGTTTTTGGTGGCATGGCATAAAGAAAGATGTAGGATGAATATGTAGCAAATTGTTTGACATGTCAAAAGGCCAAGGCTGAGCACCAGCGACCATCAGGAGAATTAAAGCCGCTAGAAATTCCAAAATGGAAATGGGAGAGCATATCTATGGATTTTGTATCTAGTTTACCCAAGACGAGTCGTGGACACGATGCTGTGTGGGTTATAGTAGATCGACTCACCAAATCTGCTCATTTTATTCCAGTAAATATGAAATATAAAATGGAGAAGTTAGTAGAGTTGTATATCAAAGAAGTAGTAAGGTTATATGGAATTCCTTCCAATACTGTATCAGACAGGGACCCGAGGTTTACTTCGCGATTTTGGACAAGTCTACATGAAGCATTGGGGACAAAGCTGAAGCTCAGTTCAACTTATCATCCCCAAACAGATGGTCAGACTGAACGAACCATTTAGACCCTAGAAGATCTACTTCGGGCGTGTATTATAGAGCAACAAGGCAGTTGGATGGAATGTTTGCCATTGATTGAATTTACTTACAACAACAGCTACCAAGCCAACATTGGTATGGCACCTTTTGAAGCTCTATATGGGCGAAAGTGCAAAACTCCTCTTTGTTGGTACGATGATGGGGAAGCAGTACTCCTTGGGCCTGAAATGCTACAACAAATTACCGAACAAGTGAAATTGATTCGAGAGAAAATAAAAGCATCCCAGGATAGGCAGAAGAGCTATTATGACAGAAGGAGAAAGCCATTAGATTTTCAGGAAGGAGAACATGTGTTTTTGAAGGTTTCTCCTGTAACTGGAGTCAGGAGAGCTCTCAAATCTAGGAAGCTGACACCCAAGTATCTGGGTCTGTATCAAATTTTGAAGAAGGTTGGGCCTGTAGCTTATCAAATCGCTTTACCTCCGAGCTTATCGAATTTGCACCTTGTGTTTCATGTCTCTCAACTGAGACGATATAACCCGGATCCATCACATGTACTCGCACTGGACGAAGTATAAGTGAAGGATAACCTCACCTATAAAGCACAACCTCAGAGAATTATTGATCGAAGAATGAAGTCGCTGAGAGGAAAAGAGATCGCGTTGGTGAAAGTGCAGTGGGGACCCGACGAGGGTGATTCAACCTGGGAGTTAGAGGATAGGGTGAGAGAATTGTACCTAAGTTTGTTCCTAAAGTAGTTAATTTCGGGGACGAAATTCCTTAAAGGGTGGGAGTATTGTGACATCCTAGAATTTCTACCCTGAATTTTGTAAGTATTACATTTAAATAATTATATATATATATATATATATATATTCTTGGTAGAAGTATGTACATTGGGGGAGAAATACGCGGGTTAGACTAATTAACAAAGAGTAACCCATAACTGGACGGTTATAGATTAATTCACAATTAATTTGTCTAAAAATTATCGTTTTGCATGCAACTTAAAATTTAACAAAACCAACCTCTGAACCACGCTTAGGGTCTCATTCTGAGCGTTTTGATATATATATATATATATATATATATATATATATATATATATATATATTGCCTATTTTCGAAAACGGGCCCCGAAGGGCGCAGAAAAACGCGAGGAACTGGAACCAGAGAGGCGGCACGCACACCGATGCAGGATTTCAGCATCAAAAAAGGTCCAAATTTTTCTCCTTTGTGGCTGAGTATGAAGTCAAATCAAAGGAAAAAGGTGGGCCCTTTTGCTCCACTTAAAATAGGACATGTGGCAATTGCTTTTAGAAAAGAAAAGGAAAAAGAAAAGAAAATCATTTTTATAAAAAGCTCAAATCTTCTCTCTCTTCCTTTAGAAAAATTTCAGAGGCTTCTTCCCTCCTTCCACGTTGCTTTTTCTCTTCTTCTTCTCCACCATTGTTGCCTCCATTGAAGCTCCAAATTCCTCTTCCTTTCTACCCCAAATTGCAAGGAAAAGCCATTTTCGGAGTCTTGGAGCATACCTCTACTTCGTGGGGCTTTAAATTTCAGGTAAGGGTGGACTTCTTCTCACTTGTAATCTGTGGGTGTTGGGTTTTTGGGAGCTATAATGGGTAGTTCTACTAGGTTATTGCCTTAGGGTAGTTATTTGTGAAGGAATTTGTTGAAATCATGCTAAACTTGACATGTTTGATGTGAGCAAAACTACCCATGCTGATTTAGGGTTTTATAATGATGCTTTGTGATATATGTATGCTTAAAATGTTGATAGAAAACTGGCAGAGATGATGGGGAGAGTTAACTTAGGGTTAAATGTGAGAATGGTAGTGTTGTGAGTGGAAAAGTGTGGGATTTTGAGGGTTAGAAAAGCCAAATTTGGGGTTAGTGGAAATTGGAGTCTAAGGTGAGTTGATTCTAGTTTAGAATGTCAATTAGGACTTGTAGGAAAGCTTGGGCAGAGCAAATGAAAAAAAATGAGTGACAAATGTGAAAGGAAAGAGCCATTTTTAGGGTAAATTGGGTGTTGAGAGGTCAAATTTTGAATAGGTGGAGTTTTCACCTTAAAACCAGTTTGAGCAAGTCTAAATCAATGTTATAGACTTGATGAAGATGGGAGTTTACCCCAAAATTACCCAATTCCCATTTTCACTTTTCAAACCTTGAGAATTTACTAAATTGGTGGGTTTTGGATACCTATATTTTGATTTACCTTGGTTTGAAGTTTGTTTTTGGTTCAAACATGATCTAGACATGGTTTAGGACTTGTAGGATCCAATTTGAGTGAAATTGGATACAAGAAAGCTAGGATTCGAAATCTGCCAAAATTATGCATCAAAAGCTGTCAAGTTGTGCAGCAGATTTTACCAAATATGCAGAAAAATGGTTGTGTAGCGCTAGTCACGGGAAAGGTAGTACATCTCGTGTTCTAGATATTTTCTAGCAGATCCCAACGGTCAAAATTTAGATTTCTGTATTAGGAACCTCCAGTTAAATTTTCAAGGCGATCCAATGGTTAACAAATTGGAACGAAGAGAATGTTACTGGGGTATGTGAGTAGGAAAAACTGTGGAATTTGAATGAGTTTTGTGCAGAGTTTTCTGCCTACACTGCGTTTTTCTTAGTTTAGGGTAGTTTCATGACAAATGGAATTGAATTTTTTGGATATTATAAAAGCTTGGAGGGGTTGATGGGGACCCGGTGCTGAGAGGAACGAGGATAAGGGCTACGTAGGAGTGTGTGAGCTCAGTTTAAAGGTGGGCAACTGGGGATGGTGTGCTTATGCCTGACTTGTGGAAATGGGATAGTTGATTTGCATCATCGCCCGATTGCCACCTAGTACCACATATGACGGGTGCCCCATAATCCAATAAGCTTGATATGAGGAAGCGTGGAAGAGTCAGTCTTCGTACTTTTGTTTGTTGACCACAGAGTGGTACCTGGAGATATGTCGCGAGGGTCAGGAGACCTTGGGGACGTCAGGTGGGGTGCTATTGCCCAAAACCAAGCTTGGCCAATCCCGACCCAACCCGGGCATAATCAGTCAGTGAGAACCTGTGACGTACCTAAACAGGCGAGCTCCTGGCAGTCAACCAATAAAAGAACAAAGTCCACGAAGCAAGGAGGCTTGTGTGGCGGCTGGCCAGCTATGTATCTTGGGTGGTATCTGGAAATTAGCCTCTGGTAATCGATTAGCATTCGTGGGTAATCGATTACAGGGTTTAAAAATGGAGACATGATGTTAAGTAGCTTCTGGTAATCGATTACCAATTGTGTGTAATCGATTACATAGTATGATAGGACACTGGTAATCGATTACCAATTGTGTGTAATCGATTACATAGTGCTACCTGCTACTAGTAATCGATTACCATTTATGTGTAATCGATTACACAGTGTAATTTGTAGATTCCAATGTGCAAAGGCTGAGTAATTCATTTTTGGGCACTAGTAATCGATTACATACTTTGGTAATCGATTACCAGAGAGGAAATCCCTTGAAAAAGACATTTTGACTATGCGTAGCCATTATAGGACGCATTGCATTGTTACCTGTGTAGCTAGATTTCTTGAGAAAGAGTCTACCCTCTTTCTTTCATCTCTTGTAGATCGCGATGGCAGCGCAGTTGATCCATGATCGCGTGGTGATGGAGTGCCTAGAGGGTGTTTGGGAGACCCTCGAAGGCAATGAGAGGTGCCGATTTCGTGGCACAATTCGACTCACTGCTACTTCATTAGTACATCCGGAGGAACCCGCACGCACAATTCAGCAGCCTGTGGAGTGGATACTACCTACACCTACTCCATATCGATTGGTTGAGCCAGTTCAAGTGATAGAGGTGTCATCCTCTGAAGAGGATCTTGAAGAGGACCCAGAAGAGTTACCTCCTGATCCTGCTGTGGATGCCCTTGACTGCTAGGTTTACTCTTTTGATTTTTGGGTGGGTAGACCTATTGTATAGAAATTTTGATGATTGTATATATTGTGGCTGAAGCCACCACAGTTGTTACCTTTGCTCTAGATGTCACTGTGCTATTTTGCAAACTCCCATATTTTGGAAAGTTTTAGATGATGGAAACAATTATGTTTTATCTTGTTATCTGAAAAGGAAATGCTAACAAACTTTATTTGAAAAGAGTTTACCGACCGCATCTTATTATTTCTCACGTGACGACCTAAAATGATGGCTGGTATGTTTTTGAAAGAGCAAAATAGTTTAGAGGTTATGAGTGATCAGAAAGAAATGAATCCGAATAGAGTTGTGAACTGGCCATTCAGGACTCTATAGTGATAATTTTCCTTTTGAATTTAATTACCGTGAAATGAATAACAGTGCGAAAAAAAAGAGAGAGAAAAAAAAAATTTCCCATGGTTTCTGCTATTTAATTTATTACTATTAAACTAGTCATTATTTAGGGACGCCACATCTAGCCTTAAAAGCACAAAAGACCAAAAAGTATTGTGCATCCAAGGAAGCCACTTCTAGATCAAGACTTAAGAAAGCCTTAAATGTAGACACATCTTCTGGTGATGAATCTGATGAAGATGATCAACTAGCCTTCATATCCGAAAAGATAAGAAAGATGTTGAGAAAGAGAGGCAGACTCAACCGGAAAAGCTTATCCAAGAAGTCATCTAGAGACATAAAGAACAGAGATAAAAGCTATAATCATATGTAGCGAGTGTAAGAAGTCAAGACACGTCAAGTTTGAATGTCTCTAGACCTGTATAAGACAAAGGACCAGAAGAACTACTTTAAGTCAAAAGACAAGAAAGTACTTATGAGCACATCGGAAGACCTAGATGACATGTTGTTCGATGAAGAGACATAAGAAAAAGCAAAATTTTGCTTGATGGCTGATACAACATCAGAAGAATCTTATTCAAATTTAGATGTGGTGGTAAATTTCGATGACCTGAAATCTTTAAAATTAGCTTACCATGATCTTTTCTTCAACTCTTCCATGCTATCTAAAGCTTACAAAAACCCGATGAAAGGCTCATCAAGATATCAATCTCTTAATTGAACCTGATCAAGACAGTAAAAACTATGATACCTTGAAAGAAAAGGAATCACAACTTCTACTGGAAAATGAAAAGGTCTCAAAAGAACATGATACATTGATGAAAAGTTTTAAGATCTTTGGAGACAAGATTCAATCACTGCAACTAGAGCTAAAACAATTAAATGTTCTTTATGATCATGTTAAAGAAGAAAGGTCTAATCTATGTAAAGAGTGTTCACAACCACACCCTGATTATGACAAGTTGGAAATAAATAAACTTAATCTATGGGTTGAATGTGAAAGTTACAAGAAAACTCTAAAGTTTATAAATGATAAGCTTGAAAAGAATGATAATCCCAAGGGACAATCTCAAGATGAGGCAAAATTTTATCAAGAGATTCAATCCTTAAGGGAGAATGTTTCCAAATTTTTTGGAAGCATTGAGAATCATTACAAACTATTAAGATAAAACAAATTTTGTTCAAACAAATCTGGACATAGACATGAGGGAAATACCAAGGCTATCATACAAAGATGATTTTCTTTAAGAGGCATGTCAGAGGGGGGAACAAATAAAAAGGTATGGTACAACAAGAACCTCCTCATTCAGTGGTAAAAAGTATGGTCTAGTTATAATGGATGACTACTCAAGATGGACTAGGGTTACATTCCTTGCTGAAAAAGATAAGACTTTTGGAGTTTTCTTTAAATTTTGTAAAAGAGTTCAAAATGAAAAAAGTATGAATTATTTCAATCAGAAGTGATTATGGTGGAAAATTTGGAAAGGAAAATTTTCATCTATTTTGTGAAGAAAATGACATTCTTCCTAATTTCTCAACACCCAAGACACCTCAACAGAATAGGGTAGTTGAGAGAAAGAACAGATCATTACAGGATATGGTAAAGACCATGCTCAATGATAATTCTACACCTAAACACTTATAGGCTGAATGGTGAATATTGCATGTTATTTAGAAAACACAATTTACATAAGACTTATTCTAAAAAAAGACTCCATATGAATTGTGTGGAAGGGACGAAAACCCACATTTCATATTTTCATCCCTTTGGATGTCAATGCTTTATTCTCAACACCGAAGACAACTTGGGTAACTTTGACTCCATGTGTGACAATGGAATATTACTTGGATACTTTGAAACATCTAAGGCCTATAGAGTGTACAATTCTAGAACCTTAATATTGGAAGAAGCTATCCGTATGAAATTTAATGACACCAAACCAAATACACAAATATTAGAGCTTGATGAATCTATTGCAGATTAAGGCTGGATGATGGCATTGGACCCTCAATAACAACAAACCAGCCAACAAAAGCATAAGTGTCCAACTAAACACTATAACAACCTTAAGAAGTTAGGGAACCAACTATACAAATACTCATAAACAATCATCCTGAAATTTAGATCGTTGTTGACCCTACAACAAAGGTCTAGACAAGAGAATCTCTCGAAATCAAGGTCTCACCACTAATCATTGAAGTTGAACCTAAATACATTGATGATGTTATGGAGGATGAACACTGGGTCAAGGCCATGAAAGAAGAACTTGATCAGTTCCAAAAAACAATGTCTAGAAACTTGTGGAACTACCCAGAGAAAAGAATGTAGTAGGTGCCAAATGAGTATTCAGAAACAAACTAGACAAAGGTAAAGTTGTGAGAAATAAGGCAATATTAGTTTCCAAGGGTTACTCACTACAGGAAGGTAAATTATATTGAAACTTATGCTCCTATTGTTCATCTAGAAGCAAGACACATTGTACTCTCATTTGTTGCTCATAATAAAATGAGGCTATATCAAATGGATGTAAAATGCACATTCCTTAATGGATTGATACAAGAGGAAGTGTATGTAGAACAACCCCCTCGGTTTGAGAGTGGCACATTTCCTCCACACGTTTTCAAACTAAAAAAAGCCCTATATGGACTACAACAAGCTCCAAGATCTTGGTATGAACACCTTAGTTCATTCCTTTTAGAAAATCGCTTTGAAAGAGGAAAAGTAGACACTGTAACAACCCGCCTTGTTGCTACGATATCATTAACTCTAAAATGCGACATTTCAATTTTTAAGTGAAAACTCAATTAATTTGATTTTGGAAACGAGGTAAATTTTTTTCGTGATATACATTCACCAAATAAAGCACAAATACTTAGATACACACACACGCACGTATATATATATATATATATATATATATATATATATATATATATATATACATCATTCACATGACAGAAAATAATTTAGTTTTTACATGTATCTAAACCTAGGATTTACATGCCCAAATCAAAAAGAATTAAGGAACCGACTACAGAAGTGTTGAAAACAAAACACAATTCTCTCCCAAAATAATTCCAATGTTATTACGTTGGTTTGGCGACTCCAACAAAAGAATCTCCCTCCACATCATCTACTGCTGCTCATCTGCTCCCACGAACGAAGGTTAACAATCATCACAGGTACCAACCACATAGTACAAAATTGCAAGGGTGAGTTTATTATAAAAAAATGAACTAACACTAGTCATCAACTTCAACACACAGTACAAAATTGCGAATGGTTAGCAAGAAAGCAATAATAGTAAAAACAATCATTCTCAATAACCCATCAATTCAACATACACTTAACAAACTGGTCATCAACTTTTTGACAATTCATCAATTATGCACAGAATCATGCATGAACCTAACTCAACTCTCAAATGAAATGCGGTGCCATTCATCAGGAAGTAGCCTAAGCGTGTCCGCATGGCACTCACACTTAGGAAAACTAGGCAGTAAGTGTCGAGGTCACCCTGTCGTGAACTTTGGTTTATGAAACTAACTCTTATGCCTATTTAAAATTTAATAAAGAAGTAAATAGAAGAAAAAATATAAAATTTTGGGCAACGTCTCCTTTGTAGTTAAGACTTTTCCCAAAAATTTCAATTGTTACAACAACATCATTCATAGTTTCATTTATCAATAACAAACATATCACATCCCATTAGGCAAAAACACAATTTTTCTTGAAAACCAACATGCAATAGGGACAAGCATACATCCCATAATTGGGTTCGTTGACCCCAACTATGGTATCAAAAACTATAAACAAGCAATAAACTCCCCTCAACTATCGATATCTCTCTGTTAGCTCCTCTTTGTGTCGCTCAGAGGTCTCTCACGTTCAAGTTTGTTGGTCCAATGCAGAGCTCTATATACCAAATCGAAGACAATTCAGTATAGATTTTAAGGACAAGGTTAATATCAACATTTGGGGTCAAATACCCATTCAAATTGAAAAAAGGGCTAAGGGATGTTTTGGGGTCTACATCAAAGAGAAGTCATTTTGAAGTTCCGATCACACCAATGTGACCGGGGTTCAGTGAAGGTCACAAAAACATCATCAATGTTATAAAAGAGTAACTTTTACAACATCTCATTTTCAAAGAAACTGTAAAAACATCCCATTATGGTACCCAAATCAAATGAGATACTAATAGAGGCTTAAACTAACTAGGTGAAGACAAGGGAATCATGGTTACCTCGAAGAAACCACAAAAGAAGGGTTGAGAGCTCCGCTCTCTATCAAATCCTTGAGGTGGATTTTGAAGATTCCACTCCAATTAAAGTGTTCCTCTCTGTGCGGTGGTCCGGTGACAAGCGATGATGTCTCATGGCAGCCACCAGTGGGTTGTGGGTTGTGGGTAGCCGAGGATGTGATGACCCGCCTCGTCGCTATGATATCACTACTCTAAACCGTAAAATTTTAATTTTTAAATGACAATTCCTTTAATTTGCTTACAAAAAAATGAGAGTAATTTTTTTGCGATATACATTCACCAAATAACGCTTAATTATTTAAATGAATATATAGATAGATAGATAGATATAGATATAGATATATTAACTCAGTACATATCATTCACATAACGAAAAGTAAACTAGTTCATAAATATAATTAAATTTGTGATTTAAATCCTTAATTCAAAAAGAATTATATAACCAGTTACGGAGGAGTTGATTAACAAAGCACAACTCTCTTCCAAAATAATTCCAACGTCATCATGTCGGCTTGGCGGCTCCACAAAAGAATCTCACTTCATGTACTCTACCGTTGTCTATCTACTCCCACGAATGAAGGTTCGTGATCATCTCAGGTACCAACCACAAAAATCAAATGACCAAAATTAGTAAGAAGACATTAACAAATACCATAATCACACACGAACATCCATTAGTCCAACATACACTTAACAAGTAGTCATCAACCTTCCATAATTTCAATCAATCATGCTCAGTATGATGCATGCACATGACCTTAACTCTCAAATGGAACGTGTAAGACCCTAATTTCGTTCGGGGAATATCGTTCGTTATGATATTTTGATTCTTGCAAGTTATATTATGGTATTTGGTGCCAGTTATAGTGCAAAGCAAGGAATCACTCAGTGTTTTGATCTAGAAAACAAAAGGATACCAAGGAAGGGGGCAAAAAGGTCTGTTTTTGGATTTTTCTAGACCCTAGCTCTCCCAGACTAGCATCTGGCTCGCCTAGGCCATGTAATGGCTTCGTGCCTAAGCAACTAGCTCGCCTAGGCGAGCTCATTCCTTCAAAGCTAAGCATTAGCTCGCCTGGGTGAGCTTCCCATGCCCTAAAATGGCTTTTTCCAATAAATAGCCATGCTGGGGGAGGGGTTTAAGGGTTCAGAAGTTGGAAAAAGAAAGAGAAAGATAGAAAGAAGAGTAAGAAGGAAGAAAAGTGAAGTCGAGGCACTACCGAATCGCGACTGTGATCATCCCCTACATCGTTCTCTTGTTCTATGTCCCTCGTGCAACAGTCAGTCAGTTTATTTTTTCAAGAGTTGAATGTAACCTAAGTACCCTTAAGGGTCCCCTCTGTTATTATGTGCATATTCATCTTCTCCATTTATCATTGGTGATCCCGTTTTTATTTGTAAAGTTTAATCCTAACCGATCACTAGTGCCGTAAAATTGTCTTTAAAAAAAGATTGAAAGTTAATAAACAAAACCAAAATAAAAACCAACTCATAAGTAAACTTCTCTCCATCAAATATCACTTAAGATCATTTGAAGGTCCAATGCCTTAAGGACCGTCTTGTTTGTAATAAAAATGAATCTTTCAAAAGCATAAAATCAACTCAACACACAAACTTTCTCATTTTAAAGAACTGCGGATGTCTGATTTTCTCATTGCACCGAGGTTTGTCTTTGGAAGGAAAGGAAAGTGGATGACCATAATTTGTCTCTGTGTGCCAACGGACTTGATTGTCTCTGGAAGGTTAGGAAAGCAGATGACCATAATTTGTCTCCGCGTGCCAACAGAATTGATTGTCTCTGGAAGGCAAAGGAGACTTTAATAGTCTCGGTCGAAAGACACTGAAGTCTTCGACAAAGGGGGCAAATGACCATAATTTGTCTCTGCGTGCCAACGGACTTGATTGCCTCTAGAAGGCAAAGGAAAGCGGATGACCATAATTTGTCTCCGCATGCCTTTCACTAAAATGCAAACACGCTTAACAAAGAAACAAACCTCCAAACCGATCAAAACAACATATATTTTTTGAAGAAAAACAATGTGACTACTGGGGAAGGAAAGCATGTTAATAGAATTTCCCATAACCACAAATGAGATTTGGGGCATTTTCATTTCATATCTAAAAGAACATTAGAAGAAAGCACTGAGTCCAATTGAAAATAGAGGAAAATTGCTCACAGTGTATAAAATCTCACACATGCAAGTGTTTCATCCTAATTCTGAACCACAGACATGTCATGACTTGACTTTGTAAGTCATTTCCTATCAAATCAAAGATAATATGCATAATCATGGATCAATAGGACTTTTTAGAAAGTTGGATTTTGGTGGGAACTTTGGCTTTTGGGTGTTTTGGCCTTTGCCCTTTTCTGTTTTTCTTTTTCTTTTTCTCTTTGGTTTGATGCGGAGCAAGAGCAGACACAAAGATTTGGTTGGTAACTAAGAAGGTGATTGCTTCATGCATCCCTCAGGTTTTAACCAAGTTATTGTTACTATGTCCCTTCTTTTTGCTTTTGACAATGCCACACGTTGTTTAGGCATTGTCAGGTACAAAGAAAATATCTCTGTATTTATTATTTTTTTTCTTTTCTTCTTTTCTCCAATCTTTGATTGGTTGACTTTCTTCCTTTCCTTTTTCTTTCCTTTTCTTTAGAAGCACATTTATAACCCAAGGTAAAAGAAGCTCTTCTCTTTTTTTTTTTTGGGAAGATGCTTCCGTTCTTTCTTCCAATGGTAAGGTCGGAAATTTCCATCCTAGGTCAAGGTTATGGCCAAAATGTTGAGGTTTGGCTCAAAAGGCCTATGGATGGCGGGACATGACGCATGTCGGTATATTTGTTTAGCCAGTGGTTCAAGAATAAGGGAATGCCCCAAATCATTTCCATGACATGCATATGACAATGATGATAAGAAATTTATGCAAAACTGATCATGCATACATCCATGTGGACACTTATACATAAAGCTTTGTGGCCATATAAACACTAAGGCTTAGGGTTTGTCTTCCCCCGTTCAAGTCAACCCAATGTTTCTAAATAATGCTCTTTTATCAAGTTACGCACACATCCGATTCCATTCAGGGCTTCGGGAAAAATCTTCATTGCATTCACCCTTCAGGCGCACACATTTTTTTTCAAAAATCTTTTTATGTTCCGACCCGTGAACTTTCCAATGAAAACTGGCGGTCATTTTCTTTCAAAAGCGTGTTGGCTTTTAGCCTTTTTTTAGCTTTTTCTTTCAATCAATTTTTAAAAAAAAAAATTAGAAAAGGTTTGTAACCTGGGCGAGGTTGGTAACCGAGATTACACTTTTATCAAAAGGAATAAAAGACGTGCGAATGAAGATACACAAGACCCCTTATTTTTTTGGCGTTTCAAACAAACCATCACAAAGTACATACGACAATATGCTCGAAGCGGAAAAATTAGTGAAAATGAGATAACAAATGACTAAAAGCAATAATATCAAGTTCAGTTTTACCAAGATGAAATAAAAACTGAAAGCAATAACACCCAGTTCAATTTTATCACAATGAAATAACAAAATAACAACTGAAAGCAATAACATCAAATAAAAAATAAATCAAAATTTTCGGTGGTCCTGGCCGTGCAACTCTGCCTCATCAAGTGAAGAAATTCAATATGTTAGCCATGTCGTCAACCTCCAGAGCTCCTCTATCATCCCCAGGGGCCCCTGTGATGCAATCCTCCCTAGGAAGGGACCAGTCACTAGAGCCATCAGCAAGAAGCTCCAAGAGGATTGGGCTAGAGCTGCTGAAGAAGGCCCTAGGGTTCTCATGAACCTCAGGGTAGATTTCTGAGCCCATGGGTCAAGGTTGGGTCCAATTATCTTTGTACATATTAGACTAGGATGTCATTATATTTGATCCTTGTATTTAGGGCTCCATAATGTAGGTAGGGTACCCTAGAAATATAGGAGTTTTCAGCCCTTGTATTTTAGGGCACATAGACTAGTGTCGCAACGTGCCCTTTTGCGGGCGAGCGAGGCGAGGCTCACGGGTGTGCTTTCCAAAGGAGGAAAGATGCGCGGAGTCGCCACCAACGTTTATTTGTGGAAAACGTCGGAAAAACCGAAGGAAACCGGTCAAAATGAAAATTCTAAGTTCGGGAGTTGTATTTACGCTTGAGGAAGGTATTAGCACCTCTTACGTTTATCTCGAAGGACAACAGCCTATTTTTTAGAATTGTGAATTCGTGTTATCTTACCTTTTATATCTTTTCATTTTTTGAGGTCGACAAAAGCGGGGCTCTTGGTCCTACGTACCCTCCATCGAAGAGGAAATCAGACCTACGTAGTTCTTTCTTAAGAGTGAATCAAGCGGTTCTTTTTACTTGAATTTGTGATCATTTTTAAGGCGTTGGACCTTAAAAATGATCCTTTTTACTTGGTAAGAAACTGAAATGATAAACTTTCAAACCCTATTTTTTGTGGACGAGCTTGACTAGGCGAGTTGATTTTAGCCTTAGTTTCACTTTAGTTATTAGTCAATCCAATTAAGAATGAGAAATCCCAAAGAGAAAACGTCCGATTGATTTTTTCGCTTCATTTTACTAAAAGATATTTTTTATTATTATATTATTATTTTACCTCTTTTTTGATTTCCAACCTGGTTACGGCACGACCGAACGGTCGAAATTCATTTTAACCGAAATTAACGGATGATACAATTCAAATGATCGGTGGAAATTTATTTTATTTTTTGATTAGGCGAGAAATGACTTAAATAAATGACTGAAGCACGTCAAAAGGGGGTACAGAAAGTGAATGAAAACGAGAATAAAAATACATGAAACAAAATGTGGACCACCACGGGTACATAGAATGAATTGAAAAGCTCTGTTTGGGGTACTTACCAGTTGAAGAATGAAGAAAACGAAGAACGAACGATGAATGTCGAAGAACGGTTGAAAATCTTCGCATAATTACTCACGGAAACGTTACGGAAGCGCCTTGGCTTGGATTTTCTTCACGGAAACAATTTTCCTCAACAATTTCGAGAGAATAAGAAGTGCCAAGAAGACTGAACCCCTTCCCTCTTCACTCCTCCCCCTATTTATAGCAAAATAGGGGAGGAGCTTGCCACCCAGCTCGCCTAGGCGAGCAAGGTTGCTTCCTCCAGAAGCAACAGCCTTCTGGAGGAAGAATCTGGAAGGCCCAAGAGGCCCTGATTGTTATTTGTTGTACCCCCCTTTTTTTACTAAATGCACCCCCCTTTACCTTTTTTGGTAATTCTTTTTCCGTAACGTTACGAAACTTTACTTCGTAACGATACTTATTTTCCTTCCGCAAGGTTACGAATCCTTACGGATTATGTATTTACTCTTTTTTAGCTTTCGAAGAAGTTACGAAAACTCACGGATTGCGAAAAACACCTCCTTTCGATTTCCGTAACATTACGGAATTTTCACGGATCACGTAAGCCTGCTTCCTTTTGATTTTCGGCACGTCTCGGAACTTCACATATTGTGCAACAAAGGGTGCCAAGTATCTCGAAGCGGCCAATCAAAGGTTGTATATCATCAAATAATAATCCCCGGACGAAATTAGGGCATGACAGTTGCCCCTTTTTACTTACCTCTCATCGGAGATAAGAGGAAAGCAAAGATAAGACACTGATTTCGTCCGTCCTGCCCTTTCCGTGATGACGACTCTCGTCTCTACTCCTTTTTTTTTTCTGCACAACACAAAACAAAATACAAACAACAACAAGAAAAACGAATATAATATACATATACACATGTTTGGCGAAGGAACCGATCCGGAAAATAACAGAAAAACATATTTCCCAGTCACCAGAGGCTCCACGCTTGATAACGGAGGACACATGAACAGCGCTAGGCAATGAATTCATGGGTCTCCGAATAAGATTGGAGAATTGACGAACTGCGCTAGGCAATCAATTCGCGGGCTCCAGACTCGATGGTGGAGGACACATGAACAGCGCTAGGCAACGAATTCATGGGTCACCGAATAAAAGTGGAGAATGGAGAATTGGCGAACAGCGCTACGCAATGAATTCACGGGGCTCTAGACTCGAAGGTGGAGGACACATGAACAACGGTAGGCAATAAATTCATGGGGCTCCGAAAAAAGTGGAGAATGGAGAGTTGGCGAACAGCGCTACGCAATAACTTCGCGGGGCTCCAGACTCGATGGTGGAGGACACATGAACAGTGCTAGGCAATAAATTGATGGGGCTCCGAAAAAAGTGGAGAATGGAAAATTGGCGAACAGCGCTACGCAATAACTTCGCGAGGCTCTAGACTCGAAGGTGGAGGACACATGAACAACGCTAGGCAATAAATTCATGGGGCTCCGAAAAAAGTGGAGAATGGAGAGTTGGCGAACAGCGCTACGCAATAACTTCGCGGGGCTCCAGACTCGATGGTGGAGGACACATGAACAGTGCTAGGCAATAAATTGATGGGGCTCCGAAAAAAGTGGAGAATGGAAAATTGGCGAACAGCGCTACGCAATAACTTCGCGAGGCTCTAGACTCGAAGGTGGAGGACACATGAACAACGCTAGGCAATAAATTCATGGGGCTCCGAAAAAAGTGGAGAATGGAGAATTGGCGAACAGCGCTACGCAATAACTTCGCGGGGCTCCAGACTCGAAGGTGGAGGACACATGAACAGCGCTAGGCAAAAAATTCATGGGGCTCCGAAAAAAGTGGAGAATGGAGAATTGGCGAACAACGCTACGCAATAACTTCGCGTGGCTCTAGAGTCGAAGGTCGAGGATGCATGATCAGCGTAGGCAATAAATTCATGGGGCTCCGAAAAAAGTGGAGAATGGAGAATTGGCGAACAGCGCTACGCAATAACTTCGCGGGACTCCAGACTCGAAGGTGGAGGACACATGAACAGCGCTAGGCAATAAATTCATGGGGATCCGAAAAAAGTTTGTTGGCAGGACCAAACGGTCCACCGGTTTTTTCCACCTAAAAGGCAAACATGCTTTTTGCAAAGAAAAATAAATCATTCGCGAGAGCACCATATCTTAGAGAAACAATATACTTGTGCCAAGGGTAATCTTCCTTGTAACCGAGAATGAAGGGCAGGATGTCAACATTTAGGTTTTAAATGAACATGCAGGGGAAACATCGGGCTAAGCTGAAAATAAATCACTCATAGTGTATAAAACTCACACAGGCAAGTGTTTCACCCTATTCCCAAACCATAACTGCACCATGACTTTTTTTGCACACGATTTCCTATCGAATCAGAGATCACACGTACGATCACGAATCAATAGGAGTTTCTCGAGGGTAGTGTTTTTGGAGAGGACGCTGGGTGTTTCGGTCTTTTCCTCTTTGTTCATGTGGGGTGGGATATCGCTAGTCGAGAATGACCTTGAATGGCAATCTGAAGGGAAGAGACACCAAAAATGGGTTTTCCTTCGTCGGCAGTCACTTACCTTGCTGAAAATTTATCTGGTCTGAAGATCTTCCATTTTCTTTCTTTCATTGATCGAGAATTGCCTCTTTTCCCTTTTTACTTCCTTTCGATCTTTGATCGGGAATCCTTCCTTTTCTTTCTTTTGTTCTTTTCTTTATTTTCATCTTTTTCTTTTTCTTTCTTTCCATTTCTTCCTTTTCTTTCTTTTCACTTCTCCTTCCCCATCCCTTTCTTTGGGAAATCGGGTTTTAGCATTCTATTCGCTCTCCCTTGAGGAGATTCCGCTGTCCTTTGCTTCGGGGAAGGAATGAGGATTCTTTTTTATAGGCCAAGGTTCAAAAAGGTCTAAGGTTGTGTTTCAATGGGGTCTTTTATCGTGGGAACCCAATCTTGATATCTGGGGAGAAACAAATTTGGGTGTCAAGGTGTCGATTTCGGGTCGAACTTCCATATTATTCCATAAGGTACGCGTGACAATGATGATTTGAAAACAACGTGCAAAATTAGTCATGGCTACAGCCAGGTGGGCACTCAAGCATCCTGTTTATGGCATTGTGATCCTACGGTTAGGAATTTACACAAACAGACCCAATGTTTCCAAATTATGTTCTCCCATCAGTTCAATGAATTCATCCATTCTTATCTCGGTTTATTCCGGAAAATAAACTCTTAGCATCAGTCCCTTGTTTCTAGAAGATACGTTTGCTCTTTACGAATGATTTATACTTCTTAACTATAACATGTCGACCTTCGCGGTTTTTCTTTCTTTTTCCTTTTTGTTTCATTTTTATATATTCACAAAATTATACACCTATGGTCCTCTATGAAGAAATTCTCTTTGTATATCTACACTCTCATGCATGACAAACTCTTTCTGTATATGCATTGGAACTCTCTCTCTTCACGTCACACGGTCAAACCCTATTTACATTCAAAGATCTTTTTCGTTTTTCTCCAACGCACACTTATGGTTCATACAAAAGTTTCTTTATATATACTCGTTCACACACACAAGAATCCCTCTACACGTATTTTTTATAAAAACCCTTCTATGCACATTTTCCTTTCACATACATATATAAACATTTTCCTTTTTCTTTATATACGTAGACATTTTATTCACAACGCTTCTTTCTTTTTTATCATGATTTTGGTTCATCATTTTTATTTTGGACGACGTTCCTAAATGAAAAAATCTACGCGATTCCGAAACTTTAACAAACACTACTGACAACAACGAAGTAAATACTAACGTAACAGTTCAGACGACATGTATGCACAAAACAAGGGAGACAATCAAAACAAAACAAACGTCAGTCCCTCATGTTATAAAAACAAGATAACATACAAATGATAAATGATGGAATATACGAATTTGGGGATCCCACGGTCATGTGGCTCCGCATGCCACCGGACACTTGGGTCACGGTAACAAAAGGTGGGGTGGTCGACAAAAGCAGGACTTTTGCTCCTACGTATCCTCAATTTGTGACGAGGAACTCAGACTTACGTAGTTCTTGATAACTGTGAGACTAAAAATAGTCTCGGTGTTTTCTTCACCAAAATGCGAACATGCTTTAGTAAAGAGATAAAACTTCCAACCGATCAGAGCAACATATGCTTTTTGGATGAAAAACAATGTGTCTATCGGGGAAGGAGAGTATGCTGATGAAATTTTCTCACAACCGTAAATGAGATTTTGGATGTTAGCTTTTCGTTTCTAAATGACCATTTAGAGGAAACACTGGGTCTAACAAAGATAGGAGAAAATCACTCAAAGTGTATCAATCTCACACAGGTAAGTGTTTTATCCTAATTCCGAACCATAGATATGTCATGACTTGATTTTGCAAATCACTTCCTATCAAATCAAAGATTACATGCGTGATCATGGATCAATAGGACTTATTTTGGGAATGGTTTTTAGGTGGGGAATTTTGGCTTTGAGTGTTTTTGCCTTCTCCTTTTCTGTTTTTGTTTAGTGTGGGGCGAGAAAGTCACTAGTGCACAGGATTTTGGTTGGCAATCAAAGGGAGAGGACCACTTTAGGTCGTGGTTTCCTTTTTCTTGTTTTTTTTTAGTTTATTTGGTGACAATTCTGTATTGTTCAGATATTGTCTGGTCTAAAGACCTTTCTGCATGTTTCTTCTGTTTTCTTCCGATCCTTGATCGAGAATTTTTCTTTCTTTTTTTTTGCTTTCTCCCACTCTTTGATTGGGAATTTTTTTTTCTTTTTTTTTGTGTCTTCTCCCTTTCTTGGATTGGGAATTTTCCTTCTCTTTGTGTTTTCTTCCGAGGGCAAGGATTGACATTCTCACCCTGGGTCAAGGTTTATGATAAGTTGGGATTTTGGCTCAAGGCTTGTAGAACGGCTGGTCACGATATATGTCGGGGTTTGGCCAGCGGTTCGGGGATAAAGGGGACGTCCCACATTATTTCCATGATACACATGCAACAAAGATGATTAGGAAATTTAATGCAAAACTGGTCATGCACGCATCTACGTGGACGCTCAAGCATCAAGTTTTTATGGTCATGTGACACTAGGGCTCAGGATTCATTTTCCCTATTTTAAGTCAACCCAGTGTTTCCAAAATATGTTCTTTTATCAAATCATGCATTCATCCGAGTCCATTTTGGGCGTTCGGAAAATTTTCACAGCATTCACTCTTCAGGTGTATACACATTTTTTTTTTCAGAAAATGGTTAAGATCAGTAAAATCTTTCAAAGAAAAGTTGGAAATTATCTTTTTTCACAAGCATGTTGTTTTTTAGCTAGACAACTTTTATTTTTTATATCTTTTCTATTTTCTATTTTTTTCTTCCTTCTTATTCTTTTCTTGCTCGCTCTCTTTTTGCTCTCTTTTTTTTCCATGAGATATTTTGCTACCTAAACATATGTATATTTTTGTGAAGTATTTTGCTATATACATGCGTGTCCCAGGTATCTTGCTACCTAAACATACATATATATGTTTCGTGAGATATTTTTGCTATATACATGCATATCCAAGGTATCTTGCTACCTAAACATACATATATATATTTTGTGAAATATTTTTGCTATATACATGCATATCCAAGGTATCTTGCTACCTAAACATACAGATATATATTTTGTGAAGTATTTTTGCTACATACATGCATATTCAAGGTATCTTTCTACCTAAACATACATATATATATTTTGTGAAGTATTTTTTTGCTACATACATGCATATCCAAGGTATCTTTCTACCTAAACATACATACATACATACATATATATATATATATATATATATATATTGTTTTTTGTGAGTTATGACTACCTTCCGAGCTTGTGCTTGTTTTATTTAAATTCCTAGGATCATGAGCAACTAGGTGTGTCCTGCTATGACTTGAGAAACAAAGGTGATCAAATAACAAGCAGAGATTTAAAAGGTACTAGGTTTCCTCCTAGTAGCGCTTCTTTAACGTCTTGAGCTGGATGCTTGATGGCTTGTCGGTCATGGACCTAGTACTTTGCTTACCTTTGGCTCTGGACTTGGTCGCCTATTCGTCGGCCATGGGTCGTAAGCAACACTCTAACCTTTTTGTGGATGAGCTGAGGTGAACTCTAGAGGTGATGGCGGTGCGTCTGTTGCCCGCTGCTGGCCATCACCAAGCTGCTGTGGTGTTTCGCCCTGCGCCTGCCTGGAGACGCGGTACTTCTTGATGAAAGCTCGATTAGTAGGGGGTCTGATGCCCTTGCTGGAGGTGACAGGAACTCCGTAGAACTGACAGAGACTCGTAATTAGAGCTTGACAACTCCAAGACCCTGTTGGACTTCTTCGGGTCGACTGGGTGTCTTGCAGGCGCGATCCCTGCAAACAATAGATGAAATCAGAAATCAGTTGAGCGATGTGCATACTTACCTATGATGACGTGACCTTGCCGGGGGAACGGGCACCCTGTAGGACTACAGAGGCTCGTAACCAGAGCTGGAAACCCCAGGGCCCTGTTGGACTTCTCCGGGTCCACTGGGTGTCTTTGTGGGTGCGATTCCTGCAAACAATAGATGGTATCAGAAATCAGTTGAACCATATGTATACTTACCTATGTCACGATGGCATGACCTTGCTGGGGGAACGGGCACCCTGTAGGACTGACAGAGGCCCGTAACCAGAGCTGGAAACCCCAGGGCCCTATTGGACTTCTTCGGGCCCACTGGGCGTCTTGTGGGCGCGATCCCTGCAAACAATAGATGACATCAGAAATCAATTGAACCATGTGCATACTTACCTATGTCATGACGGCACAGACCAACCGATACATCTGCAGGGGGAGATTGGCATTGTGGTCACCGGGCAGAATGTTACTAAATAGCAACGTCATCCATATCCATGTAAAAGTGGTCATATTGGTGCGCATGATCCACACTCGTCTTTTTGCAGCGGCACGGGTGAAATCTTGCCCCGGTATGCATAGTAGATGCGTGATAGCCTTCCTCTCTGGATGTGCTCGCACAGTTGGTCGCCCTGTAATATCAGGGGGTGGCCCAGGAACTGATAAAAGGAAACTACTGGCCCCTTAACCGGGAGCGCAAGTCTCGGTGAAGCATCTAAGGACAAAGGACCTTATATTCTCTTAAGGTGTGGATATGGAGCACACTGAAAACGAGGACGCGTAGCCCTCTAAAGGCGAGGGCGTGCAGCCCTCTACAGGCGAGGACATATAGTCCTCTAAAGGTGATAGGTACTAGTGATGGAAGCTTGCTTGTGGGGCTTCTATGGAGGCTGGATCTTTGAGCTTCAATGGGGTCCTTTAATGGTGATTTTCCACCATGGAGATGCAGCGGAAGACAAAGGAAAATAGGTGAGAGGAGGCGCCATCCATTAAGGAATAAGCCATGCAAGAAGGAGCTTCACCACCAAGATGAGCCTTGGATAAGAAGCTTGGAGAGGATGCTTCAATGGAGGAAAAGAAAGAGGGAGAGAAAGAGAGAGGGGGGAGCACGAAATTGAAGGAATAAAAGAGGTATAGAAGTGGAACTTTGAAGTATGTCTCACAAGACTCTCATTCATCAAAGTTACAACAAGTGTTACACATGCTTCTATTTATAGACTAGGTAGCTTCCTTGAGAAGCTTTCTTGAGAAAACTTCCTTGAGAAGCTTCTTTGAGAAAACTTCCTTGAGAAGCTAGAGCTTAGCTACACACACCCCTCTCATAACTAAGCTCACCTCCTTGAGAAGCTTCCTTAAGAAGATTCGTAAAGAAGCTAGAGCTTAGCTACACATACCTCTCTAATAGCTAAGCTCACCTCCTTGAGATGAGAAGCTAGAGCTTAGCTACACACCCCCTATAATAGCTAAGCTCACCCCCATGACAAAAAACATGAAAATAAAAAAAAGTCCTTATTACAAAGACAACTCAAAATGCCCCGAAATACAAGGCTAAAACCCTATACTACTAGAATGGCCAAAATACAAGGCCTTGACGAAGGAAAAACCTATTCTAATATTTACAAAGATAAGCGGGCTCATACTTAGCCCATGGGCTCGAAATCTACCCTAAGGCTCATGAGAACCCTAGGGCCTTTCCTTGGATCTCTAGCCCAATCTACTTGGAGTCTTCTAACCAATGCCCTTGCGGGGTAGGATTGCATCATTCCCTCCACCTTGGAAAGGATTTGACCTCAAATCCCGAGGTTCTTCATACTCTGGGCTCCTTCCCTCAACACCTGTAAAAAGAACAAAAACACATGTATTAGTGGTGTTTGGTATGTTGAAGTAAGGTAAGGTCTGAAAACCCATTTCCTGGGCATCTTCCCATGAAGGAACATGGTTTCTCACCAACTCAATGAGTGGTGCTACAAGTATAGAAAAATATGGGACAAACCTTTTGTAAAAGTTTGTTAAGTCATGGAAGCCCCAAATTTTTCTTATACTTGGTGGAGTGAGCCACTCAGGAATGACCTTTATTCTCTTAGGGTTCATGGGAACCCGTTGATCACTATTTGAAAAATTAAGAAAAGTAACACAATAAAACATACCTTTTTCTATATTTTCATATTGATTATTCCTACCAAAAAGTATGACAAACCTAAGGTGTCCCATATGAGTACCTAAGTTTGTATTGAAACTAAAAATAAGAACAAACCTACCTAATGGGTCCCTATGTACACACACCATGAACATGTTAGGTGTACGAGTGATTTTACAAAAGAGGGTTGCACCACTCAAAACATTGATCATACCACCTATTTTAGGGACTTGGTGCCTAATAATACCTATTTTGGGCACCAAAAAAGCACAAGGATTTAAGCTCTTGCGAACCAAACCCTCATCCAACAACTTCTTTACTTGAGGAATAAACCCAAGCCCAAGAGGTGTGGCAATGCTAGCAAGTGTCTTTTTACAAAAGAGAAAATGTGGAGGTTGTCTAAGAGGAAAAGTTTCTTTAATGTTTGTCTTTATTGTAAAATGAGTTTCCTTCTTAGCTAACCTCTTGGAGGAGACACTTACCTCCTTACACTTCTCTTTAACCACTAATGGTTGTCCATCTTCTTGGGGGTAGATTTCTTCACTAGATTCTTCCCATTTTGCTTCTTCACTTTCACTAGAGGAAGGTGAAGTAGTAGCCTCATCTTGGCTACTATAAATGTCTTGGCCCCTCATAATCATGGTTTTTGTGGTGGGGCATTGAGAAGTAATGTGTCCTCTTCCAAGACATTTAAAGCACTTTATAGAGCTAGTTTTCTCTTGCATACTAGCCTTAGGGGCTTGCTTTTCTATTGCCTTCCCCTTATCATCTTTGGGCTTAGAAGGTGTCACCCCTAAGATGCCTTGACCTTGGTCATTCTTTGGATAAGAGTGAGAGCCATAAGATTTTGAAGTAGACTTCTTTTTAAGTTGTTGCTCTACCCTTATTTCCCAATCTAAGTTAGCCTCTACATTGTCCTTCCCATGGAAGTATGAGAGGTTAATGTTAGCCTCTTGAGGCTTTCTTTCCTTTTCTCTTCTATGGGAGTGAGGTCTAAGATGTGACCTATGTCTTCCTTCGTAATAGTCACGAAGTTCCTCACTTAGGCTCTTGCAAGAGTTATGACTACTATAGGAGGCATGTTTTTCTCTTTTCATTTCTTTCATTATTTTTCTTCTTTCTTCCTCTCTTATTTTCTTTCTTTCATCTTGACTTATTTCTTCCACTCTTTTTTTTCCTTTTTCTTTTCTCTCTTGTTTTTCTTTCCATAACTTGAGGGAACTCAACTCATCTAAGATTCTAGATAAAGGGTCTTTATGACTAGTACCCTCGCCATTAACACTAGATGAATGATGACTCATGTTGGTTCCTAATTTGTGGTTCTTTCTTGTTGGAGGTTTGAAAAGAAAAGGTAAAAGAAACTATGGTTGAAACTATCCAAATAAACACTAAAAGAGGTGTGAAAGATAAGGTAAAAAAACTAATTGGTAAAATGCAAGCTATCTAGGCGGTTTGACAATGGAAGGTAAAAGAAATAAGCTATGAAAGTAAGCAAGAAATGTAAACTAGGTGAATCCTAAGAGTGTTTGGATGACCACATTCAAGGTTCCCAACAAAACACTCACTATCCTAAGTAAAAATTGCCTAAAATTATTACACACAAATGGAAGTTTGGTAACCTATTGGAGGCTCCCAACACACTTCCAATGAAAGGCCTTTTTGTTACAAAAACTTGAAAGCAATGAAGGTAAGTAAATTTCAAATTACAAAATTACAAAACGGTCCTCAATTTTGGTGGTTGTTCTCTCTTTGGTGATTCACTCAATTTGGAGTGCTTCTTAGTCCAATAGCTCTTAAGGTGGTTGGCCCCTTACTTCTGGACTCAAATTCTTCAAGGGATGGCACCAATCCTCCTTCCAATTCCTATATGGCAACCCACAAACAAGGAAACAAAGAGACAAGCAATAACCAAAGACCAAAAAAAAATAAAATGAAAGCTTAACCAATGGAGTTTTAACAAGACAATTTTTCAAGGATTATTCAACAATTAAAGCAATGAAAAGGACATAGAAGCAAGCTAGGACTCAAAGAGAAACTTAGAATGGCTCTAGAGTAGAGTAAAAAAAACTGAAAAAAAAAGACTCAACAAAACTCTAGCTTTGGCACTTGTCTTCACACTAATTTTGAATTGAAATTTCCAATTATAGAATAAATTTTGAGCCAAAACAACAAGCACACTTCCCTTTCACCCGTTTTTTTCTGGATACTGATTTTCCTGCCAACTTGTGTGATTTTTAGTATTTTTTCCTTTTATCCAAATCACTTGTTTCTTTTTTTATAACTTTTTTCCAGATGTCTAGAAAATTCAGTAAAAATTTCAGCTCAAAATTCGAAGTAACCAATTCTCAGTAATTTTTACAAGTTTGTATGTCCTAGCTGCCAGCACCAGCGATTTGTTTCTTTAAGCATGGTATATTGATTGCCTTGGGCTTACTTTCAACCTTCCTATGTATGTTGAACTCACTAGGATTGTTTACCACAGTTTTAGGAGTTCAATATTCACTTAGGATCAACATTTCAGCCAGCAATTCAATCACCAAAACTCAAATTCACAATAGACACAATCATAAGGAAACCTAAAAGTTCAAGAAAAGGTTCACAATCAAAGACTCTCTAAGAATTTTGCATGAACATGTTAAGGACTAATTAACATGAAAGATTTGACTCAAATCAAATAATAGGCTAAAAGAATTTCATACACTCATGAACAAATGAGTTAGACAAAGAAACAAGAAAATAAAATTCAGCACAACATAAGAAATCTTATGTGACAAGTTTCATGACTAGACATGACTTCTATGACAAAACTACAATAGGTGAACAAGTCACTCTAGATTTTTGAGGTTTTCTTCTACTTTAATATTTTTGTAAGAATTTTATGGTTTAGGTTTCAGCCACAAAAAATAACAAGACAAAACTCAAAGGATCCTAAACTCAACACAATTCATGGTTCAAGAACAAGAACAAGAAATTTGAACCATAGAAAATCAAATCTAACTTCTATAGCAAGTTTAATCGGTGCAAACTCTAAAGAATCATGTTAACAACATTTAGAACAAGACATGTGAGGAGATACATGGAGAAAAATGAAGAAAAAACAATGGAAGAGAAGGTAAAGCAAAAAATTAATGGAGGTTTAAGGAGCACCTACTTGAAGCTCTTGTGCTCTGATTACCACTTGATGGAAGCTTGCTTGTGGAGCTTCTATGAAGGCTGGATCTTTGAGCTTCAATGAGGTCCTTTAATGGTGGTTTTCCACCATGGAGATGCAGCGGAAGACAAAGGAGAAGAGGGGAGAGGAGGCGCCATCCACTAGGGAATAAGCCATGGAAGAAGGAGCTTCACCACCAAGATGAGCCTTGGATAAGAAGCTTGGAAGGATGCTTCAATGGAGGAAAAGAAAGAGGGAGAGAAAGAGAGAGGGGGGAGCACGAAATTGAAGGAAGAAAAAAAGGGAGAGAAGTTGAACTTTGAGTTGTGTCTCACAAGACTCTCATTCATCAAAGTTACAACAAGTGTTACACATGCTTCTATTTATAGACTAGGTAGCTTCCTTGAGAAGCTTTCTTGAGAAAACTTCCTTGAGAAGCTTCTTTGAGAAAACTTCCTTGAGAAGCTAGAGCTTAGCTACACACACCCCTCTCATAACTAAGCTCACCTCCTTGAGAAGCTTCCTTAAGAAGATTCGTAAAGAAGCTAGAGCTTAGCTACACATACCTCTCTAATAGCTAAGCTCACCTCTTTGAGATGAGAAGCTAGAGCTTAGCTACACACCCCCTATAATAGCTAAGCTCACCCCCATGACAAAAAACATGAAAATAAAAAAAAAGTCCTTATTACAAAGACAACTCAAAATGCCCCGAAATACAAGGCTAAAACCCTATACTACTAGAATGGCCAAAATACAAGGCCTTGACGAAGGAAAAACCTATTCTAATATTTACAAAGATAAGCGGGCTCATACTTAGCCCATGGGCTCGAAATCTACCCTAAGGCTCATGAGAACCCTAGGGCCTTTCCTTGGATCTCTAGCCCAATCTACTTGGAGTCTTCTAACCAATGCCCTTGCGGGGTAGGATTGCATCAACTAGTACCCAAGGGTCCACCTTTATGAGAAAGCAAGAGATCGACTCATCGAGAGGGCCGGTCATCCAACAAGATTGGACACGAGATGTAGGAAATCTATGCAATTAACATGATTTTTAGGGATGCGGACGCATGCAACCTTTGTCGTGAAATTTGGTAATGCTGACCTCATATGAAACAATGCAATGCAATGGAAAGTTGTACAATGTTCATGACATTCTTTCCCTATTTTGTGATTTTGATTTTGATTTAATTTTTTTGGAAAACACAGATTGACTGTCCTTTTGAAAAAGGTGATAATTCATGCAACCTTATCCTATCTTTTGCAAATCTCTCTGGGAACTCCCTCAGAGTGTATATTATGTTTGATTTAGTCACTTGACCATTTTGGAGTGACGACAATGGAGCCGTTTGACGTTTAATCAATCTATTTGAAATTCCAGGGTTTGTCTCCCCCCTTTTTTTTATTTAAAAACATCGACGGGTGAGGACTTTTGATCTGCCCCTATATTCACTTGAGGCTCATGCACGATGCCCCTCATTGCCCCAGTGTAAGGCTTTGAGGTACCAATTGTTATCTTTCGTCATGACTTTGTAGCTGGGAACCTATCGGGTGAGAACTTCTAATCTGCCCCTAGGCTCGCTTGAGGTTTTTGCATGGTACCTTTCATTGCCCCAGTGTAAGGCTTTGAGGTACCAATTGTTGTCTTGTCTTCACAACCTCGTAGTGAGGAAGAAGCAGCTGATTCAGTTGAAAAGAATTTTCCAAGGACGAGAAATAGTTAAAGGATTTTTCAGTTGATGGATTAAGTCAAATGACTCCTATGTAGAAGCAAGATGTTTTGATGATGCTAAAGGATCAAGTGCTTCTAAGTTTTATTCAAGACAAGAATCCAAGAAAATCAAGATATATGATCAAGTTGATCTCTAGAATCTTTAGGAAGAAGTTTCCAAATTGAAAACAAACAAAAGGTTTGACCAAAGAATTCTATCATTTCAAATTGAGATTTGCTCTCTGGTAATCGATTACCAGCAGTTGAAAAAGTTTTAATTCAAATTTTTAAAACCTGTAATCGATTACACAAGTCTTGTAATTGATTACCAGAGGGGATTTTCAGAATATAATTCCCAAGAGTCACATCTATTCAAATGGTTTATGAATGGCCATCAAAGGTCTATTTATATGTGACTTGGAAACACGAATTTAAAGGGAGTTTTCATTGCCCAAAAAGTTTTATCATTTCAAAAGATTAAGAGTTTTTTTGAACTGAACTGTCTTATCTTCTCAAAAAGATTCCTTGGTCAACCACTTGCATATTCAATAAGGAATTTTGATTGATCTTCATTGTACAATCTATCTCTTTTAAGAGAGATCTCTTCTTCTCTTCTTCTTATTTCTGAAAAGGGATTAAGAGACCGTGGGTCTCTTGTTGTAGAGGATTCCTGAACACAAGGGAAGGGTTGTTCCTGTGTGGTTCAGACTTTGTAAAAGGAGTTTTACAAAGAGAGTGGAAAATCTCAAGTGGGTTGCTTGAGGACTGGACGTAGGCACGGGAAGTGGCCGAACCAGTATAAATCAAGTTTGCATTCCTCTCTTCCCTTAAACTTCTTTTATTTATTGCTATTTATCTTTTGCTATTAATGCGAAAAGAGAGAGTGAAAGTTTAATTGGGGAATAGTCTTCGTATCTTAATCAACCCCCCCCCCTTCTTAAGATAACTGAGGCCTTTTGTCCAACATCCTATTCTTGATAACTCACTTCTCTCTAAAAAGACAAACTTTCCGGAATGATAAAATGAGGTCACATGAACGTCTTGAAAACACAGTCAATCAAATGCTCTTTTTTTTCTTTTTCTTTTTGAACCCCTTTTTTTTATTTTGGAACTTATTTGTTTTGAACTTTACTCATTGTTTTACGGCACCCCCACCAACGTGCAAGACGAGTAATCTCCGGTTGAACGGTCTTGGAAGTCAACACTCAGGAGCGTAGGTCGCTTGAGCAAACAGACCAATAGCTTGCACTCACATTCCAGGGGAAGCAAAGATGTAATTATGAGGGGATGAGAGAGACAAGGATGTCAAATTTATCCATTTTATTTAGCATTGTAATTGTGGTTTACAATAATGGCATAAACTTGAAAATCCTGATGAGTCATTAGAGACATCTAACAACAGCTTTCAAAATTGCCCCATGTGTGGTGTTGCTCGTCAATGTTTGGATTCAACAAGCGATTCTCCTCAAATTTCAGCCAGCTTGCATCAATTAGGCCTTGCACCTTACGCTTCAGGGCCCTACAATGCTCAATGGAATGCCCCGGGGCTTCTCCATGACAAGCACACGTTGCGTTCGAGTCGTATCCTCGAAAAAATGGAGATTGAGGAAACCTAGTAGGGGTTATGGCTACCATTGCATTATCGAGTGGATATGGGAGCAAGTCAGCATAGGACACCGGAATTTGGGTGAATCCTACAGGTTTTTTTTCGCTGCAAAACTCATTTCTTGGCGGGTGTTTTGGTTTGTGCTAAAGGTGGTGTTTAGCATTGGTAGGTGGGTTTTGTGGTTTGATTTAGGGATGGCCTTTATGGATAACTGGGTGGTGGGTAAGGAGATGGGTTGTTATTGGTTGAGTAATGACATTGTTGGGTTGGTGGGAAACTTGGCCATATAGGAATGGCAGCCACAGCATGGGTTTCTCCCTCATTCTCATCCTTTTCATTTGCCCCAGTTTTTATCAAAGCAGGATGATCAAATTTGCCTCTTTTCAGACCCACTTCGATCCTTTTGCCGGCGAAGACCATATCCGCAAAGCTGGAAGGTGTGTAACCCACCATTTTCATAGTAGAATACTGGTAATGTGTCTACCATTATGATTATGATCTCCCTTTCCATCATTGGGGGTGCCACTTGGGCTGCCAGATCCCTCCACCTTTGGGCGTATTCTTTGAAAGATCCGTGCCCCCTTTTTGCATATGTTCAGTAATTGCATCTTATCCAAAGCCATTATACTGACACTGCCTAACGAAGGCAACCATTAGGTCCTTCCAAGCATGGGCTCAGGAAGGTTCCAAGTTAGTGTACCAGGTAACAGCTACCCCCAGTAAGACTTCCTTGGAAGGAATGTATCAGCAATTTCTCATCTTTTGCGTATGCCCCCATCTTTCGACAATACATCTTTAGATGGTTCTCGGGGCAAGTAGTCCCCTTGTACTTGTCAAAGTCCAACACCTTGAACTTGGGAGGGGTGATGATATTGGGTACTAGGAACAACACTTCTAGGTTAGCAAAGGCATAATCTTCACCTCCTTTAATGGCCCTGAGCCTTTTCTCTAGATGATCCAACTTTCCCATTTCTGCCATAGCATGAGGGTTTTTACTTGTTGTGGAATGCAAGAGGTGTAGCTGGGGGTGATACTGAGGGCCCTCCAAAGGGTTTTGTAGGGGTATACCACTAATTTCCTGCCCTTCAGTGGCATATCCGAGGCAAGGCTCGAAGTCGGCTAGATTGTGGTGGGGCATTTCATGTGTCTCACCCATGGGTTGAGAGACATGTGCATGATCAGTTTGGGGTTGTCGGCTCTCAATGAGTATGGGAGTGGAGTTATTGACATTCTCACCGGGAGTGTACGCTACATTGGGTGGTGTACAGTTGGGAGGAAAGCCATGTGGCGGGAAGGCGTGCTTGTTTTGACTTTGCACATAATGGGGGCCACCCGTACTTCCCAAATCTTTGCCTACCATAGCTGAGGTTGGATGATTCATTTGGTTGAGGCCCGATGGGGGCATCGGGTTCACCTTAGCAACAGTGCTGGTAGCGGCAGTTGCAACCGCATTGGCTTCCATTATCTTCTTCACGCTCATCATGGCCTCCATCATTGTGGCCATTTGCTCTTTTATGGCCTCCATGTTGGGCCTTCATCTGCTCTTGCACCTCCTCTACTACACCCATTACTCTACTTCTAGCACGGGTTTGGTAAGGGCACCGTAAAGCGTGTTCTTTTCCTTTTTTATAACAATGATTAAATTTTTTTTTTCAAGGAAAGAATGCAATGAACAACATGGATGTATGCGAATGATGCACAGTTGAAGTATTGCGAATCTTTACGCAGGATATGGGGTTGAATCAATTTAGATTTTCAACATGGTCCATGACATCTTCGTCAAGGTGAAACTGGAAGTAACAAGGACATTAACAGTCCTAAATGTGTTTGGCAGTAGACGAAGCAATGATGTAACACAATCCATCTTTTGCCCCAACTTTTGCAAGATGGTTACTTCCATACTTCAACTTGACTCGATGAATCTTTTTGTAAAAGCACGAGATTGGTTCAACCCCATAACCCTGGGAATGGCAATTTTGATCGCCAATACTTCAACAACATTTCATAGGGATGAAAGATTCGGGAATACGCATGCTATGTATGGAAAATGTAATTATGAGATTGAGATGCCCGAAGAGACATCCTTTCTTAATTAACCACACATTAGGTACCATGCTCAATCATTTTTTTTTGTTGTTTGTGTTTTTTTTTTAATTTTAGAAATGGGTTTATGATCCCAACATGGCTCATGGTACCTAACACATGCAACTAAGAATGCATCATGAATTTTCATGCTTCCCTTTTTTTTTGTTTTTGTTTTGTAGAGGAAGGCACAAGGATCATGTATGAGCAAACATGTAGAACAAAAAGGTATGCAATTTGTAGATCAAAAAGACAGTGAACGCATATGCATGATGATGCAATGACTCATGCAAAATGTGAGGCTGGAATATGATAACGGACAAATGCAGGAACGATATGTTCATTATGATGCCATGAAGAGATGCTTATGCGAGGCATGATATGAATGCATTTTACAGACACGAGAGCCCGGAAAGTTATCTCCTCTTACTTGCACACTTGGGGGTGCAGTGCCCCATGTGTGCAGTTAAGAAGACGATATGGATCTTCCGACTTCCCACGACAAAAGATGAGACCCACATACAACGCATGTGTGACGGCATGATGCAGATGCGCAAAAGCGCAACAGGGGGATTTACACAGCATGGCAATATCCTCAAATAATCATACAACAAAGGCGTACATGACCTTTAGGTTATATGCATGACAGTGTTTAAAATGGCACGCAGGGTGTTTGCTCCGTGCCCCTATTTTAGGGACCTACAGGATAGTATCTAGGGTCTCTAATAACTACTCCCAATGATTCATAACTCACACGGCCGTTTTCTAGAGGTATCATCACTCAAGATAATAATATTGTGGCGGTATGGAATACCAACGACAACATATTATAAAGAAAGAAAGCTCTAGACGGGGTTTCACTATTATCAAGCAAATCGGAGACCTAGGATGATGATAGATTCACCTCCACTCCTTAGATTCCCATGAACCCGGGTATAGGGCCCTTTTTTTTACTCAAACCCGTGGGTGCTTAAAATGCAGTGTTAAAATGTGAAAAGACAGCAGTTATTACATTTTAAACAGTTCAACAAATGCACACACAAAGTTTCACAATTCCACAATTCCTTAAAATAGGCCTAACTCACAAAAAAGTCCCCAGTGGAGTCGCCAACTGTCGCAACGTGCCCTTTTGCGGGCGAGCGAGGCGAGGCTCATGGGTGCGCTTTCCAAAGGAGGAAAGATCCATGGAGTCGCCACCAACGTTTATTTGTGGAAAACGTCGGGAAAACCGAAGGAAACCAGTCAAAATGAAAATTCTAAGTTCGGGAGTTGTATTTACGCTTGAGGAAGGTATTAGCACCTCTTACGTTTGTCTCGAAGGACAACAGCCTATTTTTTAGAATTGTGAATTCGTGTTATCTTACCTTTTATTTCTTTTTATTTTTTGAGGTCGACAAAAGCGGGGCTCTTGCTCCTACGTACCCTCCATCGGAGAGGAAATTAGACCTACGTAGTTCTTTCTTAAGAGTGAATCAAGCGATTCTTTTTACTTGAATTTGTGATCATTTCAAAGGCGTTGGACCTTAAAAATGATCCTTTTTACTTGGTAAGAAACTGAAATGATAAACTTTCAAACCCTATTTTTTGTGGACGAGCTTGACTAGGCGAGTTGATTTTAGCCTTAGTTTCACTTTAGTTATTAGTCAATCCAATTAAGAATGAGAAATCCCAAAGAGAAAATGTCCGATTGATTTTTTCGCTTCATTTTACTAAAAGATATTTTTTATTATTATATTATTATTTTACCTCTTTTTTGATTTCCAATGTGGTTACGGCACGACCGAATGGTCGAAATTCATTTTAACCGAAATTAATGGATGATACAATTCAAATGATCGGTGGAAATTTATTTTATTTTTTGATTAGGTGAAAAATGACTTAAATAAATGACTGAAGCACGTCAAAAGGGGGTACAGAAAGCGAATGAAAACGAGAATAAAAATACATGAAACAAAATGTGGACCACCACGGGTACATAGAATGAATTGAAAAGCTCGGTTTGGGGTACTTACCAGTTGAAGACTGAAGAAAACGAAGAACGAACGATGAATGTCGAAGAACGGTTGAAAATCTTCGCGTAATTACTCACGGAAACGTTACGGAAGCGCCTCGGCTTGGATTTTCTTCACGGAAACAATTTTCCTCAGCAATTTCAAGAGAATAAGAAGTGCCAGAAGGCTGAACCCCTTCCCTCTTCACTCCTCCCCCTATTTATAGCAAAACAGGGGAGGAGCTTGCCACCCAGCTCGCCCATGCGAGCTCAGCTTGCCCAGGCGAGCAAGGTTGCTTCCTCCAGAAGCAATAGCCTTCTGGAGGAAGAATCTGGAAGGCCCAAGTGGGCCTGATTGCTATTTGTACCCCCCTTTTTACTAAATGCACCCCCTTTACCTTTTTTGGTAATTCTTTTTTCGTAACGTTATGAAACTTTACGAATTTTGTAACGATACTTATTTTCCTTCCGCAAGGTTACGAATCCTTACGGATTATGTATTTACTCTTTTTTAGCTTTTGAAGAAGTTACGAAAACTCACGGATTGCAAAAAACACCTCCTTTCGATTTCCGTCACATTACGGAATTTTCACGGATCGCGTAAGCCTGCTTCCTTTTCATTTTCGGCACGTCTCGGGACTTCACATATTGTGCAACAAAGGGTGCCAAGTATCTCGAAGCGGCCAATCAAAGGTTGTATATCATCAAATAATAATCCCCGGACGAAATTAGGGTATGACAACTAGTTTTTGTATTAGTGTAATATTTGATGTGTGTGATTGGAAATAAATTTAATTGAATTGTGATGTGCCATCATTTTCTCCTATTTCTTAACCCTTTTTTGCACCATTTTAAGTACTGATTAATCTTAATTGTCAAATTAATTAGGTAGCTTTATTATTTGGGCCCATTCAACTAATTTGATGTTTTTAATCTAATTTCAGGAATTAATGAAGCATTGGGCTTGAATCTAGAATTGGGCATTTATTAATGAAGCATTGGGCTTGAAGAGGGCAAACAATTTTATTCTACAAAATTTTATCTTATCTAGATATTATTTAGATTTGATCTCATCTAGATATTATTTCATCTATATCTTATCTTATCTTATCTTAACTAGATTTGATTTGATTTTATTTATTTTATGGGCTTGGATTTAAAATAGATTTGTAAACTTTGGGGCTGGAAAACTATATAATAGCACCAAGGTTCTAGTTTAGGCCCTTCTATTCTCTTTCTCCTTTTTTTTATTTTTGGAGTGTTATCTTCTTCTTTTAGACATTTTTTCGTTTTGCAATTCCAGTTTTGACTTTCCGTTTGTCGCAACCTACCCTTCGGCGGGAGGGCGACGCGAGACTCGCGGGATGCGTGTTCCACGAAAGGAATACGTGCGGAGTCGCCACCAACGTTTATTTGAGGAAAACGTCGGAAAAACCGGAAAAGGCGCGATCTACGAACTTTTAAGTTGAAAGGTTCGGGAGTTGTATTTACGCACGGGGAAGGTATTAGCACCCCACACGTCCGTCCCAAGGGACGGCAGCCTTTAATCGAATGTGCAAACATGACTTTGATTTTTACGTTCCCTTTTATGTCCTTATATCCTTTTTATATTTTTCTCTTTTTGTGGTCGACAAGGGTGTTTCCCTTTGCTCCTAGTCACCGGAAAATAACAGAAAAACATATTTCCCAGTCACCAGAACTCTTTGATTGGGAATTTCCTTTCCTCTTTTTTTCTTTCTCTTTGATTGGAAATTTCCTTTCCTTCTTTTTTTCTTTCTCTTTGATTGGAAATTTCCTTTCCTTCTTTTTTTTTTTTTTGCTTCCGAGGGTAAGGTTTATGGTGAGTCAGGATTTTGGCTCAAGGCTTGTAGAATGGCTAGACATGATACATGTCAGGGTTTGGTTTGGTTCAAGGATAAAAAGGGATGGCCCACATTATTTCCATGACACAAATGCAAAAATGATGATTTGGAAATTTTATGCAAAACTGGTTATGCATGCACCTATGCGGACACTCAAGTGTCAAATTTTTATGGTCATGTGATGCTAGGGCTCAGGATTCATTTCCTCTATCTTAGTCAACCCAACGTTTCCAAAATATGTTCTTTTATCAATTTGTGCATTCATCCGAGTCCATTTTGGGCGTCTGGGAAAATCTTCACAGCATTCACCCTTCAGGTGTATACACATTTTTTCAAAAACTAGTTATGATCAGTGAATTTTCCAAAGAAAAGTTGGAAGTCATCTCTTTTCAAAAGCATGTTGGTTTTTTCAGCTTGACAACTTATTTTTTCTTTTTTCTCCTTCTTTTTTTTTTATCATTATCATTTGTTTATTTCTTTTTCTTGTTTGTTTGTTTTTTTTTTTTCTTCTTTTTTTTTCATGAGGTATTTTGCTACCTAAACATGTGCATATTTTTGTGAGGTATATTTGCTATATACATGCATATCCAAGGTATCTTGCCACCTAAACATACATATATATGTTTTGTGAGGTATTTTTTTGCTACATACACGCACATCTAAGGTATCTCTCTACCTAAACATACAAATATATATTTTGTGAAGTATTTTTTTGTTTACATACATGCATATCTAAGGTATTTTCACTACCTAAACATACATATATATATTTTGTGAGGTATGACTACCTTCCGAGCTTGCGCTTGTTTTATTTAAATTCCTAGGATCATGAGCAACTAGGTGTGTCCTACTATGAAAAGTGATCAAATAACAAGCATAGATTCAAAAGGTACTAGGTTGCCTCCTAGTAGCGCTTCTTTAACGTCTTTAGCTGGACGCCTTATGACTCGTCGGTCACTGACCTAGTACTTTGCTTACCTTTGGCTTTGGACTTGGTTGCCTATTGGTTGGCCATGTGTCGTAGGCAATACTCAAACCTTTTTGTGGATGAGCAGAGGTGAACTCTAAAGGTGGTGGCGGTGCGTCTATTGCCCGCTACCGACCATCCCCAGGCTGCTGTGGTGTTTCGCCCTGCGCCTGCCTGGAGACGCAGTACTTCTTGATGAAAGCTCGATTAGTAGGGGGCCTGATGCCCTTGCTGGAGGTGACAGGTACTCCGTAGAACTGACAGAGACCCGTAATTAGAGCTTGACAACTCCAAGACCCTGTTGGACTTCTTCGGGTCCACTGGGTGTCTTGCAGGCGCGATCCCTGCAAACAATAGATGAAATCAGAAATCAGTTGAGCGATGTGCATACTTACCTATGATGATGTGACCTTGTCGGGGGGGTACGAGCACCGTGTAGGACTGATAGAGGCCCGTAACCAGAGCTGGAAACCCCAGGGCCCTGTTGGACTTTTCTGGGTCCACTGGGTGTCTCTTGGGTGCGATCCCTGCAAACAATAGATGGTATCAGAAATCAGTTGAACTATATGCATACTTACCCATGTCGGGAAGACACAGACCAACTGATACTTTTGCAGGGTGAGATTGGCATTGCGGTCGCTGGGCAGAACGTTGCTAAGTAGCAATGTCATCTATATCTGTGTAAGAGTGGTTATGTTGGTGCGCATGATCCGCACTCGTCTCTTTGCAGTGGCACGGGTGAAATCTTGCCCCAGTATGCATAGTAGCTGTGTGATAGCCTCCCTCTCTGGTTGTGCTCGCGCAGTTGGCCCTCCTCCAATATCAGGGGGTGGCCCAGGAACCGTTAAAAGGAAACTACTGGCCCCTTAACCGGAAGTGCAAGTCTCGGTTAAGCATTTAAGGGCAGAGGACCTTAAATTCTTTTAAGGTGTGGATGTCGAGCACACTGAAAATGAGGACACGTAGCCCTCTAAAGGTGAGGGCGTGCAGCCCTCTCAAGGCGAGGAGGTGTAGTCCTCTGGAGGTGAGGGCGTGCAGCCCTCTGCTGGCGAGGATGTGTAGTCCTTTCAAGGTGAGGGCGTGTAGCCCTCTGATGGTGAGGGTAACTAGTACCCAAGGTGAGGACGTGTAGCCCTCTCAAGGCGAGGACATGTAGTCCTCTAGAGGTGAGGGCGTGCAGCCCTCTGATGGTGAGGACGTGTAGTCCTCTCAAGGCGAGGACGTGTAGTACTCTCAACGGTGAGGGTAACTAGTACCCAAGGTGAGGGCGTGTAGCCCTCTCAAGGCGAGGACATGTATGAAATTCTGATACCAATGACAGATGTCGTACCGGATGTCACGACATCACGCTTCAGAACATGCAGATTATATTTGACAGTATGAACAGAATAAGCAAGCAAATAACACAAGAGAATTGTTAACCCAGTTCGGTGCAACGTCACCTACATCTGGGGGCTACCAAGCCAGGGAGGAAATCCACTAAAATAGTGTTAGTTCGAAGATCTAACAGCCACTGTTTACAACCTTCTCACCTAACCACTACCCGTGCAACCTCTACCTAAGAGCCACTCTTAGATATGAGAACCCCTCTCACTCCCTCTCAATCACTCTCCCGTGTTTACAAATAAATCAAAGACACACCAGAGATTGCTCTCTGAACAAAAGAGATCAACTCTACACACTCAGGTCCAACACTTGATGTTAGGATAACATCAAGGTGGCTCACAAAACACTCAAGTCCCAAAACTCACAAAATAACTCTTCAATCCCGGACTTAGTAGAAAACTCGTGCAGCCTTCATGTTTATATAGCAGTGTACGTATCTGGGCTGCAACAACTTGCGCTGGATAAGATCTATCATTCTCCTGAAAATCTGCACTTAAAGATCTAAAAGATAAAGTTTGATCTTTTAGTTTTTATCTTTAATCTTTAATCCCTGAACGAACTATTCAAGTTTGTAATTCGAACTTTAATTATCTTTTAATTCGTTCCTAAAGATAGATCGCCAAATCTGTTGCTAACTGCACATTAATCTGTTAAAGATATAACAGATTTATGTGTCCAGTATTTTCGGGCAGGATGTCCTGGACATTGTATCCGACATCGTGGATCCTGCAGCTTCAATACTTCATTTGACATTTTATCTTGCCTTGTGCATTGTGCAGCCCGATCTGATTCCTTGACGTAATGTTGAACATCATGTGCAGCAACTCCAGCTTTCCTTCATTGTCTAAGTGCTTATGTTTTAACAAAATTTTAGCCAATCTTTTAAAACTCAGTAAAGCTAAGCACTAACAATGTAGTCCTCTAGAGGTGAGGGCGTGCAGCCCTCTGATGGTGAGGACGTGTAGTCCTCTCAAGGCGAGGACGTGTAGTCCTCTCAACGGTGAGGGTAACTAGTACCCAAGATGAGGGCGTGTAGCCCTCTCAAGGCGAGGACGTGTAGTCCTCTGATGGTGAGGGCGTGCAGCCCTCTGATGGTGAGGACGCGTAGTCCTCTCAAGGCGAGGACGTGTAGTCCTCTCAACGGTGAGGGTAACTAGTACCCAAGGTCCACCCTTATGAGAAAGCAAGAGATCGACTCATCGAGAGGGCCGGTCATCCCAAATCCACAAGATTTGGACATTAGATGTAGGAAATCTATGCAGTTAACATGATTTTTAGGGATGCAGATGCATGCAACCTTTGTCGTGAAATTTGGTAAATGCGGACTTCATTTGAAACAATGCAATGTAATGGAAAGTTGTACAATGTTCATGACATTCTTTCCCTATTTTGTGATTTTGATTTTGATTTAATTTTTTTTGGAAAACACAGATTGACTGTCCTTTTGAAAGAGGTGATAATTCATGCAACCTCATCCTATCTTTTTTGCAAATCTCTCCGGGAACTCCCTCAGAGTGTGTGTTCTGTTTGATTTAGTCACTTGACCATTTTGGAGTGACGGCAATGGAGTCGTTTGATGTTTGATCAATCCATTGAAATCCTAGGGTTTGTCCCCCTTTTTTTTTGTTAAAAACATCGATGGGTGAGAACTTTTGATCGGCCCCTATGTTCACTTGAGGCTCATGCACGGTGCCCCTCATTGCCCCAGTGTAAGGCTTTGAGGTATCAATCGTTGCCTTTCGTCATGACCTTGTAGGAGGGAACCTATTGGGTGAGAACTTCTAATCTTCCCCTAGGTTCGCTTGAAGTTTTTGCATGGTGCCTTTCGTTGCCCCAGTGTAGGGCTTAGAGGTACCAATTGTTGTCTTGTTTTCATGACCTCGTAGTGAGGAAGAATGAATGAAGCAGTTGATTCTTGCAAAAAAGAATTTTCCAAGGACGAGAAATAGTTGAAGGATTTTTTTCAGTTGATGGATTAAGTCAAATGACTCCTATGTAGAAGCAAGATGTTTTGATGTCTTGATGATGCTAAAGGATCAAGTGCTTCTAAGTTTTATCCATGAAAATCAAGATATATTATCAAGTTTGATCTCTTTAGAATCTTTAGGAAGAAGTTTCCAAATTGAAACAAACAAAGGTTTGACCAAAGAATTCTATCATTTCAATTTGAGATTTGCTCTCTGGTAATCGATTACCAGTAGTTAAAAATGTTTTTATTCAAATTTTTAAAACCTGTAATCGATTACGTAAGTCTTGTAATTGATTACCAGAGGGGATTTTCAGAAAATAATTTCCAAGAGACATATCTATTCAAATGTTTTATGAACGGCCATTCAAATGTTTTAAAGAGAGTTTTCATTGCCCACAAAGTTTATCCTCTCAAAAGATTAAGAGTTTTTCTGAACTGAACTGTCTTATCCTCTCAGAAAGATTCCTTGGTCAACCACTTGCATATTCAATAAGGAATTTTGATTGGTCTTCATTGTACAATCTATCCCTTTTAAGAGAGATTTCTTCTTCTCTTCTTCTTACTTCTGAAAAGGGATTAAGAGACTGAGAGTCTCTTATTGTAGAGGATTCTTGAACACAAGGGAAGGGTTGTCCCTGTGTGGTTCAGACTTTGTAAAAGGAGTTTTACAAAGAGAGTGGAAAATCTCAAGTGGGTTTCTTGAGGACTGGACGTAGGCGCGGGAAGTGGTCGAACCAGTATAAATCAAGTTTGCATTCCTCTCTTCCTTTAAATTTCTTTTATTGCTATTTATCTTTTGCTTTAAAGAAGTTTATTTTGATTTGTCTTTTGAGTAATTCATGTTAAGGGTGCATTGTTAATCCAAAAAGAAAGAGTGATAGTTCAATTGGGGAATAGTCTTTGCATCTTAATTCAACCCCCCCTTTCTTAAGATAACTGAGGCCATTTGTCCAACATCCTATTCTTGACCACTCGCTTCTCTAAGAAGACAAACTTTCCGGCATGATAAAATGAGGTCACATGAACGTCTATATTTTTACTTGAAAACACAGTCAATCAAATGCCCTCTCTTGTTTTTTTGTTTTTTTTTGTTTTACTTTTACTTTACTCGTCGTTTTACGACACCCCCACCAACGTGCAAGATGAGTAATCTTTGATTGAACGGTCTTGGAAGTCAACACTCAGGAGCGCAGGTTGCTTGAGCAAACAGACCAATGGCTTACACTCACATTCCGGTGGAAGTTGAATAAGCAAAGATGTGTTCGTGAGAGGATGTCCATTTTATCCATATCATTTAGCATTGTAACTGTGGTTTATGGCATAAACTTGAAAATCCTGATGAGTCATAACAACAGCTTCCAGAATTTCCCCATGTATGGTGTTGCTTGTCAATGTTAGGATTCAACAAGCGATTCTCCTCAAATTTCAGCCAGCCCGTATCAATTAGACTTCACACTTTATGCTTCGGGGTCATACAATGCTCAATGGAATGCCCCGGGGCTCCTCCATGATAAGCACACGTTGTGTTCGAGTCGTATCCTCAAAAAAATGGAGGTTGAGGAACCTTGGTTGGGGTTATGGCTACCATTGAATTATCAAGTAGATATGGGAGCAAGTCAGCATAGGACACTGGAATTGGGGTGAATTCTACAGGCTTTCTCGCTGCAAAATTCACTTCTTGGTTGGTGTTTTTGGTTTGTGCTAAAGGTGGTGTTCGTCATTGGAAGTGCGGTAGACAGACTTTGTGGTTGATTTAGGGATGGCCTTTGTGGATAACTGGGCGGTGGGTAAGGAGGAAGTTTGTTATTGGCTGAGTAAAGATATTGTTGGGTTGGTGGGAAACTTGGCCGCACAGGAATGGCAGTTACAGCATGGGTTTCTCCCTCATCCTCACCCTCTTTATTTGCCCCAGTTTTCTCAGTCGTCCTAGTAGGATGATCAAATTTGCCTCTTTTCGGACCCACATTGACCCTTTCACTGGCGAAGACCAAATCTGCAAAGCTTTGAGGGTGTGCAGCCCACCATCTTTTCATAGTAGAGTACCGATAATGTGTCTACCATCACGATTATCGTCTCCCTTTCCATTATTGGGGGTACCACCTGGGCCGCCAGATCCCTCCACCTTTTGGGCATGTTCTTTGAATGATCCGTCCCCCTTTTTGCACATGTTCTGTAGTTGCATCCTATCCGGAACCATATCAAAATTGTACTGATACTGCCTAACAAAGGCAGCCATTAGGTCCTTCCAAGAATGGACTCGGGAAGGTTCCAAGTTAGTGTACCAGGTAACAGCTACCCCAGTAAGACTTTCTTGGAAGGAATGTATCAGCAATTCCTCATCTTTTGCGTATTCCCCCATCTTCTGACAATACATCTTTAGATGGTTCTTGAGACAAGTAGTCCCCTTGTACTTGTCAAAGTCCAGCACCTTGAACTTGGGAATGACCATGTTTGGGTATTAGGAACAACTTTTCTAGGTTAGCAAAGGCATAATCTTCACCTCCTTCAATGGCCCTGAGCCTTTCCTTTAGATGATCCGCCTTTCCCTTTTCGGCCATAGCAGGAGGGGCTCTTCCCACCGCAAAATGCAATGGTTGTGGTTGTGGGCGAAACTGAGGGCCCTCCAAAGTGTTTTCAAAGGGTATACCACCAACTGCTTGCCCTTCAGTGGCATATCCGAGCCAAGGCTCGAAGTCAGCTAGATTGTGGTGGGGAATTTCATGTGTCTCCCCCATGGTTTGAGAGATATGTGCCTGATGAGGTTATTGGTTCTCAATGAGTATCGGAGTGGAGTTATTGAGATTTTCATTGAGAGTGTATGCCACATTGGGTGGTGTATAGTTGGGAGGCAAGCCATATGATGGGAAGGCGTACTCGTTTTGAATTTGCACATCATGGGGTCATCCGTACTTCCCAAATCTTTGCCTACCATATTTGAGGTTGGATGATTCATTTGCTTGAGGCCAGATGGGAGCATCGGGTTCACCTTAGCGACAGCGCTAATAGCGGCAACTATAACCGCATTGGCTTCCATTATCTTCTTCATGCTCATCATGGCCTTCATCATTGTGGCCATTTGCTCTTTTATGGCCTCCATTTTCGGCCTTCATCTTCTCTTGCACCTCCTCTGCTTCACCCATTACTCTAGCTCTAGCACGAGTTCGGTAAGGGCACCGTAAAGCGTGTCCTTTTCTTTTTGATAAGTTCATTTTATTTTATTTTATTTTATTTTTCAAGGAAAGAATGCAATGAGCAATGCAACCAATGAAAAGCATGGATGCATGCGAATGATGTACAGTCGAAGTATTGCGAATTTTTACGCAGGATATGGGGTTGAATCAATTTAGATTTTCAACATGGTCCATGACATCTTTGTCAAGGTGAAACTGGAAGTAACAAGGACATCAACAATCCTAAATATGTTTGGCAGTAGACAAAGCAGTGATGTGACTCAATTCATCTTTTGCCCCAATTTTGCAGGACGGTTACTTCCATATTTCAACTTGACTTGATGAACCTTTTTGTAAAAGCATGAGCTTGGTTCAACCCTATAATCCAAGGAATGGCAATTCTGGTCGCCAATACTTCAACAACATCTCATAGGGATGAATGACTCGGGCATACTTTAAGCTTATGCACGGAAAATGTAATTATGAAATTGAGATGCCCGAAGAAACACCATTTCCTAGTTAACCATGCATTAGGTACCATGTTCAATTATTTTGTTTTGTTGTTGTGTGTGTTTTTTTTTTTTTTTAGAAATGGGTTTATGATCCCAACATGGTTGGCTCATGGTGCCTAACACATGCAACTAAGAAGGTAGTGTGAAGTTTCACGCTTCCCTTTTTTTGTTTTTGTTTTGTAGAGGAAAACGCAAGGATGAGCAAACATGAAAACAAATGGTATGCAATTTTGCAGATCAAAAAGTTTGTTGAACGCATATGCATGATGATGCCATGACTCATGCAAAACGTGAGGCTGGAATATGATAACGGACAAATGCAGGAACGATATGTTCATTATGATGTTATGAAGAGATGCTTATGTGATGCATGATATGAACGCATTTTACGGACACGAGAGCCCGGAAAATTATCTCTTCTTACTTGCGCATTTGGGGGCGCCGTGCCCCATGTGTACAATTAAGAAGGTGATATGGACCTTCCGGCTTCCCGTGACAAAGGACGAGACCAACATACAATGCATGCTAGAGATAAAATGTGGGAGTGACTTGATTCGCACTGATTTTTGGAGTAAAAACGTGGGATAAACTCATTTTTTTCAAAAAGTTATAACTAGTCAAGATCTGAGCGACAATACAAACTTCCTAGCGGTTTCTAATCATATGGTCCATTAAGTCTATCATATGCTGACAATAGCTGAGAAGTCCGTGGATCTCCTTGGGGGCGGAGTAGGTGTCCGCCATTGCTTTGGCCTTGGCTAGCAATCGGGGAAGTTCTTGACTCCTGTTCAAAGTAAGAGCGAATCGGCCCATCCTCATTGTTGCCTCTTGGTGCAATGAATCAATTACCCTTTCCCTTTTTCGACGCACGAGCGGTGACCTTGTAGCGGATAGACGGGCCTACTTTCTTGGAGAAAAAGGTGCGAAACCAGCCACACATAGAGAGCCGGTGTACAACAAACAATTCTTGCGCCGCTCTTTTCACATCTCTGGTCGAACGTGTCATGCATGGCCAAAATGGCGACGACCGGGTTTTCCTTGCCATGATGAAAGGCGAGGAAAGCGTCAATCGCTGCTAGGTCCACTAACCCTTCCATATTTGGAAAGAGGACACCTCCAAAGATCAAAAGCGCCAAGATGTCAATAAAAGAAGCCCATTCGCCTTGATTTTGCCAAGGCCTTTGCCCTTTCCTCCAAACACTTTCTTGGTACTCCGACTACTCCATTTTTGTTTTGCTTTACACGGTCCAACTCTTGTGTTGAGATTTTCACTACCTTGGCAACTCTTGTCGTGGAGGGATAGAACCCAGAGAAAAGATATGGCTTCCTTCCTCCCAGTGGGCATCCCAGGATTTCTTCAAACTCTTTCACAGTCGGCACTAGCTGGAAGTCCTCGAATGTGAAGCACCTTAGGGGCTGGTCATAATACTGGGAAAGGGATGCAATTGGTTCCATGGAGACTTCTACCCTAGCTAGGTCCCAAATGCTTACCATAGGCTTTGCGGAAGGCTTGCTGTTGAAGTTGACCCATTAATTGCCCCAACTCTCGTAAACTAGTGACCTCTAAGCTCTTGATTTTGACTTGATAGAACCTCTTTTTAAGCGAAGGCTTTTGACTCGATCCCATGTTTTACTAAAGTGAAATAAAATCCAGTGCGAATCAAAACTCCGACATCTATCATGGGTGGAATGGATGAATGCATGAAGAAATGCATATGACACAGATGCAATTTACGAATACGGGAGCCCGAGAAATTGTTTCCTTCTTGGATACAATGTTTGGGCAGCATGGCACCCAACATATGTTTTTTAAGAAGGCGATACGGACCCTCCGTCGGTTTGCTAAAGTGAGGGGATCAAAGACGAAACCCACGCATGATGCATATGCGAAAGGCACAACACGGGGATGTACATAGTACGACAATATTCACAAACAAATATAAGCAAAAGGGTATATGATACTTATGCATGGCAGTGTGAAAAATGGCACGCAGCGTGTTTGCTCTGTGCCCCTATTTAAGGGACCTATAAGGGAGAGAGCTAACTAGGCTTTTAGTGATAACCCCCAAGGTAGTCATATCTCTCTTGATGGTTTCTAGAGGTATCATCCCCTTCGAAGAACATACTGCAGCAGTAGGGACTACTAGCAACAATATGTTTTCAAAGAGAAAAACTCTAGATGAGGGTTCACTTGTAATCAAGCAAGTCGGAGACCTAGCATGATCACGGATTCACCTCCACTCCTTATGTTCCCACGAACCCGGGTATAGGGCCCTTTTTCAACTCACCATGTGTGCAAATAGTGTTAGTGTTTGTGTGCATCAAATGAATAAATATTTACCTCATGCACACAAAAAAAAATGCACTAAAAGCATCAAAGAGTTATATATACAAGAACATAATAAGGGGAAGCCAACAAAGGAGTAAGTCATGGCAAAATTTGCACAAGATTAAATGGCCTAACTCTCTAAAAATAGTTCCCCAGTGGAGTCGCCAACTGTCGCAACCTACCCTTCGGCGGGAGGGCGACGCGAGACTCGCGGGATGCGTGTTCCACGAAAGGAATACGCGCGGAGTCGCCACCAACGTTTATTTGAGGAAAACGTCGGAAAAACCGGAAAAGACGCGATCTACGAACTTTTAAGTTGAAAGGTTCGGGAGTTGTATTTACGCACGGGGAAGGTATTAGCACCCCACACGTCCGTCCCAAGGGACGGCAGCCTTTAATCGAATGTGCAAACATGACTTTGATTTTTATGTTCCCTTTTATGTCCTTATATCCTTTTTATATTTTTCTCTTTTTGTGGTCGACAAGGGTGTTTCCCTTTGCTCCTACGTATTCCTCAATTTGCGATGAGGAAATCAGACCTACGTAGTTCTTTCGGAACAAAGTGTTTGGTTAAGTTGTTTTTGTCCTTTTTGCAAAATATGTTTTTATTGAACAAAAGGTCATTTAAGGTGTTGGACCATTAAACGGTCTTTTGATTTTGAAAGGAGAGAAACGTTAAGGCGTTGGACCATTAACGATCTCTTATTTTTGAAAGGAGAGAAACGTTAAGGCATTGGACCATTAACGATCTCTTGGGGTGGTCGACAAAAGCGGGGCTTTTGCTCCTACGTATCCTCAATTGCGAGGAGGAAATCAGACCTACGTAGTTCTTGCAAAAGCGGTAAAGTTACATGTTGATTTTATGCTTTTGAACGGTCCATGTTAACCGATAAAAGCAAAGAGGGTCGTTTAAGGCGTTGGGCCTTAAAACGGTTTTTAGTGATTTTCGGACAAAACTTGATTTGTGAGTCTATTTTAGTCTTAGTTTCACTTTGGTTATTAATCAATTCATTCAAGGAAACTTCCAAAGAAAAACGTCCGATTGATTTTTTTAATTTATTTTATTCAAAGATATTTTGATTATTTTATTATTATTTTTCAAGATATTTTGATTATTTTATTATTATTTTACTTTTTTTGGTTTAACCGAGGTTATAGCGTGAACGATCGGTTAGATTTCATTTTAAAAGTGATTAAATGAGATTACAACACAAATGATCGGTTCAAATTCATTTTATCATTTTATTAGATGAGAAAACGGCTTAAATAAACGGTAAAAGCGCGTTAAAGACGGAAGAAAAGAAATCGAAAATAAAGATGAAAGCTTAAAAAAACAAGAAATGAATTGAAAGTCTCGGATTCGAAAACTTACCCGTTGAAGAATGAAGAACGGATGAAGAACGATGAAGAACGGACGAAAACCTTCACGGATTTGCTTACGGAAACATCTCGGAAACGTTACGGAAGCACCTCGGCTTGGATTTTCTTCACGGAAACAATTTTTTTCACCCAAAACAGCTGAAATACATAGCCAGGGGGCTGAGGGGTCCTTAGAACAGCCCCCTTCAGCCTTTTTATAGGAAAAAGGGGGAGGAGGTTGCCGCCCAGCTCGCCCAGGCGACGTTAGCTCGCCCAGGCGAGCTGGGTTGCTTCCTCCAGAAGCAACCCAGCTTCAAAAAACGTTCTGGAAGGCCCAATTCAAAATTTCAAAATTGCTATTTGCACCCCCCCAATTTGGATAAGTTCACCCCCCTTCTTTCATAATTTACGGAAAAGTTACGGAAGCATATAGGACTTGATTTTCTTCTTCTTTTCTCTTCCGTCTCACCCGTATTAAGTTAATTATGCTTATTTAGAGTTATGGGAATTTTGCGGAAGCATTACGGGTGTCCTGTAAGCCCCGGAATCCCATTTTTCAACAAAACGGGGGGTGTGGTGGCCATCTAGCTCGCCCAGGCGAGCTAGGTTACTTCAACTTTAAGCAAGAAATTGCCCAGAAACCTCTAGAAGGGCCCAGATTCGAAAATTACTGTTTGCACCCCCAATTTTACTAAATACACCCCCCTTTGGCTTTTTTTTTTTTGTGATTCTTTTTTCGTAAAGTTACGGAAACTTATGAATTTCGTAACGATACTTGTTTTCTTTCCGTAATGTTACGGAACCTTGCGGATTACATAATCATCCCCTTTTTGACTTACGGAATGTTACGGAACCTCACTAACTACGCAACGATGCTTCCATTTGATTTCCGGTGTGTCACGGAACCTTACGGATTGTGCATCAATATTTTCTTTTCTTTTTTGGCATGTCCCGGAATTTCACAAATTGCCTAATGATGGGTGCCAAGCACCTCACAAGGACCAAAGAAAAGTCGCATGTCATCAAGCAAAGGTCCCCGGACGAAATTAGGGTATGACACCGTTTTAGCAATAAAATTTCGTTCTTCAATCTACAATTTCGTACTCTATTGATTAATGGAAGGCTAAGTCCCCAGCATTGTTTTCTCTTGAGGATCAAGCACAGTTCTCTTTGAGGTTCTATTATTACTGTTAAATTTTGTTTAGTTTTTTCTCTTCACTAATTACTCTAAATTTGTTGCTATTCATTCATGCATGCTTAGTGCTTGATTAATTGTCTCTATGCTTAATTTACGTTCATACTTAATGATCATTTATGAGTAATTGGTGTATGTGTTGCTTAATCACATAATGAATGCCTTATGTTAAATTTTGCTTAGTAATTTAATTTAGGGTTGGATTAAGTGGTTGAACTGAATAAGGATAAACTCTCGTAACCTAGGATAAGAGACTTGCTTGTGAATCAAGGGGAAGCAACATGTTTTAATTCTGATATTTTCTAATTCACATCTATTCGCTGTTTAATTTACAAAAGCAAACAACCCCCCCCCCCATTCGTTACTATTTTCCTACTATCTGTTATGAACATTTGGTGTATCATTGCTCGTTGAGAAACGACCTAGGATCACTTCCTAGTTACTGAATTTTAATGTTTATTTGATTCGGGTATGGCCTCGATCAAATTTGGCGCCGTTGCTGGGGAGCAGTGGTCCAAAGGTTCATAATCGCTAGTGATTCATGTTTTATGTTTAGTTGTTTTACATTTACTTCCTTTGTTTAGTGTGTTTGTGTCGTGTTAGTGTGGTATTAGTATGTTGTGTTAGTGTGTTGTTCTGTTTTATTTGATGTCCTGTTTTGCAATTTAGTAGTACCCCTTGTTCAGTGTTTCCCCTATTTCAATTTTATGTTTTGCTGTGAATAGTGCTTATCGACGAAATTAGAGACTGATTCTGTGTTACTGTTCTTGCAACATTACATTAGCGACTGAATTAGCGACGATTGTTTACAATTTAATTCACGATTTTTGTTTTGATGGTTAGGGTTGTTATTTTTGGCTGAATTTTTGTGTGGTAGGTTCTTTTGATTCCTATTTTGTGTGAAAAATACCAGGAACACTTGGTGTGGTTGGATTTGAGAGATTCAAAAAAAAAATTGAGAACTTGTGTAGCCATAACTTTTGCTCCAGGTATCAGAATAACTATTATTATATATGCAATTATGGTAGAAAAAAATTTCCTATATTGTGGAAACCTGCTAAAGCTTTTTGGGGACTCCCAAACTCCAAAAATCAGCCGTTTACTAAGTTTTTATTTTATTTTTTAAGTATTATTGTCGTATTTTTCTAAACTTTGCTTAGGTAGTTTTCATAGTTAGACTTTGAATTTTTGTCTGAAAATTTTTGTGCCATCTTTTCATGATTTTAGGGTGTTCCTCACAAAATCTCAGCTCATTTTGATATCATTTGAGTATAGTTGTAGTTTTACCCCCTTGTTAGGTGCTTGTTGAGAAACACATTATTTGCTGCATATAATGCATGACTAGGGGCAATCCAGGCGATTTATAACCCTTTGATCCTGAAATAGATAGAACCTTTCATAGATTAGTTAGGCATAGTGTGCATCCTGATCATTCTGTGCATTTTGAGCATTCTGAGTATTCGGTTGCTAGTGATTCTGAATATTCTGATTTTGAGCATTTCACTACTAATTTTTATACTGAGAACATGGCTCAACCTCCACCTCGTGAGAGGACTCTTAGGGAGATAGCTGCACCTGATTTCACTTATGAAAGCTTGTGCATTCAATATCCTGATGAGGGTGTTCCATATGTTCTCAAGATTGGACTAATACATTTGCTGCCCAAGTTTCATGGTCTTGCAAGTGAAGATCCTTATAAGCATCTTAAGGAGTTCCATATTGTTTGTTTCACCATGAAGCCCCCTGATGTCCAAGAAGATCATATCTTTCTAAAGGCTTTTCCTCATTCTCTGGAGGGAGTGGCAAAAGATTGGCTATACTACCTTGCTCCCAGGTCTATTTTCAGCTGGGATGATCTTAAGAGGGTGTTCTTGGAGAAATTCTTCCCTGCATCTAGGACCACTGCCATCAGAAAAGACATTTCAGGCATCAGGCAACTTGGTGGAGAGAGCTTATATGAATACTGGGAGAGATTTAAGAAACTATGTGCCAGTTGCCCTCACCACCAGATTTTTGAGCAGCTTCTTCTCCAATATTTTTATGAAGGACTCAGTAACATGGAGAGAAGTGTGATAGATGCTGCCAGTGGTGGAGCCCTTGGAGACATGACCCCTGCTGAAGCCAGAAATTTAATTGAGAAGATGGCTTCAAACTCCTAGCAATTTAGTGCCAGAAGTGATGCTATTGTCATTAGAGGAGTACATGAAGTAGCCACGAATTCATCTTCATCAGCCAAGACTAAGAAGCTTGAAGGTAAACTAGATGCCTTACTTAACCTGGTAACCCAACTGGCCATGAATAAAAAATCTGCACCTGTCGCTAGACTCTGTGGTTTATGCTCCTCTACCGACCACCACACAGACCTTTGCCCTTCTGTGCAACAATCTGAAGCAATTGAACAGTCTGAAGCTTATGCTGCAAACATCTACAACAGACCTCCTCAACCTCAGCAGCAAAATCAGCCACAACAGAACAATTACTCCAGCAATAGGTACAATCCCGGGTGGAGGAATCATCCCAACCTTAGATGGTCGAATCCTTCACAACAGCAGCAACAACAACCCTATTTTCAAAATGCTGCTAGCCCAAGCAGACCATACATTCCTCCACCAATTCAGCAACAACAACAGCAACAGCCCCAGAAATAGCAAACAGTTGAGGCTCCTCCGCAACCTTCCCTTGAAGAACATGTTAGGCAAATAGATGTTGCAACGTGCCCTTTTGCGGGCGTGCGAGGCGAGGCTCACGGGTGCACTTTCCAAAGGAGGAAAGATGCGCGGAGTCGCCACCAACGTTTATTTGTAGAAAACGTCAGAAAAACCAAAGGAAACCGGTCAAAATGAAAATTCTAAGTTCGGGAGTTGTATTTACGTTTGAGGGAGGTATTAGCACCTCTTACGTTTGTCTCGAAGGACAACAGCCTATTTTTTAGAATTGTGGAAATTGTATTACCTTAACTTTTATTTCTTTTTATTTTTTGAGGTCGACAAAAGCGGGGCTTTTGCTCCTACGTACCCTCCGTCGAAGAGGAAATCAGAACTACGTAGTTCTTTCTTAAGAGTGAATCAAGCGATTCTTTTGACTTGAAAGGTGATCATTTTAAGGCATTGGACCTTAAAAATGATCCATTTACGTGGTAAGGAAAAACTGAAATGATAAACTTTCAAACTCTTTTTAGTGACCTTTTTGTGGACGAGCTTGACTAGGCGAGTTGGTTTTAGCCTTAGTTTCACTTTAGTTATTAGTCAATCCAATTAAGAATGAGAAATCCCAAAGAGAAAACGTCTGATTGATTTTTTCGCTTCATTTTACTAAAAGATATTTTTTATTATTATATTATTATTTTACCTCTTTTTTGATTTCCAACGTGGTTACGGAACGACCGAACGGTCGGAATTCATTTTAACCGAAATTAACGGATGATACAATTCAAATGATCGGTGGAAATTTATTTTATGTTTTGATTAGGCGAGAAATGACTTAAATAAATGACTGAAGCACGTCAAAAGGAGGTATAGAAAGCGAATGAAAACGAGAATAAAAATACATGAAACAAAATGTGGACCACCACGGGTACATAGAATGAATTGAAAAGCTCGGTTTGGGGTACTTACCAGTTGAAGACTGAAGAAAACGAAGAACGAACGATGAATGTTGAAGAACGGTTGAAAATCTTCGCGTAATTACTCACGGAAACGTTACGGAAGCGCCTCGGCTTAGATTTTCTTCACGGAAACAATTTTCCTCAGCAATTTCGAGAGAATAAGAAGTGCAAAGAAGGCTAAACCCCTTCCCTCTTCACTCCTCCCCCTATTTATAGCAAAATAGGGGAGAAGCTTGCCACCCAGCTCGCCCAGGCGAGCAAGGTTGCTTCCTCCAGAAGCAACAGCCTTCTGAGGAAGAATCTGGAAGGCCCAAGTGGGCCTGATTGCTATTTGCTGTACCCCCCTTTTTACTAAATGCACTCCCTTTACCTTTTTTGGTAATTCTTTTTCCGTAACGTTACGAAACTTTATGAATTTCGTAACGATACTTATTTTCCTTTCGCAAGGTTACGAATCCTTACGGATTATGTATTTACTCTTTTTTAGCTTTCGAAGAAGTTACGAAAACTCACAGATTGCGAAAAACACCTCCTTTCGATTTCCGTCACATTACGGAATTTTCACGGATTGCGTAAGCCTGCTTCCTTTTTATTTTCGGCACGTCTCGGGACTTCACATATTGTGCAACAAAGGGTGCCAAGTATCTCGAAGTGGCCAATCAAAGGTTGTATATCATCTAATAATAATCCCCGGACGAAATTAGGGTATGACAGTTGCTCCTCTTTACTTACCTCTCATCGGAGATAAGAGGAAAGCAAAGATAAGACACTGATTTCGCCCGTCCTGCCCTTTCCGTGATGACGACTATCGTCTCTACTCCTTCTTTTTTTTATGCACAACGAATATAATATACATATACACATATACACATGTTTGGCGAAGGAACCGATCCGGAAAATAACAGAAAAACATATTTCCCAGTCACCAGAGGCTCCGCGCTTGATAACGGAGGACACATGAACAGCGCTAGGCAATGAATTCATAGGCCTCCGAATAAGATGGAGAATGGAGAATTGGCGAACAGCGCTATGCAATAACTTCGCGAGGCTCCAGACTCGATGGTGGAGGATGCATGAACAGTGCTAGGCAATGAATTCATGGGGCTCCGTAAAAAAGTGGAGAATGGAGAATTGGCGAACAGCGCTACGCAATAACTTCGCGGGGCTCCAGACTCCAAGGTGGAGAACACATGAACAGCGCTAGGCAATAAATTCATGGGGCTCCGAAAAAAGTGGAGAATGGAGAATTGGCGAACAGCGCTACGCAATAACTTCACTGGGCTCCAGACTCAGAGGTGGAGGACACATGAACAGCGCTAGGCAATAAATTCATGGGGCTCCGGAAAAAAGTGGAGAATGGAGAATTGGCGAACAGCGCTACGCAATAACTTCGCGGGGCTCCAGACTCGAAGGTGGAGCACACATGAACAGCGCTAGGAAATAAATTCATGGGGCTCCAAAAAAAATGGTGAATGGAGAATTGGCGAACAGTGCTACGCAATAACTTCGCGGGGCTCCAGACTCGAAGGTGGAGGACACATGAACAGCGCTAGGCAATAAATTCATGGGGCTCCGAAAAAAGTGGAGAATGGAGAATTGGCGAACAGCGATACGCAATAACTTCGCGGGGCTCCAGACTCGAAGGTGGAGGACACATGAACAGCACTAGGCAATAAATTCATGGGGCTCCGAAAAAAGTGGAGAATCGAGAATTGGCGAACAGCGCTACGCAATAACTTCGCGGGGCTCCAGACTTGAAGGTGGAGGACACATGAACAGCACTAGGCAATAAATTCATGGGGCTCCGAAGAAAGTGGAGAATGGAGATTTGGCAAACAGCGCTACGCAATAACTTCGCGGGGCTCCAGACTCGATGGTGGAGGACACATGAACAGCGCTAGGCAATAAATTCATGGGGCTAGGAAAAAAGTGGAGAATGGAGAATTGGCGAACAGCACTACGCAATAACTTCGCGGGGCTCCAGACTCGAAGGTGGAGGACACATGAACAGCGCTAGGCAATAAATTCATGGGGCTCCGAAAAAAGTGGAGAATGGAGAATTGGCGAACAGCGCTACGCAATAACTTCGCGGGGCTCCAGACTCGAAGGTGGAGGACACATGAACAGCACTAGGCAATAAATTCATCGGGCTCCGAAAAAAGTGGAGAATGGAGAATTGGCGAACAGCGCTACGCAATAACTTCGCGGGGCTCCAGACTTGAAGGTGGAGGACACATGAACAGCACTAGGCAATAAATTCATGGGGCTCTGAAGAAAGTGGAGAATGGAGATTTGGCAAACAGCGCTACGCAATAACTTCGCGGGGCTCCAGACTCGATGGTGGAGGACACATGCACAGCGCTAGGCAATAAATTCATGGGGCTAGGAAAAAAGTGGAGAATGGAGAATTGGCGAACAGCACTACGCAATAACTTCGCGGGGCTCCAGACTCCAAGGTGGAGGACACATGAACAGCGCTAGGCAACAAATTCATGGGGCTCCGAAAAAAGTGGAGAATGGAGAATTGGCGAACAGCGCTACGCAATAACTTCGCGGGGCTCCAGACTCGAAGGTGGAGGACACATGAACAGCACTAGGCAATAAATTCATGGGGCTCCGAAAAAAGTGGAGAATGGAGAATTGGCGAACAGCGCTACGCAATAACTTCGCGGGGCTCCAGACTTGAAGGTGGAGGACACATGAACAGCACTAGGCAATAAATTCATGGGGCTCCGAAGAAAGTGGAGAATGGAGATTTGGCAAACAGCGCTACGCAATAACTTCGCGGGGCTCCAGACTCGATGGTGGAGGACACATGAACAGCGCTAGGCAATAAATTCATGGGGCTAGGAAAAAAGTGGAGAATGGAGAATTGGCGAACAGCACTACGCAATAACTTCGCGGGGCTCTAGACTCGAAGGTGGAGGACACATGAACAGCGCTAGGCAATAAATTCATGGGGCTCCGAAAAAAGTGGAGAATGGAGAATTGGCGAACAGCGCTACGCAATAACTTCGCGGGGCTCCAGACTCCAAGGTGGAGAACACATGAACAGCGCTAGGCAATAAATTCATGGGGCTCCGAAAAAAGTGGAGAATGGAGAATTGGCGAACAGCGCTACGCAATAACTTCACTGGGCTCCAGACTCAGAGGTGGAGGACATATGAACAGCGCTAGGCAATAAATTCATGGGGCTCCGGAAAAAAGTGGAGAATGGAGAATTGGCGAACAGCGCTACGCAATAACTTCGCGGGGCTCCAGACTCGAAGGTGGAGGACGCATGAACAGCACTAGGCAATAAATTCATGGGGCTCCGAAAAAAGTGGAGAATGGAGAATTGGCGAATAGCGCTACGCAATAACTTCGCGGGGCTCCAGACTCGAAGGTGGAGGACACATAAACAGCGCTAGGCAATAAATTCATGGGGCTCCGAAAAAAGTGGACAATGGAGAATTGGCGAACAGCGCTACGCAATAACTTCGCGGGGCTCCAGACTTGAAGGTGGAGGACACATGAACAGCACTAGGCAATAAATTCATGGGGCTCTGAAGAAAGTGGAGAATGGAGATTTGGCAAACAGCGCTACGCAATAACTTCGCGGGGCTCCAGACTCGATGGTGGAGGACACATGAACAGCACTAGGCAATAAATTCATGGGGCTAGGAAAAAAGTGGAGAATGGAGAATTGGCGAACAGCACTACGCAATAACTTCGCGGGGCTCCAGACTCGAAGGTGGAGGACACATGAACAGGGCTAGGCAATAAATTCATGGGGCTCCGAAAAAAGTGGAGAATGGAGAATTGGCGAACAGCGCTACGCAATAACTTCGCCGGGCTCCTAACTCGAAGGTGGAGCACACATGAACAGCGCTAGGCAATAAATTCATGGAGCTCCGAAAAAAAAGGAGAATGGAGAATTGGCGAACAAAGCTACGCAATAACTTCGAGGGGCTCCAGACTCGAAGGTGGAGGACACATGAACAACGCTAGGCAATAAATTCATTGGGCTAGGAAAAAAGTGGAGAATGGAGAAATTGCGAACAGCGCTACGCAATAACTTCGCGGGGCTCCAGACTCGAAGGTGGAGGACACATGAACAGCACTAGGCAATAAATTCATGGGGCTCCGAAAAAAGTGGAGAATGGAGAATTGGCGAACAGTGTTACGCAATAACTTTGCGGGGCTCCAGACTCGAAGGTGGACGACACATGAATAGCGCTAGACAATAAATTCCTGGGGCTCCGAAAAAAGTGGAGAATGGAGAATTGGCGAACAGCGCTACGAAATAACTTCGCGGGGCTCCAGACTCGAAGGTGGAGGACACATGAACAGCACTAGGCAATAAATTCATGGGGCTCCGAAAAAAGTGGAGAATGGAGAATTGGCGAACAGCGCTACGCAATAACTTCGCGGGGCTCCAGACTCGAAGGTGGAGGACACATGAACAGCACTAGGCAATAAATTCATGGGGCTCCGAAGAAAGTGGAGAATGGAGATTTGGCAAACAGCGCTACGCAATAACTTCGCGGGGCTCCAGACTCGATGGTGGAGGACACATGAACAGCGCTAGGCAATAAATTCATGGGGCTCCGAAAAAAGTGGAGAATGGAGAATTGGCGAACAACGCTACGCAATAACTTCGCGGGGCTCCAGACTCCAAGGTGGAGAACACATGAACAGCGCTAGGCAATAAATTCATGGGGCTCCGAAAAAAGTGGAGAATGGAGAATTGGCGAACAGCACTACGCAATAACTTCGCGGGGCTCTAGACTCGAAGGTGGAGGACACATGAACAGCGCTAGGCAATAAATTCATGGGGCTCCGAAAAAAGTGGAGAATGGAGAATTGGCGAACAGCGCTACGCAATAACTTCGCGGGGCTCCAGACTTGAAGGTGGAGGACACATGAACAGCACTAGGCAATAAATTCATGGGGCTCCGAAGAAAGTGGAGAATGGAGATTTGGCAAACAGCGCTACGCAAAAACTTCGCGGGGCTCCAGACTCGATGGTGGAGGACACATGAACAGCGCTAGGCAATAAATTCATGGGGCTAGGAAAAAAGTGGAGAATGGAGAATTGGCGAACAGCACTACGCAATAACTTCGCGGGGCTCCAGACTCGAAGGTGGAGGACACATGAACAGCACTAGGCAATAAATTCATGGGGCTCCGAAAAAAGTGGAGAATGGAGAATTGGCGAACAGCGCTACGCAATAACTTCGCGGGGCTCCAGACTTGAAGGTGGAGAACACATGAACAGCGCTAGGCAATAAATTCATGGGGCTCCGAAAAAAGTGGAGAATGGAGAATTGGCGAACAGCGCTACGCAATAACTTCACTGGGCTCCAGACTCAGAGGTGGAGGACAGATGAACAGCGCTAGGCAATAAATTCATGGGGCTCCGGAAAAAAGTGGAGAATGGAGAATTGGCGAACAGCGCTACGCAATAACTTCGCGGGGCTCAAGACTCGAAGGTGGAGCACACATGAACAGCGCTAGGAAATAAATTCATGGGGCTCCAAAAAAAATGGGGAATGGAGAATTGGCGAACAGCGCTACGCAATAACTTCGCGGGGCTCCAGACTCGATGGTGGAGGACACATGAACAGCGCTAGGCAATAAATTCATGGGGCTAGGAAAAAAGTGGAGAATGGAGAATTGGCGAACAGCACTACGCAATAACTTCGCGGGGCTCCAGACTCGAAGGTGGAGGACACATGAACAGAGCTAGGCAATAAATTCATGGGACTCCGAAAAAAGTGGAGAATGGAGAATTGGCGAACAGCGCTACGCAATAACTTCGCGGGGCTCCAGACTCGAAGGTGGAGGACACATGAACAGAGCTAGGCAATAAATTCATGGGACTCCGAAAAAAGTGGAGAATGGAGAATTGGCGAACAGCGCTACGCAATAACTTCGCGGGGCTCCAGACTCGAAGGTGGAGGACACATGAACAGCACTAGGCAATAAATTCATGGGGCTCCGAAAAAAGTGGAGAATGAAGATTTGGCGAACAGCGCTACGCAATAACTTCGCGGGGCTCCAGAGTCGAAGGTGGAGGACACATGAACAGCACTAGGCAATAAATTCATGGGGCTCCGAAGAAAGTGGAGAATGGAGATTTGGCAAACAGCGCTACGCAATAAGTTCGCGGGGCTCCAGACTCGATGGTGGAGGACATATGAACAGCGCTAGGCAATAAATTCATGGGGCTAGGAAAAAAGTGGAGAATGGAGAATTGGCGAACAGCACTACGCAATAACTTCGCGGGGCTCCAGACTCGAAGGTGGAGGACACATGAACAGCGCTAGGCAATAAATTCATGGGGCTCCGAAAAAAGTGGAGAATGGAGAATTGGCGAACAGCGCTACACAATAACTTCGCGGGGCTCCAGACTCTAAGGTGGAGAACACATGAACAGCGCTAGGCAATAAATTCATGGGGCTCCGAAAAAAGTGGAGAATGGAGAATTGGCGAACAGCGCTACGCAATAACTTCGCGGGGCTCCAGACTCCAAGGTGGAGAACACATGAACAGCGCTAGGCAATAAATTCATGGGGCTCTGAAAAAAGTGGAGAATGGAGAATTGGCGAACAGCGCTACGCAATAACTTCACTGGTCTCCTAACTCGAAGGTAGAGCACACATGAACAGCGCTACGCAATAAATTCATGGAGCTCCAAAAAAAAAGGAGAATGGAGAATTGGCGAACAACGCTACGCAATAACTTCGCGGGGCTCCAGACTCGAAGGTGGAGGACACATGAACAGCGCTAGGGAATAAATTCATGGGGCTCCGAAAAAAGTGGAGAATGGAGAATTGGCGAACAGCGCTACGCAATAACTTCGCGGGGCGCCAGACTCGAAGGTGGAGGACACATGAACAACGCTAGGCAATAAATTCATGGGGATCCGAAAAAAGTGGAGAATGGAGAATTGGCGAACAGCGCTATGCAATAACTTTGCGGGGCTCCAGACTTGAAGGTGGAGGACACATGAACAGCGCTAGGCAATAAATTCATAGGGCTCCGAAGAAAGTGGAGAATGGAGAATTGGCGAACAACGCTATGCAATAACTTCGCGGGGCTCCAGTCTGGATGGTGGAGGACACATGAACAGCGCTAGGCAATAAATTCATGGGGCTCCGAAAAAAGTGGAGAATGGAGAATTGGCGAATAGTGCTACGCAATAACTTCGCAAGGCTCTAGACTCAATGGTGGAGAACACATGAACAGCGCTAGGCAATAAATTCATGGGGATCCGAAAAAAGTGGAGAATGGAGAATTGGCGAACAGCGCTATGCAATAACTTCGTGGGGCTCCAGACTTGAAGGTGGAGGACACATGAACAGCGCTAGGCAATAAATTCATGGGGCTCCGAAGAAAGTGGAGAATGGAGAATTGGCGAACAACGCTACGCAATAACTTCGCGGGGCTCCAGTCTCGATGGTGGAGGACACATGAACAGCGCTAGACAAAAAATTCATGGGGCTCCGAAAAAAGTGGAGAATGGAGAATTGGCGAATAGCGCTACGCAATAACTTCGCAGGGCTCTAGACTCAATGGTGGAGAACACATGAACAGCGCTAGGCAATAAATTCATCGGGCTCCAAAAAAGTGGAGAATGGAGAATTGGCGAACAGTGCTACGCAATAACTTGGCGGGGCTCCAGACTCGATGGTGGAGGACACATGAACAGCGCTAGGCAATAAATTCATCGGGCTCCAAAAAAAGTGGAGAATGGAGAATTGGCGAACAGCGCTATGCAATAACTTCGCTGGGCTCCAGACTCGTTGGTGGAGGATGAATGAACAGCGCTAGGTAATAAATTCATGGGGCTCTAAAACAAGTGGAGAATGGAGAATTGGCGAACAGTGCTACGCAATAACTTTGCGGGGCTCCAGACTCGATGGTGGAGGAGACATGAACAGCGCTAGACAATAAATTCATGGGGCTCCGAAAAAAGTTTGTTGGCAGGACCAAACGGTCCACCGGTTTTTTCCACCTAATAGGCAAACATGCTTTTTGCAAAGAAAAATAAATCATTCGCGAGAGCACCATATCTTAGAGAAACAATATACTTGTGCCAAGGATAATCTTCCTTGTAACCGAGAATGAAGGGCAGGATGTCAACATTTAGCTTTTAAATGAACATGCAGGGGAAACATCAGGTTAAGCTGAAAATAAATCACTCATAGTGTATAAAACTCACACAGGCAAGTGTTTCACCCTATTCCCAAACCATAACTGCACCATGACTTTTTTGCACACGATTTCCTATCGAATCAGAGATCACACGTACGATCACGGATCAATAGGATTTTCTCGAGGGTAGTGTTTTTGGAGAGGACGCTGGGTGTTTCGGTCTTTTCCTCTTTGTACATGTGGGGTGGGATATCGCCAGTCGAGAATGACTTTGAATGGCAATTCGAAAGGAAGAGACACCAAAAATGGGTTTTCCTTTGCCGACAGTCACTTATCTTGCCGAGAATTTATCTGGTCTGAAGATTTTCCATTCCCTTTCTTTCATTGATCGAGAATTACTCTGTTTTCCTCCGATCTTTTCCATTTTCACTTCCTTTCGATCTTTGATCGGGAATCCTTCCTTTTCTTTCTTTTGTTCTTTTCTTTATTTTCATATTTTTCTTTTTCTTTCTTTCCATTTCTTCCTTTTTGAAATTCTGATACCAATGACAGATGTCGTACCGGATGTCACGACATCACGCTTCAGAACATGCAGATTATATTTGACAGTATGAACAGAATAAGCAAGCAAATAACACAAGAGAATTGTTAACCCAGTTCGGTGCAACGTCACCTACATCTGGGGGCTACCAAGCCAGGGAGGAAATCCACTAAAATAGAGTTAGTTCGAAGATCTAACAGCCACTGTTTACAACCTTCTCACCTAACCACTACCCGTGCAACCTCTACCTAAGAGCCACTCTTAGATATGAGAACCCCTCTCACTCCCTCTCAATCACTCTCCCGTGTTTACAATTAAATCAAAGACACACCAGAGATTGCTCTCTGAACATTAGAGATCAACTCTACACACTCAGGTCCAACACTTGATGTTAGGGTAACATCAAGGTGGCTCACAAAACACTCAAGTCCCAAAACTCACAAAATAACTCTTCAATCCCGGACTTGGTAGAAAACTCGTGCAGCCTTCATGTTTATATAGCAGTGTGCGTATCTGGGCTGCAACAACTTGCGCTGGATGAGATCTATCATTTTCCTGAAAATCTGCACTTAAAGATCTAAAAGATAAAGCTTGATCTTTTAGTTTTTTATCTTTAATCTTTAATCCCTGAACGAACTATTCAAGTTTGTAATTCGAACTTTAATTATCTTTTAATTCGTTCCTAAAGATAGATCGCCAAATCTGTTGCTAACTGCACATTAATCTGTTAAAGATATAACAGATTTATGTGTCCAGTATTTTCGGGCAAGATGTCCTGGACATCGTATCCGACATCGTGGATCCTGCAGCTTCAATTCTTCATTTGACATTTTATCTTGCCTTGTGCATTGTGCAGCCCAATCTGATTCCTTGACATAACGTTGGATATCTTGTGCAGCAACTCCAGCTTTCCTTCAATGTCTAAGTGCTTATGTTTTAACAAAATTTTAGCCAATCTTTTAAAGCTCAGTAAAGCTCAGCACTAACAATCTCCCCCTTTGGCAAATTTTGTCTAAAACATACTTAGACACTTCCTGAGCAGGTACGAGCAGTTATGCAAGTGGGATCAGCAACTTTCATTATCAGAGTAATCAAGCACAGCGGTATCTGTAGTGGCGACAACAAAATTCTGCAAGTTGCAAGTCGTTTCCAGGATGTCAAGACATCTCACGTGACATCAGCTTTCTGCTCCCCCTGTCTCCATGCTCTTACTGCAGCATCTTCTAACAACTACTAGTAGTTACAGTAGCTTACATCAGTCATCATCAGCAACAGCAGTCTCCCCCTCAAAATCATATACATACAACTCCCCCTCAACATCATGAATCATGCATAATACTACTATTTCATACATAGTATCTTACTACTCAAAATCACAAAAATCATGCATAATACTATTACTCCCCCTTTTTAGACAGAATTTGACAAAAGTAGAATGCATGCAAATATTACAGACCAATAGCAATCAATTGTTCAAAGGGACATGCCCCTATAGCTAGTAAAAAGCAAAAATAAAGGTCTGATGGTCATGGGGTGGCATCATCATCATCTGATTCTGTATCCTCTGCTGCATCTTCTTCTTCCTCAGCGGCTTCTTCTTCTTCCTCAGCTGCTTCTTCTTCTTCCTCAGCTGCTTCACCATTATCAATGCCACTGTCTGAGAGTCTTTTGATCAGGCGTTCCAGCTCCAATTTCTTCTCTGTGGTGGCTTTGATGGTTGCTTCCAGCACCTTGCATGTGTCCTTGAGTTCAGCAATCAAAGCATCCTTGGACACAGCACCTGAAGCAGCAGCTTTCCCTGATGTCGAGACAATGTCTGGGACATGTGTCCCCTCAAACAGTTTGTAATGCAGGGACAGAGCCGATTCTCTCTTCATCACAGAGTCAATGTTGTTTAAAATATTGGGATGTTGACTCAACATAATGCCACACAATACAGTTGGGAAGGCAATGGGTAATTTGACAGCAAAAGATTCTGAATGCTTAACAGTTTGGTCAAAAATATAGTTTCCAAAATTAAATTTGGACTTGGTTCCAACAGCATACAGAAATTTACCCAAACCTGTGGCAACAGTGGAAGTATGATTGGTGGGTACCCAGTTTGCAGCGCCAATCCTATGCAGGATTGCATACTTCACACTTAGCTTCCCTGCAGAAAGCTTCCCTTTCTTTGGCCAATGCTGGACTTGTTTGGCAGTGATTTCCTTGGCAATTTGATGCTCAGAAACAGCAATATCCACCACTCCTTCAGTTGGTCTGCCCAGGTATTTGTTGATTACAGCAGGGGAGAATCTCACACATTTTCCTCTGACAAACACTTTCTGATAATCATCACTCTTTCTGTTTGTTATGTCAGAGGGAATGTTGACAATGAATTCCCTGACTAGGCTTTCATAGCAATCTCCCAACTTGGTGACAGTTTTCAGCAGTCCAGCAGCCTTGATGAGGTCCATGATCTCCTTGCAATCCAAAGCATCTCTTCCCAGTTCTCTTTCTAAGGCAAGTCTGCGTTGATATACAAATTTCCACCTTTCAACATTGCCAATGGAGTGGAATGAGATGTTGTCCAATGGTGCATCAGGGACATTTCCAGGCACCTTCTTCCCTGATTTCTTGGCCCTCTTGATGTCGGGAACATCTAGTTCGACATCATCATCAGAGTCAGATGATGAAATTTCTTTCCTCTTCTTGGAAGGGATTGCAACTTTGCTCCATCTGGATGTGGTAGGAGTGATTGGAGTGCTCTTCTTCTGTGCCATAGTTTTGATTCGTCCAGACCTAGTAATGGGGGTTTTTCCCTTTCTGCTTTGTAATCTTTCTGCAATGCCAGGTGCCAACTTGTTGGCAATGGGTTCCTCATCAGATTCTACTTCTTCTAGGTCAATGAGGTCACCTGGAGCAGGTTCTGGTGCCCTTGGTGCAGGGGTCTCCTCTGTGGCTTGATCCTCTTCCTCTGTTGATTCCTCTTTACTGGATGAAGAGAAGACTTCAGCATTTGGGGTGGAAGATGTTGGAACATCTTTATCAGCATCAGGGACAGAAGCATTTTTCAGAATGCTACTCACAATACTGCGGATCTTCTTATCCATCTCCGTGTCTACTTCCCTAGGACTTGTTGCAAGGCTAGGGTTTTCAGAAATCTTCACTCCCTGTTGTCTTTTGGGGACCAGTTTCTCAGGAATAGGGGCTTGACCAGGAATCATTTGTATGGGTTGGATATTGAATTCAGGTTGTTCCTGGTTTGATGGTGCTTTGGTGGATGATGGAGATGATGGTACAGAGGGTGAACCAGGAGATGAAGTTTCTTTTGGTGAGGTAGCCATGGAGAAGCAGAGCCTTTGGAGTGGTTTCGTGAATCTCTGAGAGGTGTTGGGGAATGCTGATGAAAACGAGATTACCACGAAAATATGAGTTTGAATGAGGAATGTAGAGGGTCGTGTGAAGCAACGGTCGAATTTGTTTTGGCCCAGTAGTGAACGCGCTATTAACGTTTGAGCACGTTCAGATAAAAGTAATTGCTATAAATCCTCTAGCAGACAAATGCCCAGCTTGCCCCTCAGTTTTTCAAACTGATTTGCATCCAATGCCTTTGTGAAAATATCTGCTATTTGTTCCTCAGTGTCAACATGCTTCAGTGTGATAACTTTATCATCAACAAGATCTCTAATATAGTGATGTCTAATGTCAATGTGCTTGGTTCTGCTGTGTTGAACAGGATTTTTAGAAATATTAATAGCACTCAAGTTGTCACAGTACAATGTCATGACATCTTGTTCGACATTGTACTCCTTCAGCATCTGCTTCATCCAAACTAGTTGTGAACAGCTGCTTCCTGCTGCAATATACTCTGCTTCAGCAGTAGATAGGGACACGCAGTTTTGCTTCTTGCTGAACCATGAAATAAGATTGTTTCCCAAATAGAAACATCCACCAGAAGTGCTTTTTCTGTCATCTGCACTTCCAGCCCAATCAGCATCACAATACCCAACCAGCATTGAACCTGAACAATGACAGTACATAATCCCATAGTCACTGGTGCCATTTACATATTTCAGAATTCTCTTTACTTGATTCAAGTGACTTATCTTGGGATTGGCTTGATATCTTGCACAAACACCTACTGCAAAGGTGATGTCAGGTCTGCTTGCTGTTAAATATAGTAAGCTCCCAATCATGCTTCTGTACAGACTTTGATCAACACTGGTGCCAGCTTCATCTTTTGACAGCTTCAAGTGAGTAGGTGCTGGTGTTCTTTTATGGCTGGCATTTTCCATCCCAAACTTCTTGACAATGTTCTTTGCATACTTGCTTTGTGAGAGGAATATGGAGTCTTCCATCTGCTTCACTTGGAGTCCCAGAAAATAAGTCAGCTCTCCAACAAGACTCATTTCAAATTCAGATTGCATCTGTTGGACAAAATGTCGAAGCATCTCATTCGACATCCCTCCAAACACAATGTCATCAACATATATCTGTGCTATCATCAAGTTTTCAGCATCTTGTTTGACAAAGAGAGTCTTGTCAATTCCTCCCTTCCTATATCCTTGCTGAGTAAGGAACTCTGTTAGCCTTTCATACCAAGCTCTTGGAGCTTGCTTCAATCCATAGAGAGCCTTCTTGAGCCTGTATACATGATCTGGATGAGTTAGATCTACAAATCCCTTTGGCTGCTCCACATAGGCTTCTTCATTCAGGTATCCATTCAGAAACGCGCTCTTCACATCCATCTGGTACAGCTTGAATTTGAGGATGCAAGCTACACCAAGTAACAATCTGATGGACTCAAGTCTAGCAACAGGGGCGAAAGTTTCATCAAAGTCTACACCTTCAATCTGAGTGTAGCCTTGAGCAACAAGTCTGGCCTTGTTTCTGGTTATAACACCTTCTTCATTGGTTTTGTTCTTGAAGATCCACTTGGTGCCAATCACATTAGTTCCCTCGGGTCTAGGAACTAGCTCCCAAACTTCATTCCTTTTGAATTGCTCCAATTCTTCTTGCATAGCATTGATCCAGAACTCATCAGTCAGTGCCTCTTTCACATTCTTGGGCTCAATTTTGGAGACAAAACATGAATTGGAGACAATCTCAATCTCCCTTGATCTTGTAGTGACTCCTCTGTTTGGATCTCCTATAATCAGCTCCTTGGGGTGCATCTTCTGGATTCTAATGGAGGGACTCTTGTCAGGTTGATTGATGTTTGGTTCATCTGTAGCAGAATCAGAGTTTTCTGCATTTTCTGCACTTTTAGCTGTATCTGCTACATTGTCTCCCGATGTTCTGACATCTTCTTCGACATCCTTCTTTCTTGCTGGAGTTAGATCATCAACAACCACATTGATGGATTCCATCACAGTTCTGGTTCTGGAATTGAATACTCTATATGCTCTGCTGTTTGTAGAGTATCCCAAGAATATTCCTGCATCACTCTTGGGATCCATCTTTCTCCTTTGCTCTCTATCTGCCAAAATGTAACATGGACTTCCAAAGATGTGGAAGTGCTTGACAGTTGGCTTCCTCCCTTTCCAGATTTCATACAGTGTGGTCGGAGTCCCTCTTCTAAGTGTGACTCTGTTGTGGATATAGCATGCTGTGTTCATGGCTTCAGCCCAGAGATTATAGGGAAGTTCTTTGGCATGAAGCATGACCCTAGCAGCTTCCTGCAAAGTCCTGTTTTTCCTTTCAACTATGCCATTTTGTTGTGGTGTAATGGCTGCAGAGAACTCATGAGTGATGCCTTCAGACGTGCAGAATTCAGTAAACTTGCTGTTTTCAAACTCTCTGCCATGGTCACTCCTAATTCTCTTGATGACACAGTCTTTTTCTCTTTGAAGTCTTAGACTCAACTCTTTGAATACTTCAAAGGTGTCTGATTTCTCTCTGATAAAGTTGACCCAGGTAAATCTGGAGAAATCATCCACAACAACATAGGCATACCTCTTTCCTCCAAGGCTTTCAACTTGCATAGGCCCCATCAAGTCCATGTGAAGTAGTTCCAGCACCCTGGAAGTGGTCTGATGTTGAAGCTTCTGGTGGGACATCTTGACTTGCTTTCCAATCTGACATTCACCACAGATTCTGCCTTCTTCTATTTTCAGATTGGGAATGCCTCTAACAGCACCTTTGTCAATGATTTTCTTCATGCCTCTTAAGTGCAGATGTCCAAATCTTTGATGCCATATTTTGACTTCATCTTCTTTGGAGGATAGACATGTGGAGGAGTAACTGGTTTCTTGAGGTGTCCATAGGTAACAGTTGTCCTTTGATCTGCTGCCCTTCATTAGAACTTCACTCTTCTCATTTGTCACCAAGCATTCTGACTTTGTGAAGTTTACATAGAATCCTTCATCACACAACTGACTGATGCTGATCAAGTTTGCAGTCAGTCCCTTCACCAGCAGTACTTTGTTCAGACTAGGAAGTCCATCATGGACTAGCTTTCCCATTCCAGTGATCTTTCCTTTTGAGCCATCTCCAAATGTCACATAGCTAGTGGAGCAGGGTTCAATGTTCACCAGGAATTCTTTAACTCCTGTCATGTGTCTGGAACAGCCGCTATCTAGGTACCAATCTTCCTTAGCTGATGCTCTAAGTGAAGTATGAACAACAAGACTGACAATCTTGTGTTTTGGAACCCACATCATCTTCCTTCTGCTGCTGCTACTTTGAGTTCCATGATGTGGATGGCCATGTAGATGATAGCAAAAGGGCTTTATGTGACCATACCTGCCACAGTAGTGACACCTCCACTTCTTTCTTTTCCTCTTTTTCTGCTGCGTTCCATGATGTCGAGACCGATGTTGTGACATCGTGGCTCCAGTGCTGTTTTTGGCAGGAACAAATTCTGTCATGGTTATTCTGCCAGCAGATTTATGATTAAACCCAAGTCCTCTCTGGTTTCCAACATTCTTCCCAAGCTGTAGCACCTCATCAAGCATATCTGAGCCTTTATTCAGCATCTTTATTGATTTTGTCATGTTTTCCAGTTTAGAGTTTAGAAAACTAACTTCTCCTTTAAGCTCAGAGATCTCCTCTTCATGTGCCTCCTTCTCAGCCTCCAGATTTGCAATGACCTTCTTCAGTTGTGCTTCTTGCTGAAGAATCTTCTCACTTTTGATGCATAGTTTTCTATAGGATATAGCAAGCTCATCAAAAGTGATTTCAATATTACTTGAATCTTCGTCAGATTCAAATCTCCCAGTGAGTGCATTCACATCTCTGTCAGAATCACTTTCTTGTTCACTCTCTGTATCATCAGACCGACATACAGAAAGTCCTTTCCTCTGCTTCTTGAGATGGGTGGGACATTCAGTTTTGATGTGCCCATAGCCTTCACACCCATGGCATTGAATTTCTTTGCTGTGACTGGGCTTTTCATCTGACTTTTTGTGGTGTTCACTACCTTTCCTGATGTTGAAAGGGATGTTCCGGACATGTGGTTTCTGCCTCCTGTCCATTCTGTTCAGCACTTTGTTGAACTGTTTTCCAAGAAGCACAACTGCGTTAGTCAGACCTTCATCAGTATCCAGGTCATACTCATCTTCTTCTCCTTCATCATTGGATACAAACGCCAGGTTCTTGCTTTTCTTTTCAGTCCTATCCGAGAGTCCTAGCTCAAAGGTTTGAAGGGAACCAATGAGTTCATCTACTCTCATGTTGCAAATGTCTTGGGCCTCCTCTATTGCAGTGACTTTCATGTCAAATCTCTTAGGCAAAGATCTGAGGATCTTTCTCACCAGCTTTTCATCTGTCATCCTTTCTCCCAAGGCAGTGCAAGCATTGGCAATTTCAAGAATGTTCATGTGGAAGTCATGAATACACTCTTCCTCCTTCATCTTCAGATTTTCGAATTTTGTAGCCAATAGTTGCAATCTGGACATCTTCACTTTGGAGGTTCCTTCATGAGTGGTTTTCAGGATCTCCCATGCATCCTTGGCCACAGTGCATGTGTTGATCAGTCTGAAGATATTCTTGTCAACTCCATTGAATAGGGCATTCAAGGCTTTGGAGTTTCCAAGTGCCAATTCGTCTTCTTCTTTTGTCCAGTCTTCTTCTGGCTTCAATTCATCAGTGGGCTTTCCTTCTGTGTCCAGCATCTTGGGATGTTCCCAGCCTTTGATGACAGCTTTCCAGGTTCTGCTATCTAGTGATTTGAGGAAGGCCACCATCCTTGCTTTCCAGTATTCATAGTTGGTTCCATCCAGAATTGGTGGTCTGTTCACTGGTCCTCCTTCTTTCTCCATGTTCATCAGAATTTATCTCCCTAGATCTCACTCAGTGATTTCGAGTGCCTGCTCTGATACCAATAGAAATTCTGATACCAATGACAGATGTCGTACCGGATGTCACGACATCACGCTTCAGAACATGCAGATTATATTTGACAGTATGAACAGAATAAGCAAGCAAATAACACAAGAGAATTGTTAACCCAGTTCGGTGCAACGTCACCTACATCTGGGGGCTACCAAGCCAGGGAGGAAATCCACTAAAATAGAGTTAGTTCGAAGATCTAACAGCCACTGTTTACAACCTTCTCACCTAACCACTACCCGTGCAACCTCTACCTAAGAGCCACTCTTAGATATGAGAACCCCTCTCACTCCCTCTCAATCACTCTCCCGTGTTTACAATTAAATCAAAGACACACCAGAGATTGCTCTCTGAACATTAGAGATCAACTCTACACACTCAGGTCCAACACTTGATGTTAGGGTAACATCAAGGTGGCTCACAAAACACTCAAGTCCCAAAACTCACAAAATAACTCTTCAATCCCGGACTTGGTAGAAAACTCGTGCAGCCTTCATGTTTATATAGCAGTGTGCGTATCTGGGCTGCAACAACTTGCGCTGGATGAGATCTATCATTTTCCTGAAAATCTGCACTTAAAGATCTAAAAGATAAAGCTTGATCTTTTAGTTTTTTATCTTTAATCTTTAATCCCTGAACGAACTATTCAAGTTTGTAATTCGAACTTTAATTATCTTTTAATTCGTTCCTAAAGATAGATCGCCAAATCTGTTGCTAACTGCACATTAATCTGTTAAAGATATAACAGATTTATGTGTCCAGTATTTTCGGGCAAGATGTCCTGGACATCGTATCCGACATCGTGGATCCTGCAGCTTCAATTCTTCATTTGACATTTTATCTTGCCTTGTGCATTGTGCAGCCCAATCTGATTCCTTGACATAACGTTGGATATCTTGTGCAGCAACTCCAGCTTTCCTTCAATGTCTAAGTGCTTATGTTTTAACAAAATTTTAGCCAATCTTTTAAAGCTCAGTAAAGCTCAGCACTAACACTTTTCTTTCTTTTCACTTCTCCTTCCCCATCCCTTTCTTTGGGAAATCGGGTTTTAGCATTCTATTCGCTCTCCCTTGAGGAGATTCCGCTGTCCTTTGCTTCGGGGAAGGAATGAGGATTCTTTTTTATAGGCCAAGGTTCAAAAAGGTCTAAGGTTGTGTTTCAATGGGGTCTTTTATCGTGGGAACCCAATCTATATATCTGGGGCGAAACAAATTTGGGTGTCAAGGTGTCGATTTCGGGTCAAACTTCCATATTATTCCATAAGGCACGCGTGACAATGATGATTTGAAAACAACGTGCAAAATTAGTCATGGCTACAGCCAGGTGGGCACTCAAGCATCCTATTTATGGCATTGTGATACTATGGTTGGGAATTTACACAAATAGACCCAATGTTTCCAAATTATGTTCTCCCGTCAGTTCAATGAATTCATCCATTCTTATCTCGGTTATTCCAGAAACTAAACTCTTAGCATCAGTCCCTTGTTCCCAGAGGATACGTTTGCTCTTTACGAATGATTTATACTTCTTAACTATAACATGTCGACCTTCGCGGTCTTTCTTTCTTTTTCCTTTTTGTTTCATTTTTATATATTCACAAAATTATACACCTATGGTCCTCTATGAAGAAATTTTCTTTGTATATCTACACACTTGTACATAACAAACTCTTTCTGTATATGCATTGGAACTCTCTCTCTTCACGTCACATGGTCAAACCCTATTTACATTTAAAGATCCTTTTCGTTTTTCTCCAACGCACACTTATGGTTCATACAAAAGTTTCTTTATATATACTCGTTCACACACACAAGAATCCCTCTACACGTATTTTTTATAAAAACCCTTCTATGCACATTTTCCTTTTTCTTTATATACATAGACATTTTATTCACTACACTTCTCTCCTTTTTTATCATAATTTTGGTTCATTTTATTTTTAGGACGACGTTCCTAAATGAAAAAATTCTACGCGATTCCAGAATTTCTACAAACACTATTGACAACAACGAAACAAGTATTGACGTAACAACTCAAACGATATGTATGTACAAAACAAAAGTCAATCAACATGAAACAAACATTAGTCCCTTAGTCAAACAAAAATAAGATGATATGTAGCAGGAAAAAATGGAAACAACAAAGAAATACAGATCAAGGGATCTCCCAATCACGTGGCTCCGCTCCCTCCTAAGAAATCAAGTAAATCGGTCATCTCCTCGTCCTCGTGGACCTCATCTGCCTCGTCGGGAGCCTCTGCTAGTGCCTCTGCTGGTGCCTCTCCTGCCAGGGCCTCAGGCCAATCTCCGGGCCATGCGACCTCTGCCCTGAACTGATCCGGAGTAGGGCACGGAAAAGAAGCAAAACCCTGGCTCTGCAGGCTGAGGCTCAAATGGTAAAGACAATCATGGGTCTGTACATGCGCCCGGTGGTTGGCCGCCTACTGGCGAACCAAATGCCGTAAATACTGCTCCGTATCAAATGATCCAGTTGGGCTAGCCTGATGAGGTGGTGGCGCGTCTGCGGCCTGCGGAGCATCCCCCTGGGCCTGTCTCTGCGTGCAATACTTCTCAATAAAAGCTCGGGTGATGGGCGGCCGAATCACCTTGCTAGGTGCGACGGGGACTCCGAACGACTGGTAGAGTCCTGTGATCAAAGCAGGAAATCCCAGGGCCCTGTTGGACTTATCCGGGTCCAGAGGGTGCATGGTAGGCGCCATACCTGCAAATAGATAGATGGCATCAGCGATTAACTGAGCCACGTGAATGCTCATCCGTGTCAGGATGGCGTACACCAGCTGACACTTCGGCAAGGGGAGGTCGGAATTATGATCGCTGGGCTGGATGATGCTGAGCAGCAAAGTCATCCAGATCTGAGTCAGGGTGGTCATGTTGTGCGCATGATCCGCACCCGTCTTCCAGCAGCAGTCCGGGCAAAATCCTGCCCCGGTATACATAGCAACTGGGCGATGGCCTCCTCATCAAACCCGTCGGACCGATTCCTCCTCTGGCCATACTCGCATTCCTGGCCCTCCTCCAGCACTAAAGGGTATCCCAGGAGCTGGCTGAGAGCATCCGCATCGAACGAGATCCATTGACCCCTCACCCAGGATCGCATATCTCGCACGCCCTCCTCTGTAGGCCAAGCATTGGCATAAAATTCGACAACTATGTCTGGGTCGAACTTGGCCATGGGGGTAACCAGTGATGCCCACCACCGGTGAACTATCTCATCATGGAAGTCAGTATACTCGTCGTCCCTAAGCTGGACGCGTCGCTCCCGGAGAAATGACCATCCCTTGATGGCCTCGAAGCGCTGCTGGTGCTCAGCGCTCCTAAAATGGCGGCTGTCATATTCGGGAGCGGAACTGGTTCCTTCAGCCGCTTTATCCTTCCTGGATCTCTTTGAGGCAAGCTTCCTTGGGGCCATTTCCTGCGAAAGCCAACATTTGGAAGTTAGTTTTACAAGATAATGCTTATCTTAACGCAAAAAATATCATGCTAATCCCTCTGATTTTAGAACGAACTCATGTAATCTATTTATGCACACGCGTACGTGTGGAATATCCTACCATTTATATCAACATAGAGGCCATCCAACACATTCTAATTGTCACACACATATATGCATTTGAAAAGAACATACATTCTTACGCTCAAGGCATTGCGTCAAAATTCGCACCTAATTTATATCCTAAACATTTGCTATTACAAACTACCTACATATATTTGAAATATATATCATACAAATTTTTATTGTTTCACTCACATTTATTCATATTGGCAAGCTATTTACATTATGCACACACTTGCATTCAAAAGGGAATTTCGTGCTATCATACATTCATTTAGGAAGCGACCTCAATATTCATTCACCCTTTGCAAAGAATTTCATGCCCCTTTTATTTACCTATATATACATACTATTGCAAGGTGTTTTTCATATTACTTAGGTGCAAAGTATCAAACATGGGGCAGCCCAAATTCGAGCAAAAACTCTCACAAGCAAGTCCTAATTTTCATGTTTTTCTAATTCTAAAACCAAAATTTGGATTCCTAGCCATGAGTATGTCTTCTTGCATTGAAGCTAAAAAGTTTGGGTTCCTAAGCTTGAAATTGCATTCGGGCACCTATTTTGAATCTCCTATGCTGTCTCTACATATATAAAACAGTCCTACCATCCCAATTTCGCAAAATCATATTCATATATCATTGGGGCATTTCACCGAGCACTTGGGGGGCGCACGTTTGGACACAAATTGCAAGAGAATGGGGACAATGTGGCATGCCCCATTGCTTCAGAATACAACATAGGCCTAATGCCTTCTCACACAAACCCTCAACTCAACAAAACAAGCATGGATTCAGATGCGAATTGCTTCACGAATTTTGTAAAAAATGAGCAACTAAAGCACCAAAACACATCAATGGAGAGCCAAATAACCAAGGGAAATTGCACTTACTTGTGAGGAGTGAATTAAAGCGTGAAAAGGGAAGCAAAAACTCGACAATGGAAGCTTGGGGGCTGTTGTTCTCGTAGTTCCCGTGAGCTTGGGGGTTTTTGAAGTGAGGGGGAAGAGTTTTGGGTGAAGAAAATGTTCCCCCTCCACCCCTTTTATATTTTCGTACAGGGGTTGCTCGCCCAGGCGAGCTCAGCTCGCCCAGGCAAGCTAACCTGTACTTTTTTTTTTGCGAAACATTAACCATGCCTCCCCCCCTTACGGGTTAGCATTTGCCTACTCGAACCTACTTAAGTTAGAATCAGGCGTCGATTACTTTATTTAAAACAAACAATAGTAATAAAATACTGTGAATTCAAAGGATACTGGGCTGCCATGCAGCGACGTTCTCTGCTTGTCTAGCGCCGGGAAGGGACAACGATCGGCCGTGACCCTATCCTCCATTTGCCTCCATCCCTAAGTACCTGCAAGTAGGAGACAAACAATACGCGGCCAATCGTGACCGGCCATCGTCTTACCTTGGTTGATTTCTGCCATTGACTTGTCTTGACTTCTGACCGTGGCCTGAGACAATTCTACTCCATGCTACCACAAGATATGCATGTGCATGTGCATGTATGCATGTTTCTAATGCGATGATTTTCTTAGTGAAGGCTAGTTAAATTCAATTTTAAATAAACGTTTGGGGCACCCCATGAACCGAGCGAAGAGGGCTCAGGTTATAACAAACTAAAACACAAGGTTTGAAACCAAAGGGAGGACTGAAACCTCGCCCATCTTTTCTTTTCAAAGAAATGAGACAAATACAGTGAATGGGAATCCCTAGAGGAACCCAAGAAGAACGAGAAAAACTCAGAAATAAAAACATGCAACGGTCCTCTCGATTACCCCAGACTTCAAGCGTAATATCGTTTAACTACATCGGAGTTCACGGGCGAGGGCAGCTCCTCGCCATCCATGTGGGTGAGTATCAGAGCACCCCCAGAAAAAGCTCTTTTCACCACGAAAGGTCCTTCATAATTCGGGGCCCACTTGCCTCGATTATCCTTAACAGCGTGGGACATCTTCTTCAGCACGAGGTCCCCCTCGCTGAACTTGCGCGGGCGTACCTTCTTGTCGAATGCGTTCTTTATCCTTCATTGATACAGACGCCCATGGCTCATGGCTGCCAAACGCTTACCTTCAATATGGTTAGGTTGGTCGTAGCGTGCTTGAGCCCATTCTGACTCTTCTAGGCCTGATTCCGCTATTATCCTCTGAGAAGGAACCTCCACCTCAAATGGGAGTACTGCTTCCATCCCATAAACCAAAGAATACGGCGTTGCCCCAGTAGAAGTTCGTACCGAGGTTCTATATCCGTGCAGGGCGAAAGGCAACATCTCATGCCAATCTTTGTATGACACTGTCATCTTCTGAACAATCTTCTTAATATTTTTATTCGCAGCCTCTACAGCCCTATTCATCTTCGGCCGATAAGGGGTGGAGTTATGATGCTGGATCTTGAAATCCTCGCCCATTTCCTGCATCATCTTGTTGTTCAAATTGGTGCCATTGTTAGTAATGATTTTCCTAGGGAGTCCATATCGACAAATCAGCTCCCTCTTGATGAATCTGACTACCACACTCCTCGTGACATTAGTATAAGAAGCCGCTTCGACCCATTTGGTGAAGTAATCTATCGCCACAAGAATGAAGCAGTGACCATTCGACGCTTTGGGTTCGATGGCCCCAATGACATTTATTCCCCACATGGAAAAAGGCCAAGGAGCGGACATAACATTCAGAGGATGTGGCGGAACATTGACATTGTCCACGTATACTTGACATTTATGACACTTCCTTACATTAGCGCAACAATCGCTTTCCATAGTGAGCCAGTAATAACCGGCCCTAAGGATTTTTCTGGCCATAGCATGCCCATTGGCATGTGTCCCAAAGGAACCCTCGTGGATCTCCTCAATCATGAAGTTCACCTCTTTGGCATCTACGCATCGTAGGAGGGTCATGTCGTGGTTCCGTTTGTACAGGATGGTACCACTTACAAAGAAACCAGTAGCCAATCTCCTCAATGTCCTTTTGTCATTGTCAGAAATCCCTGGTGGGTATTCTTTGTTCTCGACATATTGTTTGATGTTGAAATACCACGGTTTCCCATCCCGCTCTTCCTCTATTGCATAACAATATGCCGGCCTGCCCTGAGATTTGAATTCGATGTACGGCAGATCCCCGTGTGGGGCAAGTTGAAACATGGATGCCAGGGTGGCTAATGCATCAGCCATTTGATTCTCTTCCCGAGGTATGTGGTGGAAAGAAATGTCGTCAAAGTACTTGGCTAACCTCAAGATGTGAGTTTGATTGGGTATCAACTTCGGATCCTTAGTTTCCCATTCTCCTTTCAACTGGCGTATCACCAAAGCTGAGTCTCCATACACCTTGAGTAGTTTTACATCAAAATCAATGGTTGCCTGAACCCCGAGGGCGCATGCTTCATACTCGGCCATATTGTTGGTACAATCAAAACCTAGCCTAGCCGTGAAAGGAATACACTGATCATCCGAGGATACAAGGACTGCCCCTACTCCGTGGCCCAAAGTGTTAGATGCCCCATCGAAGCAAAGAATCCACTTGTCTATGTCCTCGTGCGTCCACTTCTCTTCAAACAGGGCCATGATATCTTCATTTGGGAACTCGGGGTGCATCGGCCGATAATCCTGGAGGGGTTGCTGGGCCAAACAATCCGCTAAGGCACTTCCCTTTACCGCCTTTTGGGTGACGTAAACGATATCGAATTCAGATAATAGTACCTGCCACCTAGCGATTCATCCTGTGAGGGCCAGTTTCTCAAAGCGTATTTCACGGGATCCATTTTGGAGATAAGCCACGTGGTATGGCTGAGCATGTACTGCCTAAGCCGATGTGATGCCCATACTAGAGCACAACACGTCCTTTCCAGCATTGAGTAATTCATCTCACATGCGGTAAACTTCTTGCTTAGATAGTAGATGGCTTGCTCCTTTTTCCCAGAATCATCGTGCTGACCCAACACGCACCCCATAGACTTGTCCAACACGGTCTTGTACAGGAAAAGAGGTCTTCCTGTTACAGGTGGCATGAGCACCGGGGGGTTCGCGAGACTCTGTTTGATCTTCTCGAAGGCCTCTTGGCAGTCACTGTTCCACAGGACCGCCTGGTTCTTACGTAATAGCTTGAAAATGGGCTCACAGGTAGGGGTGAGTTGCGAGATAAATCTCGCGATATAATTCAACCTGCCCAAGAACCCCCGAACCTGCTTCTCCATGCGTGGTTCCGGCATTTCAAGGATGGCCTTCACTTTCTCAGGATCTATCTCTATCCCTTTCTGACTTACGATAAATCCTAGCAACTTCCCCGACTTTACCCCGAAGGTGCATTTGGTTGGGTTCAGTTTTAGTTGGTATTTCCGCAACCTTCCAAACAGCTTACGCAGATTGACAAGGTGTTCGTCCTCAGTTCGAGACTTGGCAATCATGTCATCTACATAGACCTCTATTTCCTTATGCATCATATCATGGAACAACGCCACCATGGCATGCTGATAGGTTGCCCCAGCATTTTTCAGCCTGAAGGCCATCACTTTATAGCAGAACGTCCCCCATAGGGTGACGAAAGTGGTCTTCTCTACATCTTCGGGTGCCATCTTTATTTGATTATACCCCGAGAAACCATCCATAAATGAGAAAAGGGCGAACTTGACTGTATTATCTACCAATATATCAATGTGTGGCAGGGGAAAATTGTCTTTAGGACTGGCTCGGTTCAAGTCCCGGTAGTCTACACACATTCGAACCTTGCCGTCCTTTTTTGGGACTGGGACAATGTTGGCCACCCACTCTGGGTACCGAGCTACAGCTAAGAACCCTGCATCAAATTGCTTCCTTACTTCTTCTTTAATTTTTAAAGACATCTCGGGTCTCATTCTTCGTAACTTTTGCTTAACCGGGGAAGACCTAGGATTCAAAGGCAACTTATGCTGCACAATGTCAGAATCCAGACCGGGCATGTCTTGATATGACCACGCAAAGACATCTTGATACTCTTCAAGAAGGGTTATCAAGCCTTGGCGGATAGGCGCGGTCATACCGGTTCCTACCTTTACATCTTGATACCATCAAAGGCTCGCACCACCATCGAGCTCGGTTTTAAACGTGAAGCACTAAAAGGAAGCTTTTCCAAAGTGGTCTTCGGCATTACATTTAAACTCGATCCATTGTCGATAAGCACCTTTGCGACAACATGGTCCATACACTTTACCGACACATGAAGAGCCTTGTTGTGTCCTCTCCCCTCTATGGGAATCTCTTCTTCTGCGAACGCGATATAATTGTTGGTGGTTATATGATTAACGATGCCTTCAAAACCCTCCACTGAGATATCGTGGGCTACATGGGCATCATTGAGGACTTTTATCAACAGCGTACGATGAGGCTCGGAGTTTATGAGTTGTTCAAGCAACAGGATCCTTGCTGGAGTTTTATTCAGTTGCTCGACTACCTTAAACTCGCTTTGTTGGATGAGGCGAAGGAACTCATGGGCCTCTTCCAAAGTCACTGTCTTTCCTTGAAGACCTTCTTTCTTTTCAGCCCCTCTTACCACTGGAGGATCTACTTCTTTCGAGGGGGTGGCTACGTCTGTGGGCTCTTGGACCATGGGCGCTTTCCCCTTGGAGGGAAACTCCGCCGGGTGAGGGGAAGCGAACACTTGACCACTGCGGGTTACGCCACTGAGGCCGATGATGTTGGTCACCTTAGCTGACAGGGAGTCAACTTCGGTTGCAACTCTTTCGCTGAACGCGGGAGGGGTATACTTCCACAGAACGGCCTTATTACTTTGATATGCAAATGGCGTTGGCTTGGGCGCTGTGTGGGGGTATATGGGTGTGGAGCCGGTCCCTTTCCTAGTAAAACATATCACTAGGGCCTTGGGGGTTAGAGGAACCTTCTTCTCTTCCGACTGCATGCAAATTTGTGGTTCTTCCCTCCCTCCTATGGACACTTCAAGCTGCCCGCAATCCATGAGCCGCTGAAGCAATTCTTCTACCGCGAGACAGGTTTCCATGTCGTGCGACTCCCCGAGGTGAAACAAACATTCGTCACTTTCGCCTCCGCCACGGGAGACCATTCATGCCGCTTGCAGCGATTGGTAGATAAAACGTCTGGAAGTAGCCACCTCTCCTAATCTCCTTGCCCGCGATGGCCCACCCTCTTGGATGGCGTTTACGCTAGCCTTTCCATGACTAGCTAGCGAGTTAGTTTTAACATTTGGGCCTTCCTCTTGAAACGATAGCCAGCTGACACTGATTAGGTGCTGCACTTTATACTTGAACGGGCGGCAGGAGTCAATGTTGTGTCCGGGAGCTCCACTATGGTACTCACATTTGGCACCCGAGTCATACCACTTGGGGTAGGGTGGCTAGAAGACCCTCTCGGGTATGGCTACCACCAAATGATTCTCCAATAATGAAGGCCATAATTCGGAGTATGCCATGTGAATAGGAGAGAAGTTATCTTTCGGGAGTGGGCTCTGTGCATTATTATAGCTCGTGCCAGGGGCCGTATTGTTGACTGGCCGGGGCGTGGCTGGAGCTGTGTGTTGGGCCGGCGTTCTCTCTACCGCGGGCGGTCCTTTTACTTGAGTCGGGGGGGAACTCCCGGCTCGGATTGAAAAATTTGGGGGATTGGGCTGGTATGAGCTTTGGATATTTTGTGGTGCTTTCATCCACATCGGGGTGGTGGTGACCGCGTGGGCGTCTCCTTCCTTTTTCCTCGCGCCTACTACTGGGGCTCTTCTGTTGTTGTTGGGGGCCACATTGGAAGCATATTCGAACTTGCCCTTTCATAGTCCGGATTTAATCCTTTCTCCGGCGAAGACGAGATCCGCAAAGTTAGCTGGCATGTAGCCTATCAGCTTTTCATAGTAGAACGTGGGTAACGTATCTACCATAATTGTGATCATCTCCCTCTCCATCATGGGCGGTACGACTTGGGCTGCGAGATCTCTCCATCTTTGGGCATATTCCTTAATGGACTCATGCTCTCGCTTAGTCATACTCTGAAGCTGGTTCCGATCGGGAGCCATATCCGTATTGTACTGGTACTGCCTAATGAAGGCAGTTGCCAAGTCCTTCCATGATCGGATCTGGGAAGCTTACAGATTGGTATACCATGCTACAGCTGCTCCAGCCAAGCTGTCTTGAAAGAAATGGACCAACAACTTTTCTTCCGCAGAATACGCCCCCATTTTTCGGCAATACATCCGAAGATGCCCTTTCGGACATGTTGTCCCTTTGTACTTATCAAAGTCCGGTACTTTGAACTTGGGAGGAATGACGATATTGGGTACGAGACATAAGTATGCTAGATCCGAGAATGGGTAATTGCCGAGGCCCTCGACTGCTCTCAACCTCTCTTCAAGCGCCTCAATCTTTCCCTTATCTTCCACGAAGGGAACAGATTCTTTTACGGGTGTGGGTGAAGCCAGGATATGGCAGACTATGTTTGGTTGGGGTAGTTCATGGGGGGACGGATCTTTGAGGTGGAGCAGGGGACTGAGATGGGTATCTCCTTTCTCATCGTCTTGCTCGGGATAGTCGTCATAAGGTGGGAGTTGCCCCTCGAAAGTAGGGGCTTGGCTTAAATCTTCCGGGGTGGCACGGGGAGTGAAGTCCGGAGGCAAGCCATAGGGGTAAGTGATGAGAATCATGAAACTGGCCTAATACAGGCTAAAGGCCCAAGTGGAGAAGGACGAAGGCCCAAGTGGAGAAGGACAAAGCCCCCGAGTGGAGAAGGATGAAGGCCCAAGTGGAGAAGGATGAAGGCCCAGAGGCAGAGACACTATTAAGACTATTAATTGTTGCTGAAGGCCCAAACTAATTTGAAGGCTCAAGTTAAATAAGTTTTTAGTTATAATTTATTTTTATTCTAATTTTGGCCCAAACTGTTTAGAAGGCCCATGTCTATTTTTATCTTTTTGTTCAGCTACACTATAAGTATTGGTTTTGGTTTTGAATAAAAAGACTTTTGACATTTGATAAAATTGGGTGAGAGTTTCTCTCTGGGTTCCTTGTTGAACCAATTATCAGACTTATCAAGGTAATCCTTGTGGCGTCTACCCAGACTTATCTTCCTTCATTGGAAGTGGCGTCTACCCAGACTTTTCTTCCTTCACCGGAAGTGGCGTCTACCCTGACTTATCTTCCTTCATTGGAAGTGGCGTCTACCCAGACTTATCTTCCTTCACCGGAAGTGGCGTCTACCCAGACTTATCTTCCTTCACCGGAAGTGGCGTCTACCCAGACTTATCTTCCTTCACCGGAAGTGGCGTCTACCCTGACTTATCTTCCTTCACCGGAAGTGGCGTCATCCAAAAACTCTACAGCCTGTATCAAGTGATCCGCCCCGTAAGGTTCACATCAGTAAGCTTGCGGACTATACCTCCGACCAAACACTGCCGTGTTTCTGTCTCGGCCCGGATTTAAGGCGGGCTGCAGCACCGGCTCCGCTTCCCTAACTGTACTGGAGGCGGTTGCCGTGGCTTTATCCTCTATAGTTTTCTGCAGTTTTAACATGACCTTCGAGATGGAAGCCATTTGATCTTTTAAGGCCGATAGATCGACCTTCATCTGTTCCTTCACGCCCTCTTCATTATCCATTTTTCTGGATCGAGTGTTATAGGGGTGCCTTGGTGCTTTCTTAGTTATGATGAAATTCCTAAAGAAATAAACAACGGTGAGTATGCCACCAAAACATGAATATGCAAATGAATGATCGGAGCATTTGGATCCACCCCAAGGTTTTTTAGATAACGTGATAAGTTCAGAACTTCTCATTTTATAAAAAGAACAAAGCTTTCATCTAGCCAAGATTATACAAAGGTGTTACAAGAGAACCTAACGGTTTCTAATTATATGGGCCATCAAATCTATCATGTGTTGACAGTAATTGATTAGCCCATGAATCTCCTCGGGGGCCGTACGCACTTCGGCCATGGCTTTTGCTTTGGCTAATAGACGCGGGAGGTCTTGACTTCTATTCAAGGTCAAGGCGAACCTATCCATCCACATAGTCGCTTCTTGATGCAATGCATCAATCACCCTCCCTCTTGCTTCTTTTTCGGCGTACACTTGTGCAAAATCCTCCGCTAGCTTTTGTTCATGGGTCACAGACTGGTTCAATTCTTCCTTGTACTGCCCTATGATAGCTAGCATGCTTTGTTCCGTGGCTTCCAAGTGTTGGGCCAAACTCTTTTTGGACCTTGCGCAAGCAGCTAACTCTTATTTTAAAATCATGCCATGCACCCGTGACCGGTCTCTTTCCTCTCTTTGGAGCTTGAGCTCATTGTTGCTACCCCACAATGCTCCTCAGAATTTCTCTCGGCCATATTCCTCCTTGCGGGCCCTTTTGGTTTCTTGTTCAAGGGCTCTTGCAGTGGCCGTGTTTTCCTCTTGTAACTCGGTATACTCTTTTCGGATGTGTGTAGCGGCTGATTTGAACTTCTCCTTGGCGAGTCTTGCCTTCCCTAGCTCTAATTTTAGAGCTTGGACTTCTTCATCTTCCTCCGGAGCTTCGAAGTTCTCTTCATTGATAACTTTCAATTTGGAGAGCCAATCTAACCCTCACGTGTGAACTCTTAGCCATCCCTGATAACCATTGATGACGCCATTTTGGATGCCTCTAAGCTCCTTGTCTTTCCTCAACGGACTTCTCCACACCTTGTGGACTCTTTGTATCACCTTGAGACTTTGCGCGCCTAGATCCCTCACAAGGAAAGGCGAGAGACTTTCTTCTGTTGGCGCTCCCCTCATGGGGTACCCTAGTTGTCTTATGGCGAGTGCGGGATTATAATTAATACAACCCCTAGTCCCTATCAATGGAACATTAGGGTAGTCCCCACATGAGAAAAGAACTCCTTCCTTGCCTTCCTTCCAACGAGGAAACCAATTGATTGCGTTGCCTCCTATCCCAGCCAAATGTTGGTCCCAATCGACTCTTCCTTTTTCGGCGCATGAGCGATAACTTTGAAGCGGACACGAGTGTCTTGTGTCTTATTGGAATAGGTGTGAAACCAACCACACACAGAGAGCGGGTAAACAACAGACAATTTGTGCACTGTTTTTCTCACACCTCCGATCAAAGGTGATGAGGACATGACCAAGAGCAAGGGCAAGGATCCACTTGAAGGACTTGGAGGACCTATGACAAGGGCTAGAGCAAGGAAATCCAAGGAAGCTCTTCAACAAGTGCTGTCCATACTGTTTGAATACAAGCCCAAGTTTCAAGGAGAAAAGTCCAAGGTTGTGAGTTGTATCATGGCCCAAATGGAGGAGGACTAAATGACACCACTTTGTTTCAATTTTAGAGTGTTTAGTTTGTCTAAATAATGGCCCAATCCTTGTAAAGTTGGCTGACCAAAAATATGTTTTGGGTTAATCAACTAAAAGGGCTTTAGTTAGGTTTAGTTCAAGTTGTAATAAGGGCCCAATTGGCAACCTAGGCATCAGCCTTTTGGGAGACCAAATGGTGGCTGACTTGTTGGCTGTTGGGGGTGACTTTTGGTTGCCACAATTTCAGTTACACTCAGCCATTAAGTTTTTTTAATTCCCTAGGTTAATGGCATTAAGTTATTTTAATTCTAGGTTAGTGGGTCATTACTAAAATCTGCTGTAAAGCTTCTATATAAGCTGAACCATTTTATCAATAAACACAAGTTGAGTTTTATTCAGAAAATTAGAGTTTATCTCTTTTATCTTAGTGAGAGTGATTCTCCTAAATTCTTGAGTGATTCAAGAACACCCTGGCTGTATCAAAGGACTTTCACAACCTTTGTGTGTTGCCCTCGCTGGAAAGAGTGATTCTTTCCTTCCTATCATCTCCACCCTTGTTCTTTCAAACCACAATTCCAGAAAATCCACCTCTGCCCAAAATTATCTCGTGACCATAACTCCCATTTCACACACTCAAATTAAGTGATTCTTGAGCCTAAATTGAATTTCAAAACGAGACCTTTCACCTCGTTTTGGAATCACCTCATTTGGAGCCCTGTAGCTTCCGTTATTGCCATTTCTATATTTCTGTCCAGCCACCACTTAACCTACGTTTTACCATCCCATTCATCCATTTTATGCCAGAAACCACCTTATTAAGACCCACGAGATTAACCACCTTATTTTCCATCCTTTCCTTAATCAATTTCCGCATTTTCCATCAAGGTTTAATCCTAGACGATCCTAAGTCAGCCCTTGTGCCATGAGGGTTCATATCATTTGGTATCAGAGCTCCGGTTCTAGGATCAACACTTCCTTTGCTGGAAATATTGGGTAACATCCTTCTTTATTCTCTTTGCCATTTATATTACCTTCTTATTCATATATATTTTTTTTAGGCTGAACCATTGCAAAAGTTAAGCCTTTTGATCTCTTTGTTATAAAAAAAAAAAAAGAAGCAGAATTTCGTATAATCAAAATTAAAAAAAAAAAAAAAATTGGGCTGAATGGTTCATGCTTGAAGAACTTTTAAAAAAAAATCTCTTTAAGGTAATATATTGGTTGCATGAAGGATTGTTACTTGAATTCCTAAATTCTGAATTTTATTTCCTTCATTTGTGCCTAAAAACATTGTTAGCATTTTTCTTGGTTCCTTGTCTCTCTAGCCTTACCTTACACATATTGGTGAATTGTTCTTTGTTGTGGCCATAATCTCTTGAATTACCTAAGAACTCAAGGGGAATTAGAGTGGTAAAAGGCAAGAGTGTTTCATTAGAGAAAAGCCATAATTGTGTGATACACTTGAGTGGGTGAGGTATTCAAACAGCAACTATAATTGTCTTGTTACGTTTGATTTGTTTGTTTGAGATGTCAGGTACTAATCCTAATGATGGAGTGGGGCTTTCGCAATTCCAAATGCAAGCTTTGATGCAACATTTGGAGAGGTTAATGAAACAACGAGATGATGCGCTCCATGAGAGGTTGGATCAAATGGAGAATAGAGATCATAATGAAGAAGAAAGGAGGAGAAGAGGGAATGATGGTGTTCCTAGACAAAACCGAATTGATGGTATTAAACTCAACATTCCTCCATTTAAAGGAAAGAATGATCCGGAGGCCTACGTTGAGTGGGAGATGAAAATAGAGCATGTTTTCTCATGCAACAACTATGAGGAGGACCAGAAGGTGAAGCTTGCCGCCACGGAGTTTTCCGACTATGCTCTTGTGTGGTGGAACAAGCTACAAAAGGAGAGAGCAAGAAATGAAGAGCCAATGGTTGATACATGGACGGAGATGAAAAAGATCATGAGGAAGCGGTATGTTCCGGCTAGTTACTCAAGGGACTTGAAATTCAAGCTCCAAAAACTAACCCAAGGCAACAAGGGGGTTGGGGAGTATTTCAAGGAAATGGATGTGCTCATGATTCAAGCAAATATTGAAGAAGATGAGGAGGTAACTATGGCTCGATTTCTTAATGGTTTGACTAATGATATCCGTGATATTGTTGAGCTGCAGGAGTTTGTTGAAATGGATGATTTGCTTCACAAAGCAATCCAAGTGGAGCAACAATTAAAAAGGAAGGGAGTGGCTAAGAGGAGTTTTACCAACTTTGGTTCTTCTAGTTGGAAAGACAAAGGTAAGAAAGATGGGGCTGCTACTTCTAGTAGTTCCTCACCTATCCCATCAAAAACTCGCTCAAAGTCCCAAGAGGAACCCTCTAAAAGGAGTAGAGATGTGAAGTGTTTCAAGTGCCAAGGCCTAGGACACTATGCTTATGAGTGCCCTAACAAAAGGTCCATGGTTCTTAGAGATGGAGAATATATAAGTGAATCCGATGTTGAAGAAGAAGAGGAGAGTGAGTACGTAGAAGAAGAGGAGACTCCGGAGGGAGATTTGTTGATGATTAGGCAGTTACTTGGTGGTCAATTGAAGCATGAGGAGGAGAGCCAAAGAGAAAGTATCTTTCACACTAGATGTTTAATCAATGGCAAGGTGTGCATGGTGATCATTGATGGAGGTAGTTGCACCAATGTGGCTAGTGCTAGATTAGTGTCAAAGCTAAATTTAGCTACTAAACCACATCCTAGGCCATACAAACTTCAATGGCTTAGTAAGGATGGGGAGGTGCAAGTGAGGCAGCAAGTGGAAGTGGACGTTTCCATTGGGAAATACAATGATAAGGTACTTTGTGATGTTGTTCCTATGGAGGCCAGTCACTTACTTTTGGGGAGACCATGGCAATTTGATAAAAGAGCCAATCATGACGGTTACACCAACAAGATCTCTTTCATGCACCAAGACAAAAAGATTGTGCTCAAGCCATTGAGTCCACAAGAAGTGTGTGAGGATCAAAAGAAAATGAGAGAAAAACTTCTTCAAGAGAAAAAAGAAAAAGAAAAAGAAAAAGTGAGCAAAACACTTGAGAGTGAGAAAAAGAGGGAAACACTTGAGAGGAAAAAGAGTGAACAAAAGAAGAGTGAAACACTTGAAGTGAGGGAGAGCTATTTAGCCACAAAAAGTGAGGTCAAGAGGTTGTTTCGTGCTAAACAGTCACTATATATCTTGTTTTGCAAAAATCAGATTTTGACCACTAACACTTTTGATGATTTTGAAGTTGTTTATGGTTTTAACCCACTAACTCCTCTTGATCTTTTGCCTATGCGTAATGTTTCTGTCTTTAAGCATAAAGAAGTTCAAGCAAAGGCGGACTATGTGAAGAAGCTTCATGGGAGAGTCAAAGATCAAATTGAGAGGAAAAATAAAAGCTATGCTAAACAAGCCAACAAAGGAAGAAAGAAGGTTGTCTTCGAACCCGGAGATTGGGTTTGGGTGCACATGAGAAAAGAAAGGTTTCCGGAACAAAGGAAATCAAAGCTTCAACCAAGGGGAGATGGACCATTTCAAGTGCTAGAAAGAATCAATGACAATGCTTACAAAGTTGAGCTGCCCGGTGAGTATAATGTTAGTTCCACCTTCAATGTCTCTGATTTATCTCTTTTTGATGCAGAAGGAGAATCCGATTTGAGGACAAATCCTTCTCAAGAGGGAGAGAATGATGAGGACATGACCAAGAGCAAGGGCAAGGATCCACTTGAAGGACTTGGAGGACCTATGACAAGGGCTAGAGCAAGGAAATCCAAGGAAGCTCTTCAACAAGTGCTGTCCATACTGTTTGAATACAAGCCCAAGTTTCAAGGAGAAAAGTCCAAGGTTGTGAGTTGTATCATGGCCCAAATGGAGGAGGACTAAATGACACCACTTTGTTTCAATTTTAGAGTGTTTAGTTTGTCTAAATAATGGCCCAATCCTTGTAAAGTTGGCTGACCAAAAATATGTTTTGGGTTAATCAACTAAAAGGGCTTTAGTTAGGTTTAGTTCAAGTTGTAATAAGGGCCCAATTGGCAACCTAGGCATCAGCCTTTTGGGAGACCAAATGGTGGCTGACTTGTTGGCTGTTGGGGGTGACTTTTGGTTGCCACAATTTCAGTTACACTCAGCCATTAAGTTTTTTTAATTCCCTAGGTTAATGGCATTAAGTTATTTTAATTCTAGGTTAGTGGGTCATTACTAAAATCTGCTGTAAAGCTTCTATATAAGCTGAACCATTTTATCAATAAACACAAGTTGAGTTTTATTCAGAAAATTAGAGTTTATCTCTTTTATCTTAGTGAGAGTGATTCTCCTAAATTCTTGAGTGATTCAAGAACACCCTGGCTGTATCAAAGGACTTTCACAACCTTTGTGTGTTGCCCTCGCTGGAAAGAGTGATTCTTTCCTTCCTATCATCTCCACCCTTGTTCTTTCAAACCACAATTCCAGAAAATCCACCTCTGCCCAAAATTATCTCGTGACCATAACTCCCATTTCACACACTCAAATTAAGTGATTCTTGAGCCTAAATTGAATTTCAAAACGAGACCTTTCACCTCGTTTTGGAATCACCTCATTTGGAGCCCTGTAGCTTCCGTTATTGCCATTTCTATATTTCTGTCCAGCCACCACTTAACCTACGTTTTACCATCCCATTCATCCATTTTATGCCAGAAACCACCTTATTAAGACCCACGAGATTAACCACCTTATTTTCCATCCTTTCCTTAATCAATTTCCGCATTTTCCATCAAGGTTTAATCCTAGACGATCCTAAGTCAGCCCTTGTGCCATGAGGGTTCATATCAAAAGGTGTCAAACAAATCTGCCAAGATAGCCACCACTGGACTCTCCTTGCTATGGTGATATGCGAGGAAAGCATCAATGGCATCTAAGTCCACCAAACCGTCAACGTTCGGAAAGAGGACAACCCCAAAAATCAACAAAGCTAATATATCCGCAAACGGGCCCCACTTCTCTTGGCTCGCCATATCCCTTGCCTTGCCTTCCAAGTATTTCCGAGGCAGGCCCACTACGCCGTTCCGAGTTTGCTTCATGCGATCCATCTCTTTTGCCGAATCTCCAACCACAGTCGCAATCTTGCTCAAGGAGGGAAGAAACCCGGAGAAAAGATACGGTTTTCTCCCCCCAAGAGGGCATCCTAATATTTCCTCAAACTCTTCAATAGTCGGTACCATTTGGAAGTCCCCAAACGTGAAACACCTCAACGGCTGGTCATAGTATTGGGCGAGGGATATGACAGCTTCCGTAAATACCTCCGCTGCGGTCAAATCTAGAATCTTCCCGTACACTTTGCGGAAGGCTTGCCTTTGGAGAGGTCCCATCAATCGTCCCAATTCCTTGAGGCTAGTGACATCTAGACTTTTAACCTTGACTTGATAAAACCTTTTGCCGTTTTGATTTGTCCCCATCATTTACCTAAAAAAGGGGTGGATCAAGACTCCGACATGAATGATGCAATGCGTATGCATGAAACGGAAAGAAAACAACACAAATGGGTAATTCACACATACGAGACCGCAGAGATCCAATTTTAATGCTACGTTTAGGGCATGATGGCGCCTCAACGTAGTATTAAAAAGGTTACGCATTACTCTGAAGAAACCAAACATCACTAGCAAAACTATAAACTAGTGCTATTTATCAAAAGATGCATGAGAACAAATGGCACGGAGCGTGTTTGCTCTTTGCCCCTATTTTGGGAACCTATAGGACAATATCTAGGGGTCCCTAATAACTACTCCCCAACAATTCATAACTCACACGACTGTTTTCTAGAGGTATCATCACTCAAGATAATAATATTGTTGCGGTATGGAATACCAGCGACAACACATTATAAAGAGAGAAAGCTCTAGACGAGGTTTCACTATTATCAAGCAAGTCGGAGACCTAGCATGATTATAGATTCACCTCCACTCCTTAAATTCCCATGAACCCGGGTGTAGGGCCCCCTTTTTTACTCAAACCCGTGGGTGCTTAGAATGCAGTGTAAAGAATGCGAAATAGACAACAATTATTTACATTTTACACAGTTCAACAAATGCACACACGAAGTTTCACAAATCCACAATTCCTTAAAATAGGCCTAACTCACAAAAATAGTCCCCAGTGGAGTCTCCAACTGTTGCAACGTGCCCTTTTGCGGGCGTGCGAGGCGAGGCTCACGGGTGCGCTTTCCAAAGGAGGAAAGAGCGCGGAGTCGCCACCAACGTTTATTTGTGGAAAACGTCAGAAAAACCGAAGGAAACCAGTCAAAATGAAAATTCTAAGTTCGGGAGTTGTATTTACGTTTGAGGAAGGTATTAGCACCTCTTACGTTTGTCTCGAAGGACAACAACCTATTTTTTAGAATTGTGGAAATTGTATTACCTTAACTTTTATTTCTTTTTATTTTTTGAGGTCGACAAAAGCGGGGCTTTTGCTCCTACGTACCCTCCGTCAAAGAGGAAATCAGACCTACGTAGTTCTTTCTTAAGAGTGAATCAAGCGATTCTTTTGACTTGAAAGGTGATCATTTTAAGGCGTTGGACCTTAAAAATGATCCATTTACGTGGTAAGGAAAAACTGAAATGATAAACTTTCAAACTCTTTTTAGTGACCTTTTTGTGGACGAGCTTGACTAGGCGAGTTGGTTTTAGCCTTAGTTTCACTTTAGTTATTAGTCAATCCAATTAAGAATGAGAAATCCCAAAGAGAAAACGTCCGATTGATTTTTTCGCTTCATTTTACTAAAAGATATTTTTTATTATTATATTATTATTTTACCTCTTTTTTGATTTCCAACGTGGTTACGGCACGATCGAACGGTCGGAATTCATTTTAACCGAAATTAACGGATGATACAATTCAAATGATCGGTGGAAATTTATTTTATTTTTTTATTAGGCGAGAAATGACTTAAATAAATGATTGAAGCACGTCAAAAGGGGGTATAGAAAGCGAATGAAAACGAGAATAAAAATACATGAAACAAAATATGGACCACCATGGGTACATAGAATGAATTGAAAAGCTCGGTTTGGGGTACTTACCAGTTGAAGACTGAAGAAAACGAAGAACGAACGATGAATGTCGAAGAACGGCTGAAAATCTTCGCATAATTACTCACGGAAATGTTACGAAAACGTTACGGAAGCGCCTCGGCTTGGATTTTCTTCACGGAAACAATTTTCCTCAGCAATTTCGAGAGAATAAGAAGTGCCAAGAAGGCTGAACCCCTTCCCTCTTCACTCCTCCCCCTATTTATAGCAAAATAGGGGTGGAGCTTGCCACCCAGCTCGCCCAGGCGAGCAAGGTTGCTTCCTCCAGAAGCAACAGCCTTTTGGAGGAAGAATCTGGAAGGCCCAAGTGGGCCTAATTGCTATTTGTACCCCCCTTTTTACTGAATGCACCCCCTTTACCTTTTTTGGTAATTCTTTTTCCGTAACGTTATGAAACTTTACGAATTTCATAACGATACTTATTTTCCTTCCGCAAGGTTACGAATCCTTACGAATTATGTATTTACTCTTTTTTTTAGCTTTCGAAGAAGTTACGAAAACTCACGGATTGCAAAAAACACCTCCTTTCGATTTCCGTCACATTACGGAATTTTCACGGATCGCGTAAGCCTGCTTCCTTTTTATTTTCGGCACGTCTCGGGACTTCACATATTGTGCAACAAAGGGTGCCTAGTATCTCGAAGCGGCCAATCAAAGGTTGTATATCATCAAATAATAATCCCCGCACGAAATTAGGGTATGACAATAGATATGCAAAACATGCAGTTTCTACAAGAGACCAGAGCCTCAATTCAGAGCTTAACTAATCAGATGGGACAATTGGCTACACAATTAAATCAACAACAGTCCCAGAATTCTGACACATTACCTTCTCATTCTATCTAGAATCCTAAAAATGTGAGTGCCATTGCATTGAGGTCGGGAAAGCAGTGTCAAGGACCTATACCAGTATCCGCGAATGAACCTGCCCAACTTCACTCTACTCCAGAAAAAGATGATGACAAAAATTTAAAGAGTAAGTTACCTAACAATTTCTATGCAGGTGAATCTTCCACTGGTAATTCTGATTTACAAAAGCAGCATATCCCTCTTCCATTCCCTCCAAGAGCAATTTCCAACAAAAAAAATGGAAGAGGCAGAGAAAGAGATCTTGGAAACATTTAGAAAAGTAGAGGTAAACATACCTCAGCTGGATGCAATAAAGCAAATTCCAAGATATGCTAAATTCTTGAAAGAGCTGTGCACTAATAAGCGGAAGCTTAAAGGAAGTGAACGAATTAGCATGGGTAGAAATGTCTCCGCATTGATTGGTAAATCTGTTCCCCAAATCCCTAAAAAATGTAAAGATCCAGGTACATTTAGCATACCTTGTATTATAGGGAACAGTAAGTTTGACAATGCCATGCTAGATTTAGGAGCTTCTGTTAGTGTGATGCCTCTGTCTATTTTTAATTCTCTATCTCTTGGTCTTTTGTAGTCAACTGATGTGGTAATTCATTTAGCTAATAAAAGTGTTGCCTATCCTACTGGTTTCATAGAGGATGTCTTAGTTAGAGTTGGTGAACTAATTTTCCCTGTTGATTTTTCTATTTTGAATATGGAGGAGGGATTTACTAAAGGATCAGTTCCCATCATCCTAGGCAAACCTTTTATGAAAACTGCTAGAACTAAGATAGATGTATATGCAGGCACACTATCTATGGAGTTTGGTGATATAACTGTTCATTTTAATATTCTTGATGCTATGAAACACCCATCTAAAGATCTTTCTGTATTTCGTGCTGAAATAATTGACCATATTGTTGATGAATACATGACTGATCTTCATTCTAATCTACATGCCTGTCACTCTTCATGCATTGAATCTGAATTTGTACTTGATCATACGTCTGAATTTGATGCTGAGAGTGAATCTGAAATTGATATTGATTACATGTCTGGTGATGTTTTACCTCTTGCTATTGATTTTCTAGAGTCAGATAGAACTAACCATGTTTCAGGAAGTACACATTCCTCTGACTTTCTTTATGAGGTTCAGGCTGAGAAACCATCTCTTTCAACCATTATCCAACCGCCCACACCAGAATTGAAGCCTCTGCCATCAAATTTAAAATATGCTTACTTGGATGATAACAAAAGTTTTCCAGTAATTATATCTGCCTCCCTTGCTGATGAGCAAGAGGAGAAGCTGTTATCAATTCTCAAGAAGCATAAGAAGGCTATAGGCTGGACCCTGGCGGACATTCCTGGTATTAGCCCATCCACATGTATGCATTGGATAAATTTAGAGGATGGAGCTAAACCAGTAAGACAACCACAGAGAAGACTCAACCCGGTGATTCTTGATGTAGTGAAGAAGTAGATAACCAAGCTTCTACAAGCTGGAATCATTTATCCTATCTCCGATAGCCAATGGGTGAGTCCTGTCCAGGTAATCCTGAAGAAAACCGGCCTCACCGTGATAAAAAATGAGAATGAGGAGTTGATTCCTACTCGGGTGCAGAACAGTTGGAGAGTCTGCATCGACTATAGGAGGCTGAACCAGGTTACCAAAAAGGACCATTTTCCACTGCCATTCATTGACCAGATGCTTGAACGCCTGGCAGGTAAATCTCACTACTGTTTCCTTGATGGTTTTTCTGGTTATATGTAAATCACTATTGCTCCTGAGGATCAGGAAAATACCACATTCACCTGCTGATGAGAATCATGAAACAGGCCAAATACAGTCTAAAGGCCCAAGTGGAGAAGGACAAAGCCCCCGAGTGGAGAAGGATGAAGGCCCAAGTGGAGAAGGATGAAGGCCCAGAGGAAGAGACACTATCAAGACTATTAATTGATGCTGAAGGCCAAGATTAATTTGAAGGCCCATAATAAATATGTTCTATTTAGTTATAATTTTTATTTATTGTAATTTTGGCCCAAACTGTTTAGAAGGCCCATGTCTATTTTTATCTTTTTGTTTAGCTACACTATAAGTATGGGTTTTTGTTTTGAATAAAAAAAAAAAACTTTTGACATTTGATAAAATTTGGTGAGAGTTTCTCTCTGGGTTCCTTGTTGAACCAATTATCAGACTTATCAAGGTAATCCTTGTGGCGTCTACCCAGACTTATCTTCCTTCATTGGAAGTGGCGTCTACCCAGACTTATCTTCCTTAACCGGAAGTGGCGTCTACCTAGACTTATCTTCCTTCACCGGAAGTGGCGTCTACCCTGACTTATCTTCCTTCACCGGAAGTGGCGTCATCCAAAAACTCTACAGCCTGTATCAAGTGATCCGCCCCGTAAGGTTCACATCATCTGGTATCAGAGCTTCGGCTCTTGATACAGGTTCTATCCTATCCTATCCTATCCTATTTTTTTTTCTTCGTAATTTGTCTAGGTTTGTGTTTTTGTCCTTGTTCTGTTATTTGCGTTCTTGTTCTTGTTCTTGATCTTGTCACGTTCTTGTTCTTGTTTCTTGTGTCTTTCAAACTTTGTGTCAAAAAAAAATAAAATTGTTTGAGTTCTTGTTTCTTGTTCTTGTGCCTATCATATTGTATTCTGTCTTTTGTTCATAACTTTTGTTTCAGCCTATTCGAATTCTGTTTGGGGTAAAAATTGCCTAATTGCTGAATTGCTAAATTGTCAAATTTGCCTAATGATGATTGCCTATTGAACGAATTCTAATAGCTGGACGTCTGAAAAAAAAAAAACAAAAAAAAATAGAGAGAAAAAAAAAAAGAAACGAAAAAAAAAAGAAAGAAAGAAAGAGAAAGAAAGAAAGAAAAAAAGGAAACAGTTGCAAAAAAAAAAAAAAGTTGCAAAAATTTTGAAAAAAAAAAAAAGTGGGTGTTTGATCTTTGAAAACGAAATTGAGGCATTTAGAGGTGTTTTTTTTGAAAGAAAATCGTGGAACAAATCCCCTTATCTAGATTCTCCTCTGAATTCTGAGCGTTTTGATATATAGTGGGCCTCAAACAGACAATCGTAACAAAAGTTATGAGCATTTGAATTTTAGTTGTCATATCTGTTATCTTATCTGTTATCCTATCTGTTATCTTATTTGTTATCATATCTGTTATCCAAATTAAATCTAATTTGTTATCCCAAATCTGATCTATTATCCAAATCAAATCAAATAAAAAAAAATTATCCAAATCAGATTTGTTATCCAAATCTAATCTGTTATCCAAATCAAATCCAATCTGCTATCCAAATCAAGTCCAAGTTGTTATCCCAAATCAAATCTGTTACTCTGATAATTCTATTGTCTTTCCTTTTATTTTATATTACCTTGTGTGTCTAATTCGGTCTATCCAGGAACTTAAGAGGGAGTGAGTGGTAAAAGGCAAGAGTGAAAACATCACACAAAAGTCTATATTGAGAGCATCAAACACGAGTGAACTACCATTAAAGAGAGAAACACGTGAGTAGAGTGTGGTGAGGTCCTGAATTTTTTTTTAATTTACTGCAAAATTCTTTGTTCCTTAATCATGGCAAGAGCTGGTGACAATGGTGGTGTATATCATCAACTGGATGAATCTCAACGCTTATTTCTGGACGCGTGGACTACACAAATGCAACGTTTGTTGACCAAATCTTCCTTGTTTACTCTTAAACCTCTATCCCCTAGAGAAGTGTGTGATGACCAAATCAGAATGAGAGAAAAGAGAGAACAAGAGAAAGAAAATAGTGAGGCTCCACAAAGGAATATGAAAAAGAAGAGTGATACACCCGAGGAAAAGAGTGATACACAAAAGAGAGAGAGTGATAATTCTAATCAGTTAACTATTTATGTTTCTCCTAGTGTTCAACCCTTATTGCAGGAATTTAAAGATGTCTTTTCCAAGGAGATTCCTCATGGACTGCCACCTTCAAGAAGCATAGAACATCAAGTTGATCTCCTTCTAGAAGCTTCATTGCCTAACAAGCCAACTTACAACAGCAAGCCCCAAGAGACTCAGCATAAGGATGCACAGACCAAAGTTGCGTATGTAAAAAAATTGTATGACCAAGTGAAGGTGCAAATTGCAAAGAAGAATGAAAGCTATGCCAAGCAAGCCCAAAAGAAAAGGAAGGAAGTGGTACTTGAACCCGGTGATGATCTTGGACATTTGAGGACAAATGTTTTCCAAGAAGGAGGGAATGATGAGAATCATGAAACAGGCCAAATACAGTCTAAAGGCCCAAGTGGAGAAGGACAAAGCCCCCGAGTGGAGAAGGATGAAGGCCCAAGTGGAGAAGGATGAAGGCCCAGAGGAAGAGACACTATCAAGACTATTAATTGATGCTGAAGGCCAAGATTAATTTGAAGGCCCATAATAAATATGTTCTATTTAGTTATAATTTTTATTTATTGTAATTTTGGCCCAAACTGTTTAGAAGGCCCATGTCTATTTTTATCTTTTTGTTTAGCTACACTATAAGTATGGGTTTTTGTTTTGAATAAAAAAAAAAAACTTTTGACATTTGATAAAATTTGGTGAGAGTTTCTCTCTGGGTTCCTTGTTGAACCAATTATCAGACTTATCAAGGTAATCCTTGTGGCGTCTACCCAGACTTATCTTCCTTCATTGGAAGTGGCGTCTACCCAGACTTATCTTCCTTAACCGGAAGTGGCGTCTACCTAGACTTATCTTCCTTCACCGGAAGTGGCGTCTACCCTGACTTATCTTCCTTCACCGGAAGTGGCGTCATCCAAAAACTCTACAGCCTGTATCAAGTGATCCGCCCCGTAAGGTTCACATCACCTGCCCCTTCAGCACTTTTGCCTATAGGAGGATGCCTTTCGGCCTGTGCAATGCCCCTGGTACCTTCCAGTGGTGCATGATTAGTATTTTTAGTGATTTTTTAGAAAATTGCATAGAGGTGTTTATGGATGATTTCACTGTATATGGATCCTCTTTTGATGTTTGTTTGGATAGTTTGGAAAAGGTTTTGAATAGATGCACTGAAACTAACCTTATTCTAAATTTTTAAAAATGTCATTTTATGGTTGAGCAAGGTATAGTTTTAGGCCACATTATTTCCAATAAGGGCATTGAAGTAGATCCTGCAAAAATTTCTGTTATTTCACAATTGCCTTACCCCTCTTGCGTGAGAGAGGTGCGATCTTTTCTTTGTCATGCAGGATTCTACAGGCGATTTATAAGAGATTTTAGCAAAGTAGCCCTTCCACTATCCAACTTGTTGCAAAAGGAGGTGGAGTTTGACTTCAATGATAAATGCAAAGAGGCTTTTGATTGCCTCAAAAGAGCACTGACTACCACCCCCATTATCCAGGCACCCGACTGGACAACCCCTTTTGAGCTTATGTGTGATGCATCAAATTATGCATTGGGGGTTGTCCTTGTTCAGAAAATTGATAAATTGCCTAGGGGATATATTATGCTTCTAGGACTTTAGATGTTGCCCAAGCGAATTATACTACTACTGAGAAAGAGCTACTAGCCATAGTTTTTGCTCTTGAAAAATTTTGTTCTTATTTGCTTGGCACTCGCATTATTGTTTATACTGACCATGCAGCTCTAAAGTACTTGTTGAAGAAGGCTAATTCAAAGCCTAGGTTGATCCAATGGATGCTCTGGCTCCAAGAGTTTGACTTGGAGATCCGTGATAGGAGCGGAGCACAAAATTTAGTTGTTGATCATTTGAGTCGAATCGAGCGTGTGTCTGATGAGGATTCACCCATTCGGGATGGTTTCCCGGATGATCATTTGTATATATTGTATAGTATTTCTGATTCTCTTTCTACTCCACGGTTTGCTAACATTGTCAATTATTTAGTTGCTTCTGTTTTTCCTCCCTTAGCATCTAAGGCTCAAAAAGATAAAATTAAAAGTGATGCTAAGCATTTTATTTGGGATGACCCCTACTTGTGGAAATTATGCAGTGATCAGGTCATTAGACGGTGCATTCCAGATCATGAGACTGACTCAGTCCTGCAGTTATGTCATTCTTCTGCACCGGGAGGTCATCTAGGTGTTCAAAGGACAGCCTGCAAAGTGCTTGACTGTGGCTTTTATTGGCCCACCATCTTTAAAGATGCGTGGAAGATTTGTAGCACTTGTGAGCAGTGTCAGAGAGCAGGAAGTGCACTTACAAGGCAACAACAAATGCCTCAGCAACCTATGCTATTTTGTGAGGTGTTTGATGTCTGGGGTATAGATTTCATGGGCCCTTTTCCTGTATCTTTTGGTTATGTTTACATTCTCCTTTGATGAGGACATGACCAAGAGCAAGGGCAAGGATCCACTTGAAGGACTTGGAGGACCTATGACAAGGGCTAGAGCAAGGAAATCCAAGGAAGCTCTTCAACAAGTGCTGTCCATACTGTTTGAATACAAGCCCAAGTTTCAAGGAGAAAAGTCCAAGGTTGTGAGTTGTATCATGGCCCAAATGGAGGAGGACTAAATGACACCACTTTGTTTCAATTTTAGAGTGTTTAGTTTGTCTAAATAATGGCCCAATCCTTGTAAAGTTGGCTGACCAAAAATATGTTTTGGGTTAATCAACTAAAAGGGCTTTAGTTAGGTTTAGTTCAAGTTGTAATAAGGGCCCAATTGGCAACCTAGGCATCAGCCTTTTGGGAGACCAAATGGTGGCTGACTTGTTGGCTGTTGGGGGTGACTTTTGGTTGCCACAATTTCAGTTACACTCAGCCATTAAGTTTTTTTAATTCCCTAGGTTAATGGCATTAAGTTATTTTAATTCTAGGTTAGTGGGTCATTACTAAAATCTGCTGTAAAGCTTCTATATAAGCTGAACCATTTTATCAATAAACACAAGTTGAGTTTTATTCAGAAAATTAGAGTTTATCTCTTTTATCTTAGTGAGAGTGATTCTCCTAAATTCTTGAGTGATTCAAGAACACCCTGGCTGTATCAAAGGACTTTCACAACCTTTGTGTGTTGCCCTCGCTGGAAAGAGTGATTCTTTCCTTCCTATCATCTTCACCCTTGTTCTTTCAAACCACAATTCCAGAAAATCAACCTCTGCCCAAAATTATCTCGTGACCATAACTCCCATTTTACACACTCAAATTAAGTGATTCTTGAGCCTAAATTGAATTTCAAAACGAGACCTTTCACCTCGTTTTGGAATCACCTCATTTGGAGCCCTGTAGCTTCCGTTATTGCCATTTCTATATTTCTGTCCAGCCACCACTTAACCTACGTTTTACCATTCCATTCATCCATTTTATGCCAGAAACCACCTTATTAAGACCCACGAAATTAACCACCTTATTTTCCATCCTTTCCTTAATCAATTTCCGCATTTTCCATCAAGGTTTAATCCTAGACGATCCTAAGTCAGCCCTTGTGCCATGAGGGTTCATATCATTTGGTAATCAGAGCTCCGGTTCTAGGATCAACACTTCCTTTGCTGGAAATATTGGGTAACATCCTTCTTTATTCTCTTTGCCATTTATATTACCTTCTTATTCATATATTTTTTTTAGGCTGAACCATTGCAAAAGTTAAGCCTTTTGATCTCTTTGTTATAAAAAAAAAAAAAGAAGCAGAATTTCGTATAATCAAAATTAAAAAAAAAAAAAAAAAAATTGGGCTGAATGGTTCATGCTTGAAGAACTTTTAAAAAAAAATCTCTTTAAGGTAATATATTGGTTGCATGAAGGATTGTTACTTGAATTCCTAAATTCTGAATTTTATTTCCTTCATTTGTGCCTAAAAACATTGTTAGCATTTTTCTTGGTTCCTTGTCTCTCTAGCCTTACCTTACACATATTGGTGAATTGTTCTTTGTTGTGGCCATAATCTCTTGAATTACCTAAGAACTCAAGGGGAATTAGAGTGGTAAAAGGCAAGAGTGTTTCATTAGAGAAAAGCCATAATTGTGTGATACACTTGAGTGGGTGAGGTATTCAAACAGCAACTATAATTGTCTTGTTACGTTTGATTTGTTTGTTTGAGATGTCAGGTACTAATCCTAATGATGGAGTGGGGCTTTCGCAATTCCAAATGCAAGCTTTGATGCAACATTTGGAGAGGTTAATGAAACAACGAGATGATGCGCTCCATGAGAGGTTGGATCAAATGGAGAATAGAGATCATAATGAAGAAGAAAGGAGGAGAAGAGGGAATGATGGTGTTCCTAGACAAAACCGAATTGATGGTATTAAACTCAACATTCCTCCATTTAAAGGAAAGAATGATCCGGAGGCCTACGTTGAGTGGGAGATGAAAATAGAGCATGTTTTCTCATGCAACAACTATGAGGAGGACCAGAAGGTGAAGCTTGCCGCCACGGAGTTTTCCGACTATGCTCTTGTGTGGTGGAACAAGCTACAAAAGGAGAGAGCAAGAAATGAAGAGCCAATGGTTGATACATGGACGGAGATGAAAAAGATCATGAGGAAGCGGTATGTTCCGGCTAGTTACTCAAGGGACTTGAAATTCAAGCTCCAAAAACTAACCCAAGGCAACAAGGGGGTTGGGGAGTATTTCAAGGAAATGGATGTGCTCATGATTCAAGCAAATATTGAAGAAGATGAGGAGGTAACTATGGCTCGATTTCTTAATGGTTTGACTAATGATATCCGTGATATTGTTGAGCTGCAGGAGTTTGTTGAAATGGATGATTTGCTTCACAAAGCAATCCAAGTGGAGCAACAATTAAAAAGGAAGGGAGTGGCTAAGAGGAGTTTTACCAACTTTGGTTCTTCTAGTTGGAAAGACAAAGGTAAGAAAGATGGGGCTGCTACTTCTAGTAGTTCCTCACCTATCCCATCAAAAACTCGCTCAAAGTCCCAAGAGGAACCCTCTAAAAGGAGTAGAGATGTGAAGTGTTTCAAGTGCCAAGGCCTAGGACACTATGCTTATGAGTGCCCTAACAAAAGGTCCATGGTTCTTAGAGATGGAGAATATATAAGTGAATCCGATGTTGAAGAAGAAGAGGAGAGTGAGTACGTAGAAGAAGAGGAGACTCCGGAGGGAGATTTGTTGATGATTAGGCAGTTACTTGGTGGTCAATTGAAGCATGAGGAGGAGAGCCAAAGAGAAAGTATCTTTCACACTAGATGTTTAATCAATGGCAAGGTGTGCATGGTGATCATTGATGGAGGTAGTTGCACCAATGTGGCTAGTGCTAGATTAGTGTCAAAGCTAAATTTAGCTACTAAACCACATCCTAGGCCATACAAACTTCAATGGCTTAGTAAGGATGGGGAGGTGCAAGTGAGGCAGCAAGTGGAAGTGGACGTTTCCATTGGGAAATACAATGATAAGGTACTTTGTGATGTTGTTCCTATGGAGGCCAGTCACTTACTTTTGGGGAGACCATGGCAATTTGATAAAAGAGCCAATCATGACGGTTACACCAACAAGATCTCTTTCATGCACCAAGACAAAAAGATTGTGCTCAAGCCATTGAGTCCACAAGAAGTGTGTGAGGATCAAAAGAAAATGAGAGAAAAACTTCTTCAAGAGAAAAAAGAAAAAGAAAAAGAAAAAGTGAGCAAAACACTTGAGAGTGAGAAAAAGAGGGAAACACTTGAGAGGAAAAAGAGTGAACAAAAGAAGAGTGAAACACTTGAAGTGAGGGAGAGCTATTTAGCCACAAAAAGTGAGGTCAAGAGGTTGTTTCGTGCTAAACAGTCACTATATATCTTGTTTTGCAAAAATCAGATTTTGACCACTAACACTTTTGATGATTTTGAAGTTGTTTATGGTTTTAACCCACTAACTCCTCTTGATCTTTTGCCTATGCGTAATGTTTCTGTCTTTAAGCATAAAGAAGTTCAAGCAAAGGCGGACTATGTGAAGAAGCTTCATGGGAGAGTCAAAGATCAAATTGAGAGGAAAAATAAAAGCTATGCTAAACAAGCCAACAAAGGAAGAAAGAAGGTTGTCTTCGAACCCGGAGATTGGGTTTGGGTGCACATGAGAAAAGAAAGGTTTCCGGAACAAAGGAAATCAAAGCTTCAACCAAGGGGAGATGGACCATTTCAAGTGCTAGAAAGAATCAATGACAATGCTTACAAAGTTGAGCTGCCCGGTGAGTATAATGTTAGTTCCACCTTCAATGTCTCTGATTTATCTCTTTTTGATGCAGAAGGAGAATCCGATTTGAGGACAAATCCTTCTCAAGAGGGAGAGAATGATGAGGACATGACCAAGAGCAAGGGCAAGGATCCACTTGAAGGACTTGGAGGACCTATGACAAGGGCTAGAGCAAGGAAATCCAAGGAAGCTCTTCAACAAGTGCTGTCCATACTGTTTGAATACAAGCCCAAGTTTCAAGGAGAAAAGTCCAAGGTTGTGAGTTGTATCATGGCCCAAATGGAGGAGGACTAAATGACACCACTTTGTTTCAATTTTAGAGTGTTTAGTTTGTCTAAATAATGGCCCAATCCTTGTAAAGTTGGCTGACCAAAAATATGTTTTGGGTTAATCAACTAAAAGGGCTTTAGTTAGGTTTAGTTCAAGTTGTAATAAGGGCCCAATTGGCAACCTAGGCATCAGCCTTTTGGGAGACCAAATGGTGGCTGACTTGTTGGCTGTTGGGGGTGACTTTTGGTTGCCACAATTTCAGTTACACTCAGCCATTAAGTTTTTTTAATTCCCTAGGTTAATGGCATTAAGTTATTTTAATTCTAGGTTAGTGGGTCATTACTAAAATCTGCTGTAAAGCTTCTATATAAGCTGAACCATTTTATCAATAAACACAAGTTGAGTTTTATTCAGAAAATTAGAGTTTATCTCTTTTATCTTAGTGAGAGTGATTCTCCTAAATTCTTGAGTGATTCAAGAACACCCTGGCTGTATCAAAGGACTTTCACAACCTTTGTGTGTTGCCCTCGCTGGAAAGAGTGATTCTTTCCTTCCTATCATCTTCACCCTTGTTCTTTCAAACCACAATTCCAGAAAATCAACCTCTGCCCAAAATTATCTCGTGACCATAACTCCCATTTTACACACTCAAATTAAGTGATTCTTGAGCCTAAATTGAATTTCAAAACGAGACCTTTCACCTCGTTTTGGAATCACCTCATTTGGAGCCCTGTAGCTTCCGTTATTGCCATTTCTATATTTCTGTCCAGCCACCACTTAACCTACGTTTTACCATTCCATTCATCCATTTTATGCCAGAAACCACCTTATTAAGACCCACGAAATTAACCACCTTATTTTCCATCCTTTCCTTAATCAATTTCCGCATTTTCCATCAAGGTTTAATCCTAGACGATCCTAAGTCAGCCCTTGTGCCATGAGGGTTCATATCATTAAATGACACCACTTTGTTGAAGAGCTTCCTTGGATTTCCTTGCTCTAGCCCTTGTCATAGGTCCTCCAAGTCCTTCAAGTGGATCCTTGCCCTTGCTCTTGGTCATGTCCTCATCATCCTTGCAGTTGATTATGTTTCAAAATGGGTGGAAGCCAAGCCCACTAGAACTAATGATGCTAAGGTTGTTGTAGATTTTGTCAGATCTAATCTGTTTTGCAGGTTTGGAGTACCTAAAGCAATCCTTAGTGATCAAGGAACCCATTTTTGCAACAAATCAATGCATGCCTTGCTTAAAAAGTATGGGGTTGTACACAGAGTATCCACACCAGACCACCCCCAAACCAATGGATAGGCAGAAATTTCTAACAGGGAGATCAAGAGAATTTTAGAGAAGATTGTGCAGCCAAGCAGGAAAGATTGGAGTACCAGGCTAGATGATGCTCTTTGGGCACATAGGACTGCCTACAAAGCACCCATAGGAATGTCTCCTTATCGAGTTGTCTTTGGAAAGGCATGTCATCTTCCAGTTGAGATTGAGCACAAAGCATGCTGGGCAGTGAAGACCTGCAACTTCTCTATGGATCAAGCTGGTGAGGAAAGAAATTTGCAACTGAGTGAGTTAGATGAGATCCGCCTAGAAGCGTATGAGAATGCCAAGTTCTACAAAGAAAAGACCAAGAAGTTCCATGATAGCATGATAATTAAGAAGGACTTCATGGTTGGGCAAAAAGTGTTATTGTATAATTCTAAGCTTGGACTCATGAGTGGTAAGTTGAGCTCTAAGTGGATTGGTCCTTTTGTTGTTACTAATGTTTTTCCTTATGGTATAGTTGAGATCAAAAGTGACTCCACAAACAAGAGCTTCAAGGTCAATGGACACCGACTTAAGCCATTCCTCACAAACCCTTCTTTAGTGGACGTAGTGGTGGAAGAGACTTCCTTACTCCACCCTACTCTTCCTCCACCATGACTTAGGGAGTTTTTCTTTTCCTATCTCCTTCTTTACTTTTATTACATTTGTCCGATTCTATTTGATAGTTTAATTGCATTTATTCATTTAATTGTGTTACATTGAGGAAAATGTGTTGTTTAAGTATGGGGGGGGGGGAGTGTTCTTTGGTTTTGGTTTTGCTAGTTTTGTTAGTTTTGTTGGGTTTCTAGTTTAATATTTTAGGTCAATTCTGTTTGCATGTACAACTTCGCATATTTTTCTTTGAATTATAGGATATGTTCAAGAAATGGGTAATTGTTCTGAAAATAAAAGTCTCTTGACATTTTGTGATTTGAAATCCCAATTTTTCCTCTACATGTCATGATAATTTTGAAAGTGATAAGTTTACCTTTGTGAGAATTTGAGCCATCCATCATCATAATCTTTTGGTGTGTTTTTCCCCATTGATTGCTTGCACAATAGCCTTGGCTTGATTCTTGTTGATGCTTCCTAATTCACATGCATATTTGGAAATGATTTAGGCAATTTTGTTCTTATAAGCTTCTAGCCAAATGGACTTACCTTGAATTAATTCCTTCGATAGCCCCTTTGAGCCTATGTTCCCCTTTCTTTGTTTTGAAGCTCATTACAAGCCTTAAGTGAAAAACCATGATATCACCTTACCCTTAAGGAATTTTGGAGCTTTGGAATTGTTTTGGGAATAAGTGTGGGGGGGTATGTTTCATTGGAAGATATGATTTTTGGCCATTCTTAATGTTTTATTTTGGCCATGCTTGATCTATTTATATATTGCCTAGTTCTTGCTTTAATCTTCAAATTCGTACTGTTTAAAAAAATGAAAAAAAAAGAAAGAGAAGAAGAAAAGAAGTGAAGTTGAATAAATGAGGTCTTGTTATGAGGACTTGATTCGAGAGCCTTGGTTGATTTTGTTGATATTAGAGGGTTTGGGTTTACTACTTGTGCTTAATTTTTACTTATTCCCCATTGCTCCTCTATTCCTTTGGGATTTAGCTACTTATTCCATATTTTTTCCCCTACCTTGTCCTTGGACCCATTACAACCTTTAAAGACCTTTTGATCCTCATGTGCATGTGTTTGTCAATTTTAGAATTTTGCCAAGTCTATGTGGTGTTTGTTTTCATGGGTGCTTCGAGAGTAAACAGTAGCCTAGACACTTGAGAGATAGAGTGTATAGCTTGTGAGGCTTTATCACTTTTCATTCTTGAGCTGATTAACTATTTTGCCATGATTGGGTTGCTTGGATGATTTTCATGAATGTCTTGACTCTTTGGATCTCTTCATATTAGATGTTACCCATTCCTTTCATTCCTTGATGTTCATTGAGAAATATGTAAATGTTTTTGTTTGTCTCTCTTTGATATCCTTGGATTTTGTTCTTTATTTCATTTTGTCAGGAGTGCAAAAGGCTAAGTATGGGGGGTTTTGATGTGCCATCATTTTCTCCTATTTCTTAACCCTTTTTGGCACCATTTTAAGTACTGATTAATCTTAATTGTCAAATTAATTAGGCAATTTTATTATTTGGGCCCATTCAGCTAATTTGATGTTTTTAATCTAATTTCAGGAATTAATGAAGCATTGGGCTTGAATCCAGAATTGGGCATTTATTAATGAAGCATTGGGCTTGAAGAGGGCAAACTATTTTATTATACAAAATTTTATCTTATCTAGACTTTATCTTATCTAGATATTATTTAGATTTGATCTTATCTAGATATTATTTCATCTATATCTTATCTTATCTTATCTTATATAGATTTGATTTGATTTTATTTATTTTATGGGCTTGGATTTAAAACAGATTTGTAAGCTTTGGGACTGGAAAACTATATAACAGCACCAAGGTTCTAGTTTAGGCCCCTCTCTTCTCTTTCTCCTTTTCTTTGTTTTTGGAGTGTTAGGCTTCTCTTCTTCTTCTAGACATTTTTTCCTTTTGCAATTCTAGTTTTGACTTTTCATTTTAGCAATAAAATTTTGTTCTTCAATCTATAATTTCGTACTCTATTGATTAATGGAAGGCTAAGTCCCCAGCATTGTTTTCTCTTGAGGATCAAGCACAGTTCTCTTTGAGGTTCTATTATTACTGTTAAATTCTGTTCAGTTTTTCCTCTTCACTAATTACTCTGAATTTGTTGCTATTAATTCATGCATGCTTAGTGCTTGATTAATTGTCTCTGTGCTTAATTTACGTTCATGCTTAATGATCGTTTATGAGTAATTGGTGTATGTGTTGCTTAATCACATAATGAATGCCTTATGTTAAATTTCGCTTAGTAATTTAATTTAGGGTTGGATTAAGTGATTGAACTGAATAAGGATAAACTCTCGTAACCTAGGATAAGAGACTTGCTTGTGAATCAAGAGGAAGCAACGGGTTTTAATTCTGATATTTTCTAATTCACATCTATTCGCTGTTTAATTTACAAAAGCAAACAACCCCCCCCCCCCCATTCGTTACTATTTTCCTACTATATGTTATGAACATTTGGTGTATCATTGCTCGTTGGGAAATGACCTAGGATCACTTCCTAGTTACTGCATTTTAATGTTTATTTGATTTGGGTATGGCCTCGATCAAATTGGTAGAAGCCCAATCCAATTAAATTTTAAAGGGGGAGGTGAGCATTTGCTTACCACACCCCATTGCCACATCATATAGTCACACTTTGTGCATGTCCTTCATGCTTTACATGCCTCATGACACCTAAGCACACTTAGTGGAGAATCTTGAAATTGATCTTGGATTAGTGGGCTGAACCATAACTAAAATTCACTAATCATAATTAGTGAAATTTTGGCTCCATAGTTTGGCTCCACAAATTCAATTTCAAATTCAAGTGAAATTTGAATTGAAATTCAAATTTCCCTCCAATTTTGTGTGACACTTAGGCTATAAATAGAGGTCATGTGTGTGCATTTTTTTTAACTTTGATCATTTGAATATTAAACTTCAGATTTCAGAGCTCTTTTAGAGCACAAAATTTCGTGCTCTTCTCTTCCTCTCCCTTCATTCATCTCCTTCTTCCTCCAAGCTCTTATCCATGGCCTCCTATGGTGGTGAGCTTCTTCTAGACTCATCTTCTCCTTGAAGTGGCATTTCCTCTCTCTCTTCCTTCTCCATTCCGCTGCCATTCATCTTCCAAGAAGCAAAGGAATCCATTGATGAAAAGATCCTAGGCCTACAAGCTCCAGTGGAGCTTACATCATGTGTTATCAAGAGCATCTTCATCTAGGTGATGTTCTTTTGCTTCCTCTATCTTTTTGTTCGGTGAATTCTCTTTAATTCCTTGTATTTCATCTTATTCTCCATGTATATCCTCCATTGTCTTGTGGTTGGTTCTGTTTAGAGTAGATTCAAAAAAAGAAATTGATTAAATCTTAGATCTACACTTGTTCTTGCATTTCTATGGTTCAAATTTTGTAGATCTACTCTTGAATCATGTTTTTGTGTTGATTTTAGGTTCTATCATTTTTCATTCATAATATTCTGGTGCTGAACCTTAGATCTAAATTTTCTTCCAAAATATTGATTGAAAAAAAAACAAAAATCTAAGTGTAAATCACTTAATCCATGTTGTCTTGTTTAGTCATAGCAATTGTCACATTATGTTCTAAGTTTGTGTTGAATTTTTATTTTGTTGATTGAATTCTAGATACATTTGTTCATGTATTCTTGTCATTATTAGCCTATCTTTTGAATTTTGAGTCTAACTCATGCATGTTATTTAGTTCATAACATGTTCTAAATCAATTCCTAGAAGTAGTCTTGTTGTTGAACTCTTTTTTGTTTTCTAAGTTTCCTACATGATGCCTATGATGAAGTTGAGTTGTGGTGCTGAGTTGTGGCTGGATTTGTGAATCAAAATAAGTCTTAAGCTCTCTTGAATTGTGTTATTCAAGATAATTGAGCATAAGCAAACACAAATTGTAACTATCCAAGCCTTAAGCAACATAAACACTACTCTTGATTTCTAGGTTGAAATAGCTGGTGCTAGCAGCTTGAACATATGAACTTGTGTAAATTATTGGGAATTGGTCACTACGTGTTTTGAGCTGAAATTTTTACTGAAGTTTCTAGACATCTGGACCAAAATTATAAAAAAAGAACCAAGCGATTTGGAATAAAGGAAAAAAATAAGAAAAATAACACAAGTTGGCAGAAGAGTCAGTGTCCAGGAAAAAAAAGTGAAAGGAAAGTGTGCTTGTTGTTTTGGCTCAAAATTTGTTCTATAATTGGTGCCTATTTTATACCAATCCTAGTTATGAAATTTAAATTGAAAATTATTGTGAAAACAAGTGCCAAAACTAGAGGTTTCTTGAGTCTTTTCTTTATTTTATTTTTTTTACTCTACTCTAGAGCCATTCTAAGTTTCTCTTTGAGTCCTACCTTGCTTTTATGTGCTTTTCGTTGCTTTAATTGTTGAATCATCCTTGGAAATTTGTCTTGTCAAAAATCTTTTGGTTTAGCTTTCATCTCATTTTTTGGTCTTTGGTTATTGCTTGTCTCTTTGTTTCCTTGTTTGTGAGTTGCCATATAGGGAATTGTAAAGGAGGATTGGTGTCATCCCTTGATGAATTTCAGTCAAGAAGCAAGGGGCCAACCACCTTAAGAGCTATTGGAATAAGAAGCACTCCAAATTGAGTGAAACACAAAAGAGAGAATAGCCACCAAAATTGAGGACTTTTTTTTTTTTTTGTAATTTGTAATTGGCAATTTTCTTTGCTTTCAAACTTTGTAACAAAAAGGCCTTTCATTGGAAGTAAGTTGGGAGCCTCCAATAGGTCACCCTAATTCCATTTGTGTGTAATAATTTTAGGCAATTTTCCCTTAGGATAGTGAGTGTTTTGTTGGGAACCTTAAATGAGGTCATCCAAACACTCTTAGGATCCGCCTTGTTTGTATTTCTTGCACTTTAATTTCTTGCTTACTTCCATAGCTTATTTCCTTTACCCTCCATTGTCAAACCGCCTAGATAGCTTGCCTTTTACCAATTAGTTTTTACCTTATCTTTCACACCTCTTAGTAGTCATGACTCTTGCAAGAGTTTAAGTGAAGAACTTAGCAACTATTATAGAGGGCGCCATAGTTCACATACTAAACATCACTCCCAAAGAAGAGAAAAGGATAGAAGGCCTCAAGAGGTTAACATTAGCCTCCCATATTTCCATGGAGAAGATAATGTTGAGGCCTACTTAGATTGGGAAATGAAGGTTGAATAACTCTTTGCTTGCCATCATATTAGCGAAGAGAGAAAAGTTCCATTGGCTACCCTTAGCTTTCAAGGGTATGCCCTCTATTGGTGGACTTCCCTTGTTAGGGAACGAAGGATTCATGGGGATCCTCCAGTAGAGTATTGGAATGATCTTAAGAGTGCCCTTAGGAAGAGGCACATTCCCTCCTACTATGAAAGGGAGCTTATGGACAAGCTCCAAAGGCTTAGACAAGGGAGTATGAGTGTTGAAGAATATAGACAACAAATGGAACTACTCCTTTTAAGAGCTGGACTTAGGGAGGAGGAAAGAACAAGCATAGCTAGGTTCCTTGGTAGGCTTAATATGGAAGTGAGCGACAAGGTTGAACTCCTTCCATATAAGGACCTAGATGAGCTAGTCCAACTTTGTATAAGAGTGGAGCAACAACTTAAAAGAAAGCCTTCTTCAAAATCTTATGGCTCTCACTCTTATCCAAGGAAGGACCAAGCCCATGGAATTTTAGGGGCTGCACCTTCAAAACCCAAGGAAGATAAGGGTAAGACCATAGTGAAATACACCTCTAAGACTAGTTCCCAAGAAAGGACTAGCAACATTAAATGCTTTAAATGTCTTGGGAGATGTCACATTGCCTCACAATGCCCCACAAAGAAAACCATGATCATGATGGGTCAAGACATTTATAGTAGTCAAGAGGAGACTACTTCTTGTCCTTCCTCTAGTGGAAGTGAAGATGAAGTAAGGGGTGAAGAGTCTAGTGAGGAAGTTTACCCCCATGAAGAAGGTGACCTCTTAATGGTTAGAAGGCTCCTTGGAGGTCAATCTTGTGATCTATCTCAATCCCAAAGAGAGAACATCTTTCATACAAGATGCAAAATTTTAGATAAAACTTGTTCTCTCATTGTGGATAGTGGATTTTGTTGCAATTGTTGTAGCACAAGATTAGTTTCCAAGTTGAACCTCACTATCATTCCCCACCCAAAACCTTATAAACTTCAATTGCTCAATGAGCAAGGGGAAATGATAGTTAAACAACAAGTGAAGGTACCTTTCTCCATTGGGACATATATGGATGAAGTTAATTGTGATATAGTTTGCATGGAGGCAGGACATATTCTTTTAGGAAGGCCGTGACAATTTGATAGGAAGATCATTTACAATGGCCTAACTAATGAGATTACCCTCACCCATCTTGGCACTAAATTTGTGTTGCATCCTCAAACACCTTCACAGGTGGCCAAAGATCAACTAACTATAAAAGATAAAAGGGATGAGGAAGAAAAACTAGAAAAACAAAAGAAAAAGAAGGATAGTAAGGCCTTGTCTTCAAAGGCCAAGGGGAAGGAAAAAGAGGAAAAGGATTCCTCCAAGAAGATTGTTAAGAAGGGAAATCATTTTGCAACAAAAGGTGATATTAAAATAGCACTCCTTCTTAAACAATCTTTCTACCTTCTCCTATCAAGGGAAACATCCCTTAGCACTGCCACAATTCCTACATTTGAGACCTTACCCCCAAAGGTCCAAGAACTCTTACATGAATTTAGTGATATATTTCCCAAAGAGATACCCCCTGGGCTACCTCCTTTAAGGGGAATAGAACACCAAATAGATTTAGTCCCAGGAGCAAGCCTTCCCAATAGGCCAGCCTATAGGACTAACCCTCAGGAGACTAAGGAGATAGAGTCTCAGGTTAAAGAATTGTTGGAGAAGGGTTGGGTCCAAGAGAGCCTAAGCCCATGTGTTGTGCCATTGTTGTTGGTGCCCAAAAAGGATGGTACGTGGAGAATGTGTACAGATTGCAGGGCCATCAACAACATCACTGTAAAGTATAAGCACCCCATTCCTAGACTTGATGATTTGCTTGATGAGTTGTATGGTGCCAATATCTTTTCAAAAATTGATCTTAAAAGTGGGTATCACCAAATCAGGATGAAAAAGGGTGATGAGTGGAAAACCGCTTTCAATTCCAAGTTTGGTTTGTATGAAAGGCTAGTGATGCCTTTTGGGCTCACTAATGCACCAAGCACCTTTATGAGGCTTATGCATCATGTTTTAAGGGATTTCATAGGTAGATTTGTAGTTGTTTATTTTAATGATATTTTAGTGTATAGTAGGAGCCTAGATGATCACTTAGGACATCTCACGCAAGTTCTTTCAGTCCTTAGGAAAAACACCCTCTATGCAAATATAGAGAAGTGTACTTTTTGTGTAGATAATATAGTTTTCTTTGGGTTTGTAGTTGGTAGAAATGGGGTCCAAATGGACCCTGAGAAAATCAAGGCCATCCAAGAATGGCCCACCCCAAAAAGTGTGGGAGATATTAGGAGCTTCCATGGGTTAGCAAGCTTCTATAGAAGGTTCGTTCCTAATTTCTCTACAATTGCATCACCTCTCAATGAGCTAGTGAAGAAGAATGTGGCATTTACCTGGGGTGAAAAACAAGAGCAAGCCTTTGCTTTGCTCAAAGAAAAGCTTACTAAGGCACATGTTCTAGCTCTTCCTGACTTTTCTAAAACTTTTGAGCTAGAATGTGACGCCTTTGGAGTGGGAGTTGGAGCTGTATTGTTACAAGGTGGGCACCCTATTGCTTATTTTAGTGAAAAACTTCATAGTGCCACCCTCAACTACCCCACCTATGATAAAGAGCTTTATGCCTTAATAAGAGCCCTCCAAACTTGGGAACATTACCTTGTTTCCAAGGAATTTGTCATTCACAGTGATCATCAATCACTTAAGTACATTAGAGGGCAAAGCAAGTTAAACAAGAGGCATGCAAAATGGGTAGAGTACCTAGAGCAATTTCCATATGTTATCAAATACAAAAAGGGAACAACAAATGTGGTAGTTAATGCCCTCTCTAGGAGGCACACATTGTTTTGCTCCCTAGGAGCCCAAATTTTAGGATTTGATAATATTAGGGACTTGTATGCTTTAGATGAACATTTCTCTCCCATTTACGAGAGTTGTGGGAAAAAGGCCCAAGATGGATTCTATTTGGCTGAGGGGTATTTGTTCAAAGAGGGAAAGCTTTGCATACCCCAAGGATCCATTAGGAAATTACTTGTGAAAGAGAGGCATGAGGGTGGGCTCATGGGCCACTTTGGGATAGACAAGACCCTTGTCTTACTCAAAGAAAAGTTTTATTGGCTCCATATGAAAAAAGATGTCCATAAGCATTGCACTAGGTGTGTGGCTTGTTTACAAGCCAAGTCTAGCGTGATGCCTTATGGGCTATACACACCCTTACCCATCCCCTCTGCACCTTGGGTAGACATTAGTATGGACTTTGTCCTTGGGCTTCCTAGAACCCAAAGAGGTGTAGACTCTATCTTTGTGGTGGTGGATAGGTTTAGCAAGATGACACACTTTATACCATGCCACAAGGTGGATAATGCTTCCCACATCTCAAAACTCTTTTTTAGGGAAGTTGTGAGACTCCATGGTTTGCCTAGGACCATTGTGTCAGATAGAGATGCTAAGTTCCTTAGCCACTTCTGGAAAACCTTATGGGCTAAGCTAGGAACTAAACTTCTTTTCTCTACCACTTGTCATCCACAAACTGATGGGCAAACAGAGGTAGTGAATAGGTCTTTATCCACCCTTTTAAGGGCTCTTCTGAAAGGTAACCATAAGTCTTGGGATGAGTATCTTCCTCATGTAGAATTTGCCTACAACAGGGGGGTTCATAGAACCACCAAGCAATCCCCTTTTGAGGTTGTCTATGGGTTCAATCCCCTAACACCGTTAGACCTCATTCCCCTCCCACTGGACCCTTCTTTTATACATAAAGAAGGGCAATCTAGGTCATAGGTTGTAAAGAATTTGCATGAGAGGGTTAAGAACCAAATAGAGAACCAAACAAAGGTGTATTCAACTAAAGGCAATAGAGGAAGAAAAAAGCTAGTTCTTAATGACGGTGACTGGGTTTGGATCCATCTTAGGAAGGATAGATTCCCTAGTAAAAGGAAATCCAAGCTTAGCCCTAGAGGGGATGGACCTTTTCAGGTTTTGGAGAGGATCAATAGCAATGCCTATAGGTTGGACCTCCCAGAAGAGTATGGAGTCAGCACCACTTTTAACATTTCTGATTTAATTCCTTTTGCAGGTGGAGCTAATATTGAGGAGGAGGAACTAACAGATTTGAGGTCAAATCCTCTTCAAGGGGAAGGGGATGATGCAATCCTCCCTAGGAAGGGACCAGTCACTAGAGCCATGAGCAAGAGGCTCCAAGAGGATTGGGCTAAAGCTGCTGAAGAAGGCCCTAGGGTTCTCATGAACCTTAGGGTAGATTTCTGAGCCCATGGGCCAAGGTTGGGTCCAATTATCTTTGTACATATTAGACTAGGATGTCATTATATTTGATTCTTATATTTAGGGCTCCATAATGTAGGTAGGGTACCCAAGAAATATAGGATTTTTCAGCCCTTGTATTTTAGGGCACATAGACTAGTTTTTGTATTAGGGGTAGTTTTGTAATTTCACATGCACTAAGTGAATATTTGATGTGTGTGGTTGGAAATAAATTTAATTCAATTGGTAGAAGCCCAATCCAATTAAATTTTAGAGGGGAAGGTGAGCATTCGCTTACCACACCCCATTGCCACATCATATAGTTACACTTTGTGCATGTCCTTCATGCTTTACATGCCTCATGACACCTAAGCACACTTAGTGGAGAATCTTGAAATTGATCTTGGATTAGTGGGTTAAACCATAACTAAAATTCACTAATCATAATTAGTGAAATTTTGGCTCCATAGTTTGGCTCCACAAATTCAATTTGAAATTCAAGTGAAATTTGAATTGAAATTCAAATTTCCCTCCAATTTTGTGTGACACTTAGGCTATAAATAGAGGTCATGTGTGTGCATTTTATTTAACTTTGATCATTTGAATATTAAACTTCAGATTTCAGAGCTCTTTTAGAGCACAAAATTTCATGCTCTTCTCTTCCTCTCCCTTCATTCATCTCCTTCTTCCTCCAAGCTCTTATCCATGGCCTCCTATGGTGGTGAGCTTCTTCTAGACTCATCTTCTCCTTGAAGTGGCATTTCCTCTCTCTCTTCCTTCTCCATTCCGCTGCCATTCATCTTCCAAGAAGCAAAGGAATCCATTGATGAAGAAGATCCTAGGCCTACAAGCTCCAATGGAGCTTACATCACCCTGCTGGTCCTGTCTGCGTCTCAAAATCGGTCTCGTCTCCAGGCCAGGCCATCGTGGCCTTGAACTGTTCGGGGGTAGTCCAAGGGAAAAGACTGGGGTCCTGACTCTGCTGGTGCATGTTGTAATGGTAGCATGTCTTGTTCAGCTGCACCTGTCCACTGTGATTAATCGCCTGCTAGCTAGTCACGTGCTGCATGTACCTGTGCATCTGGGGTTCTATCCTCTGCAAGGGATCAGAGATGGACCTCAGAGATGGTACCTCCTCTAGATGCGGTGGTGGTGCATTTGCAGCTGGCTGCTGTTGGTCCTCATCTGGTTGCTGGGTTGCCTGACCCTGCACCTGCCTGATCATGTAGTACTTCTCAATGAAGGCTCTATTGATGGGGGGCCGAATGAGCTTGGTGGGGGTGACTGACACTCCATAGAACTAGAAAAGGCTTGTGATCAGAGTAGGAAATCCTAGGGCCCTGTTGGACTTCTCCGGGTCCACTGGGTGTCTCAGAGGCGTAATCCCTGCAAACTGATAGATAGCATCTGAAATCAGCTGGGTGATGTGGACACTCACCTGAGTCATGATGGCATAGACCAGCTGACACTTCGGTAGGGGGAGGTATGAATTATGGTTGCTGGGGAGAATGTTGCTAAGCAGCAACATCATCCAAATCTGTGTGAGGATGGTCATGCTGGTGCGTATGATCCGTACCTGTCTCCCTACTACGCTTTGGGCAAAGTCTTGCCTCGAAACTCACAACAAATGGCTGATAGCCTCCTCATCGAAGCCAAAGGCCTGACTCCTCCTCTGGCTAAACTCGCAATGCTAGCCTTCTTCCAAGACTAGTGGATGCCCCAAAAATTGATTGATGGCATCCTCATCAAAGGGAATCCACTAGCCCCTCACCCAGGGGCGCTTATCTTTGACTCCTTCTTCTGTAGGCCAAACATTAGCATAAAACTCCATGACTATCTCCAGATCGAACTTAGCCATGGGTGATACGAGCTGAGCCCATTGCCTCCGGGCTATTTCCTCTTGGAACTCAGCATACTCCTTGTCCCTCAGCTGGACTCACCTCTCTCTGAGACCTATGATTAACCGCCTGCTGGCTAGTCACATGCTGCATGTACTTCTGCATCAGGAGTTCTATCCTCCACAGGTGATCGGAGATGGACCTCAGCGATGGTACCTCCTCTACAGGCGGCGGTGGCGCATCTGCAGCTGGCTGCTGCTGGTCCTCATCTGGCTGCTGGGGTGCCTGACCCTGCACCTACCTGGGCATGCAGTACTTCTCAATGAAGGCTCTACTGATGGGGGGCCAAATTAGTTTGGTGGGGGTGACCGACACTCCATAGAACTGGAAAAGGCCTGTGATCAAAGCAGGAAATCCTAGGGCCTTATTGGACTTCTCCGGGTCCACTGGGTGTCTCGGAGGCATAATCCCTGCAAACTGATAGATAGCATCTGAAATCAGCTGGGCGATGTGGACACTCACCTGAGTCATAATGGGGTAGACCAACTGACACTTCGGCAAGGGGAGGTCTGAATTATGGTCGCTGGGGAGAATGTTGCTAAGCAGCAACATCATCCAGATCTGCGTGAGGGTGGTCATGCTGGTGCACATGATCTGCACCCATCCCCCTACTACCCTCCGGGCAAAGTCCTGCCCTGGAACGCACAACAAATGGCTGATAACCTCCTCATCGAAGCCGAAGGCCTGACTCCACCTCTGGCTGAACTCACAATGCCGGCCTTCTTCCAAGACCAGTGGATGCCCCAAAATTTGATTGATGGCATCCTCATCAAAGGAAATCCACTGGCCCCTTACCCAGGAGCGCTTATCTCTGACTCCTTTTTCTATAGGCCAGGCGTTAGCATAAAACTCCACGACTATCTCCGGATCGAACTTAGCCATGGGTGATACGAACTGAGCCCATTGCCTCCGGGCTATTTCCTCTTGGAACTCCACATACTCCTCGTCCCTCAGTTGGACTCACCTCTTTTTTAGGAACGACCATCCTTTAATGCCCTCAAATCGTTGTTGGTGTTCCACACTCCAGAACCTGTGTCTATCAAAGTCCATATTTGCCTGTGGGGCCGCACTAGAACCCTTGCAAGTGGCTTCCTTCCTGGACCTCTTGGCTGGGAGCTTCTTTGGAGCCATTTCCTGCGAGGACACATTTGTAAAGTTAGTTTACAAGAAATATCAATTTATCACAATAAAGGCCAATCAAACTAAAATGATGCACACTTGCACACTTCTTTCTAGCAACGCAAACGTCAACGTGTAATTAGAAAAAAACTTACACATCGATGCGTGGGTCATTTTATGATACATATCTATATACATGCACATACATATATCTTGGTGAAAGGTATTTTACAACATATACCTACATTTTTTAAAAGAATTTTTATGCTACATATCCACATACATAAGCGCACATTATTTGGCATGTTCATGATACATGTTCACATACATATACATCTTGCAAGGCATTTTCATGATTCACATATATATGCATTTTGCAAGGCATTTTCATGATTCCATATATATACATTTTGCAAGGCATTTTCATGATTCACATATATATGCATTTTGCAAGGCATTTTCATGATTCCATATATATACATTTTGCAAGGCATTTTCATGACCCCATATGTATATATTTTGCAAGGCATTTTCATATTTCCATATATATACATTTTGCAAGGCCTTTTGCTACCTACCCAACACATATACATATTTTGTTTGAAAGGTGTTTTTTATATGCTACCACATTTTGAATGGCATTTTTTTATGGTAAATGTCCACATTTCATTCACATATATTTTGTATTCTTGAAAGGCATTTTTCCTACCTAGGTGTGAAGTATCCACCATGATGCAGCCCAAACCAAGTGCTAGTCTAACGAAAACCTTACCAACATGTTCTCATTTTTATGCATTTTTTTACACTCAAGACCAAAAAGATTGAATTCCTAGGCCCAAGTCATATTTTTGGCACTTTATTCTAGCTTCTACAAACTGTCCACACACTCACAATGGCAGCCATATGTGGACAATTCATTCCACAAGCTAAGTTTCACACAATCATGTGCAAATTCCATTGAGGCATTTCACCGAACACTTGGTGGGCGCATGTTTAGGCATGAAAAAGTAAGGAACGGGGGCAACGTGGCATGCCCATCCATTTCAGAATTCACAATAGGCCTACGGCCATCCCCTACAACCCCCCAATTCAAACAAACAAGCATAAATCCACACATGAATTGCTTCACAAATTTTTGCAAAAACAAGCAACTAAAGCACTAACGTACCACAATGGGAAGCAAAAGTTTGAAGAATAGCAATACTTACTTGTAGGGAAGCACAAAACGCAACAAATGGAAACAAAAAATGCAAAAATGGAGGCCTAGGGCTGCTGGTTTCGTAAATCCTGTGAGCCTTGGTGTGTTTAGAATGTGGGGGGAAGAAAATGGGGTGAAGAAAGCTTCACCCCTCCCCCTTTTAACATTTCTGCACTAGACACGCTCGCCTAGGCGAGCTAACCCCCCCTTTTTTTTCTTTTTTCTTTTGCAAAATTTCTTTGCAAAAATTTGATTACCCCCCCCCCCTTCGTCATGTTTATATATTTTAAACTCCTATGGTCGCAAATAAAAAATAGGTGTATTCAAATATAATAGACCAATAAATAAAAGCATGAATTTTAAAAGGTACTAGGCTGCCTCCTAGTAGCGCTTCTTTAACGTCTTGAGCTGGACGTGGGATGATGGTTGACTGATCATGGGCCTAGCACCTGCTCGTAACTGCCCCAAAGCCTTTTGAATAAAGGAAATGACATCACGCAGTAAAATGTGAAACAACACCACAAACTACCGATATCACCTTTCGCTTACCTTTGTCTTGATTTTGGTGTGATATTGATCACTACTCAAAATGAATCTTCATTTATCCTCTGACTCACAGGATGACAAGATGCAAATGCATGCATGCTCATGATTAGGCAGTTTAAGTGCAACAATTAAACAAGTGTTTATTATGTTCAATTTTACTTAAACGCTTTACGGAACCCTATAGATTGAGCCAAATGGCTCCGGATTCAAGATTGAGAGTGTGTACTCTAAAGAAATAAAAGACACAACACAAGAAGTTGAAATGCAAATCATCAATCCAGTGTTTATTAATGCTGCGATCATGGTTTACAAAGGATTGGAAGACTTTGGAGATTCCAACGAGCCTTTGGAGAACAATCATGTATTGACTCCTTTAGCTGCCTCAAGTACTAAGCATAATATCGTTTGACGATGTCGGAATTCACGGGCGAAGGCAATTCTTCATCATCCATGCTGGCAAGAACCAATGCTCCTCCTAAGAATGCTTTCTTCACGATGAAAGGTCCTTCGTAATTCAGAGCCCATTTTCCCATATAGTCCTTTTGGGCTTGGGATACCTTATTCAAGACGAGATCCCCTTCCTTGAACTTGCGTGGGCATACCTTCTTGTCGAAAGCATTCTTCACTCGGCTTTGATATAACTGTCCATGGCTCATGGCGGCCAATCTCCTACCCTTTATAAGATTCAGTTGATCAAAGCGTGCTTAGGCCCATTCCAACTCTTTCAACCCTGACTCGACTAGAATTCTCAAAGAGAGGACCTCTACTTCAAATGGCAACACAACCTCCATCCCATATACCAAGGAGAATAGAGTTGCCCCAGTTGATGTGTGCACCAAGGTTCGATAACCATGTAGTGCGGAAGGGAGCATCTCATGCCAATCCTTGTATGACACGGTCATTTTCTAAACTATCTTCTTGATGTTATTATTAGCAACCTCAACTGCCCCATTCATTTTGGGCCTGTAAGGCGTGGAATTATGGTGTTGGATCTTGAAATCCACACACATTTCCTCCATCATTTTGTTGTTCAGTTGGTGGCATTATCCGTGATAATCTTCCAAGGCAACCCATACCGGCAGATTATCTCTTTCTTGATGAACCTGACCACCACACTCCTTGTCACACAGGTGTATGAAGTAGCTTTAACCCATTTAGTGAAGCAGTCAATCGTAACCAAAATGAAGCGATGTCTGTTCGAAGCCTTGGGCTCAATAGCCCCAATCACATTTATTCCCCACATAGAGAATGGCCAAGGCGCTGCCAAGATGTTCAAAGGCACGGGTGGAGCATTGACATTATCCGCGAATGCCTTGAACTTGTGGCATTTTCTCACATGGATACAATAATCGTTTTCCATGGTGAGCCAATAATACCATACCCTCAGGATCTTTCGGGCTATAGCATGCCCATTGGCGTGTGTTCCAAAGGAACCCTCGTGAACTTCTATCAGCATCTACTCAGCCTCCCTGGCATCCACACATCGGAGCAAAACCATGTCATGGTTCCTCTTGTACAGAATGCTTCCACTCAGGAAGAAACCGGCTGCTAACCTCCTCAATGTTCTCTAGTCATTGTCAGAAGCCCCCTGTGGGTACTCCTTGTCTTCGATGTATCGCTTGATGTTGAAGTACCAAGGTTTTCCATCTTGCTCTTCTTCTATCACACCGCAATATGCGGGCTTTCTGCGACATTTGAACTCAATGTACAGAAAGTTCCCATGCGGGGTCAGCTGAAACATGGATGCCAGAGTGGCAAGCGCATCGACTATTTGATTCTCCTCTCTGGGAATGTGGTGGAAGGATATGTCATCGAAGAACTCTGTCAGCTTCTTGATGCTGGCCTGGTAGGGTATCAGCTTATGATCCCTAGTCTCCCATTCACCTCTCAACTGGTAGATTACCAAGGCTGAGTCTCCATATACTTTGAGCAATTTGACTTTGAAGTCGATTGTTGCTTGGATCCTAAGGGTGCACGCCTCATACTCGGCCATGTTGTTCATGCAGTCAAAACCCAACCTAGTTGTGAAGAGTATGCATTGATCATCGGGGGTAAGCAAAACCGCCCCTACTCCATGGCCTAGTGTGTTGGATGCGCCGTCGAACCACACTATCCATCTGTCCTTATCTTCATCCTCCACCTCCTCTTTGAACAAGGTCATGATGTCCTCGTTCGGGAACTTTGGATGCATAGGTTGGTAATCATTGATGGGCTCCTAAGCTAGATAATTTGTGAAGGCGCTTCCCTTTATCGCCTTTTGAGTGACAAACAATGTTGAACTTTGATAGTAGAACATGCCACCGTGCGATCCATCCGGTGAGAGCGGACTTTTCAAATATGTACTTGACTGGGTCCATCTTGGATACCAACCAAGTGGTGTAGCTCAGCATGTACTGCCTTAGATGATGGGCTACCCACACCAAGGTACAGCATGTCCTTTGAAGCAAAGAGTAGTTCATCTCACAGGCCGTGAACTTCTTACTTAAGTAATAAATGGCTCGTTCCTTCTTTCCGGACACTCATCGTGCTGCCCCAGCATACACCCCATCGACTCATCCAACATAGTCATATATAGAATGAGGTGCCTTCCAAGAACTAGTGGCACAAGCATAGGAGGATTCATGCGAAGATGTCTTGGTAGTCTCGTAGCAGAGCCACCAATCCATCTCGGATAGGTATGGTCATGCTCGTGCCAACCTTTACCTCTTTCTTTTCCTCACCAACGCCCAACTTTACGATTTCCGTCTCTTCTTGGTGAGGCTTCATTTCTGGGTCTTCTTGTTCGACCATTATTTTTAGCTCTGGGGGAAGCCCCCAATCTTCATCTTCTACATCTCCAGTTTGGTTTACTAGCTACTCAAAATTGACGTCTGGGTCCTTGGTATTAGTACCTTCACAGGACTCATTGTCGGATCTGTACCGTTTAATCGCAACAAAAATAAACATGCAGACAAATGAGAATGGATGAAAGTGCAAGAAAAAATATATTTTATATATATCTAATAGCAAAAGACAAGCCCAAATAGGGATGAAAGTGCAAGAAAAAATGAAGACAGATTATATTTTATATATATCTAATAGCAAAAGACAAGCCGAGGCTCAGCTATAGGGTTTGGATTAACAAATTACATTATGTTTGCCACAGAAATTTTGGGTTGTTTGATAATTTGCCAATTTCCCAACTCGAACATAGGAGGGCATGGCCGCACCCAGTTTGATTGCTCTTGAGGGACTTCATCATGGATCATGGCAACCCACCCCTCACACATCCAGCCTGCGCTGACAAAACTCTTGTTGATGTGACATAAGGGAGTTCCTTTTACTTGCAATCCTTGCTGCTGGCCCACACTTCTGCCTCTCCTTTCTAGGGTGTTTCTCTTCATGTCGGTGCGTGTAGGCTTATATCCTAGCCCGAACCTTCTACGATTCTCTTTGAACTCCACCAAGCTTGCCATGTCGTCGTCGTTCCGACCTAAACCCCTTCCGGGCTTGTACCCAAGCCTCAACATTACACGGGCTACCATCAATGCAGCACTGGATGAACGGGGTTACACTGGGGGAGACTCGATGTCGCAACCTACCCTTCAGCGGGAGGGCGACGCGAGACTCACGGGTGCATCTTCCAAGGAAGGAAAACACGCGGAGTTGCCACCAACGTTTATTCGAGGAAAACGTCGGAAAAAACCAGAAAAGGCGTGGTCTACGAACTTTAAGTGTGAAAGGTTCGGGAGTTGTATTTATGCACGGGGAAGGTACTAGCACCCCACGCGTCCGTCACAAGGTACGACAGCCTTTAATCAAGTGTGCAAATATGACTTCAATTTGTTTTATTTCCCCTTTTTAGGTTTTTATGTCTTTTTATGCTTTTTGTATTTTTTATCTTTTTGTGGTCGACAAGGGTGTTTTCCTTGCTCCTACGTATTCCTCAATTGTGATAAGGAAATCAGACCTACGTAGTTCTTTGAGAACTGAACGTTGGTTAAGTTGTTTTTATCTTTTTTGCAAGATATATTTTGACTGAACAAATGTCGTTTAAGGCATTGGACCATTAAATGATCTTTCGATTTTGAAAGGAGAGAAACGTTAAGGCGTTGGACCATTAATGATCTCTTGGTTTTGAAAGGAGAGAAAAGTTAAGGCGTTGGACCATTAACGATCTCTTGTTTGTTTTTTAAAGGAGAGAAACGTTAAGGCGTTGGACCATTAACGATCTCTTGGAGTGGTCGACAAAAGTGGGGCTTTTGCTCCTACGTATCCTCAATTGCGATGAGGAAATCAGACCTACGTAGTTCTTTGCAAAAGCGGTAAAGTTACATGTTGATTTTATGCTTTTGAACGGTTCATGTTAACCGATAAAAGCAAAAAGGACTGCTTAAGGCGTTGGACCTTAAAATGGTTTTTAGTGATTTTTGCGGACAAAGCTTGATTTGTGACTTGATTTTAGCCTTAGTTTCATTTTGATTATTAGTCAATTGATCCAAGAAAACTTCCAAAGAAAAATGTCTGATTTATTTTTTGTATTATTTTATTCAAAGATATTTTGATTATTTTATTATTATTTTTCAATATATTTTGATTATTTTATTATTATTTGCTTTTTTTGGTTTAACCGAGGTTACGGTGTGAACGATCGGTTAGATTTTATTTAATAGTGATTAAATGAGATTACAACGCAAATGATCGGTTGAAATTCATTTTATCATTTATTAGGCGAGATAACGACTTAAACGATCGGTTAAAGCTCGTTAAAAACGGAAGAAAAGAAAACCGAAAATGAACGAAATAAAGATGAAAGCCAAAAAAAACAAGAAATGAATTGAAAGTCTCGAATTCGAAAACTTACCCGTTGAAGAACGAAGAACGAATGAAGAACGGATGAAGAACGATAAAGAACGACGAAAAACCTTCACGGATTCGCTCACGGAAACATCTCGGAAGCATTAGGAAAGCACCACGGCTTGGATTTTCGTCACAGAAATTTTTTTTTTTCACCAAAAACAGCTGAAATGGATAGCCAGGGGGATCAGGGATCCTTAGAACAACCCCATTTTGCCTATTTATAGGAAAAAAGAGGAAGAGGTTGTTGCCTAGCTCGCCCAGGCAAGCTGGGTTGCTTCCTCCAGAAGCAATCCTGCTTCGAAAATACTCTGGAAGGCCCAAATTCAAAATTTCAAAAATTGCTATTTGCACCCCCCATTTTGATAAGTTCACCCCCTTCTTTCGTAATTTACGGAAAAGTTACGGAAGCCTTACGAAAGCATATAGGACTTGATTTTCTTCTTTTTTTTTCTTCCCTCTCACCCATATTAAGTGAAATATGCTTATTTAGGGTTATGGGAATTTTACGAAAGATTATGGGAGTCCTGGAAGCCATTTTTTAACAAAACAGGGGAGGTGGTTGCCGCTCAACTCGCCCAGGCGAGCTACGTTGCTTCCACCTTAAGCAAGGAAATACCCAGAATCCTCTAGAAGGGCCCAGATTTTGAAACTTTCTATTTGCACCTCCCATTTTACTAAATACGCCCCCGTTTTACTTTTTTTGCTGATTCTTTTTTCATAACGTTATGGAAATTTACGGATTACGTAACGATACTCGTTTTCCTTCCGTAATGTCACGAAACTTTATGGATTACACAACAATGCCTCTTTTCGATTCCCGACATGTCGCGGAACTTCACGGATTGCCTAACGATGGGTGTCAAGTTCCTTGAAGCGATCATGCGAAGGTCGCATCCCAGAAAACAGATGGTCCTCGGACGAAATTAGGGTATGACAGTTGCCCCTCTTTACTTGTCTTTTATTGGAGATAAAAGGGAAGTAAAGATAAGACACTAATTTCATTCGAGCGGAACATCATTCGGCCGGTCAATATCCCCACCAGTGGAACCTGTCGCTCAGTAAGAAAAGAAAAGGCATCTAAAGCGTCAATAGACTTCAGTGTTTTGAAAACGACAAAGTTGGACAGCCACGACACTTCCCTTTGCCATTGCACCTAATCGTCTCTGCCCAGTAGAGAAGAACTCCGCACGTCGCTGGACTTGAATGTTTCCGGACGACGAGAGTGAAAAAACCTTCAAAAAATTTTGAAAACGATAAGCACCGAATGACCAAAATCATCCTGACACTACCGAATTTGTTCCTCTCGGTTGACGAAAGGCTCGGATGACCATAAGGTATCTCCGCCCACCACCCGACTCGCTGCCCCTGGATGACAAAAGGTGTAGAAGACGACGTTAATCTCTGCGCATTATCAGGCATCAAGTCTTACAGATAGCAAAAGCGTGCGGATGACCATAATTTATCTCCGCATGTCATCAGGCTCGCCGCCTCTGGATGACAAAAGGCGCAGAATGACCATAATTTGTCTTTGCGTACCATCGGACTCGATCGTCTCCGGATGGCGAAAAGGTGCAGAATGACCATAATTTGTCTCCGCATGTCATTGGGTTCGCCGCCTCTGGATGACCAAAGGTGCAGAATGACCATAATTTGTCTCTGCGTGCCATCGGACTCGATCGTCTCTGGATGGCGAAAAGGTGCGGAATGACCATAATTTGTCTCCGCATGTCATCGGGCTCGCCGCCTCTGGATGACAAAAGGCGCAAAATGACCATAATTTGTCTCTGCGTGCCATCGGACACGATCGTATCTGGATGGCGAAAAGGTGCGGAATGACCATAATTTGTCTCTGCATGTCATCGGGCTCGCCGCCTCTGGATGACAAAAGGCGCAAAATGACCATAATATGTCTCTGCGTGCCATCGGACTCGATCGTCTCCGGATGGCGAAAAGGTGTGGAATGACCATAATTTTTCTTCGCATGTCATCGGGCTCGCCGCCTCTGGATGACAAAAGGCGCAGAATGACCATAATTTGTCTCTGCGTGCCATCAGACTCGATCATCTTCGGATAGCGGAAAGGTGCAGAATGACCATAATTTGTCTCTACATGTCATCGGGCTCGCCGCCTTTGGATGACAAAAGGCGCATAATGACCATAATTTGTCTCTGCGTGCCAGCGGACTCGATCGTCTCCGGATGGCGAAATGGTGCGGAATGACCATCATTTGTCTCTGCATGTCATTGGGTTTGCCGCCTCTGGATGACCAAAGGCGCAGAATGACCATAATTTGTCTCTACGTACCATCGGACTCGATCGTCTCCGGATGGCGATAAGGTGCAGAATGACCATAATTTGTCTCCGCATGTCATCGGGCTCGCTGCCTCTGGATGACAAAAGGCGCAGAATGACCATAATTTGTCTCTGCGTGCCATCAGACACAATCGTCTCCGGATGGCGAAAAGGTGCGGAATGACCATAATTTGTCTCCGCATGTCATCGGGCTCGCCGCCTCTGGATGGCAAATGGCGCAGAATGACCATAATTTGTCTCTGCGTGCCATCGGACACGATCGTCTCCGGATGGCGAAAAGGTGCGGAATGACCATAATTTGTCTCCGCATGTCACATGACCTCAGGGTCAGTATGACAGAGATTGAGGGGCGGCCGACAAAAGCAAGGCTTTTGCTCCTACGTATCCTTAATGAGGAACTCAGACCTACGTAGTTCTGGATAACCCGGAGACTAAAATAGTCTCGGTGTTCTCTTCACTAAAATGCGAACATGCTTTAGTAAAGAGACAAAACTTCCAACTGATCAGAGCAACATATGCTTTTTGGATGAAAAACAATGTGTCTACCGGGGAAGGAGACTATGCCAATGAAATTTTCTCATAACCATAAATGAGATTTTGGATGTTAGCATTTCGTTTCTAACCGGCCATTTAGAGGAAACACTGGGTCCAACAAAAATAGAAGAAAATCACTCAAAGTGTATCAATCTCACACAGGTAAGTGTTTCATCCTAATTCCGAACCATAGATATGTCATGACTTGGTTTTACAAATCATTTCCTATCAAATCAAAGATTACATGCATGATCATGGATCAATAGGACTTCTTCTTGGGAATGGTTTGTTTTCTTGTGGAGAATGTGGCTTTGAGTGTTCTTGGCCTTTTCCTTTTCCGTTTTTGTTTAGTGTGAGGTGAACAAGTCACCGACGCACAAGATTTTGGTTGGCAATCAAAGGGAGAGGACCACTTTAGGTCGTGGTTCTCTTTTTTTTCTTGTTTACTTGTTGACAATTCTGTATTTTTCAGATATTGTCTAGTCCAAAGACCTTTCTGCATATTTCTTCTATTTTCTTCCGATCTTTGATCGGGAATTTTCTTTCTTTTGCTTTCTCTCAATCTTTGATTGGGAATTTTCTCTTTTTGCTTTCTTCCAATTCTTTTGATCAAGAATTTTCTCCTTTTCTCTCTTTTTTTTTTGTTTTCTTCCGAGGGCAAGGATTGACATTCTCACCCTGGGTCAACGTTTATGGTAAGTTGGGATTTTGGCTCAAGGCTTGTAGAACGGCTGGACATGATATATGTCAGGTTTTGGCTAGCGGTTCGGGGATAAAGGGGATGTCCCACATTATTTCCATGATACACATGCAATAATGATAATTAGGAAATTTCATGCAAAACTGGTCATGCATGCACCCATGTGGACACTCAAGCATCAAGTTTTTATGGTCACGTGATACTAGGGTTCAGGATTCATTTTTCCTATTTAAGTCAACCCAGTATTTCCAAAACATGTTCTTTTATCAATTCATGCATTCATCCGAGTCTATTTTGGGAGTTCGGGAAAATTTTCACAGCATTCACCCTTCAGGTGTATACACTTTTTTTCTCAAAAACTAGTCATGATCAGTGAATCTCTTTCAAAGAAAAGCTGGAAGTTAATTCTTTTCAAAAGCATGCTGGCTTTTCAGCCGAAAGATATATTTTGTTCTTGTTTGTTTTTGTTTTTTATTTCATGAGGTATTTTGCTACCTAAACATATGTATATTTTTGTGAAGTATTTTTGCTATATAAATGCATATCCAAGGTATCTTTCTACCTAAACACACATACATATATTTTGTGAGGTATGACTACCTTTCGAGCTTGTGCTTGTTTTATTTAAATTCCTAGGATCATGAGCAACTAGGTGTGTCCTACTATGACTTGAGAAACAAAGGTGATCAAATAACAAGCAGAAATTTAAAAATTATTAGGTTGCCTCCTAGTACCGCTTCTTTAACGTCTTGAGCTGGACGCGTGATGACTTTTCGATCATGGACCTAGTACCTTGCTTACCTTTGGCTTTGGACTTGGTCGCCAGCAGTCGACCATGTGTTGTAGGCAACACTCTAACCTTTTTGTGGATGAGCTGAGGTGAACTCTAGAGATGGTGGCGGTGCGCCTGTTGCTCACTACTGTGATGCCTTGCCCTGTGCCTACCTGGGGGCGTAGTACTTCTCGATGAAAGCCCTGTTAATAGGGGCCTGATGACCTTGTTGGGGGGACGGGCACCCTGTAGGACTAACAGAGACCCATAACCAGAGCTGGAAACCCCAGGGCCCTGTTGGACTTCTACGGGTCCACTAGGTGTCTTTGTGGGTGCGATCCCAATTGATACTTCCGCAGGGGGAGATCGGCATTGTGGTCGCTGGACGGAATGTTGCTAAGTAGCAACGTCATCTATATCTGTGTAAGAGTGGCCATGTTGGTGCGCATGATCCACACTCGTCTCTTTGCAGTGGCACGGGTGAAATCTTGCCCTGGTATGCACAGTAGCTGCGCGATAGCCTCCTCCTCTACAAGAAACCTGCTCTGATACCACTTGTTGGATCGAGTGGCCTCAGAATAATTAAGAAAGGGGGGGGGGGGGCGTTGAATTAATATTCATAAACCTTTACTAATTAAAAATTTACTCTTCCAAGGCTTTTGCTGGATCGAGTGGCCTTAGAACAATTAAGAAGGGGGGTTGAATTAATTATTCCTAAACCTTTACTAATTAAAAATTACTCTTCTAAGGAGTTTACTAAATTGTTAAGAGAATGAGGAGTAGAACAGAAACTTAACAGAAAGTAAAAGCGAAAATTAAATGCACAATGGAAAGTAAAAGAGTAGGGAAGAAGGAAACAAACACACAAGAGTTTTTATACTGGTTCGGCAACAACCCGTGCCTACATCAAGTTTCCAAGCGACCTGCGGTCCTTGAGATTTCTTTCAACCTTGTAAAAATCCATTTACAAGCAAAGATCCACAAGGGATGTACCCTCCCTTGTTCTCTTTGAACCTAGTGGATGTACCCTCCACTAGAACTGATCCACAAGAGATGTACCCTCTCTTGTTCTCAGTCAAACCCAAGTAGATGTACCCTCTACTTGTACCACAAAGGATGTACCCTCCAATGTGTTAAGACAAAGATCTCAGGCGGTTAAACCTTTGATACTTTGTGAATGGGGATACAAAAGAATTCTCAGGCGGTTAGTCCTTTGAAAACTTTTGTATAAGGGAAAGGGAAGAATCAAAAGAATTCTCAGACTGTGTCGTTTTGAATTCTTTGACAAGGGAGAAGGGAGACACAAAAGAATTCAGGCGGTTAGTCCTTTGTTCTTTTGGAAAAGGGAGAAGAGAGACACAAAAAGAATTAAGGTGGTTGTACAAAGAAGAAGAAGAAGTTCAAAGAGATTCAAGGCTTGTAAAGAATTGATTGGAAAAGTAAAGTGTGAAAGAATGAATTAATTGAATTTGCAAAACAAAGCCTTGCTTTTATAGACTCTTCATGTCTGGTCAACAAGACCATTTAGTAGAGTTATAACCTTTAGAAAAACTTAAAACCAATTTGAAAAAGTCAAAACCCTTTTGAAGAGTTACATCTTTTGATTTATCAGAAACAGTCACTGGTAATCGATTACCAAATTAGTGTAATTGATTACACGAAGCTTTTGTGTGAAAGAATGTGACTCTTCACATTTGAATTTGAATTTCAACATTCAAAGGCACTGGTAATCGATTACCAAAAAATTGTAATCGATTACAGCTTTTTGAAAATAATTGGAACGTTGTAAATTCAATTTGAAAACTTTTTCAAAACAATTTTGCTACTGGTAATCGATTACAATAATCTGGTAATCGATTACCAGAGAGTAAAAACTCTCTGGTAAAAGGTTTTGTCAAAACTCATGTGCTATTCAAAGTTTGAAAAACTTTTTAATACTTATCTTGATTGAGTCTTCTCTTCATTCTTGAATCTTGAGTCTTGAATCTTGATCTTGATTCTTGAGATTTTGAATCTTGAATCTTAATTCTTGTCTCTAGACTTTCTTCTTGAGTCTTGAATTGTTCTTAATTCACTTGAGTTGTTCTTTGATTGATCTTTGAGCTTTTTGTCATCACCTTTGTCATCATCTTTTGTTATCATCATTGTTATGATCAAAACACCTTTGAATCACTTTGATTCACCATGAATCTTTGCTTCTACAATCTCCCCCTTTTTGATGATGGCAACTTCTGAAATCAAGAAACACACACACACACTTTTTCCTAGTCGATTACTCACATAAATTCCCCCCCCCCCCCCCTTTGTTTTTGAATTTATGCTTATCTTAAAATTAAATTTATTACTCATGTGAGTTCTTGATTTAATCCCATTTCTCTCCCCCTTTGACATCAACAAAAAGCCAAAGTGCGTATCAAATTTTAAGTATGCAAATATAACTAAACATTCAAACAGCATTTATGAAAAAAAAAACATCAACCAAATCATGAAGTAAGAACCATGAAGCAACAATCATAAATAGATTAACTATAAAATCCACATAGCCAAATAACATACTTGTTCAACCATACCATGCAAATAAGGAAATAGTAAATTGTTCAAATACCACAATAATATAGCCAAATACACGAGAATAGAAAACAATCAAACCAGATATCATAACCATTCATCACACTAGAAATATAATACTTCATAGAATGTCATATAATCCAGAAAGTCATTCATAATAACCAAATAAAAGTGCATACCACTAATCATATATCATCAAAATAATTGAGTTTAAAACTCATAACCATAAACAACCAAGAGCAAGTAAATATAATCATCATGTTCAGTCATACTAATCAAATAATAAAAGAAATACTAAGTATTCAAATGTCATAAAAACATATCCAGATACAAGGATTAGAAACAAAATATAATCATTAAACAAGAAAAGAGAAGCTTATAGAAATCAAACACGATAATAAATTATCCTCACATTATAATAGAAACATATGTGCATAAATAACAAATAAGTCATAAGTCATCAAAACACAAATCATTTGTCTAAGTAACTTGCATCTAGAAGTTCTAATTCTCTTCTAATGGTGTAGAAAGAGTCTTTGGTTAGTGGTTTTGTAAAGATGTCTGCAAGTTGGTTTTTAGTGTCTATAAATTTTTTAAAACACAATCACCTTTTTCCTAAGACTAAGCGCTAATTGACTATCAACACTTACCAAGATGAGTTTTTATTATCATAAAAGGTTTTATCATATCAAAATAATTTTGTTTGAAATACAATATAATAATTTTGAAAAGCATAAAAAATATTTTGAACAATCAATCAAGTAATTCAAACATATCAAACAAGAATTATACAAGGATTGAAGGATATAGATCACAAGCATTATCAAACATTCAGATTTGTTAAAGATAATTTAAAAACTTAGAAAGTTCAAAGAACTCAATCAATCATGTAATCATTATTTTCTCTAAAACCTGCATGCTCAATATCTTTATCATGCTCGTGCTTGATAACACATTTTTCAGAATAAAAAAGATACTTTATATATGAAAATTCTTATATATAAAAATAAATAAATATAACATAATGGATTTTGAAAAAAAAATTTATGAATGAACCTTAAGCAAGTAATTCACATGTCATATTTAAAAATTATGCAAGAATCATACAAGAGATATAAAGCCATACATAACCATTCATAAATGACTAATCACATATCACATCAAAAATCATGTATAATCATTTTTAAAATATATATTATCAAAATAATCAACATAACTTTTAAGCGCAATCAATCATCAAATATTTCAAATTAATTAAATTTAATTAATAATCAACTAACTATGCACAATACCAAAAAAATTTCAAATTTCAATTTCAAATTTCAAATTTCAAATTTTAAATTTTAAATTTCAAATTTCAACTTCCAGTAACTTCCTTTTTCAACTTCCAACTTCCAACTTCCAATAACTTCCACTTTCATTTTCAACTTTCAACTTCCAATAACTTCCAAATTTTAATTTTGAAACTTCCAATAACTTCCAAATTTTTAATTTTCAAACTTCCAACTACTTGGACACAAATTACCAAAGACAAAAACAATCATGTATATTGAAATTATTTAAACTAAATATAGTTAATTAATCATAATAAATTTTAACATAATCAAATAATTTTGAACTTATCTTCAATTTATAGAACTAAGTCTATTCTATTGTAATCGATTACACATAGTGGTAATCAATTACCAGAGAATTAAACACTGAAATTTAAGTATCATATAACAATTATCAGCGCATATCATGGTAATTATTTACTTAATTCAATTATTCTAACATGTCAAACCATTTTTTTTAACAGAATCTAATCATCTTAGAAACAAAACATAAGTAATTCAAGCATTAATCAATTCAAACAAAATTCAATTGATCATACATATTCAAAATTAAAACTAAATATAGTTAATTAAACATTGTAAACCCAATCAAACAATTTCAACAATTATTTTCTATTAGTCACAAAAATAAGTTAACTGAAAATACTAATCATACCTTAATTCATAGAGATGGCTTAGATGTTACCTCTTTTGAGATTTTACCAATATTGTTGTCGCCGTATGTAAAATGTCCATTTTTTCTTGGGAGAAATGATTGTAAATTTGGATACATCTCCTGTCATATGCTTGGAACATCCACTGTCGATGTACCACTTCTTCCTTACAGATTCTTCTTTGTTGTCTTCATGAGATTTTTTCATGAGACACAAGTTGACTCAGTCTTCATCATAATCTTGAAATAACCTGTTCCTGAAAATACTTTTGAAAAACAAAGAATCTAAATAGGCCATTAATCTTGAGGTGGTTGGACTTTCTACAAGAAACCTGCTCTGATACCACTTGTTGGATCGAGTGGCCTCAGAATAATTAAGAAGGGGGGTTGAATTAATTATTCCGAAACCTTTACTAATTAAAAATTACTCTTCTAAGGCTTTTACTAAATTGTTAAGAGAATGAGGAGTAGAATAGAAACTTAACAGAAAGTAAAAGCCGAAATTAAATGCACAACGGAAAGTAAAAGAGTAGGGAAGAACCTGTGCCTAAATCCAGTCCACAAGCGATCTGCAGTCCTTGAGATTTCTTTCAACCTTGTAAAAATCCATTTACAAGCAAAGATCCACAAGGGATGTACCCTCCCTTGTTCTCTTTGAACCTAGTGGATGTACCCTCCACTAGAACTGATCCACAAGAGATGTACCCTCTCTTGTTCTTAGTCAAACCCAAGTAGATGTACCCTCTACTTGTACCATAAAGGATGTACCCTCCAATGTGTTAAGACAAAGATCTCAGGCGGTTAAACCTTTGATACTTTGTGAATGGGGATACAAAAGAATTCTCAGGCGGTTAGTCCTTTGAAAACTTTTGTATAAGGGAAAGGGAAGAATCAAAAGAATTCTCAAACTGTGTCGTTTTGAATTCTTTGACAAGGGAGAAGGGAGACACAAAAGAATTCAGGCGGTTAGTCCTTTGTTCTTTTGGAAAAGGGAGAAGAGAGACACAAAAAGAATTAAGGTGGTTGTACAAAGAAGAAGAAGAAGTTCAAAGAGATTCAAGGCTTGTAAAGAATTGATTGGAAAAGTAAAGTGTGAAAGAATGAATTAATTGAATTTGCAAAACAAAGCCTTGCTTTTATAGACTCTTCATGTCTAGTCAAGAAGACCATTTAGAAGAGTTATAACTTTTAGAACAACTTAAAACCAATTTGAAAAAGTCAAAACCCTTGTGAAGAGTTACATCTTTTGATTTATCAGAAACAGTCACTGGTAATCGATTACCAAATTAGTGTAATCGATTACACAAAGCTTTTGTGTGAAAGAATGTGACTCTTCACATTTGAATTTGAATTTCAAAGTTCAAAGGCACTGGTAATCGATTACCCAAACATTGTAATCGATTACAGCTTTTTGAAAATAATTGGAACGTTGTAAATTCAATTTGAAAACTTTTTCAAAACAATTTTGCTACTGGTAATCGATTACAATAATCTGGTAATCGATTACCAGAGAGTAAAAACTCTTTGGTAAAAGGTTTTGTCAAAACTCATGTGCTATTCAAAGCTTGAAAAACTTTTTAATACTTATCTTGATTGAGTCTTCTCTTCATTCTTGAATCTTGAGTCTTGAGTCTTGATCTTGATTCTTGAGATCTTGAACCTTGAATCTTGATTCTTGTCTCTAGACTTTCTTCTTGAGTCTTGAATTGTTCTTGATTCACTTGAGTTGTTCTTTGATTGATCTTTGAGCTTTTTGTCATCATCTTTTGTTATCATCATTGTTATCATCAAAATACCTTTGAATCACTTTGATTCACCATGAAGCTTTGCTTCTACAGCTTTTACTATGTTGTTAAGAGAATAAGGAGTAGAAGAGAAACTTGACCAAAAGTAAAAGCAGAAATTAAAATGCACAGCGAAAAGTAAAAGAGTAGGGAAGAAGGAGACAAACACACAAGAGTTTTTATACTGATTCGGCAACAACCCGAGCCTACATCTAGTCCCCAAGCAACCTGCGGTCCTTGAGATTTCTTTCAACCTTGTAAAAATCCTTTTACAAGCACAGATCCACAAGGGATGTACCCTCCCTTGTTCTCTTTGAACCTAGTGGATGTACCTTCCACTAGAACTGATCCACAAGAGATGTACCCTCTCTTGTTCTCAGTCAACAACCCAAGTAGATGTACCCTCTACTTGTACCACAAAGGATGTACACTCCAATGTGTTGAGACCAAAATCTCAAGCGGTTAAACCTTTGATGCTTTGTGAATAGGGATACAAAAGTATTCTCAGGCGGTTAATCCTTTGAACACTTTTGTATAAGGGAATGGGAAGAATCAAAAGAATTCTCAGATTGTGTCGTTTTGAATTCTTTGACAAGGGAGAAGGGAGACACAAAAGAATTCGGGCGGTCAGTCCTTCGTTCTTTTGGAAAAGGGAGAAGAGAGACACAAAAAGAATTCAGGCGGTTAGTCCTTGGCGAATTCTTTTTGGCAAAGGGAGAAAAGAATGAAAAGATTAATAGCACAAGTTTTCAAGGTTTAGAAAACCAGAAAACTTTGGAAAGCTTTTGGCACAAAGAAGAAGAAGAAGTTCAAAGAGATTTAGGGCTTGTAAAAGATTGATTGAATAAGTGATCAAGATACTTGAAATGCAAAACAAAGTCTTGCTTTTATAGACTCTTCATGTTTGGTCAAGACAACCATTAGAAGAGTTATGACTTTTAGAAAAACTTAAAAACCAATTTGAAAAAGTCAAAAACCATTTAAAGAGTTACATCTTTTGATTTATTCAGAAACAATCACTGGTAATCGATTACCAAATTATTGTAATCGATTACACAAAGCTTTTATGTGAAAGGATGTGACTCTTCACATTTGAATTTGAATTTCAACGTTCAAAGGCACTGGTAATCGATTACCAAAACATTGTAACCGATTACAACTTTTTGAAATCAATTGGAACATTGTAAATTCAGTTGAAAACTTTTTTAAAAACATTTTGCTACTGGTAATCGATTACAGCAATCTGGTAATCGATTACCAGAGAGTAAAACTCTTTGGTAATCATGTTTTATGAAAAATCCATGTGCTACTCAGTTTTTTGAAAAATCCTTTTCATACTTATCTTGATTAAGTCTTCTCTTGATTCTTGAATCTTGAATCTTGATCTTGATTCTTGAATTCAACTTTCTTCTTGAATCTTGATCTTGATTCTTGAATTCAACTTTCTTCTTGAATCCTGAAGTGTTCTTCAACTTTTTCTTCTTGAATTGTTCTTGATTCCATCTTGAACTCATCCTTTGATTGACCTTCGAGCTTTTTGTCATCACCTTTGTCATCATCTTTTGTTATCATCAAAACACCTTTGAATCACCTTTGATTCACCATGAAACTTTGCTTCTACAATCTCCCCCTTTTTGATGATGACAACTTCTGAAATCAAGAAACACACACACACATTTTTTCCTAGTCGATCACTCACATAAATTCTCCCCCTTTGTTTTTGAATTTATGCTTATCTTAAAAATAAGTTGATTACTCATGTGAATTCTTGATTTAATCCCATTTCTCTCCCCCTTTGGCATCAACAAAAAGCCAAAGTGCTTATCAAACTTAAAGTATACAGATATAACTTAAACATCCATACAATCTTCATGGAAAAATATCAACCAAATCATGAAGCAAGAAGCAAGAACCATGAAGCAACAATCATAAATAGATTAACTATAAAATCCACATAGTCAAATAACATACTTAATATTTGTTCAAACATACCATGCAAATAAGGAAATAGTAAATTGTTCAAAAACCATAATAATATAGCCAAAATACAAGGCTGAAAATCAAAGTACTAATAATGTTAAAATAGAAATCTAAGATGATGGTGGTGGCGGTGGTGGAAGATCGAAGCTTGAACGAATGTAAGACACATCTTCTTCAACCTTTGTCATTCTTGACTCCATTTCATTGAAGCGCATATCCACTTGCAATTCCAAAGTGTCAAACCTCTCACCAACAAAGGTTTGAAAACCATCAAACCTTTCCAAAATCTTCGAAAGAAGAGTTGTAGGTTTCAGAATTTGAAATCTGAATATATAGGTGCAGGGACGCATTGTAATCGATTACACAAATATGGTAATCGATTACCAAAGAGCAACATTGCCAGAAATAACTGCTTGTAATCGATTACACTATTATGGTAATCGATTACCAGTGGTTATTTTAGCCAGAAAACAAAAACCAAAAGGCTTTCTAAGAGAAAAGAAATTTTGAGTGATTATCAAACACACTTTTTAAAGAAAAAATACTAAAAATACTTTATGAATAATTCACATATCATATCATGCAAAAACATTAAAACATGTAGATAATCAATTTTATCAAAAACAATCAAAACACAAGTGTGAAGAATATTGATTTTATTTAAATATATGAATAAATATTTCATGCAAATAAGATGAAATCAATCAAGAACACATACTCATGATTTCAAACAATCAAAAACAAACAAATAAAGAATTGTTAGTCATCATACTCAAATTATTTGAATAAAAATTTCAATTTAAGAGAAATTTTAATAAGAGAATGGTTTTGATATTACCTTTTTCAAGATTAAAGTGTCTAGATCTTCAGAGATGAGGATCATACTTTTTCTCCTTGTTTTTCATTCTTGAGAGATGTTCTCATCACTTTCATAATCTTTGGTTAGAAGATTAATCTCCTTTTCTGAACCATCGGATGAATCATTGTCATCCCATGCAATGTAGGCTTTCTTAGTTCTTCTTTCATCAAATCTTTTCTTTTCACTTTTCTCCGACCATTCTTCATTTGAAGGGCAATTGGCCTTGACGTGACCAATTTGGTTGCATTTGTAACACCTAAGGACTTGTGAATCATCTTGTGATTTTCTTCCATGATTGAAATTCTGACGCTTGTCAATTCTTCTTTTCTTGATGAATTTATGAAATTTCTTAACAAAGAAAGAAAAATCTTCTTCATCATCTAAATCTTCTTCTTCGTTTCCTTCTTGTATTGATGATGAGGCTTTAAGGGCTATACTTCTCTTCTTTTTGTCATTTTCTTCATTCTGATTAAGGCGTTGAAGTTCCATCTCGTGTTCCTGTAATTTACCAAATAAAGTGGCAAGAGACATGGAAGAGAGGTCTTTACTTTCAGAAATAGCAGTTACCTTGGGCTGCCATTCCGCACTTAAACATCCTAAAAATTTATTAATCAAATCTTCATTAGGAAAGATTTTTCCTAGAGAAGCAAGGTGGTTTACTATATGTGTAAATCGTTTTTGCAAACTATGAATATTTTCATTAGGGTTCATCCTAAATAATTCATATTCATGGGTTAGGGTATTGATTCTAGACCTTTTTACATTTGTGGTTCCTTCATGGGTTAATTGGAGAGTATCCTATATCTCCTTGGCATTAGTACAATTTGATACTCTAAAGTACTCATCTATTCTTAGGGCTGAAGTGATGATGTTTTTGGCTTTGAGATCATATTGGATTCTTCTCCTATCTTCTTCTGTCCACTTATCTCTAGGTTTTTGGGTTGTAGTGCTTGTGCTTACATCTACTATAGTGGGTATGTGTGGTCCTAATTCTATTGCTTCCCAAATATTTAGATCTATGGCTTCAATGAATATCTGCATATGGGTTTTCCAATAATGGTAACCCTCACCATTGAAAATGGGTGGTCTGTGAATGGAATTTCCTTCAGGAAACAAGGGATTGAGGAGGCCATGAATCTTGAAGTGGTTAGACTTTCTACAAGAAACCTGCTCTAATACCACTTGTTGGATCGAGTGGCCTCAGAATAATTAAGAAGGGGGGGTTGAATTAATTATTCCTAAACCTTTACTAATTAAAAATTTACTCTTCTAAGGCTTTTACTATGTTGTTCAGAGAATAAGGAGTAGAAGAGAAACTTAACCAAAAGTAAAAGCAGAAATTAAAATGCACAGCGGAAAGTAAAAGAGAAGGGAAGAAGGAGACAAACACACAAGAGTTTTTATACTGGTTCGGCAACAACCCGTGCCTACATCCAGTCCCCAATAGACCTGTGGTTCTCGAGATTTCTTTCAACCTTGTAAAAATCCTTTTACAAGCAAAGATCCACAAGGGATGTACCCTCCCTTGTTCTCTTTGAACCTAGTGGATGTACTCTCCACTAGAACTGATCCACAAGAGATGTATCCTCTCTTGTTCTCAGTCAACAACCCAAGTAGATGTACCCTCTACTTGTACCACAAAGGATGTACCCTCCAATGTGTTGAGACAAAGATCTCAGGCAGTTAAACCTTTGATACATTGTGAATAGGGATACAAAAGTATTCTCAGGCGGTTAGTCCTTTGAACACTTTTGTATAAGGGAATGGGACGAATCAAAAAAATTCTCAGACTGTGTCGTTATGAATTCTTTGACAAGGGAGAAGGGAGACACAAAAGAATTCAGGCGGTTAGTCTTTCGTTCTTTTGGAAAAGGGAGAAGAGAGACACAAAAAGAATTCAGGCGGTTAGTCCTTGGCGAATTCTTTTTGGCAAAGGGAGAAGAAAATGAAAAGATGAATAGCACAAGTTTTCAAGGTTTAGAAAACCAGAAAACTTTGGAAAGCTTTTGGCACAAAGAAGAAGAAGAAGTTCAAAGAGATTTAGGGCTTGTAAAAGATTGATTGAATAAGTGTTCAAGATACTTGAAATGCAAAACAAAGCCTTGCTTTTATAGACTCTTCATGTTTGGTCAAGACAACCATTAGAAGAGTTATGACTTTTAGAAAAACTTAAAAACCAATTTGAAAAAGTCAAAAACCATTTGAAGAGTTACATCTTTTGATTTATTCAGAAACAATCACTGGTAATCGATTACCAAATTAGTGTAATCGATTACACAAAGCTTTTATGTGAAAGGATGTGACTCTTCACATTTGAATTTGAATTTCAACGTTCAAAGGCACTGGTAATCAATTACCAAAACATTGTAATCGATTACAGCTTTTTGAAATCAATTGGAACATTGTAAATTCAGTTGAAAACTTTTTCAAAAACATTTTGCTACTGGTAATCGATTACAGCAATCTGGTAATCGATTACCAGAGAGTAAAACTCTTTGGTAAACATGTTTTGTGAAAAATCCATGTGCTACTCTGTTTTTTGAAAAATCCTTTTCATACTTATCTTGATTAAGTCTTCTCTTGATTCTTGAATCTTGAATCTTGAATCTTGATCTTGATTCTTGAATTCAACTTTCTTCTTGAATCTTGAAGTGTTCTTCAACTTTTTCTTCTTGAGTCTTGAATTGTTCTTGATTCCATCTTGAACATCTTTAACTCATCCTTTGATTGACCTTCGAGCTTTTTGTAATCACCTTTGTCATCATCTTTTGTTATCATCATTGTTATCATCAAAACACCTTTGAATCACCTTTGATTCACCATGAAGCTTTGCTTCTACAACGTCTAATCCTCTGAAAGCGAGGATGTGTAGCTCTCTGAAGGTGAGGACGTGCAGTCCTCTGAAGGCGAGGGCGTGTAGCCCTCTGAAGGTGAGGACGTGTAGTCCTCTGAAGGCGAGGGCGTGCAGCCCTCTGATGGCGAGGATGTGTAGTCCTCTAAGGGCGAGGACGTGTAGTCCTCTGAAGGCGAGGACGTATAGTCCTCTGAATGTGAGGGCGTGTAGCCCTCTGATGGCGAGGACGTGTAGTCCTCTAAGGGTGAGGGTACTAGTACCCAAGGGTCCACCCTTATGAGAAAGCAAGAGATTGACTCATCGAGAGGGCCAGTCATCCCAAATTCAAAAAGATTGGACAGTAGATGTTGGAAATCTATGCAGTTAACATGACTTTTAGGGATGTAGATGCATGCTACCTTTGTCTTGAAATACGGTAAATGCAGACTTCATACGAAACAATGCAATGTAATGGAAAGTTGTACAATGTTCATGACATTCTTTCCCTATTTTGTGATTTTGATTTTGATTTAATTTTTTTTGGAAAACACAGATTGATTGTCCTTTTGAAAGAGGTGATAATTCATGCAACCTTATCATATCTTTTGCAAATCTCTCCGGGAACTCCCTTAGAGTGTATGTTCTGTTTGATTTAGTCACTTGACCATTTTGGAGTGACGGCAATGGAGCCGTTTGACGTTTAATCAATCCATTGAAATTCCAGGGTTTGTCCCCCCTTTTTTTGTTTAAAAACATCGACGGGTGAGAACTTTTGATCTGCCCCTATGTTCACTTGAGGCTCATGCACGATGCCCCTAATTGCCCAAGTGTAGGGCTTTGAGGTACCAATTGTTGTCTTTCGTCACGACCTTATAGCAGAGAACCTATTGGGTGAGAACTTCTAATCTGCCCCTAGGTTTGCTTGAGGTTTATGCATGGTGCCCCTCATTGCCCCAGTGTAAGGCTTTGAGGTACCAATCGTTGTCTTTGGTCATGACCTTGTAGCAGGGAACCTATTGGGTGAGAACTTCTAATCTGCCCCTAGGTTCACTTGAGGTTCATGCACGATGCCCCTCATTGCCCTAGTGTAGGGCTCTGAGGTATCCATCTTTGTTTTGTTTTCACAACCTTGTAGCAAGGAAGAATGAAAGAGGCGGTTGATTCTCGCAAAAAGAATTTTTCAAGGATGAGAAATAGTTGAAGGATTTTTTTTTTTCAGTTGACGGGTTAAGTCAAATGACTCCTATTCTTGATAACTCACTTCTCTCTAAAAAAGGACAAACTTTCTGGAATGATAAAATGAGGTCACATGAATGTCTATATTTTACTTGAAAACACAGTCAATCAAATGTTTTTTTTCTTTTATTTTGAACTTTTTTTGCTTTACTCGTCGTTTTACGACACCCTCACCAAATGTGTAGCACGAGTAATTTCTGATTGAACGGTCTTGGAAGTCCAAACTCAGGAGCGCAGGTCGCTTGAGCAAACAAACCAACGGCTTGCACCCACATCCCAGTGGAAGCAAAGATGTAATTACGAAAGGATGAGGGACAAAGATGTCAAATTTATCCATTTTATTTAGCATTGTAACTGTGGTTTACAATAATGGCATAAACTTGAAAATCCTGATGAGTCATTAGAGACATCTAACAACAACTTTCAAAATTGCCCCATATGTGGTGTCGCTTGTCAATGTTAGGATTCACAAGCGATTCTCCTCTAATTTCAGCCAGCCCGCATCAATTAGACCTTGCACCTTATGCTTTCGGGCCCTACAATGCTCAATGGAATGCCCCGAGGCTTCTCCATGATAACCACACGTTGCATTCGAATCGTATCCTCGGAGAAATGGAGGTTGAGGAACCTTGGTTGGGGTTATGGCTACCATTGAATTATCAAGTAGATATGGGAGCAAGTCAGCATAGGACACCAGAATGGGGGTGAATTCTACAGGCTTTTTTGTTGCAAAACTCATTTCTTGGTTGGTGTTGTGGTTCGTGCTAAAGGTGGTGTTTAGCATTGGTTGGGTGGTAGGTGGATTTTGTGGTTGATTTAGGGATGGCCTTTGTGGGTAACTTGGTGGTGGGTAAGGAGAAGGGTTGTTATTTGCTGAGTAACGACATTGTTGGGCTGGTGGGAAGTTTGGCCATGTAGGAATGGCAGTCGCAGCATGGGTTTCTCCTTCATTCTCACCCTCTTCATTTGCCCTAGTTTTCTCATTCGTCCAAGCAGGATGATTAAATTTGCTTCTTTTCAGACTCGCTTCGATCCTTTTTCGGGCGAAGACCAAATCCGCAAAGCTTTGAAGGTGCGTACCCCACCATTTTTCATAGTAAAACACTGGTAATGTGCCTACTATTATTGTGATCATCTCTTTCTCCGTCATTGGAGGTGCCACTTGAGCTGCCAGGTCTCTCCATCTTTGGGCGTATTCTTTGAAAGATTCGTGCCCCTTTCTGCACATGTTCTATAGTTGCATCCTATCCGGAGCCATATCAGAATTGTACTGATGATGTAAGCTCCATTGGAGCTTGTAGGCCTAGGATCTTCTTCATCAATGGATTCCTTTGCTTCTTGGAAGATGAATGGCAACAGAATGGAGAAGGAAGAGAGAGAGGAGACGCCACTTCAAGGAGAAGATGAGTCTAGAAGAAGCTCACCACCATATAAGGCCATGGATAAGAGCTTGGAGGAAGAAGGAGATGAATGAAGGGAGAGGGAGAGAAGAGCACGAAATTTTGTGCTCTAAAAGAGCTTTGAAATCTGAAGTTTAATTTTCAAATCATCATAGTTGAAAAAAATGCACACACATGACCTCTATTTATAGCCTAAGTGTCACACAAAATTGGAGGGAAATTTGAATTTCAATTCAAATTTCACTTGAATTTGAAATTGAATTTGTGGAGCCAAAATTTCACTAATTATGATTAGTGAATTTTAGTTATGGTTCAGCCCACTAATCCAAGATCAATTCCAAGATTCTCCACTAATTGTGCTTAGGCGTCATGAGGCATGTAAAGCATGAAGGACAAGCACAAAGTGTGACTATATGATGTGGCAATGGGGTGTAGTAAGCAAATGCTCACCTCCCCCTCTAAAATTTAATTGCATTGGGCTTCTACCAATTCAATTAAATTTATTTCCAACCACACACATCAAATATTCACTTAGTGCATGTGAAATTACAAAACTACCCCTAATACAAAAACTAGTCTCGGTGCTCTAAAATACAAGGGCTGAAAAATCCTATATTTCTAGGGTACCCTACCTACAATATGGAGCCCTAAATACAAGGACCAAATATAATGACATCCTAGTTGTCATACCCTAATTTCGTCCGGGGACCTTTGCTTGATGACATGTGACTTTTGTTTGGTCCTTGTAAGGTGCTTGGCACCCATCATTAGGCAATTTGTGAAATTCCGGGACGTGCCGGAAAACAAAAGAAAATATTGATGCACAATCCGTAAGGTTCCGTGACACACCGGAAATCAAATGGGAGCATCGTTGCACAATTAGTGAGGTTTTGTAACATTCCGTAAGTCAAAAGGGGGATGATTATGTAATCCACAAGGTTCCGTAACATTACGGAAAGAAAACAAGTATCGTTACGAAATTCGTAAGTTTCCGTAACATTACGAAAAAAGAATCACCAAAAAAAGGCAGGGGGTGTACTTAGTAAAAATGGGGGTGCAAATAACAACCAGGCCCTTGGGCCCTCCAGAAGGCTGTTGCTTCTGGAGGAAGCAACCCTGCTCGCCTGGGCGAGCTGGGTGGCAAGCTTCTCCCCCAATTTTCTATAAATAGGGGGAGAAGTGAAGTGAAAAAGGGTTCAGCCCCTGAGACACTTCTCTCTCTTTCGAATTTGCTTGAAAAAAATTGTTTCCATGAAGAAAATCTAAGCCGAGGCGCTTCTGAAACGTTTCCGTAACGTTTCTGTAAGGAATTTCGCGAAGGTTTCGACCGTTCTTCGACGTTCGTCATTCGTTCTTCATCGTTCTTCGATCTTCAACGGGTAAGTACCTCGAACCAAGCTTTTCGATTCATTCTATGTACCCGTGGTGGTCCACATTGTGTTTCGTGTATTTTTATTCTCGTTTCATTTACTTTTTATACCCCTTTTGACGTGCTTAAGCCATTATATTTAAGTCATTTCTCGCTTAACCTAAAAATAAAATAAATTTCCACCGATCGTTTGAATTGTATTATCCGTTAACTTTGGTTAAAATGAATTCCGACCGTTCGGTCGTGCCGTAACCACGTTGGAAATCAAAAAGAGGTAAAATAATAATATAATAATAAAAAATACCTTTTAGTAAAATAAAGCGAAAAATCAATTGGACGTTTTCTCTTTGGGATTTCTCATTCTTAATCGAATTGACTAATAACTAAAGTGAAACTAAGGCTAAAATCAACTCGCCTAGTCAAGCTCGTCCATAAAAATAGGTTTTTGAAGTTTATCATTTCAATTTCTTACTAAGTAAAATGGATCATTTTCAAGGTCCAACGCCTTAAAATGATCACCTTTTAAGTAAAAAATAATCACTTGATAAAAAAGAACTACGTAGGTCTGATTTCCTCATCGCAATTGAGGGATACGTAGGAGCAAAGGGAAACACCCTTGTCGACCACAAAAAGAGAAAAAATATAAAAAGGGTAGAAAGGATATAAAGACATTGTCATACCCTAATTTCGTCCAGGGACCTTTGCTTGATGACATGCGACCTTTCTTTGGTCCTTGTGAGGTGCTTGGCACCCATCATTAGGCAATTTGTGAAATTCCAGGACATGCCGGAAAACCAAAAAATATTGATGCACAATCCGTAAGTTTCCGTGACACACCGGAAATCAAATGGAAGCATCGTTGCATAATTAAGTGAGATTCCGTAACATTCCGTAAGTCAAAAAGGGGATGATTATGTAATCCGCAAGGTTCCGTAACATTACGGAAAGAAAACAAGTATCGTTACGAGATTCGTAAGTTTCCGTAACTTTAAGAAAAAAGAATCACCAAAAAAGGTAAGGGGGGTGAACTTATCAAGATAGGGGTGTAAACAGCAATTCAAATCTAGGCCCTTCCAGAACATTTTGGAAGTTGGGTTGCTTAAGGAGGAAGCAACTGGGCGGCAAGCTCCTCCACGTTTTTGAAAAATGGTTTTCGGGGCTTCCGCGGCTTCCGTAATACTTCCGTAAAATTTCCGAAAACCTTGGGTAAGCATATTCCACTTAGCATTGGTGAAAGGGTAGAGAAAAAAGATGAAAATCAAATTCGAAAACAGTTCCGTAAGGCTTCCGTAACTTTTCCGTAAAATACGAAAAGGGGGGTGAACTTAGTAATTCGGGTGCGCTTAGAAATCTTCTTCATTAAGTCTTTGGGCGGCAAGCACCTCCCTTTTTTTCTATAAATAGGGGAGGGGGGAGCTGTTTCAAAATGTTGAAGCCCCCTTTGGCTATGCATTTCGGCTATTTTAGGCAAAAAACACGTTTTCGTGAAGAAAAATCGAGTCGAAGTGCTTCTGTAACGCTTCCGTAAGCGATTCTGTGGAAATTCTTCATCGTTCTTCGTCGTTCTTCACCGTCCTTCGTTCGTTCTTCATTCTTCAACGGGTAAGTTTTCGAATCCGAGACTTTCAATTCATTTCTTGTTTTGTGTACTTTCACTTTAATTTCGTTCATTTTCGATTTCTTTTCTTCTGTCTTTAACGCGCTTTTACCGTTTATTTAAGCCGTTTTCTCACCTAATAAATGATAAAATGAATTTCAACCGATCATTTGTGTTGTAATCTCATTTAATCACTTTTAAAACGAAATCTAACCGATCGTTCACGCTATAACATCGGTTAAACCAAAAAAAGTAAAATAATAATAAAATAATCAAAATATCTTGAAAAATAATAATAAAATAATCAAAATATCTTTGAATAAAATAATAAAAAAAAATCAATCGGACGTTTTTCTTTGGAAGTTTCCTTGAATGAATTGATTAATAATCAAAGTGAAACTAAGACTAAAATCAACTCACAAATCAAGTTTTGTCCGAAAAATCACTAAAAACCGTTTTAAGGTCCAACGCCTTAAACGGTCCTCTTTGCTTTTATCGGTTAACATGGACCGTTCAAAAGCATAAAATCAACATGTGACTTTACCGCTTTTGCAAGAACTACGTAGCTCTGATTTCCTCATCGCAATTGAGGATACGTAGGAGCAAAAGCCCCGCTTTTGTCGACCACCCCGAGAGATCGTTAATGGTCCAACACCTTAACGTTTCTCTCCTTTCAAAATCAAAAGATCATTTAATGGTCCAACACCTCAAATGACCTTTTTGTTCAATCAAAATATATCTTGCAAAAAGATAAAAAACAACTTAACCAAACACTTTGTTCCGAAAGAACTACGTAGGTCTGATTTTCTCATCCCAATTGAGGAATACGTAGGAGCAAAGGGAAACACCCTTGTCGACCACAAAAAGAGAAAAAATATAAAAAGGGTATAAAGGATATAAGGACATAAAAGGGAACGTAAAAATCAAAGTCATGTTTGCACATTCGATTAAAGGCTGCCGTCCCTTGTGACGGACGTGTGGGGTGCTAATACCTTCCCCGCGCGTAAATACAACTCCCGAACCTTTCACTTAAAAGTTCGTAGATCGCGTCTTTTCCGGTTTTTCTGACGTTTTCCTCAAATAAACGTTGGTGGCGACTCCGCGCGTATTCCTTTCGTGGAACATGCATCCCGCGAGTCTCGCGTCGCCCTCCCGCCGAAGGGTAGGTTGCGACAGTTGGCGACTCCACTGGGGACTGTTTTTAGAGAGTTAGGCCATTTAATCTTGCGCAAATTTTGCCATGACTTACTCCTTTGTTGGCTTCCCCTTATTATGTTCTTGTATATATAACTCTTTGATGCTTTTAGTGCATTTTTTTTGTATGCATGAGGTAAATATTTATTCATTTGATGCACACAAACACTAACACTATTTGCACACACGGTGAGTTGAAAAAGGGCCCTATACCCGGATTCGTGGGAACATAAGGAGTGGAGGTGAATCCGTGATCATGCTAGGTCTCCGACTTGCTTGATTACAGTGAACCCTCATCTAGAGTTTTTCTCTTTGAAAACATATTGTTGCTAGTAGTCCCTACTGCTGCAGTATGTTCTTCGAAAGGGATGATACCTCTAGAAACCATCAAGAGAGATATGACTACCTTGGGGGTTATCACTAAAAGCCTAGTTAGCTCTCTCCCTTATAGAGGTCCCTTAAATAGGGGCACGGAGCAAACACGCTGCGTGCCATTTTTCACACTGCCATGCATAAGTATCATATACCCTTTTGCTTATATTTGTTTGTGAATATTGTCGTACTATGTACATCCCCGTGTTGTGCCTTTCGCATATGCATCATGCGTGGGTTTCGTCTTTGATCCCCTCACTTTAGCAAACCGACGGAGGGTCCGTGTTGCCTTCTTAAAAAACATACGTTGGGTGCCATGCTGCCCAAACGTTGTATCCAAGAAGGAAAGAATTTCTCGGGCTCCCGTATTCTTAAATTGCATCTGTGTCATATGCATTTTTTCATGCATTCATCCATTCCACCCATGATAGATGTCGGAGTTTGATTCGGACTAGATTTTATTTCACTTTAGTAAAACATGGGATCAAGTCAAAAGCCTTCGCTTAAAAAGAGGTTCTATCAAGTCAAAATCAAGAGCTTAGAGGTCACTAGTTTACGAGAGTTGGGGCAATTAATGGGTCAACTTCAACAGCAAGCCTTCCGCAAAGCCTATGGTAAGATTTGGGACCTAGCTAGGGTAGAAGTCTCCATGGAACCGATTGCATCTCTTTCCCAGTATTATGACCAGCCCCTAAGGTGCTTCACATTCGAGGACTTCCAGCTAGTGCCGACTGTGAAAGAGTTTAAAGAAATCCTGGGATGCCCACTGGGAGGAAGGAAGCCATATCTTTTCTCTGGGTTCTATCCCTACACGACAAGAGTTGCCAAGGTAGTGAAAATCTCAGCACAAGAGTTGAACCAGGTAAAGCAAAATAGGAATGGGGTAGTCGGAGTATCAAGGAAGTGTTTGGAGGAAAGGGCAAAGGCCTTGGAAAATCAAGGCGAATGGGCTTTCTTTTATTAACATCTTGGCGCTTTTGATCTTTGGAGTTGTCCTCTTTCCGAATATGGAAGGGTTAGTGGACCTAGCAGTGATTGACGCTTTCCTCGCCTTTCATCATGGCAAGGAAAGCCCGGTCGTCGCCATTTTGGCCATGTATGACACGTTCGACCGGGGATGTGAAAAGAGCGACGCAAGAATTTTTTGTTGTGCACTGGCTCTGTATGTGTGGCTGGTTTCACACCCTTTTCTCCAAGAAGGTAGGCCCGTCTATCCGCTACAAGGTCACCGCTCGTGCGTCGAAAAAGGAAAGGCGAATTGGGACCAACTCTTGGCTAGCATGGAGGGGCGTCTGTTAATTGGTTCCCTCGCTAGAAGGAAGGAAGAATCAGGATTCTATCTTCATGCGAAGGATGTCCAAATGTTCTCTTGATGGGAACAAGGGGTTGTATTAATTATAATCCCGTCCTCGCCATAAGACAGCTTGGCTACCCCATGAGAGAAGTGCCATCAGACGAAAGCATCACGCCTTTCATCGCATGGGGTTTCAGTGACCACAAACGCGAGGGTACTCCAAGGAGTTCGCAAGGCATAGGATGCGGCGTGAAGAAAGGACAGAGAGCTTAGGGGAAGCAGTAATGGGATCATCGGCGGCTATCATAAGTGGCTGAGAGTCCGAACACAAGGATTGGATTGGCTCCCAAATCTAAAGACTGTGAGAGACGATGAGGTTAAAGCTTCGGAAGAAAGTGATGAGGTACAAGCCCTAAAGGCAGAGCTTGAAAGAGCCCGGGTAGTCGAAGAGAAGTTCAAGTCCATAGCCATCAAAGTCTGAAAAGAGTATGATGAACTAAGGGACGTCAATATGGCCACAGCTGAAGCTTTGGAATGAGAAACCAAGAAGGCCCGAAAGGAAGAACACGACCAAAGCAAAGTTTTGAGGGGCTTTATAGGGCAGCAATAGTGAGCTCAAGCTCCGAAGAGGTGAAAGGAATCATCACGGGTCAAAGGCATGATCTTGAAGGACGAGCTAAAGTTTTGCCTTAGGTCAAAATGAAATTTGTCCCAACAGTTAAGCGAGACTGAAGGGAATATGTGGGCCATCATCGATAAGTGCAAAGAGAAGCTAAATCTAGCGGCGCCTCACGAGCAAAGGCTAGAGGATGAGTACGCCAAGATATCAGCAGAAAGGGAAGCAAGGGAAAGGGTAATTGATTCATTGCACCAAGAGGCAACAATGTGGACGGACCGATTTGCTCTTACTTTGAACAGGAGTCAAGAACTTCCCCCATTGCTAGCCAAGGCCAAAGCAGTGGCGGACACCTACTCCGCCCCCGAGGAGATCCACGGACTTCTTAGCTATTGTCAGCATATGATAGACTTAATGGACCATATGATTAGAAACCGCTAGGAAGTTTGTATTTTCGCTCAGATCTTGACTAGTTATAACTTTTTGAAAAAAATGAGTTTATCCCACATTTTTACTCCAAAAATCAGTGCGAATCAAGTCACTCCCACATTTTATCTCTAACATGCATTGTATGTTGGTCTCGTCCTTTGTCACGGGAAGCCGGAAGGTCCATATCACCTTCTTAATTGTACACATGGGGCACTGTGCCCCCAAATGCGCAAGTAAGAAGAGATAATTTTCCGGGCTCTCGTGTCCGTAAAATGCATTCATATCATGCATCGCATAAGCATCTCTTCATAACATCATAATGAACATATCGTTCCTGCATTTGTCCGTTATCATATTCCAGCCTCACATTTTGCAAGAGTCATGGCATCATCATGCATATGCGTTCAACAAACTTTTTGATCTGCAAAATTGCATACCATTTGTTTTCATGTTTGCTCATCCTTGCGTTTTCCTCTACAAAACAAAAACAAAAAAGGGGAAGCGTGAAACTTCAAACTACATTCTTAGTTGCATGTGTTAGGCACCATGAGCCAACCATGTTGGGATCATAAACCCATTTCTAAAAAAAAAAACACAACAACAAAACAAAATAATTGAACATGGTACCTAATGCATGGTTAACTAAGAAAGGATGTTTCTTCGGGCATCTCAATTTCATAATTACATTTTCCATGCATAGCTTAAGGTATGCCCGAGTCATTCATCCCTATGAGATGTTGTTGAAGTATTGGCGATCAGAATTGCCATTCCTTGGATTATAGGGTTGAACCAAGCTCATGCTTTTACAAAAAGGTTCATCAAAGTCAAAGTTGAAATATGGAAGTAACCGTCTTGCAAAATTGGGGCAAAAGATGAATCGAGTCACATCACTGCTTCATCTACTGCCAAACATATTTAGGATTGTTGATGTCCTTGTTACTTCCAGTTTCACCTTGACAAAGATGTCATGGACCATGTTGAAAATATAAATTGATTCAACCCCATATCCTGCGTAAAAATTCACAATACTTCAACTGTACATCATTCGCATACATCCATGCTTTTCATTGGTTGCATTGCTCATTGCATTCTTTCCTTGAAAAATAAAATAAAATAAAATAAAATGAACTTAATCATTGTTATCAAAAAGAAAAGGACACGCTTTACGGCGTCCTTACCGAACTCGTGCTAGAGCTAGAGTAATGGGTGAAGCAGAGGAGGTGCAAGAAAAGATGAAGGCCGACATGGAGGCCATGAAAGAGAAAATGGCCACAAATGATGGAGGCCATGATGAGCATGAAGAAGATAATGGAAGCCAATGCGGTTATAGTTGCCGCTACTAGCGCTGTTGCTAAGGTGAACCCGATGCTCCCATCTGGCCTCAAGCAAATGAATCATCCAACCTCAAATATGGTAGGCAAAGATTTGGGAAGTACGGATGACCCCATGATGTGCAAATTCAAAACAAGCACGCCTTCCCGCCATATGGCTTGCCTCCCAAACTATACACCACCCAATGTGGCGTACATTCCCAATGAGGATGTCAATAACTCCACTCCCATACTCATTAAGAGCCAACAACCTCAATCTGATCATGCGCATGTCTCTCGACCCATGGAGGAGACACATGGAATGCCCCACCACAATCTAGCCGACTTCGAGCCTTGCCTCGGATATGCCACTGAAGGGCAAGCAGTTGGTGGTATACCCCTGCAAAACACTTTGGAGGGCCCTCAGTGTCACCCACAACCACAACCCTCACATTCCACAGCGGTTAAAAACCCTCATGCTATGGCAGAAATGGGAAAGAGGAAAGGATCAGGGCCATTGAAGGAGGTAAAGATTATGCCTTTGCTAACCTAGAAGAGTTGTTCCTAGTACCCAATATCATCACCCCTCCCAAGTTCAAGGTGCTGGACTTTGACAAGTACAAGGGGACTACTTGCCCCAAGAACCATCCAAAGATGTATTGTCGGAAGATAAGGGCATACGCAAAGATGAGGAATTGCTAATACATTTCTTCCAAGAAAATCTTACTGGGGTAGCTGTTACCTGGTACACCAACCTGGAACCTTCTCGAGTCCACTCTTGAAAGGACCTAATGTTTGCCTTCATTAGGCAGTATCAGTACAATTTTGATATGGTTCCGGATAGGATGCAACAACAGAACATGTGCAAAAAGGGGCACAGATCTTTCAAAGAATACGCCCAAAGGTGGAGAGACCTGGCAGCTCAAGTGGCACCTCAATGACGAAAAAAAAAATGATGACAATAATAGTAGACACATTACCAGATTGTGGGCTACACACCTTCAAGCTTTGATGATATGGTCTTCACCGACGAAAGGATCGAAGTGGATCTGAAAAGAGGCAAATTTAATCATCCTGCTTGGACGAATGAGAAAACTAGGGCAAATAAAGAGGGTGACGATGAGGGAGAAACCCATGCTGTGACTGCCATTCCTGTATGGCCAAGTTTCCCACCAACCCAAAAATGTCATTACTCAACCCTTCTCCTTACCTACCGCCCATTTATCCACAAAGGCCATCCCTAAATCAACCACAAAGTCTTTCTACCGCACTTCCAATGACGAACACCACCTTTAGCACAAACCAAAAACACCAACCAAGAAATGAATTTTGCAGCGAGAAAGCCTGTAGAATTCACCCCAATTCCAGTGTCCTATGCTGACTTGCTCCCATATCTACTTGATAATTCAATGGTAGCCATAACCCTAGCCAAGGTTCATCAACCTCCATTTCTCCGAGAATACGACTCGAACGCAACGTGTGCTTGTCATGGAAAAGCCCCGGGGCGTTCCATGGAGCATTGTAGGGCTCTTAAGCGTAAGGTGCAAGGTCTAATTGATGCGGGCTGGCTGAAATTTGAGGAGAATTGCATATAAATCCTGACATTGACAAGAGATGCCACACATGGGGCAATTTTGAAAGCTGTTGTTAGATGTCTCTAATGACTCATCAGGATTTTCAAGTTTGTACCATTATTGTAAACCACAGTTACAATGTTAAATGAAATGGATGAAGTTGATATCTTTGTTCCTCATCCTCTCACAAACGCATCTTTGCTTATTCAACTTTCACCGGAATGTGGGTGCAAGCCATTGGTCTGTTTGCTCAAGCGACCTGTGCTCCTGAGTTTGGACTTCCAGGACCTTTCAATCAGAGATTACTCATCTTGCACGTTGTTGGGAGCGCCGTAAAACAACGAGTAAAGTTCAAAACAAATAATTTCAAAATAAAAGTAAAAAAAAGTGTTCAAAAAGAAAAAACACATTTGATTGACTGTGCTTTCAAGACGTTTATGTGACCTCATTTTATCATCCTGGAAAGTTTGTCTTTTTAGAGAGAAGTGAGTTATCAAGAATAGGATGTTGGACAAATGGCCTCAGTTATCTTAAGAAAGGGGGGGTTGAATTAAGATGCAAAGACTATTCCCCAATTGAACTATCACTCTTTCTTTTTGGATTAACAATGCACCCTTAAACATGAATTACTCAAAAGACAATTCAAAATAAACTTCTTTAAAGCAAAAGATAAATAGCAATAAATAAAAGAAGTTTAAAGGAAGAGAGGAATGCAAACTTGATTTATACTGGTTCGGCCACTTCCCGCGCCTACGTCCAGTCCTCAAGCAACCCACTTGAGATTTTCCACTCTCTTTGTAAAACTCCTTTTACAAAGTCTAAACCACACAGGGACAACCCTTCCCTTGTGTTCAGGAATCCTCTACAACAAGAGACCCACGGTCTCTTAATCCCTTTTCAGAAATAAGAAGAAATCTCTCTTAAAAGAGATAGATTGTACAATGAAGATCAATCAAAATTCCTTATTGAATATGCAAGTGGTTGACCAAGGAATCTTTTTGAGAGGATAAGACATTTCAGTTCAGAAAAACTCTTAATCTTTTGAGAGGATAAAACTTTTTGGGCAATGAAAACTCTCTTTAAATTCGTGTTTCCAAGTCACCTTTGATGGCCATTCATAAACCATTTGAATAGATGTGACTCTTGGAAATTATTTTCTGAAAATCTCCTCTGGTAATCGATTACAAGACTTGTGTAATCGATCACAGGCTTTAAAATTTGAATAAACTGCTGGTAATCAATTACCATCCATGTGTAATCAATTACACATTATAAATTTTGAATTCAAATTTCTAGTGACTGTTATAAACATTTTCAGCTGCTGGTAATCGATTACAAGAGAGCAAATCTCAATTTAAAATGATAGAATTCTTTGGTCAAACCTCTCGTTTTTCAATTTGGAAACTTCTTCCTAAAGATTCTAGAGATCAACTTGATCATATATCTTGATTTTCTTGGATTCTTGTCTCGAATAAAACTTAGAAGCACTTGATCCTTCGGCATCATCAAAACATCAAAACATCTTGCTTCTACATAGGAGTCATTTGACTTAATCCATCAATTGAAAAAAAATTCTTCAACTATTTCTCGTCCTTGGAAAATTCTTTTTGCAAGAATCAACTGCTTCTTTCATTCTTCCTCACTACGAGGTTGTGAAAACAAGACAACAATTGGTACTTCTAAGCCCTACACTGGGGCAATGAAAGGCACCATGCAAAAACCTCAAGCGAACCTAGGGGCAGATTAGAAGTTTTCACCCAATAGGTTCCCAGCTACAAGGTCATGACGAAAGATAACGATTGGTACCTCAAAGCCTTACACTGGGGCAATGAGGGGCACCGTGCATGAGCCTCAAGTGAACATAGGGGCCGATCAAAAGTTCTCACCCATCGATGTTTTTAACAAAAACAAGGGGGACAAACCCTAGGATTTCAATGGATTGATTAAACATCAAACGACTCCATTGCCGTCACTCCAAAATGGTCAAATGACTAAATCAAACAGAACACACACTCTGAAGGAGTTCTCGGAGAGATTTGCAAAAGATAGGATAAGGTTGCATGGACTATCACCTCTTTCAAAAGGACAGTCAATTTGTGTTTTCCAAAAAAAAAAAAAAAATCAAATCAAAATCGAAATCACAAAATAGGGAAAGAATGTCATGAACATTGTACAACTTTCCATTACATTGCATTGTTTCATATGAAGTCCGCATTTACCAAATTTCACGACAAAGGTTGCATGCATCTGCATCCCTAAAAATCATGTTAACTGCATAGATTTCCTACATCTAATGTCTAAATCTTATGAATTTGGGATGACCGGCCCTCTCGATGAGTCGATCTCTTGCTTTCTCATAAGGGTGGACCCTTGGGTACTTGTACCTATCGCCTTTAGAGGACAACACGTCCTCGCCAACAGAGGGCTGCACGCCCTCACCTTGAGAGGACTACACGTCCTCGCCTTGAGAGGACTACACGTCCTCACCATCAGAGGGCTGCACACCCTCACCTCCAGAGGACTACACGTCCTCGCCTTGAGCGGGCTACCCGCCCTCGCCTTGGGTACTATTTACCCTCACCTTCAGAGGACTACACGTCCTCACCTTCAGAGGGCTACACGCCCTCGCCATCAGAGGACTGCATGTCCTCACCTTCGTAGGGCTACACGCCCTCACCTTTAGAGGACTACACGTCCCCGCCAACAGAGGGCTGCACGCCCTCACCTTGAGAAGACTACACGTCCTCGCCTTGAGAGGACTACACGTCCTCACCATCAGAGGGCTGCACGCCCTCACCTCCAGAGGACTACACGTCCTCGCCTTGAGAGAGCTACCCGCCCTCGCCTTGGGTACTAGTTACCCTCACCTTCAGAGGACTACACGTCCTCACCTTCAGAGGGCTACACGGCCTCGCCATCAGAGGACTGCATGTCCTCACCTTCGTAGGGCTACACGCCCTCACCTTTAGAGGACCACACATCCTCACCTTCAGAGGGCTACACGCCCTCGCCATCAGAGGACTGCATGTCCTCACCTTCTTAGGGCTACACGCCCTCACCTATAGAGGACTACACGTCCTCGCCAACAGAGGGCTGCACGCCCTCACATTGAGAGGACTACACGTCCTCGCCTTGAGAGGACTACACGTCCTCACCATCAGAGGGCTGCACGCCCTCACCTCCAGAGGACTACACGTCCTCGCCTTGAGAGGGCTACCCGCCCTCGCCTTTGGTACTAGTTACCCTCACCTTTAGAGGACCACACATCCTCACCTTCAGAGGGCTACACACCCTCGCCATCAAAGGACTGCATGTCCTCACCTTCTTAGGGCTACACGCCCTCACCTTTAGAGGACTACACGTCCTCGCCAACAGAGGGCTGCACGCCCTCACATCGAGAGGACTACACGTCCTCGCCATGAGAGGACTACACGTCCTCACCATCAGAGGGCTGCACGCCCTCACCTCCAGAGGACTACACGTCCTCGCCTTGAGAGGGCTACACGTCCTCACCATCAGAGGGCTGCACGCCCTCACCTCCAGAGGACTACACGTCCTCGCCTTGAGAGGGCTACCCGCCATCGCCTTGGGTACTAGTTACCCTCACCTTTAGAGGACCACACGTCCTCACCTTCAGAGGGCTACACACCCTCGCCATCAAAGGACTGCATGTCCTCACCTTCTTAGGGCTACACGCCCTCACCTTTAGAGGACTACACGTCCTCGCCAACAGAGGGCTGCACGCCATCACCTTGAGAGGACTACACGTCCTCGCCTTGAGAGGACTACACGTCCTAACCATCAGAGGGCTGCACGCCCTCACCTCCAGTGGACTACACGTCCTTGCCTTGAGAGGGCTACCCGCCCTCGCCTTGGGTACTAGTTACCCTCACCTTCAGAGGACTACACGTCCTCACCTTCAGAGGGCTACACGCCCTCGCCATCAGAGGACTGCATGTCCTCACCTTCGTAGGGCTACACGCCCTCACCTTTAGAGGACCACACGTCCTCACCTTCAGAGGGCTACACGCCCTCGCCATCAGAGGACTGCATGTCCTCACCTTCGTAGGGCTACACACCCTTGCCATCAGAGGACTGCACGTCCTCACCCTCAGAGGGCTGCACGCCCTCACCTTGAGAGGACTACACGTCCTCGCCATCAGAGGGCTGCACGCCCTCACCTCCAGAGGACTACACATCCTCGTCTTGAGAGGGCTGCACGCCCTCACCTTTAGAGGGCTACCCGCCCTCGCCTTGGGTACTAGTTACCGTCACCTTCAGAGGACTACACGTCCTCACCATCAGAGGGCTACACGCCCTCGCCATCAGAGGACTGCATGTCCTCACCTTCGTAGGGCTACACGCCCTCACCTTTAGAGGACCACCCATCCTCACCTTCAGAGGGCTACACGCCCTCGCCATCAGAGAACTGCATGTCCTCACCTTCGTAGGGCTACACGCCCTCGCCATCAGAGGACTGCACGTCCTCACCTTCAGAGGGCTGCACGCCCTCTCCTTGAGAGGACTACATGTCCTCGCCATCAGAGGGCTGCACGACCTCACCTCCAGAGGACTACACATCCTCGTCTTGAAAGTGCTGCATGCCCTCACCTTTAGAGGGCTACCCGCCCTCGCCTTGGGTACTAGTTACCCTCACCTTCAGAGGACTACACGTCCTCACCTTCAGAGGGCTACACGCCCTCGCCATCAGAGGACTGCATGTCCTCAACTTCGTAGGGCTACACGCCCTCACCTTTAGAGGACCACATGTCCTCACCTTCAGAGGGCTACACGCCCTCGCCATCAGAGGACTGCATGTCCTCACCTTCGTAGGGCTACACGCCCTCGCCATCAGAGGACTGCACGTCCTCACCTTCAGAGGGCTGCACGCCCTCACCTTGAGAGGACTACACGTCCTCGCCATCAGAGGGCTGCACGCCCTCACCTCCAGAGGACTACACATCCTCGTCTTGAGAGGGCTGCACGCCCTCACCTTTAGAGGGCTACCCGCCCTCGCCTTGGGTACTAGTTACCCTCACCTTCAGAGGACTACACGTCCTCACCTTCAGAGGGCTACACGCCCTCGCCATCAGAGGACTGCATGTCCTCACCTTCGTAGGGCTACACGCCCTCGCCATCAGAGGACTGCACGTCCTCACCTTCAGAGGGCTGCACGCCCTCACCTTGAGAGGACTACATGTCCTCGCCATCAGAGGGCTGCACGCCCTCACCTCCAGAGGACTACACATCCTCGTCTTGAAAGGGCTGCATGCCCTCACCTTTAGAGGGCTACCCGCCCTCGCCTTGGGTACTAGTTACCCTCACCTTCAGAGGGCTACACGCCCTCGCCATCAGAGGACTGCATGTCCTCACCTTCGTAGGGCTACACGCCCTCACCTTTAGAGGACCACACGTCCTCACCTTCAGAAGGCTACACGCCCTCGCCATCAGAGGACCACATGTCCTCACCTTCGTAGGGCTACACGCCCTCGCCATCAGAGGACTGCATGTCCTGACCTTCAGAGGGTTGCACGCCCTCACCTTGAGAGGACTACACGTCCTCGCCATCAGAGGGCTGCACGCCCTCACCTCCAGAGGACAACACATCCTCGTCTTGAGAGGGCTGGACGCCCTCACCTTTAGAGGGCTACGTGTCCTAATTTTCAGTGTGCTCCACATCTACACCTTAAGAGAATTTAAGGTCCTCTGTCCTTAAATGCTTAACCGAGACTTGCACTCCCGGTTAAGGGGCCAGTAGTTTCCTTTTAACGGTTCCTAGGCCACCCCCTGATATTGGAGGAGGGCCAACTGTGCGAGCACAACCAGAGAGGGAGGTTGTCACACAGCTACTATGCATACCGGGGCAAGATTTCACCCGTGCCGCTGCAAAGAGACGAGTACGGATCATGGGCACCAACATGACCACTCTTACACAGATATAGATGACATTTCTACTTAGCAACATTCTGCCCAGCGACCGCAATGCCAATCTCCCCCTGCAAAAGTATCAGTTGGTCTGTGTCGTCCCGACATGGGTAAGTATGCATATGGTTCAACTGATTTCTGATACCATCTATTGTTTGCAGGGATCACACCCACAAAGACACCTAGTGGACCTGAAGAAGTCCAACAGGGCCCTGGGGTTTCCAACTCTGGTTACGGGCCTCTGTCGGCCCTACAGGGCGCCCGTTTCCCCCAGCAAGTTCGTGTCGTCGTGGCATAGGTAAGTGTGCACCTCCCCCAACTGATTTCTGATGTCATCTATTGTTTGCGGGGATTGTGCCCGCAAGACACCTAGTGGACCCGAAGAAGGCCAACAGGGTCTTGGAGTTGCCAGCTCTAAATACGGGTCTCTGTCAGTTCTAGGGAGTGCCTGTCGCCCCCAGCAAGGTCATCAGGCCCCCCCTACTAATCGAGCTTTCATCAAGAAGTACTGCGCCCCCAGGCAGGCCCAGGGCAAAACACCACAGCAACATTGGGATGGCCGGTAGCAGGCAATAGACACACCGCCACCACCTCTAGAGTTCACCTCAGCTCATCCACAAAAAGGTTAGAGCGTTCCCTATGACACATGGCCGACCAATAGGCGACCAAGTCCAAAGCCAAAGGTAAGCAAAGTACTAGGTCCATGACCGACAAATCATTAGGCGTCCAGCTCAAGACGTTAAAGAAGCGCTACTAAGAGGCAACCTAGTAACTTTTAAATTTCTGCTTGCTATTTGATCACCTTTTGTTTCTCAAGTCTTATTGGGACACACCTAGTTTCTCATGATCCTAAGAATTTAAATAAAACGAGCACAAGCTCGAAAGGTAGTCATACCTCACAAAATATATGTATGCGTGTTTAGGTAGTGAAAAATACCTTAGATATGCATGTATGTAATTTAGGTAGCAAACAACTACCTCACAAAATATATATGTATGTTTAGGTAGCAAGATACCTTAGATATGCATGTATGTAGCAAAAAGATACCTCACAAAATATATATGTGTATGTTTAGGTAGCAAGATACCTTGGATATGCATGTATATAGCAAAAATACCTCACAAAAATATACACATGTTTAGGTAGCAAAATACCTCATGAAAAAAAAAAGGAAAAAAAAAACAAAAACAAAAGAGAAAAAGAAATGAACAAATGAAAAAAAAAGAGAAAAAAGAAAAATAAGTTATCTAGCTTAAAAACCAACATGCTTTTGAAAGAGATGACTTCCAACTTTTCTTTGAAAAAAAATTCACTGATCATAACCAATTTTTGAAAAAAATGTATATACACCTGAAGGGTGAATGCTGTGAAAATTTTCCCGGACGCCAGAAATGGACTCGAATGAATGCACAAATTGATAAAAGAACATATTTTGGAAACATTGGGTTGACTAAAATAGAGGAAATGAATCCTGAGCCCTAGCATCACATGACCATAAAAATTTGACACTTGAGTGTCCACATAGGTGCATGCATGACCAGTTTTGCATAAAATTTCCAAATCATCATTTTTGCATTTGTGTCATGGAAATAATGTGGGGCATCCCTTTTTATCCTTGAACCAAACCAAACCCTGACATGTATCATGTCTAGCCATTCTACAAGCCTTGAGCCAAAATCCTAACTTACCGTAAACCTTGACCCAGGGTGAGAATGTCAATCCTTACCCTCGGAAGCAAAAAAAGAAAAGAAGGAAAATTTCCAATCAAAGAGAAAAGCAAAAAGAAAAGAAAGGAAAATTTCCAATCAAAGAGAAAGCAAAAAGAAAAGAAAGGAAATTCCCAATCAAAGAATGGGAGAAAGGAAAAAAAAAAAAGAAGAAGAAGAAGAAGGAAAGAAAGCTCCTGATCAAGGATCGAAAGAAAACAGAAGAAATGTGCAGAAAGGTCTTTGGACCGGACAATATCTGAACAATACATAATTGTCACCAAATGAACGAAAAGAAGGAAAGGAAACCATGACCTAAAGTGGTCTTCTCCCTTTAATTGCCAACCAAAATCTTGTGTGCTAGCGACTTTTTCGCCCCGCACTAAACCAAAACAGAAAAGGAAAAAGGCCAAAATAATCAAAAGCCGAAAAACCCACCAAAAGAACCCATTCCCAAGGGAAGTCCTATTGATCCATGATCACGCGTGTAATTTTTGATTTGATAGGAAATAATTTGCAAAGTCAAGTCATGACATATCTATGGTTCGGAATTAGAATGAAACACTTACCTGTGCGAGATTGATACACTTTGAGTGATTTTCTTCTATTTTTGTCAAACCCAGTGTTTCCTCTAAATGGTCATTTAGAAACGAAATGCTAAACATCCAGAATCTCATTTGTGGTTATGAGAAAATTTCATCAGCAGATTCTCCTTCCCCGATAGACACATTGTTTTTTGTCTGAAAAGCATATGTTGATCTGATTAGTTGGACGTTTTTATCTCTTTACTAAAGCACGTTTGCATTTTAGTGGAGAAAACACCGAGACTTTTTCAAGTCTCACAAATTATCAAGAACTACGTAGGTTTGAGTTCCTCATTTGAGGATACGTAGGAGCAAAAGCCTCGCTTTTGTCGACCACACCGCTTTTTGTTACCATGACCCAAGAGCTGGTAGCCCGCGGAGACACCTTACGGTTATCCGCACCTCGTCATTCAGTGACCCCAAGTGTGATTGATGAGCAGAGGCCAATGTGGTCATCTGCGCCCTTTCCGGAGATGTCAGCATCTTCCAGTGGAGACTTTTTCCAGTCTCACAAGTTATCAAGAACTACGTAGGTCTGAGTTCCTCATTGGAGGATACGTAGGAGCAAGAGCCTTGCTTTTGTCGGCCGCCCCACAAGATCTGTCGTACTGACCCTGAGGTCATGAGACACGCAGAGACAAATTATGGTCATTCTGCACCCTTTTGTCATCCAGAGGCGGCGGGCCCGATGACATGCGGAGACAAATTATGGTCATTCCGCACCCCTTTGCCATTCAGACACAGTCGTGTCCGATGGCACGCAGACACAAATTATGGTCATTCTGCACCCTTTTGTCATCCAGAGGCGGCGAGCCTGATGACATGCGGAGACAAATTATGGTTATTCCGCACCCCTTTGCCATTCAGACACAGTCGTGTCCGATGGCACGCAGAGACAAATTATGGTCATTCTGCACCCTTTTGTCATCCAGAGGCGGCGGGCTCGATGACATGCGGAGACAAATTATGGTCATTCCGCACCCCTTTGCCATTCAGACACAGTCGTGCCCGATGGCACGCAGAGACAAATTATGGTCATTCTGCACCCTTTTGTCATCCAGAGGCGGCGGGCCCGATGACATGCGGAGACAAATTATGGTCATTCCGCACCCCTTTGCCATTCAGACACAGTCGTGTCCGATGGCACGCAAAGACAAATTATGGTCATTCTGCACCCTTCGTCAATCGCGGCCGACAAGCCCATTGACACGCGGAGATTTACATCATCTTCCGCACTTACAAGATCTGTCATACTGACTTTTGAGTCACGCTGACGGGCGGAAATACCGGAGTGGTTATCCGTATAAACATTCTTTTGCTATCTGTAAGACAGAACGCTTGATAGCAGGCAGAGACTGACATCGTCTTCTGCACCTTTTGTTCCCCCGGGAACAACGAGTCATTTGCATGCAGAAATTTTATGGTCACCCGTGACTCTCGTCAACCGAGAGGAACGAAATTAGTGTGTTATCTTTACTTTCCTTTTATCTCCAATAAAAGACAAGTAAAGAGGGGCAACTGTCATACCCTAATTTCGTCCGGGGACCTTTGCTTAATGACATGCGACTTTTGTTTGGTCCTTGTAAGGTGCTTGGCACCCATCATTAGGCAATTTGTGAAATTTCGGGACGTGCCGGAAAACAAAAGAAAATATTGATGCACAATCCGTAAGGTTCCGTGACACACCGGAAATCAAATGGGAGCATCATTGCACAATTAGTGAGGTTCCGTAACATTCCGTAAGTCAAAAAGGGGATGATTATGTAATCCACAAGGTTCCGTAACATTACGGAAAGAAAACAAGTATCGTTACGAAATTCGTAAGTTTCCGTAACTTTACGAAAAAAGAATCACCAAAAAAAAGGCAGGGGGTGTACTTAGTAAAAATGGGGGTGCAAATAGCAACCAGGCCCACTTGGGCCCTCCAGAAGATTCCTCCAGAAGGATGTTGCTTTTGGAGGAAGCAACCCTGCTCGCCTGGGCGAGCTGGGTGGCAAGCTTCTCCCCCAATTTTCTATAAATAGGGGGAGAAGTGAAGTGAAAAAGGGTTCAGCCCCGGAGGCACTTCTCTCGCTTTCGAATTTGCTTGAAAAAAATTGTTTCCGTGAAGAAAATCTAAGCCGAGGCGCTTCCGAAACGTTTCCGTAAGGAATTTCGCGAAGGTTTTGACCGTTCTTCGGCGTTCTTCATTCGTTCTTCATCATTCTTCGATCTTCAACGGGTAAGTACCTCGAACCAAGCTTTTCGATTCATTCTATGTACCCGTGGTGGTCCACATTGTGTTTCGTGTATTTTTATTCTCGTTTCATTTACTTTTTATACCCCCTATTGACGTGCTTAAGCCATTATATTTAAGTCATTTCTCGCTTAACCTAAAAATAAAATAAATTTCCACCGATCGTTTGAATTGTATTATCCGTTAACTTCGGTTAAAATGAATTCCAACCGTTCGGTCGTGCCGTAACCACGTTGGAAATCAAAAAGAGGTAAAATAATAATATAATAATAAAAAATACCTTTTAGTAAAATAAAGCGAAAAATCAATTGGACGTTTTCTCTTTGGGATTTCTCATTCTTAATCGAATTGACTAATAACTAAAGTGAAACTAAGGCTAAAATCAACTCGCCTAGTCAAGCTCGTCCATAAAAATAGGTTTTTGAAGTTTATCATTTCAATTTCTTACTAAGTAAAATGGATCATTTTCAAGGTCCAATGCCTTAAAATGATCACCTTTTAAGTAAAAAAGAATCACTTGATAAAAAAGAACTACGTAGGTCTGATTTCCTCATCGCAATTGAGGGATATGTAGGAGCAAAGGGAAACACCCTTGTCGACCACAAAAAGAGAAAAAATATAAAAAGGGTATAAAGGATATAAAGACATAAAAAGGGAACATAAAAAATCAAAGTCATGTTTACACATTCGATTAAAGGCTGCCGTCCCTTGGGACGGACGTGTGGGGTGCTAATACCTTCCCCGTGCGTAAATACAACTCCCGAGCCTTTCACTTAAAAGTTCGTAGATCGCGTCTTTTCCGGTTTTTCCGACGTTTTCCTCAAATAAACGTTGGTGGCGACTCCGCGCGTATTCCTTTTGTGGAACACGCATCCCGCGAGTCACGCGTCGCCCTCCCGCCGAAGGGTAGGTTGCGACACTAGTCTAATATGTACAAAGATAAGTGGGCTCATACTTAGCCCATGGGCCCAAAATCTACCCTAAGGCTCATGAGAACCCTAGGGCCTTCTCTTGCATCTTTGGCCCAATCTTCTTGGAGTCTTCTATCCAATGCCCTTGGAGGGTAGGATTGCATCAACTGACACTGCCTAACGAAGGCAACCATTAGGTCCTTCCAAGAATGGACTCAAGAAGGTTCCTAAGTTAGTATACCAGGTGACAATTGTCCCCGTAAGACTTTCTTGGGAAAAATGTATCAGCAGTTTCTCATCTTTTGCGTATGCCCCCACCTTCCGACAATACATCTGTAGATGGTTCTTGGGGCAAGTAATCCCCTTGTACTTGTCAAAGTCCGACACCTTGAACTTGGGAGGGGTGATGATATTGGGTACTAGGAACAACTCTTCTAGGTTAGCAAAGGCATAATCTTCGCCTCCTTCAATGTCCCTGAGCCTTTCCTCTAGCTGATGCAACTCTCCCATTTCTGCCATAGCATGAGGGTTTTTACCCGGTGTGGAATGCAAGGGGTGTGGTTACGGGTGATACTGAGGGCCCTCCAAAGTGTTTTGCAAGGGTATACCACCAATTGCTTGCCCTTCAGTGGCATATCCGAGGCAAGGCTCGAAGTCAGCTAGATTGTGGTGGGAAATTTCATGTGTCTCCCCCACGGTTTAAGAGACATGTACATGATCAGTTTGGGGTTGTTAGCTCTCAATGAGTATGGAAGTGGAGTTATTGACATTCTCATTGGGAGTGTACGCCACATTGGGTGGCGTATAGTTGGGAGGCCAGCCATATGGCGGGAAGGCGTGCTTGTTTTGAATTTGCACATAATAGGGACCGCCCATACTTCCCAAATCTTTGCCTACCATAGCTAAGGTTGGATGATTCATTTGGTTGAGGCCAGATGGGGGCATCGGGTTCACTTTAGCAACAACGCTGGTAGCGGCAACTATAACCGCATTGGCTTCCATTATCTTCTTCATGCTCATCATGGCCTCCATCATTGTGGCCATTTTCTCTTTCATGGCCTCCATGTCGACCTTCATCTGCTCTTGCACCTCTTCTACATCACCCATTACTCTAGCTCTAGCACAGGTTCGGTAAGGGCGCCGTAAAACGTGTTTTTTTTCTTTTTATAACAATGATTAAGTTCGTTTTTTTTCAAGGAAAGAATGCAACGAGTAATGCAACCAATGAAAAGCATGGATGTATGTGAATGATGCACAGTTGAAGTATTGCGAATTTTTACGCAGGACATGGGGTTGAATCAATTTAGATTTTTAACATGGTCCATTACATCTTTGTCATGGTGAAACTGGAAGTAACAAGGACATCAACAGTCCTAAATGTGTTTGGCAGTAGACAAAAGCAGTGATGTAACCCGATCCATCTTTTGCCCCAATTTTTTGCAAGATGGTTACTTCCATACTTCAACTTGACTTGATGAACCTTTTCGTAAAAGCATGAGCTTGGTTCAACCCTATTATAATCCAAGGAATAGCAATTCTGATCGCCAATACTTCAACAATATTTCATAGAGATGAAAGACTCGGGAATACTTTAAGCTATGCATGGAAAATGTAATTATGAGATTGAGATGCCCAAAGAAACATCATTTCCTAGTTAACCACGCATTAGGTACCATGCTCAATCATTTTGTTCTGTTGTTTTTTTTTTTTTGGAAATGGGTTTATGATCCCAACATGGTTGGCTCATGGTACCTAACACATGCAACTAAGAATGTAGTGTGAATTTTCACGCTTCTTTGTTTTTGTTTTGGAGAGGAAAATGTAAGGATCATGCATGAGAAAACATGAAAACAAAAAGGTATGCAGTTTGTAGAACAAAAAGTATGTTGAACGCATATGCATGATGATGCAATGACTCATGCAAAATGCGATGCTTGAATATGATAACGGACAAATGTAGGAACGATATGTTCATTATGAAGCCTTGAAGAGATGCTTATGCGGTGCATGATATGAATGCATTTATGGACACGAGAAACCGAAAAAACATATCTTCTTACTTGCGCATTTGGGGGCGCAATGCCCCATGTGTACAATTAAGAAGGTGATATGAACCTTCCAGCTTCCCGTGACAAAAGACGAGACCAACATACAACGCATGCATGATGACATGATGCAGATGCGCAAAAGCGCATCAGGGGGATGTACACAACATGGCAATATCCTCAAATAATCATACAACAAAGGCATACATGATATTTATATGCATGGCAGTGTTTAAAAATGGTACGCAGCGTGTTTGCTCTGTGCCCCTATTTTAGGGACCTAAATGGGAGGAACTAAAAGGCTTTTAGTGATAATTCGCAAGGTGGTCATATCTCTCTTGATGGTCTCTAGAGGTATCATCCCCTTCGAAGAACACATTGTGGCAGTAGGGACTACTAGCAACAATATGTTATCAAAGAGAAAAACTCTAGATGAGGGTTCACTGTTATCAAGCAAGTCGGAGACCTAGTATGACCACAGATTCACCTCCACTCCTTATGTTCCCATGGACCCGGGTATAGGGCCCCTTTTCAACTCACCGTGTGTGCAAATAGTGTTGTTGTTTGTGTGCATCAAATGAATACATATCTATCTCATGCATACATTTCAAAAAACACACTAAAAGCATCAAAGAGTTATATACAAGAACGTAAGAGAAATAAAAGGAAACCGACAAAAGAGGAAGTCATGATATTGCACGAGATTAGAAGGCCTAACTCTCTAAAAACAGTCCCCAGTGGAGTCGCCAACTGTCGCAACCTACCCTTCAGCGGGAGGGCGACGTGAGACTCACGGGTGCATCTTCCAAGGAAGGAAAACGCGCGGAGTCACCACCAACGTTTATTCGAGGAAAACGTCCGAAAAAACCGGAAAAGGCATGGTCTACGAACTTTAAGTGTGAAAGGTTCATGAGTTGTATTTACGCACGGGGAAGGTATTAGCACCCCACGCGTCCGTCACAAGGGACGGCAGCCTTTAATCAAGTGTGCAAATATGACTTCAATTTGTTTTATTTCCCCTTTTGTCGCAACCTACCCTTCGGCGGGAGGGCGACGCGTGACTCGCGGGATGCGTGTTCCACGAAAGGAATACGCGCGGAGTCGCCACCAACATTTATTTGAGGAAAACGTCGGAAAAACCAGAAAAGACGCGATCTACGAACTTTTAAGTGAAAGGTTCGGGAGTTGTATTTACGCACGGGGAAGGTATTAGCACCCCACACGTCCGTCACAAGGGACGACAGCCTTTAATCGAATGTGCAAACATGACTTTGATTTTTTATGTTCCCTTTTTATGTCTTTATATCCTTTATACCCTTTTTATATTTTTCTCTTTTTGTGGTCGACAAGGGTGTTTCCCTTTGCTCCTACGTATTCCTCAATTAGCGATGAGGAAATCAGACCTACGTAGTTCTTTCGGAACAAAGTGTTTGGTTAAGTTGTTTTTGTCTTTTTTGCAAAATATGTTTTTATTGAACAAAAGGTCATTTAAGGTGTTGGACCATTAAACGGTCTTTTGATTTTGAAAGGAGAGAAACGTTAAGGCGTTGGACCATTAACGATCTCTTTTTTTTAAAGGAGAGAAACGTTAAGGCATTGGACCATTAACGATCTCTTGTTTTTGAAAGGAGAGAAACGTTAAGGCATTGGACCATTAACGATCTCTTGGGGTGGTCGACAAAAGCGGGGCTTTTGCTCCTACGTATCCTCAATTGCGATGAGGAAATCAGACCTACGTAGTTCTTTCTTATCAAGTGATTCTTTTTTTACTTAAGTGGTGATCATTTTAAGGCGTTGGACCTTAAAAATGATCCATTTTACTTAGTGAGAAATTGAAATGACAAACTTCAAAAGCCTATTTTTATGGACGAGCTTGACTAGGCGAGTTGATTTTAGCCTTAGTTTCACTTTAGTTATTAATCAATTCGATTAAGAATGAGAAATCCCAAAGAGAAAACGTCCGATTGATTTTCCGCTTTATTTTGCTAAAAGATGTTTTTTTGATTATTATATTATTTTTTACCTCTTTTTGATTTCCAACGTGGTTACGGCACGACCGAACGGTCAGAATTTATTTTAACCGAAGTTAACGGATAATACAATTCAAACGTTCGGTGGAAATTGATTTTATTTTTAAGTTAAGCGAGAAATGACTTAAGTAAAATGGCTTAAGCACGTCAAGAGGGGGTATAAAAAGTAAACAAAACGAGAATAAAAATGCACGAAACACAATGTGGACCACTACAGGTACATAGAATGAATCGAAAAGCTTGGTTCGAGGTACTTACCCGTTGAAGATCGAAGAACGATGAAGAACGAATGAAGAACGTCGAAGAACGGTTGAAACCTTTGCGAAATTCTTCACGGAAAACGTTACGGAAACGTTTCGGAAGCGCCTCGGCTTAGATTTTCTTCACGGAAACAATTTTTCCAAGCAAATTCGAAAGAGAGAGAAGTGCCTAAGGGGCTGAACCCTTTTCTTCTTCACTTCCTCCCCTATTTATAGCAAAATAGGGGAGGTGGTTGCCGCCCAGCTCGCCCAGGCGAGCCAGGTTGCTTCCTCCAGAAGCAACAGCCTTCTGGAGGAATATTCTGGAGGGCCCAAGTGGGCCTGGCTATTTGCACCCCCATTTTTACTAAGTACACCCCCTCTGTTTTTTTTTTGGTAATTCTTTTTTCGTAAAGTTACGGAAACTTACGAATTTCGTAACGATACTTGTTTTCTTTCCGTAATGTTACGGAACCTTGCGGATTACATAATCATCCCCTTTTTGACTCACGGAATGTTACGGAACCTCACTTAATTATGCAACGATGCTTCCATTTGATTTCCGGTGTGTCACGGAAACTTAAGGATTGTGCATCAATATTTTTTTGGTTTTCCGGCATGTCCTGGAATTTCACAAATTGCCTAATGATGGGTGCCAAGCACCTCACAAGGACCAAAGAAAGGTCGCATGTCATCAAGCAAAGGTCCCCGGACGAAATTAGGGTATGACACCTTTTTAGGTTTTTATGTCTTTTTATGCTTTTTGTATTTTTGATCTTTTTGTGGTCGACAAGGGTGTTTCCCTTGCTCCTATGTATTCCTCAATTGTGATAAGGAAATCAGACCTACTAGTTTTTTGAGAACTGAACGTTGGTTAAGTTGTTTTTATCTTTTTTGCAAGATATATTTTGACTGAACAAATGTCGTTTAAGGCATTGGACCATTAAACGATCTTTCGATTTTGAAAGGAGAGAAACGTTAAGGCGTTGGACCATTAACGATCTCTTGTTTTTTTTTTTTTGAAAGGAGAGAAACGTTAAGGCGTTGGACCATTAACGATCTCTTGGAGTGGTTGACAAAAGCGGGGCTTCTGCTCCTACGTATCCTCAATTGCGATGAGGAAATCAGACCTACGTAGTTCTTTGCAAAAGCGGTAAAGTTACATGTTGATTTTATGCTTTTGAATGGTCCATGTTAACCGATAAAAGCAAAAAGGACCGTTTAAGGCGGGACCTTAAAACGGTTTTTAGTGATTTTTGCGGACAAAGCTTGATTTGTGAGTTGATTTTAGCCTTAGTTTCACTTTGGTTATTAGTCAATTGATCGAAGAAAACTTCCAAAGAAAAACGTCTGATTGATTTTTTTTTTTATTTTATTCAAAGATATTTTGATTATTTTATTATTATTTTTCAAGATATTTTGATTATTTTATTATTATTTTGCTTTTTTCGGTTTAACCGGGGTTACAGTGTGAACGATCGGTTAGATTTTATTTTAACGGTGATTAAACAAGATTACAACGCAAATGATCGGTTGAAATTCATTTTGTCATTTATTAGGCGAGATAACGGCTTAAACGATCGGTTAAAGCTCGTTAAAAACAGAAGAAAAGAAAACCGAAAATGAACGAAATAAAGATGAAAGCCAAAAAAAACAAGAAATGAATTGAAAGTCTCGAATTCGAAAACATACCCGTTGAAGAATGAAGAACGAACGAAGAACGGATGAAGAACGGTGAAGAACAACGGAAAACCTTGACGGATTCGCTCACGGAAACATCTTGGAAATGTTACGGAAGCACCTCGGCTTGGATTTGCTTCATGGAAAAAAAAATTTTCACCCAAAACAGCTGAAATGCATAGCCAGAGGGATGAGGGATCCATAGAACAACCCCCTTTTGCCTATTTATAGGAAAAAGGGGGAGGAGGTTGCCGCCCAGCTCGCCCAGGCGAGCTGAGTTGCTTCCTCCAGAAGCAATCCTGCTTTGAAAATACTCTGGAAGGCCCAAATTCAAAATTTCAAAAATTGCTATTTGCACCCCCCATTTTGATAAGTTCACCCCCTTGTTTCGTAATTTAAAAGTTACGAAAGCCTTATGGAAGCATATAGGACTTGATTTTCTTCTTTTTTTATCATCCCTCTCACCCATATTAAGTGAAATATGCTTATTTAGGGTTATGGGAATTTTACGGAAGCATTACGGGACTCCCAAAAGCCATTTTTTAATAAAACAGGGGAGGTGGTTGCCGCTCAGCTCGCCTAGGCGAGCTAGGTTTCTTCCACCTTAAGCATGGAAATGCCCAGAATCCTCTAGAAGGGCACAGATTTTGAAAATTGCTATTTGCACCCCCCCATTTGACTAAATACACCCCTTTTACTTTTTTTTGCTGATTCTTTTTCTGTAACGTTACGGAACTTTACAGATTACATAAAGATACTCGTTTTCCTTCCGTAATGTCACGAAACTTTACGGATTATGCAACAATGCCTCTTTTCGATTCCCGACATGTCGCGAAACTTGACGGATTGCCTAACGATGGGCTTCAAGTTCCTCGAAGCGATCATGCGAAGGTCGCATCCCACCAAACAGATGGTCCTCGAATGAAATTAGGGTATGACACTCGACATAAGCGTTGCTTACCACTTCCAAAGCTTGGAAGGATGTCTCTAAGGATTCTTTTGTGGCTTCCACATATGGTGTAGAAGAAGGACAACTTACAAGAATGTCTTCCTCCCTTAAGACTATGATTAACTGCCCTTCCACCATAAATTTCATCCTTTGGTGGAGCGTTGAAGGGATTACCCGGACTGAGTGAATCCAAGGTCGGCCTAAAAGGCAGCTATAGGACGGGTGGATATCCATCACTTGGAAAGTGATCTAACAAATGTGAGGTCCAATTTGAATTGGGAGATCATTCTCCCCCTTTACCTCTCGGTGGCTGCCGTCAAAAGCCTGCACCACCAAGGAGCTCGGTCTGAGGTGTGACGTGTTGAAAGGCAGTTTGTCCAACGTGCTTTTGGGCATGACATTCAACGATGAGCCATTGTCAATAAGAACCTTGGCCACGATGTGGTCGAAACACTTGACGGACACATGTAAGGCCCTATTATGTCCCTGACCCTCGATAGGTATTTCCTCATCGACGAAGGTGAGGTAATTGTTGGCGGCGATATTGTTGATGATGCCCCCAAAGCCCTCCACGGATATGTCTTGGGCGACGTGGGCTTCATTCAAGATCTTGACTAGAAGCGTCCGATGAGGCTTTGAGTTCATGAGTAGTTCCAACAGGGACACCCTAGCTGGGGTCTTATTGAGTTGCTCAATCACTTTGAACTCACTTTACTGGATGATCCAAAGGAACTCAGTTGCTTCTTTGGTGGATATCTTCTTTCTGCCAAAGTCTTCCTCTCCCTTAGCAAATCTCCCAGCCAGGATCTCCTCATCAAGAACCGAGCTTGCCTTATCGCTTTCTTTCGGGCTCACCTTTGCCTTTCCTTGTGTCCTTGGACTACACCAACGGGCCGGGTGCCACGAAGATTTGCCCACAACGGGTTATACCGCTCGTGCCAGAGATGTTGGTAACCTTGGCAGAGGACAGGTAATCTCCGACAGACTCGTCCTTCCTTCCGTCGGGCTTTTGAGGGGCGTACCTCCATGGGGCCACCTTGTCACTCTTGTAAGGGAAAGGGACAGGCTTCTTACTCGGGATAGGTTGGAAGCCTCGGGGCTTTTGTGTGGCAGCATCTCTGGTGAAGTGGATCACAAATTGTTTGGGCTTGCTCGGGCTTTTGTCAGCTCACTCTTGCTTGCGTCACCAATTTCAAACTGGCCTTGGTCCATTATCCCTTGTAGCAAGTCCTCTGCCACAGGGCATGCCTCTACATCATGTGTTGCCCCTGGGTGTATTAAGCAGGTATCCTCCTCGCCCCCGTCGAGGCAAATGATGCCCGCCTCGCGCAGTGCCTTCAATATAAACCTCCTAGAGGTTATCATATCTTTCAATTGCTTCGGGCTCTGGAGTCCGCACTCCTCTATCGCATTAACTGCTGCCCCCCCATGACTGGCAAAAGGGTTTGTCTTTACGTTTGGACCGTCCTCTTGGAATGTCAGCCAACTTGCATCGATCAAACTTTAGACCTTATGTTTGAAGGCCATACATTGTTCTATCGAGTGTCCCGGGACACCCCCATGATAAGCGCAGGTTGCATTGAGGTTGTACCATCGAGGGAAAGAAGACTAGAAAATCTTCCTGGGGATACCATTGCCATTTGGTTGGTGATCAAAGAGGGTAGCAAGTCTGCGTACGACATCAGGATGGGAGCGAATTCCACAAGTTTCTTTATCAGAAATTCCTTCCCGGATTGACGCTTGCGCTCGGATTAGAGCTGCCGGCGGGGCGAGGTTGTGTAGGAACCGAGTTTTGAGTGGGGGCCCTTTGTGGTTGAGCGGATGCCCTTTGCTGGAGGGGCGCTGGACTGGAGGGGTTTCCAACGCGGGCCGGAAAGCTTGGTTGATGTTGGGCATATTGGTAAGTGTTGTGAGGGGTTTGCTAGGGCTTTGGCCAAGTAGGAGCCGATGTCACGGCATGGGCATCCCATTCCTTCTTCTTTGCCCCACTTATTCTGAATCTTCTATTACTAGTACCAGCAGGGCGACATAATTGAACTTCCCTCTTTTCAGGCCTACTTTAATCTTCTCACCCGCGAATACTAAATCTACGAAGCTAGAGGGCATGTAGCCCACCAACTTTTCATAGTAGAACACCAGCAGCGTGTCCACTATCATTGTGATCATCTTTCTTTCTACCATGGGGGGTGCCACTTGTGCTGCCAAGTCCCTCCACCGTTGGGCGTACTCCTTAAATGACTCATGCTCTCGCTTGCTCATATTTTGCAACTGGGTTCTATCGGGAGCCATGTTAGTATTGTATTGGTACTGCCTAATGAAGGCAATAATCAAATCCTTCCATGAGCAGATACAAAAGGCCTCCAAATTGGTATATCAGATGACTGCTGCCCCAGCCAAACTTTCTTGGAAGAAATGCATCAACAGTTTCTTGTACTTAGAGTATGCCCCCATTTTTCGGCAATACATCTTCAGGTGATTTTTGGGGCAAGTGGTCCCTTTGTATTTATCAAAATTTGGTACCTTGAACTTTGGAGGGATGACAACATCAGGTACCAAACACAATTCTGTCATGTCAGCGAAAGGGTAATCACCGAACCCTTCGACAACCCTTAGTCTCTCTTCGATGAGATCAAGTTTCTCTCTCCCTTCCACTGCTAGAGGCGGCCCCCTTACTGAGAAATGAAGCAGTTGCAGAGGGCGGGGTTGAGGAGCTCCCGCCGTATTAGGTTAAGGAACAACATTACATGCCAGTCCCTCAGCGGTGAAAGTGGGATATGAGTCAAAGTCCCCTTGAGCATGCTCTCGAGGTTCTTCACAAGCGCCTCCTATAAGCTGGGGTTACTGACCTTCAAAGGTAACGGGAACGACATGATTAATGTTCTCGTTAGGCATGTGCATGGTGGGCGGCGTATAATTTGGGGGTAAGCCATAGGCGTAAGCATTCCTATTATACCCCATGTGTGGACCACTGGTACTACCCAACACTTCCCCTCCTTGTCCCACCATGTCCGGGGCGGGTTGGTTCGCTTGGTTTATGGCAGAGGGATGGGTAGGATTCGCCTCAGTGGCGGTGCTGGAGGCGACAATTGCGGCCGTGTTTCTTTCCTTCATTCTCTTCATGCTTAACATGGCTTCCATCATGGAAGCCACTTGATCCTTCATGGCCTCCATATCGGCCTTCATTTGTTCTTGCACCTCTTCTATGTCACCCATGACTCTAGTTTTGGAACGGGTTCGATAGGGGTGCCTTAAAGCGTGTTCAGTTATGGTGTTTATTGCCTAAAGAACAAGAAATACAGTGAGTAATGCGACAAAGAACTAAACATGAATGCATGCTAAGGATAAGTTGTCGAAGTATTGGACTCGCGCAAAATTTTGAGCAAAGACATAAGGTTGAACCAAACTTATTTTTATTAAGGAACAAATAGTTCATCTCGTCAAAATTAAAGCGAAAATACAACTGCCTTAGCAGTTCCTAATTATGTAGGCCATCAAATCGATCATGTGCTGACAATAATCGAGTTGCCCATGAACTTCCTCGAGGGCCGAGTACACATCCACCATCACCTTAGCTTTGGCTAGTAGTCTTGGAAGCTCTTGACTCCCATTCAAGGTGAAAGCGAACCATCCATCCACGTCATTGCTTCTCTGTGTAATGAATCAATCACTCTTTCTGTCACTTCCCTTTCTGCTTGCAGGATTGACACCTTTGCATACTCGTCCTGTAGCCTTTGTTCATGGGTTGCGGCTAGACTTAGCTTCTCTTTATATTGGTCGATGATGGCCTACATGTTCTTTTCCATCTTGCTCAATTGTTCGGAAAACTCCTCTTTGACCTTTGGCAAGCCTTCAACTTGTCCTCCAATATCATGCCTTCGACTCTTGACTGGTCTCTCTCGGCCCTTCGAAGCTTAAGCTTGCTGTTATTGCCCCACAATGCCCCTCAGAACTTGTTTCGGCCCCACTCTTCCTTTCGTGCCCTCTTTGTTTCCCGCTCCAATGCTTCAGCGGTGGCCACATTGATGTCTCTCAGTTCATCATATTCTTTCCAGACCTTGATAGCTATCATCTTGAACTTTTCCTTGATTGCTTGCGCCCTTTCAAGTTCTACCTTCAAGGCTTGCACCTCCTCACTCTCCTCAGGGGTTTCAGCCTCTTCCTCACTTGATGCCTTTAGCTTCGGGAGCCAAACTAACTCTTGCGTCCGAGCTTTCAGCCACTTGTGATAGCTTCCGATGATCCCATTGCTGCTTCCCCTAAGTTCCTTATCCTTTCTTTTCACCACGCTCCATGCCTTTCGGACCCCTTGAAATATCCTTGCTTTGGGGTCACTGAAACCCCGTGCGATGAAGGGCATGATACTTTCTTCCGACAGCGCTCCTCTCATGGGGTAGCCAAGTTGTCTTATGGCAAGGACGAGATTATAATTGATACAGCCCCTCGTTCCCATCAAGGGGATGTTTGAGAACCCCTCACATGAGGACAGAACTCCAACTCTTCCTTCCTTCCATCGGGGGAACCAATTAACAGATGCCTCCACCATACTAGCCAAGAGTTGTTCCCAAACTACCTTCCCTTTCTTGGAGCACATGTAGTAACCTTGCAGGGGATAGACAGGTCTACTTTCATGGTGAAAGATGTGCGAGACCAGCCACACATAAACGACAGGTGTGCAACAGACAATCCTTGCGTTGCTCTTCTCGCATCTTCAGTCAAATGTGTCGTAGGCATCGGCCAACACACCAACGACTGGGCTTTCTTTGCTATGGCGGTAAGCAAGGAAGGCGTTGGTCACTGCTAGATCTACTAATCCATCCACATTTGGAAAAAGGACGACTCCAAATACCAACAGCGCCAAGACGTCAATGAACAAAGCCCATTCACCTTGATCTGCCAAAGCCTTTGCTTTCTCCTCCAAGTGCTTCCTCGGTATTCCGACCACCCCATTTCTATTTTGTTTTACTCGATCCAATTCTTGCCCCAAGATTTTGACTACCTTGGCTATTCTCGCCATGGAGGGATAGAACCCAGAAAAAAGATATGGCTTTCTTCCTCCTAGCGGACATCCCAAGATTTCTTCAAACTCTTCCACGGTTGGTACTAACTGAAAGTCCCCAAACGTGAAGCATCTTAGTGACTGATCGTAATACTGAGTGAGGGACACAATGGCTTCAACAGAGACTTCTATCATCATAGCCAGGTCCCAGATCTTTCCATATGTGTTGCGGAAAGCTTTACGTTGGAGTTGATCCATCAATTGCCCTAATTCTTGCAAACTAGCAACCTCTAGGCTTTTGATTTTGACGTGATAGAACCTTTTCTTAAGCGAGGGTGCTTGATTCGATCACATGTTTTGCTAGAATGAAAAATTCTATTTGATCAATACTTCGACAACCTATCACGGAGGAAATATGATGAATGCATGAAGGAATGCTTATGCTATGCATGACACAAATGCATTTTACAGACACAAGAGCCCAGAAGATCATCTCTTCTTACTCACAAACATTCGAGCATCATGGTTCATTTGCAGTCATTACCACAGTGCTCCATGTATGCATTTAAGAAGGTGATGCAGACCTTCCAACTTCCCATGACAAAATGATGAGACAAATGCAACGCATGAGTGACAACGCAATACAGATATACATGCACGAGAGCACGCGGTTGATAGCACAAAACAGAAATATACTAAACGAACAAGCATGGTAACGCCATCAAATAATAACACAGCAGAGACGCACACAAACATGACATTGTGGCGGTAGGGGCTACCAGCGACAATGTATCATCAAAGAGAAAAACTCTAGATGAGGTTTCACTGTCATCAAGCAAGTCGGAGACTTAGCATGACCACAGATTCACCTCCACTTCCTATGTTCCCGTGGACCCAGGTATAGGACCCTTAACAACTCACAATGTGTGCAAAAAGTGTAGGTGTCGTGGGTGCATCAAATGAATAAATATTTATCAATGCATATATTAAATAAAAAATTACTCTAAAAATCATCAAAGAGTTATATGCTTACAAGAACTTAAGAGAAATAAAGGGAAACAAACAAAAGAGTGAGTCATGATAAAGAACGCACACGGATTAAAATGGCCTAACTCTCTAAAAACAGTCCCCAACGGAGTCGCCAACTGTTGTAACCTACCCTTCGACGAGAGGGTGACGCAAAGCGCACGACTGCATCTTCCAAGGAAGGAAAATGCGTGGAGTCGCCACCAACGTTTATTTGAGGAAAACGTTAGAAAAACCAAAAGAGGCCTATGAATTTTGAGAATAAAAGGTTCAGGAGTCATTTACGTGCAGGGAAGGTATTAGCACCCCACGCGTCCGTCACAAGGGACAACAACCTTTAATTAAATATGTTAAATCATGACTTCAATCTTTATTTTATTTCCCCTTTTTTATGTTTTTATATTTTTAGGGTCAACAAGAGCGGGGCCCTTGCTCCTACATATCCTCAATTGCGATGAGGAACTCAGACCTACGTAGTTCTTTCAAAAGCAAGAAAGTTATGCGGAGTATTGATTTTAGACTTCTAAATGGTTTGTTTTAACCGATAAAAGTAAAAAAAAAAAAAGACCATTAAGGCGTTGGACCTTTGAACGGATTCAAGCGATTTTCTTTTGGACAAAAGCTTGATTATGTGTTGATTTTAGCTTTGGTTTCACTTGGTTATTTTCCAACTCATTAAAAGAGAACTTTCAAAGTAAATGAACGGTTGAAACTTATCTTTTTGATGATTAATTGAGGTTACAACACAAACGATCGGTTGAAGTTTATGTTAACGGTGATTAAACGAGATTACAACACAAGCGATCGGTTGAAATTCATTTTAACATTGATTAAGTGAGATTATGGCTTAAACGATCAGTTGAAACTTGCTTAAAACAAAGAAAAAGATCACCGATGGTAGAAGAATGAAGATGAAGACATGCAAAGCAAGGATGGACCCCTAAGGGTGCATAGAATGAATTCAAAGCTTCAAAATAGAAAACTAATCGGTCGAAGAATGACAAATGATGAAGAACGGACGAAGAACAGTCACAGAATTGATCATGGAAACGTTATGGAAGCACCTCGGCCTTGATTATTCTTTTTATTTCTCCTTCTTCTCACTAATTTCAGTGAAAACCTCTTACAAATGATGCTGAACCCCTTCCCCTCAGTCCTTCACTCCTATTTATAGGAAAATGAGGGGAGAAGGTTGCACAGCAGCTCGCCTTCCTCTAGAAGTAACTTGCTTGCCCAGGCGAGCTGGTTATCCCTAAGTTTCTAATGGGCCCAGGCGGGCCCAAGGGATGGAAAATGTCCCTAAAGAGACCATTTTTCCCCCATTTTGAGTATTTTGCACATTTCCTTCCGAAAAGTCACAAAACCCTATGGATTACGCGGCAATTAACGTTAAGCAACTCAATTCGGTCAGCAAGAATCCAAATGTTGGCCAATGATCATCCCCGGACAAAATTAGGGTATGACAATGGGCAAGTAACTTGTTAAGTTTAAATCACCACCATTTTCTTGTTAAAATTGGAGCAAATAGGCAGATTAAATTTGTGCTTGATGTTGTTTTGGACTCATGTTTTAAGGCTATTCTGGAGTGAACTTGTGCACAAATTTGCTTCTTGGTTACTAAAAATAAATGTGCGAGGAATATATATATACATATATATATATATATATATATATATATATATATATATATATATATATACATACATACATACATATCAATAAAAAATAAAAGTAAAAACAAAATTCAAAAAAGAATTAAAGTTAAATTAAAAAAAAATCAATGACTAGCTATTGTTTGAAATATAAAATTTTTCTAAGATACTAGTTTCGTTTTGCCTTTTTTTTCTTTTTGTCGTAGATGGCCCTGAAGAAACTTTCTGCTAAATGAGCTAGGAAGGCCGCTACAGGTGAAGGATCCAGTGCAGCTCCACCAGCGAAAATTGAGTTTAATGGATATCGCTTTCGAAGCGAGGAGCATCAACATCATTTTGAGGTGATTAAGTATTGGTTTTTTCTCAAAGAAAGACGGGTCCAACTAGTGGAGGGAGAGTATGCGGAATTCCAAGCTGAAGTTGCCAAGAGGCGTTGGACACAGCTGACAGAGCCTATGGCGAAGTATGATCCTAAAGTAGTCATGGAGTTTTACGCAAACGCCTAGCCCACTGAAGAAGGAGTCGTGTACAAGCGCTCTTGGGTGTGGGGCCAATGGATCCTATATGACACAGATGCTATCAACCAATTCTTGGGGCACCCATTGATCTTAGAAGAGGGAAAACGATGCAAATACATTGAGAGAAGAAGTCAATTTTCAGGTTTTGATGAAGAAGCCATAGGTCAGCTACTTTTCTCCCCGGGAGATGATTTTGCATGGAGCATAGCAGGGAGGAGGGTGCGGATCGTGTGCACTAGCATGACCACTCTAACTCAAATCTAGATGACATTCCTGCTCGGTAACATCCTTCCCAGTGACCATAACTTTGATCTCACGCTACCCAAATTGTCAGTTGGTCTACAACATCATGACCCAGATCAGTGTTCATGTGGCGCAGCTTATCTCAGATGCCATCCACCAGTTTGTAGGTATTGCACCTCTGAGACACCCAGTGGACCTAGAGAAGTCCAATAGGGCACTAGGGTTTTCGGCATTGATTAAAGGTCTCTTCCAATTCTATGAGTACCGGTTGCACTGACAAAGCTCATCCGGCCTCCCATTAACAAGACATTCATTGAGAAATATTGCATGCCGAGGCAGGTACAGCAGCCGGGGCAAGACCAGCAACAGCAACCGGCCGCAGACGCACCACCACCGCCTCCACATTAGTCACCATCTCTAGAGTCCATCTCAGCTCACATGCAAAGGATGGAGCTCCAGATGCATGCATACATACAACATTTGGTTGATCAACAGGAAGCAAACCATAGGGGCCAGATGCAGTTGAATGACAGCTTCTATTAGTATACACTGCACTAGCATTGCCATGACCCCAACCCTTACCCGTGGCCTACTCCCAAGTAGTTTAGAGCCATTGTCGCATGGCCTGGGGATAGGCCCAATTTTCAGGAGGAGGCAGGTCCTACAGATGCCCAAGTAACTACCCAAGGGGACGAAGGTGGAGCTGAGGATGATGGAGACATGGCAGATTTGCTTGATTTCTTCATTGGAGGAGGCTGAGTTCCCTGACCACAATCTTCTAAATTTGTGAACTTGTCTTTGTCTTATTTATTGCTTTGTTATGTTATTTGTTGTGATGATTGTTTGAAAAAGAAAAAAAACTAACGCGTGGTTTATTTTTTGATTTATTTTCATGCGCACTTAGATGTTTGATGGTGTAGTCTTGGATTATAACTTTGCCTAGGATTCCAACCTTTTTCTTAAAACTATCGAGCTTTTGAAATGAACGCCCACCAGTCCTTTTTGGAAATCTTGTAGATCGAAACACAACAAAAAGTTTTTTTTTGAAAAAAACTGTGTATCTTGTGGATGAAAATAATGAAGGACTTTCCCAAATACCAAAATGGACTCAAACGTTTTTGCATGGACTTGATAAAAGAACAATTGTTGAAACACTGATTTGACCTGAATGTAGAAACATGCCCTAAGCTTTAGAGATTGCGTGTGCCCACAAATTTTATGTTGAGTGTCCGCATGGGTATGTTCTACAATTGGTTTTGCATGAATTTCTAATTGTCATAACATATGATTCATGGAAGTGATCTGGGCATTCTTTCTGCTTTACATTTCAAGCCATTGGCCAAATAGATGTCCCAACGCACCTTGTTTTTGCCATTTCATAAGCCCTTTGAGCCAGACACTTGAATCTTGTCAAAACACTAAACCTAGGATGAAAGCTTCCTACCTTACCTTAGGATGGGAGAGCAGGAGTGTTTTCAAGGGAGATTTCTATCATTTTTGTGGCTAGTTGTGGGTTTTGAAGGAAGTTAGGTATTTATAAAAAATAATTATTATATATATATATATATATAATCAAGAAGTGGAAAAGAGCGAAAAGAAAAAGGAAAAATAAGTTCTTTGGAATAAACAAACATCTGAACCATTTACGAAGTTGTTGTAAAGAGTAAAAAGGGATATGAACCTTCGTTGCACAAGGGCTGACTTAGGATCGTCTAGGATTAAACCTTGTTGGAAAATTCAGAAAATTGATTAAGAAAAGGATGAGAAATTGGAAAGATTCAAGGGTTGGGCAGTGGCTAATTTCCTGAGCCTTAATAAGGTGAATCTTGGCATAAAATGGATGAATGAGATGGTAAAAACGTAGGTTAAGTGGTGGTTGGACAGAAATATAGAAATGACTATAACTCAAGCTACAAGGCTCCAAATGAGGTGATCCCAAAACGAGGTGAAAGATCTCGTTTTGAATTTCAATTTAGGCTCAAGAATCACTTAATTTGAGCGAGTAAAACAAGAGTTGTGGTCACGAGATAATTCTAGGTAGAATTGGAATTTTTGGAATTGTGGTTTGAAAGAACAAGGTTGAAGATGAAATGGTGAAATGAAAGAATCACTCTTTCCTGCGAGGGCAACACACAAAGGATGTGAAAGTCCTTTGATATAGCCATGGTATTCTTGAATCACTCAAGAACTTAGGAGAATCACTCTCACTAAGATAAAAGAGATAGACTCTAATTTTTCTGAATAAAACTCAACTTGTGTTTATTGATAAAATGCTTCAGCTTATAAAGAAGCTTTACCATCAGATTTTATACATGCTTCATTAAAGGCAATTACAATCCACTTAAATTTAGTAATGATCCACTAACCTAGGAAATTAGAAGAACTTAATGGCTGAGTGTAACTGAAATTGTGGCAACCAAAAGTCACCCCAAAAGCCATCGAGCCAATCACCAATTGGTCTCCCAAAGGCTGATGCCTAAGCTGCCAATTGGGCCCTTATTACAACTTGAACTAAACCAAACTAAAGCCCCTTTAGTTGATTAACCCAAAACATATTTTTGGTCAGCCAACTTTACATGGATTGGGCCATTATTTAGACAAACAAAACACTCTAAAATTGAGACGAAGTGGCACCATTTAGTCCTCCTCCATTTGGGTCATGATACAACTCACAACCTTGGACTTTTCTCCTTGAAACTTGGGCTTGTATTCAAATAGTATGGACAACACTTGTTGAAGAGCTTCCTTTGCTTTCCTTGATCTAGCCCTTGTCATAGGTCCTCCAAGTCCTTCAATTGGATCCTTGCCCTTGCTCTTGGTCATGTCCTCATCATTAAGGAAGAAAAAAAATAATGGTAACTTCGTCAAGACATGAAAGGATATGAAGTGATCGCTCATTTAAAGTTGTAGAAGCAAGCTTCATGATGATGAATCAAGTTGATTCAAGTAGTTTTGATGATGACAAAGATGATGACAAAAAGCCCAAGATAATGATTTCAAGATTGAGTCAACAAGTTCAAGATCAAGATTAATTTCAAGTTTCATGAGAAGAAATCAAGAAGATTCAAGAATCAAGAGAAGTTTGATTTCAAGATTCAAGAGAAGATGAATTCAAGATTCAAGAGAAGAAATCAAGAAGACTTCACAAGGGAAGTATTGAAAAGATTTTTCAAAAAACAAACATAGCACAGTTTTGTTTTTCAAAAGAGTTTTTCTCAAAATTTTCTAAGTTACCAGAGTTTTTACTCTCTGGTAATCGATTACCAGTTTCCTGTAATCGATTACCAGTGGCGAAGTTTGATTTCAAAAGCTTTTAATTGAATTTGCAACGTTCCAATTGTTTTTTTAAATGGTGTAATCAATTACAATATATTGGTAATCGATTACCAGTGTATCTGAACGTTGAAATTCAAAATCAATTGTGAAGAGTCACATCTTTTCATAAAATGCTTTGTGTAATCGATTACATGGTTTTGGTAATCGATTACCAGTGACAAGTTTTGAATAAAAATCAAGAGATGTAACTCTTCTAATGGTTTTCTCAAGATTTTTTCAAGGTTATAACTCTTCCAATGTTTTTCTTGACCAGACATGAAGAGTCTATAAAAGCAACACATTGACTTGCATTTCAATAACTTTTTCACATACTTTTGAACATCTTTTTGAACTTCTTCTTCTTCTTCCTTTGCCAAAAGCTTTCATGGTTTTTTGGTTTCCAAACCTTATTCTTTCACAGAAAACAAAAGTGTGCTATATCTTTTTATTCTCTTCTCCCTTTGCCAAAAAGAATTCAACAAGGACTAATCGCCTGAATTCTTTTTGTGTCTCTCTTCTCCCTTTTCCAAAAGAACAAAGGACTAACCGCCTGAATTCTTTTGTGTCTCCCTTTTCAAAGAATTCAAAAGGACACAGTCTGAGAATTCTTTTGATTCTTCTCTTTCCCTTAAACAAAAGATTTCAAAGGACTCACCGCCTGAGATATCTTTTGTTTCCCCTTCACAAAGTTTCAAAGGACTAACCGCCTGAGAACTTTGTCTTAACACATTGGAGGGTACATCCTTTGTGGTACAAGTAGAGGGTACATCTACTTGGGTTGTTGTAACTGAGAACAAGAGAGGGTACATCTCTTGTGGATCAGTTCAAGTGGAGGGTACATCCACTTGGTTGTTCAAAGAGAACAAGGGAGGGTACATCCCTTGTGGATCTTTACTTGTAAAGGTTTTTACAAGGTTGAAAGAAATCTCAAGGACCGCAGGTCGCTTGGGGACTGGATGTAGGCACAGGTTGTTGCCAAACCAGTATAAAACTCTTGTGTTTGTCTTCTTCTTCCCTACACTCTTTAATTATCGCTTTTACTTTTGGTTAAGTTTCTATTTCTGTTCTTTACTTTCTTAACATTATAATAAAAGCCTAATTGAATCAAGTAACATTAAGAAGGATAGATTTTTAATTAGTAAAGGTTCTTTAATAATTAATTCAATCCCCCCCCCTTCTTAATTATTCCGAGGCCACTTGATCCAACAAAAGTTACTGGCCAAATCTTCATGTCCGCTCTCCTATTCACACCGAAAACAAAAAAAGAAACCAAAGTAACCAAAGCCGAAATCTCCTACGGGTACAACCAAAAAAATGACCTAGTGATCCATGATGATTATGCGCATTTATCCTTGATTTGATGGGAAATGACCTGCAAAATTAATTTATGACATGTCTGTGTGTGGAATTGAGAGGAAACACTTTCCTGTGTGAGGTTTTATACACCTTTGAGTGGTTTTCCTCTATTTAATTGAATCCAGTGTTTCTTCTAATGTTTCTTTAGAAACGAAATGCAAAATGTCTTAATCTCATTCTTGGTTATGAGAAATTCTATCTTTGTACTTTCATTCCTCTTTTATTGCATTTTTTTTGGAAAAAATGTGTGTTGTTCTGATTGGTTTGGGGGTTTGATTTCTTTACCAAGCGTGTTTGCATTTAGTGAAAGTTTTCAGAGACTTCAATGTCTTCAGTCTTTTACATTTCCAAAGACTTCAATGTCTTCAGTCTTTTACATTTACGAGACTTCAATGTCTTCAGTCTTTCACATTTCCAAAGAATTCAATGTCTTATGTCTTTTACTTTTTTTACAAGACTTTGATGTCTTCAATCTTTTACATTTCCAAAGACTTCAATATCTTCAGTCTTTTACATTTCCAAAGAATTCAATGTCTCTAGTCTTTTACTTTTATAAGACTTCAACATCTTTAGTCTTGCACATTTCCAAAGACTTCAATGTCTTCAATCTTTCACATTTCGAAAGATTTCAATGTCTTCTATCTTTTACTTTTTTTTAACAAGACTTCAATCTCTTCAGTCTTTTACATTTACAAGACTTCAACGTCTTCAGTCTTTTACATTTCCAAAGACTTCAATGTCTTATGTCTTTTACATTTACAAAACTTCAATGTCTTCAGTCTTTTATGTAACACCCTGATATATATATATTATTAGTAATTATGTTTGATGTTTGATTATTTTTGCCGTGTTATTTTATTCGTGTTTTAATTGCAAGGAGATGAGTTTAGTTAATAGAGGGGTGTGGGTAGATGAGAATCTAGCTTCTCAAAGAAGCCTCTCGAGAAAGCTTCTCAAAGAAGCCATGAGGAAGCTTCTCGAGGAAGCCTCTTAATGAAGCTTCTCAAGGAAGCTACATGTATCTGTCTTGTTAAAAACGCTGTCCAGCCTTCGTTAACCGTTGGATCTTCTCGAAATTTGGTCTGGAGCTTCACAGAACATGTTTCCACGATCTGACCGTCGGGATCTTTGAAAAGATGGCTGGAGTCTGCGCGACTCTTCCGTTTCTGAGAGCATTAGTCACTTGTGCGTTTTGAGCTTTGTAGTCCAATTGGAAAAACGTCATTTCTTCTCCTTCTTTCTTCCAAAACCATTTCCAACGTTCCAAGCTCTTTCTCCATCACCCATAACCACCATTAGCCACCACGAACCATCGTTGTCTTCCGTTGAAACTCCACAACGAGAGGAACCTTTCAATCAGAGCGGAATCTTCCAACTTGTCTCGCGGTTTCGGTTGAGAACGAAGCCCGATCTGACCTTCATGGTTTTCCTTGAGGTAACCATGGTTCTATGCTTGTTTCTTGTTAGTTTCATCTTACCTTTGCATCATTTCTGAGTTTGGAAACCGCCATTGCATGTTTTGCGCTTCCTTTGAAAAACCCTAGAGAAAGAGACTTTGTAAAACCTTATTTCTTCATGAAATGAGTTTTATTTTCGTGACCTACACCGAACCCCGGTCACATTGGCATGATCGAAATTTCAAAAATGATATTCCTTTTCTAAAACCCGAAACGCCCTTTAGCCCTTACGTTTTGACAAGGGTTTTGACTCAGAATATTGTCACTAGCTTTGTCTCTGAAATCCATATTAAGTCTCCTTCGTTATGGTATGGTAGAGGCTTGTGTGGAACCGACGAGCGGGGACGAAAATGAAATCTCCAAGTGACATGACGAGGAACCCGCGGGTAGCTCACAATAGGTGAGGGGAGTTTATTATAAAACTTACCGTTTTAACACCATAGTTAAGGTCAGAGAACTTAGCTATGAGGAGAGGAGAACTGCCTGTCCCTGTTGCATGCTGATTTTTCCTTTATAGAAAATAATGTTTTTAACTAATGAGATGCGATATAATTGTCATTGATATGCATGTTGATTTTTAGGAAAAACTATGTTTTGACGAATGGGATGCGATATATATATATTGTGATAAATGAAATTGATGTCTTTATTTGATTTGTGTTGTTTGAAGACCTAGGAAGTGTGAATCTCAGGCATGAAAGAAAATATGTATGTGCGGAATGCGATTTATTGCTAATGTCGCTATTGAGGATTTTAATTGATATGTGGTGATATTGATAATTATGATGATATTAATTTGAGATGACGTTGTTAATAAAGACCATGTCAAGATGAATTGATGTTATTGTTGATGATTATGTGAATATGAAATGAGGTTGTTGTTGTTGTTGATAACGTCATTGAGACGAGATGATATTTATGTTGAGAATGATATGAAAATGAAATGTTGATTGATGTTGGAAATGCATTGGCATGTGCATGTTGTGTATGTTCATGGGGGGGTGCATTGACCTTGTCGGACGGCCCATTCATGGGGGACTAGAGTGGTTAAAGAATCTAAGCATTCGCTGCGGGGATGCTTAGGCGCTTTAATTTGTCCATGGTCATTGCACTTGATGGTGCCCATGTTCGATACGTTGGATGCTGTGTATATTCGTGGGGGGCGAAGTGCACTGACCTTGTCAGATGGCCCATTCGTGGGGGACAAGCTTGGTTAAAGAATCTAAGCATTTCTGAGGGTATGCTTAGGTGCTTTAATTGGTCCATGGTCTTTGTCACTTGCTTTGGGCCACGTTCATACGTCGTATGTAGTGTATGTTCATGGGGGTGGAGTGCACTGACCTTGTCGGATGGCCCATTCGTGGGGGACAAGCGTGGTTAGAGAATCTAAGCATTTCTGAGGGGATGCTTAGGCACTTTACGTGGTTAGAGAATCTAAGCATTTCTGATACAGGAAATAGAATAATTGTGGTAGAGTGTACTTTGTATTGAGGGGGCTTGTCACCTGGTAGGCAACTCCTTTGGGCCTCAGGCAGATCACCTATGGGGGGGGGGGCAGTTACGTGCACAACTGGGTAGTCTTGACGAACTCTGCATGGTTTCCTAAGTGAGAGTGTCGTGTAGACACACTTAGGTTATTTCCTGGGTTTTGGTTGTTGGTACGTACCACATTGCATCTGAGTGTTGAGTCAGGTGCATGCATCATTCTGTGCAGTCTTGATGGGATCCATGGATGGATGATGAGTAATTGTGGAATGTGGATGATAAATAATTGTTGGATGTGAGTGTTGAATAATGAATGTTGTGTAAGCTCATAATGTTTGCCTATGTTCCTTGCTAATTGTGGTTATTTGGATTTGGTATTGGTTCTTTTTATAATGAACTCACCCTTGCAATTTTGTATTGTGTGGTTGATACCTGTGATGATCGTGAACATTGTTCGTGGGAGCAGAATGACAGCGGCAGGGTGCAGGGAGTAAGATTTTGGTGAGGAGCCGCTGAGCCGACATGATGACGTTGGCATTATTTTGGGAGAGAGTTGTGTTCTGTAATCAACTCCTCCGTAGTTGGCTTTCAAGTTCTACTTTGTTGAGTTAAAGATGTAAAACATGGATTTTAATTATATTTATGAACATATTTAATTTCCGTTATCTGTATGATGTGTACCTAGTTACTGTTCCTATATAATTATGTATATTCACTTAAGTACTGGCATGTTGTTGGGTGAATGTATGTTGTGACAAAATTACTTATATTTTCATAAGCAAATTAAGGGAGTCTTTTTTTTATAAAAATTGAAATTATCGCATATTAGAGTGTTGATATCGTAGCGACGAGGCGGGTCGTTACATTTTACATTTCCAAAGACTTTAATGTCTTCTGTGTTTTACATTTTTACAAGACTGCAATGTCTTCAGTCTTTCACACTTCCAAAGACTTCAATGTCTTCTATCTTTTACATTTACAAGACTTCAATCTCTTCAGTCTTTTACAAAGACTTCGATATCTCCAGTCTTATGTTTTACAAGACTACAACGTCTTTTGCTTGATGCTTTTGATATTTCAATGTCAATGTCCTTTTGCTTTTTTCGGTTTCACTTCCTTTGTTTCCTCTGGCATCCAGTTTCAAATAGCAAGATCGCTCAAATGAAATTAGTGTCCTTATCTTTACTTGTCTTTTCATTTTCAATAAAAGGAAAGTAAAGAAGAACAATTGTCAGACCCTAATTTCGTCTGGGGAATATCGTTCGATATGATATTTTGATTCTTGCTAGTCGAATTATGGTATTCGATGCCAGTTACAGTGCGAAGCAAGGAATCACTCAGTGTTTTGATCAAGAAAACAAAAGGATACCAAGGAAGGGGGCAAAAGGGTCTTTTGTTTGGATTTTTCTAGACCCTAGCTCGCCTAGGCTAGCATCTGGCTCGCTTGGGCCATGAAATGGCTTCGTGCCTAAGCAACTAGCTCACCTGGACGAGCTCATTCCTTCAAAGCTAAGCATTAGCTCATCTAGGGGATGGGTTTAAGGGTTCAGAAGTTGGAAAAAGAAAGAGAAAGAGAGAAAGAAGAGGAAAAAGGAAGAAAAGCGAAGCCGAGGCGCTACCGAATCGCGACCATGATCATCCCCTACATCATTCTCATGTTTTGTGTCCCTCGTGCAACAGTCGGTTAGTTTTTTTTTTTCAAGAGTTGAATGTAATCTATGTACCCTTAGGGGTCCCCTCTGTTATTATGTGCATATTCATCTTCTCCATTTATCATTGGTGATCCCGTTTTTATTTGTAAAGTTTAACCCTGACCGATCACTAGTGCTGTAAAATTGTCTTTAAAAAAAGATTGAAAGTTAATAAACAAAACCAAAATAAAAATCAACTCATAACTAAACTTCTCTTCATCAAATATCACTTGAGATCATTTCAAGGTCCAACTCCTTAACGACCTTCTTGTTTGTAATAAAAATGAATCTTTCAAAAGCATAAAACCAACTCAACACACAAACTTTCTCACTTTAAAGAACTACGGAGGTCTGATTTCCTCATCACACTTGGGGACACGTAGGAGCAAGGGCAACACCCTTGCCGACTCAAAAAGAGAAAAAAAGAATAAAATAATGTAATAAAAGCAATTCACCACTCTTGGGAAAATAAATAATTTTGAAGTCACGTTGAGCACACTTGATTAAAGGTTGTCCTCCCTTGTAACCAGCGCGTGGGGTGCTAATACCTTTCCTATTCGTAAACAACTCCTGAACCCCTATGTTCAAAATTCACAGACCTCTATTTGGCTTTTTCTAACATTTTCCTTAAATAAACGTTGGTGGCGACTTCCATGCGTTTTCTTTTTGGAAGACGCACTTTTGCTTTTCGCCCGCACGCCCGTCATAGGGTAGGTTGCGACACAATGTGGTGCCATCCATTAGGAAATATCCTAAGCATGTCCACAGGACACTGTCACTTAGGAAAACTAGGCGGCCAGTGTCAAGGTCACCCTGTCATGCACAAACAACTCTCCCCCCCCCATGGTGATCAGCCTGAGTCTCAAGCGAGTTCCAAACCGGGTGACATGCCCCCAAGCACAAGTATTCCCCCTCATGAGAAACTACAAGTATTTACTGACAAAATTTATACTATTTCCATGCAATATGAAGTATGAAACATGGGAACCATCAATGCGCTGACTGTGGATAATTAAAGATTCTAAGTCATCCCCCTCCAGAGATGCTTAAAACTCTTTAACCACTCTATTTCCCTCACCAGGGATATCCGTCATGGTCACTACATCCCCCATGTACATACACAACATATATCATCATAATGACATTTTCAACATCAACAACATCTCATCTCAATGTCATCAACATCAACCTCATCTCATCTCAATGTGATTCTCAACATTAACATCATCTCATTTCAATAACATTATCAACATCAACATCATCCCATCTCAATGACATTATAACCAACAACAATATCATCTCATATCAACACAATCATCAAAAACAACATCATATCATATCAATTATTATCAATATCATCTTTAATAACAACGTCATGCTCTCTCAGCATTATCATAAACATCAACGTCACCTCATATCAATTAATATCATTAATAACAATATCATCAGTAAATCATATTTCGCACATACATACATATATATTTCATGCTTGAGATTCACACTCTCCAGGTCTTTAAACAACACAAGTCTTATAACAATGATAATGTCATTTATCAATAACAAATGTATAGCATCCCATTAGTCAAAAAAATTGTTTTTCTTGAAAATTATTATACACAGGGACAGACATACGTTCCCATAATTGGGTTTCCTGACCCCAATTATGGTACCAAAGTCATAAAATTATAATAAACTCCCCTCACCTATTGTGAGCTCTCCGTCAGTTCCTCCCTGCGTTTCTCATAGACCTCTTTCATTCATGTTTGTCAGTCCAATGCAAGGTTCTATATACCAAATCAAAAAGAATTTAGTATAGATTTCAGAAATAAGGTTAATAATAACATTTGGAATTAATTACCCTTATCAAAACAAAAAGGGCTAAGGGGTGTTTCGGGTTCTACCACAAAGAGATGTCATTTTGAAATTCTGACCACACCAATGTGACCAGGGTTCAGCGAAGGTCACAAAAATAACATCAATTTTATAAAAAGAACTTTTACAACGTCTCATTTTCAAGGGTTTTTCAAAGGAAGAGTTAAAACACCTTATTACAGTACCCAAAACAGAAGAGACACTAAGAGAAACTCAAACTAACTAGGAGAAAGGCTTAGAAGTCAAGATTACCTAAGAATCTACAAAAGAAAGGATTGAGAGCTTGTTCACCACCAAATCTTTGAGGTGGATTCTGAGGATTCGACTCTGATTAAAACGTTCATCTCCGTGTGGTGGTTCGACGGTAAGCAATTGTTGCTCATGGTGACCACCGGTGGTCGTGGGTGGAGGAGGAGGAGTTTCTAGGATGATTTGGACAAACTTTTTAGAGGGAGAAGTATGAAATCGTGTTTTTCATGCTGAAGAACATATTGATAATCTGTAGATCTTGCTTAATGAGCTCATCTTGCTAAGCGAGAATGCACTTTCGGCATTATGCGTGAATTTTCGTGCTAAGTGCAAGCCCTTCTCAGATTGAGATTTTTTCTGAGTGTGACAATTTGCGCTGAGTGCAATTCCTCTTGTGCTAAGTGCAGCAATTCGAGCTCAACACAATTCTCTCTCGAGTTGCAATTACTCTTAGCGTGCTTCCTGCGCTATGTGAGATGTCAAAAATTGTTATTTTGGAAATTGCAACGGTTAAAACTTGGAAACTTGGGCTATAAACCTATAGTCCAAATTTGAAGGTGATCCAACGGTTAATGAGTTCAAGATTGTGGTTTTACTGGAACAAGTTTAGGTAAAATTTGAAATCTCATAATTTCTACTTAGGTCAATACAACTCCACATAACTCGACATCCACATCAAGCAAGTCACACATGGCTAATTCACAGCATCCCTCAATCCATCCAAATCAATCATATAATCAAATAACACGATAAATACATTTAAACATCAATTTATAGTTAGTGAAATTTCAGGGCGTTACAGAGAAGGAGGGTTGAGGTTTTGGGTGAAGGTTTGGAGAGAGTAAGAAGTCAAAAATTGTGTTGTCACGCTGAAGAACATATTTATAATCTACAGATAGCAGAGCTCCACTCTTGGCACTGAGTGCGACATTTCACGCTAAGTGAATTTACCTCCTTGAGTTGAAATTGCGCTTATCGCGCTTATCTCGCTAAACAAATTATCTCCTCGGGTTGGAATTGCGCTTAGCGCAGTTGTCTTGCTAAGCAAATTACCTTCCCGGGTTGGAATTGTGCTTAGCGCAATTGTCTCATTAAGCGACCTATCCAAAGATGTTATTTGGCAAAATCATAGCAATCAAAATGTGTAGGCTTGAGTCACAAACCTACAATTCAAGTTTGAAGGTGATCCAATGGTTAACGAGTCCTGGATCATGGTTTTACTGAAACAGATTTTTGGGTCAAACTTGAAATCTCACATTTCCAACATTGGTCAATCAAACTCCACATAAATTCACACCAAGCAATCGCACACAAATAATTTCACACAACACCTCAACTAATAAAATAATGCAAGCAATACATGAAACATCTATTTTCAGTTATCAAAATTTCAGGGCGTTACAACTCTCCCACCCTTTTTGAAATTTCATCCCCGAAATTTACTTGACTCAATCAAGGTTGGATAGGCTTCTCGCATTTGACTCTCTAGTTCCCACATGGCATCCTCTCTTGATGTGCCTCCCCAGGTCACCTTGACCAATGGAATCTCCTTCCCTCTTAAGCACCTTGTTTGTCTATCCTCGATCCTCAAAGGAAATGTTTCATATGTCAAGTTATCCTTCACTTGAACGTCATCCAATTTGACTACATGAGATGGATCATGGATATATTTACGGAGTTGAGACACATGAAAGACATTGAGAAGGTTAGAAAGAGACGATGATAATTCAATTTGGTATGCCACAGGATCGACTCTTTTGAGGATTTGGAAGGGAACAATAAGACAAGGTGTGAGTTTTCAGGATTTCAAAGCTCGACCAACCGCAGTCCACGGAGTGACTCTCAAGAATACATTATCACCAACCTTGAATTCTAGGTCTTTCCTCCTCTTTTCTTGATAACTCTTTTGCCTACTTTAAGCAGTCCTTATCCTCTCTTGGATCAACTTGACCTTCTCAGTGGTTTGTTGCACCACTTCAGGTCCTAAGGTGCGGTTTTCTTTGGGTTCTAGCCAACACAAGGGTGTCCTACACCTCCTACTATGCAGAGCTTTGCAGTGAGCCATGCCAATGGTAGAATGAAAACTAATCTTATAGGAAAACTCTATCAACGGCAAACCCCCCCCCCCCAACTCCCATTTTGTTCTAAGACACGTGCCCTTAAAAGTTCCTCCAGTGACTAAATGGTTCGTTCAGTCTAGCGATCAATTTGAGGGTGATAGGCTGAACTTAGCCTAAGCTTGGTTCCCAACGCTTTGTTCAGACTCTCCCAAAATCTAGAGGTGAATCTAGGATCTCTATCAGACACTATGCTAGATGGCACACTATGTAATCTGACAATCTCACTAATATACAGGGAGGTCAACTTCTCCAAGGAAAATCTGATCTTAATGGGAATATCCTTAGGGAACACTTCAGGAAACTCTCTGACAATAGGGAGGTCACCCATGGAAACCTTTGTCTCTACTTCTAGGTTAGACATGATCATGTAGACTTGCATCTTCTTTTAAAGATGTCACAACTTGGTTGGCAAAGATAAACATCCTATCCTTACTCACTCCAGAATCATCAAACACTGCATTTTTATTAAAACAATTTAACAAGACATGGTTGGAAGATAACTAGTCCATTCCCAGAATAACATCAATTTGGTTCAAAGGCAAACAAATCAGATCAATCAAGAATGTTCTACTAAAAATTTCCACAAGACAATTTAAATACACATTACAAGTTAACACAAAACCACTAGTTGGGGTCTTTACCACCAGATCTTTATTTAAAGATGACATAGAAAGCTTAAGGTTCAATACACACAAATAAGATATAAATGAATGGGTCGCACTAGAATCAAATAGCACAAGTAAGGGAATCCCACTTATGAGACATTTACCTTGGATTAGATCTTTGGATTTTGAAGCTTTGACACCATTAAGAGTAAAGACCCTTCCCATGGCCTTTGGACTTTCAGTTTGGTCATCCAGACCCCCACCATTCTGCTCCTTCTTGGGATATGGGCAATCTCTCTGAAGATGCCCTTTCTACCTGCAGTTGAAGCAAATTTTGTCCTTATCAGTACAATTTGTGAAGATGTGGCCACCATACCCGAAACAAATGACCTGGGTTGAGAAAGTAGTGGGTTTGTTACCACTACCACCAGCAAACCCCATAACAATAGTCCTCTAATTGTTAGGGCGATTACCATGTTTCTTAGGAAAGGTTGGGTATGGTTTTCCCCGATTTTGAGATCCATTCTTTTTATTCTTCATTAGGCATGTACTCCTATAATAGGTCACCATCTCATGGGAGTCCTCATCCCAAATCCGACACATGTTCACCAAAAGTGGAAACTGACGAACACCTTGATAGTTCACAACTTGCTTCACCTTAGGCCGCAAGTCGTTCAGAAACTTCACACATTTTGAACTTTCACCATCTCTTCCTTGATAGTGAGGAAAGTACCTCACCAGTTCCTCAAACTTGGCTGCATATTCAGCCACAGTCATGTTCCCCTTGTTGAGCTCTAGGAACTCCATCTCCTTCTTGTTCCTAACATCCTCAGGAAAGTATTTCTCCAGACATACCCTCTTAAAGATTTCCCAGGTCACAACTTGACCTTCAACCTCTAAGCAACGGCGAGTGTTCTCCCACCAATACTCAACTTCTTCCACTAGAGTATATGTACCAAAAGCAACCTTCTGCCCCTCCGGACACGCCATCACTCGAAAGATTTTCTCAATCTCCCTTATCCAATTCTGAGCACCATCAGGGTTGTAACCTTCATTGAAAGCAGGTGGATTGTTTTGTTGGAAGCGGTCCAATTGATGCTCAGTAGCTCTAGCAACTTCTCCCCTATTCTAATTCCCCATAGCTTGAGCTAAGGCTTGCAGAGCATCAGCTATTGCACAACCATTCCGTCCAACCATCATTCCCTATGCACACCAGGAAGTGAGAACATGGAAAGAATACACTCAAGAAAAAGAACAAAACAAAATCACACCTATCTCAAGTCCCTACTTAGTTACACTTGAGAGTTGATGCCTCGAGAAATTACTCCTCTAAAATAGTCCTATCTAGAGACATTAACACTCACTTTTTCATCCTTCGCATTCTTGACCGCTTGCCATATTGTCCTGTTGCACTTCACAAATTATACAGATGGCCATTTTGATAACTCATGACAAGGCATTGAAACTCATGGTATAGCAGACATCAGGGATATAAACATGTTATGACTACACCAATCAAATCTCTATAACTTTTGGAAACACAACACAAGGCGAGTAAGTTCCAAATACAAACAACCATAGTAACTATCAAACAATTAGGTTCTCAAATATCAGGCATTCAACAAGGCAACCACAGAATGCACAGAGAAATTGATCGAGGCCGTACCCGAATCAAATAAACTTTAAAAATGCAGTATCTAGGAAGTGATCCTAGGTCGTCTCCCAACGAGCAATGGTCAACCAAACGTTCATAACAGATAATAAGAAAACAGTAACGAATTGGGGGGGTTGTTTGTTTTTGTAATTTAAACAGTGAGCAAATTTTAACAAGAATATAACAGAATTAAAACATGTCGTTTCCCCTTGATTCACAAGCAAGTCTCTTATCCTAGGTTACGAGAATTTATCCTTTATTAGTTCAACCACTTAATCCAACCCTAAATTAAATTACTAAGCAAAAATTAACATAAGGCTGTCATTATGTGATTAAGCAACATACACACACACCAATTAATCATGAACGAAACTGATCATTAAGCATGAACGTAAATTAAGCGCAAAGACAATTAATCAAGCACTAAGCATGCATGGATTAATAGCAACAACTATAGAGTAATTGGTGAAGAGGAAAAACTGATCAGAATTCAATAGTAAGAATAAAACCTCAAAGAGAGTTGTGCTTGATCCTCAAGAGAAAACAACGCTGAAGACTTAGCCTTCCATTAATCAGTTGAAACGAAATTGCATATTGAAGCACAAAACGAATTTTATTGCTACGTGAATAGTGCGCATGAAAAGTAAAAACTGGAATTCTAAAATCCTAAAATTATTCTCCTATTCAAAAAACTCCCCAAAACTAAAACCTTGGTGCTGTTATATATGTTCTCAGCCCCAAAGCTTACAAATCTGTTTTAAGTCCAAGCCCATAAATAAAATAAAATCTGGACAAGATAAGATAAGATTGGATGAAATAAAATGTAGATGAAATAAAATCTGGATAAGATAAGATAAGATTGGATGAAATAAAATCTAGATAAGATAAGATTTGATAAACTAAAATTGTATGCTCTCTTCAAGTCCAAGCCCAATTCCGGATTCAAGCCCAATTGCTTATAATTCTCCTGAAATTAAATTAAAAAACACAAAATTAGTCAAGTAGGCCCAAATGATAAAACTGCATAATTAATTTGACAATTAAGGCTAATTAGTAATTAAAATGGTGACGAAAAGGGTTAAGAAATGGGAGAAAATAATGACACATCAAATCCCCCCACACTTAGCCTTTTGCACTCCTGGGGAAAAAATAGCAAGGAATAAATCCAGGGACATTAAAGAGAAACAAACAAACACAAAAACAATTACATATTTCTCAACGAATTTGAAGAAATGAAAGGAATGGGCAACATCCAACATGTAGAGAGTTAAAGAATCAAGACAGTCATGAAAATCATCCAAGCATCTCAAACATGGCAAGATAGTCAATCAGCTCAAGAATGAAAAGTGATAATGCGTCACAAGATATGCACCCTATCTCTCAAGTGTCTAGGCTACTGTTTACTCTCAAAGCATCAATGAAAACAAACACCACATAGACTTGGCAAGACTCTAAAATTGACAACCACATCACAAACACATGCACATGAGGATCAAAAGGTCTTTTAAGGTTGTAATAGGGCCAAGGACAAGGTAGAGGAAAGTATGCGATAATAGCTAAAACCCAAAGGAATAGGGGAGCAATGGGGGATAAGTGGGAAGTAAGAAAAAGTAGTAAACCCCAAAACCAAAATTAAAAATTAAGCATAAAAAGTAAACCCAAAACAAAATCAACCAAGTCTTCAAACCAATCCAAGTCTTCAAACCAAGACCTCATTTATTCAACTTCATTCTTTTTTTTTTCTTTTTTTTGTATTTTTTTCGTTTTTTGTTTTGTTTTTTTTTTGTTTTTTTTTACATGAACAGTAGCAATTGAAAGCATTTGAAAAATAAAGCATCAATTAGGCAATATATGTATATACATCAAGCACAGCCAAAATACATCATCAAGCATGGCCAACAAAAACATATCATCCCATGAAACATACCCCCCCACACTTATTCCCAAAAAAATTCCAAAGCTCCAAAATTCCTTAAGGGTAGGGTGAAATCATGGTTTTTCACTTAAGGCTTGTAATGAGCTTCAAAACAAAGAAAGGGGAACATAGGCTCAAAGGGGCTATCAAAGGAATTAATTCAAGGTAGGCTCATTTGGCTAGAGGCTTATAAGAACAAAATGCCTAAATCATCTCCCAACATGCATGTGAAGCAAGAAGTATCAACAAGAGTCAAGCCAAGGCTATTGTGCAAGCAATCAATGGGGCAAAACACACCGAATAAAATAGATGATGATGGCTCAAATTCTCACCAAGGGTAAATCTATCACTTCCAATTCGAACTTTCAAAACTACTTGACATGCAGAGAAAAACAAGGATTTCAATTCACAAAATGCCAAGAAACTCCTATTTCAAAAAAAATTACCCATTACTTGTACATAACCTATAATTCAAAGAGAAACATGCAATGTTGTACACAAAACATAAAACCAAAATAACAAAATTAGCCTAGAAAACCTAAAAAAATTAAACTAGAAAACACAACAAAATTAATCTAGAATACCCAACAAAATCACAAAATTAAAGAACAATCTCCCCCCCCCCCCCACACTTAAACAACACATTGTCCTCAATGTAGCACAATCACAAGATCAAGAGCAATCAAAACAATCAATAAAATTGGACAAGTGCAATAAAAGTAAAGAAGGAGACAGAAAAAAAGAAAACTCCCTAAGTCAAGGCGGAAGAGAAGTAGGGTGAAGTAAGGAGGTCTCCTCCACCACTACATCCACTAAGGAGGGATTTGTGAGGAATGGTTTCAGCCGGTGTCCATTGACCCTGAAGCTCTTATCTGTGGATTCACTTTCGATCTCAACTGTACCATAAGGAAAAACATTAGCCACCACAAAAGGACCAATCCACTTTCAGCTCAACTTACCACTCATGAGTCCGAGCCTAGAGTTATACAATAAAACTTTCTGTCCAACCACAAAGTCCTTCTTAGCTATCAAGCTGTCATGGAACTTCTTGGTCTTCTCCTTGTAGAATTTGGAATTCTCATAGGCTTCTAAACAAATCTCATCTAGCTCACTTAGTTGCAACTTCCTTTCCTCTCCAGCCTGATCAATAGAGAAGTTGTAGGTCTTTACAGCCCAGTAGGCTTTGTGCTCTATCTCTATAGGAAGATGGTATGCCTTGCCAAAGACAACCCGATAAGGCAACATTCCTATTTGTGCTTTGTAGGTAGTCCTATGCGCCCAAAGAGCATCATCCAGCCTGGTGCTCCAATCCTTTCTGTTCGGCTGCACAATCTTCTCTAAGATCCTTTTTATCTCCCTGTTTGAAATCTCAGCCTGCCCATTAGTTTGGGGGTGGTATGGTGTGGAAATTCTGTGCATGACCCCATACTTTTTAAGCAAGCCATACATGGATCTGTTACAAAAATGGGTGCCTTAACCACTAACGATGGCTCTAGGGACTCCAAACCTGCAAAACAGATTAGATCTAACAAAATTCACAACAACCTTAGCATCGTTAGTTCTGGTGGGTTTGGCTTCCACCCATTTTGAAACATAATCAACAGCAAGGAGAATATAAACAAAACCAAAAGAGACAGGGAAAGGTCCCATAAAATCTATACCCCAGGCATCAAACACCTCACAGAACAACATGGGTTGTTGAGGCATTTGCTGTCTCCATGAAAGTGAGTCGCCTGCTCTCTGACAAGGCTCACAAGTGCTACAGATTCTCCACGCATCCTTGAAGATGGTGGGCCAATAGAAACCACAGTCAAGCACCTTGCGAGCTGTCCTCTGTATGCCAAGAGGGCCATCTGGTGCGGAAGAATGACAAAATTGCAAGACCGAGTTGATCTCATGGTCAGAAATGCATCTCCTAATAATCTGGATACTGCACAACTTCCACAAATAGGGGTCATCCCAAATATAATGCTTAGCATCACTCTTAATTTTATCATTTTGAGCTTTAGATGCTAAGGGAGGAAAAACATAAGCAACCATATAATTCACAATATTAGCAAACCAGGGAGTGGGGAAGGAATCATAAATACTATACAGAATGTACAAATGGTCAACCGGAAAATCATCCCGAATGGGTGAGTCCTCAGACACACGCTCAATCCTACTCAGGTGGTCAGCCACGAGGTTCTGTGCACCGCTCCGATCACGGATCTTCAAATCAAACTCTTGGAGCCAAAGCATCCACATGATCAATCTAGGCTTTGATTCAGCCTTCTTCAACAAGTACTTCAGAGTTGCATGGTCAGTATAAACAATAACACGAGTACCAAGTAAATATGAACGAAATTTTTAAGAGCAAAAACTATCGCTAATAGCTCCTTCTCTGTGGTAGTGTAATTTGCTTGGGCAGCATCCAAAGTTCTAGAAGCATAGTAGATTACCCGAGGCAGCTTATCAATCATTTGAGCAAGGACAACCACCAATGCGTAATTGGATGTGTCGCCATGTGCCCTTCGCGGGCGAGCGAGGGCGAGGCTCACGGGTGCGCTTCCCAAAGGAGGAAAGATGCGTGGAGTCGCCACCTACGTTTATTTGTGGAAAACGTCGGGAAAACCGAAGGAAACCGGTCAAAATGAAAATTCTAAGTTCGGGAGTTGTATTAATGTTTGAGGAAGGTATTAGCACCTCTCACGTTCGTCTCAAAGGACAACAACCTATTTTTCAAAATTGTGGAAATTGTGTTATCTTAACTTTTATTTCTTTTTATTTTTTGAGGTCGACAAAAGTGGGGCTCTTGCTCCTACGTACCCTCCATCAAAGAGGAAATCAGACCTACGTAGTTCTTTCACGTGCGTGAATCAAGTTATTTTATTTTTGGATTAGGCGAGAAATGACTTAAATAAATGACTTAAGCACGTCAAAAGGAGGTATAGAAAGCGAATGAAAACGAGAATAAAAATACATGAAACAAAATGTGGACCACCACAGGTACATAGAATGAATTAAAAGGCTCGGTTTAAAGTACTTACCCGTTGAAGACTGAAGAAAACGAAGAACGAACGATGAATGTTGAAGAACGGTCGAGAATCTTCGCGTAATTACTCACGGAAACGTTACGGAAACGTTATGGAAGCACCTCGGCTTGGATTTTCTTCACGGAAATAATTTTCCTCAGCAATTTCGAGAGAATAAGAAGTGCCAAGAAGGCTGAACCCCTTCTCCCTTCACTCCTCCCCCTATTTATAGCAAAATAGGGGAGAAGCTTGCCACCCAGCTCGCCCAGGCGAGCAAGGTTGCTTCCTCCAGAAGCAATAACCTTCTGGAGGAAGAATCTGGAAGGCCCAAGTGGGCCTGATTGCTATTTGTACCCCCCTTTTTACTAAATGCACCCCTCTACCTTTTTTGGTGATTCTTTTTCCGTAACGTTACGAAAATTTACGAATTTCGTAACGATACTTATTTTCCTTCCGCAAGGTTACGAGTCCTTACGGATTATGTATTTACTCCTTTTTTAGCTTTCGAAGAAGTTACGAAAACTCACGGATTGCGAAAAATACGTCCTTTCGATTTCCGTCACATCACGGAATTTTCACGGATCGCGTAAGCCTGCTTCCTTTTGATTTTCGGCACGTCTCGGGACTTCACATATTGTGCAACAAAGGGTGCCAAATATCTCGAAGAGGCCAATCAATGGTTGTATATCATCAAATTATAATCCCCGGACGAAATTAGGGTATGACAGTTGCCCCTCTTTACTTACCTCTCATCGGAGATAAGAGGAAAGCAAAGATAAGACACTGATTTCGTCCATCCTGCCCTTTCCGTGATGACGATTCTCGTCTCTACTCCTTCTTTTTTGTTGTACAACACAAAAAAAAATACAAACAACAAGAAGAACAACGAATATAATATACATTTACATATATACACATGTTTGGCGAAGGAACCGATCCAGAAAACAACAGAAGAACATACTTCCCAGTCACCAGAGGCTCCACGCTTGATAATGGAGGGCACATGAACAGCGCTAGGCAATGACATTCATGGGGCTCCGAAAAAGGTGGAGAATAGAGGATTGCCTTGAGGGTCCGCACTTAGGCAATCATGAAACATAGCTCCAAACTCGAAGGTGGAGGACACATGAACAGCGCTAGGCAATAACATTCATGGGGCTCCGAAAAAAGGGGGGGAGAATGGAGGATTGCCTTGAGGGTCCGCACTTAGGCAATCATGAAACATAGCTCCAAACTCGAAGGTGGAGGACACATGAACAGCGCTAGGCAATAACATTCATGGGGCTCCGAAAAAAGGGGGAGAATGGAGGATTGCCTTGAGGGTCCGCAATTAGGCAATCATGAAACATAGCTCCAAACTTGAAGGTGGAGGACACATGAACAGCGCTAGGCAATAACATTCATGGGGCTCCGAAAAAAGGGGGAGAATGGAGGATTGCCTTGAGGGTCCGCACTTAGGCAATCATGAAACATAGCTCCAAACTCGAAGGTGGACGACACATGAACAGCACTAGGCAATAGCATTCATGGGGCTCCGAAAAAAGGGGGAGAATGGAGGATTACCTTGAGGGTCCGCACTTAGGCAATCATGAAACATAGCTCCAAACTCGAAGGTGGACGACACATGAACAACGCTAGGCAATGACATTCATGGGGCTCCGAAAAAAGGGGGAGAATGGAGGATTGCCTTGAGGGTCCGCACTTAGGCAATCATGAAACATAGCTCCAAACTCGAAGGTGGACGACACATGAACTGCGCTAGGCAATAGCATTCATGGGGCTTCGAAAAAAGGGGGAGAATGGAGGATTTCCTTGAGGGTCCACACTTAGGCAATCATGAAACATAGTTCCAAACTCGAAGGTGGATGACACATGAACAGCGCTAGGCAATGACATTCATGGGGCTCCGAATAAAGGGGGAGAATGGAGGATTGCCTTGAGGGTCCGCACTTAGGCAATCATGAAACATAGCTCCAAACTCGAAGGTGGACGACACATGAACAACGCTAGGCAATAGCATTCATGGGGCTTCGAAAAAAGGGGGAGAATGGAGGATTTCCTTGAGGGTCCACACTTAGGCAATCATGAAACATAGCTCCAAACTCGAAGGTGGATGACACATGAACAGCGCTAGGCAATGACATTCATGGGGCTCCGAAAAAAAGTGGTTGGCAGGACCGAACGGTCCACCGGGTTTTTCCACCTGAAAGGCAAACATGCCTTTTGTAAAGAAAAATAAATCATTCATGAGAGCACCACATCTTAGAGAAACAATATACTTGTGCTAAGGGTAATCTTCCTTGTAACCAAGAATGAAGGGCAGGATGTCAACTTTTAGCTTTCAAATGAACATGCAGGGGAAACATCGGGCTAAGCTGAAAATAAATCACTCATAGTGTATAAAACTCACACAGGCAAGTGTTTTATCCTATTCTCAAACCATAACTGCACTATGACTTTATTTTGCACACGACTTCCTATCGAATCAAAGATCAAACGTACGATCACGGACCAATAGGATTTTCTTGAGGGTAGTGTTTCCTTGAGAGGAAGCTGGGTGTTTCGGTCTTTTCCTCTTTGTTCAGGTGGGGTGGGATATCGCCAGTCGAGAACGACCTTGAATGGCAATCTGAAGGGAAGGGCCACCAAAAATGAGTTTTCCTTTGCCGGCAGTCCCTTACCTTGCTGAAAATTTATCTGGTCTGAAGATCTTCCGTTCTCTTTCTTTCATTGATCGAGAATTACCTCTTTTCCCTTCTTACTTCTTTTCGACCTTTGACCGGGAATCCTTCTTTCCTTTCTCTTGTTCTTTTCTTTATTTTCATCTTTTTCTTTTTCTTTCTTTCCATTTCTTCCTTTTCTTTCTTTTCACTTCTCCTTCCCCATCCCTTTCTTTGGGAAATCGGGTTTTAGCATTCTATTCGCTCTCCCTTGAGGAGATTCCGCTGTCCTTTGCTTCGGGGGAAAGAATGAGGATTCCTTTTCTATAGGCCAATGTTCAAAAAGGTCTAAGGTTGTGTTTCAATGGGGTCTTTTATCGTGGGAACCCAATCTTGATATCTGGGGCGAATCAAATTTGGGTGTCAAGGTGTCGATTTCGGGCTGAACTTCCATAAGGCACGCGTGACAATGATGATTTGAAAACAACGTGCAAAATTAGTCATGGCTACAACCAGGTGGGCACTCAAGCATCCTGTTTATGGCATTGTGATACTACGGTTGGGGAATTTACACAAACAGACCCAATGTTTCCAAATTATGTTCTTTCATCAGTTCAATGAATTCATCCATTCTTATCTCGGTTTATTCCGGAAAATAAACTCTTAGCATCAGTCCCTTGTTTCCAGAAGATACGTTTGCTCTTTACGAATGATTTATACTTCTTAACTATAACATGTCGAACTTCAAGGTCCTTCTCTCTTTTTCCTTTTTGTTTCATCTTTATATATTCACAAAATTATATACCTGTGGTCCTTTATGAGGAAAACTTTTCTTTGTACATCTACATTCTTATACATGACAAACCTTTTTTGTACGCGCATTGGAACTCTTTCTCTTTACGTCACACGGTCTATATACAAACCCTATTTACGTTCAAAGATTTTTCCATTTTTCCCAACACCCTTATAGTTCATACAAAAGTTTCTTCATGTACACTCGTTGCTCACACACACAAGAATTCCTTTCCACGCATCATTTACACACAAGAATCCTTTTATACACACTCTCCTTTTACACATATATAAATAAAAACCTCTTTCTTTTCTTTACGAACATGACTTTTATTCACAACACTTCTTTTTTTTTATTAGGATTTTTGGTTCATTTTATTTTTTAGGACGACGTTCCTAAATGAAAAACTCTACACGGTTCCGGAATTTCAACAAACATTATCGACAATAACGAAACAAGTACCGACGTAACAACTCAAACGATATGTATGTACAAAACAAAAGCCAATCAAACGTTAGTCCCTTAGTCAAACCAAAATATATAACAGGAAAAAATGGAAACAAAAAGAAATATGGATCAAGGGATCTCCCAATCATGTGGCCCCGCTCCCTCCTAAGAAATCAAGTAAATCAGTCATCTCCTCGTCCTCGCGGGCCTCATCTGCCTCGTCGGGAGCCTCTGCTGGCGCCTCTCCTGCTCGGGCCTCAGGCCAATCTCTAGGCCATGCGACCTCTGCCCTGAACTGGTCCGGAGTAGGGCATGGAAAAGAAGTAAACCCCTGGCTCTGCAGGCTGAGACTCATCTGGTAAAGACAATCATGGGTCTGTACATGAGCTCGGTGGTTGGCCGCCTGCTGGCGAACCAAATGCCGCAAATACTGCTCCGTATCAAACGATCCGGCTGGACCAGCCTGATGAGGTGGCGGCGCGTCTGTGGCCTGCGGAGCATCCCCCTAGGCCTGTCTCTGTGTGCAATACTTCTCAATAAAAGCTCGGGTGATGGGCGGCCGAATCACCTTGTTAGGTGCGACGGGGACTCCGAATGACTGGCAGAGTCCTGTGATCAAGGCGAGAAATCCCAGGGCCCTGTTGGACTTATCCGGGTCCAGAGAGTGCCTGGTAGGCGCCATACCTGCAAATAGATAGATGGCATCAGCGATTAACTGAGCCACGTGAATGCTCATCCATGTCAGGATGGCGTACACCAGCTGACACTTCGGCAGGGGGAGGTCGGAATTATGATCGCTGGGCTGGATGTTGCTGAGCAGCAAAGTCATCCAGATCTGAGTCAGGGTGGTCATGTTGGTGCGCATGATCCGCACCCGTCTCCCGGCAGCAGTCCGGGCAAAATTCTGCCCCGGTATACATAGCAAATGGGCGATGGCCTCCTCATCGAACCCATCGGACCGGTTCCTCCTCTGGCCATACTCGCACTCCTGACCCTCTTCCAGCACTAAAGGGTATCCCAGGAACTGGCTGATAGCATTTGCATCAAACGAGATCCACTGACCCCTCACCCAGGACCTCATATCTCGCACGCCCTCCTCTGTAGGCCAAGCATTGGCATAAAATTCGAGGAGTATATCTGGATAGAACTTGGCCATGGGGGTAACCAGTGATGCCCACTGCCGACGAACTATCTCCTCCTGGAAATCGGTATACTCGTCGTTCCTGAGCTGGACGCGTCGCTCCCGAAGAAATGACCATCCCTTGATGGCCTCGAAGCGCTGCTGGTGTTCAGCGCTCCTAAAGCGATGACTGTCATACTCGGGAGCGGAACTGGTTCCTTCGGCCGCTTTATCCTTCCTGGATCTCTTTGAGGCAAGTTTCCTCGGGGCCATCTCCTGCGAGAACAAACATTTGGAAGTTAGTTTTACAAGATAATGCTTATCTTAACGCAAAAATGTCATGCTAACCCCTCTGATTTAGACCAAACTCATGTAATACATTTATGCACACGCGCATGTGTAGAAAATATCCCATTACTCATGTCAACATACAAGAACATCTAACATATTCTAATTGCCATACACCTATATACATTCTGAAAAAGAAAACACACTTTCATGCTCAAAGTGTTGCGTCAAACTTTACACCTAATTTATATCCTAAACATTTGCTATCACAAACTACCTACATACATTTGAATTACACCATACAAATTTTTATTGTTTCACTCATATGTATTTATATGCATATTGGAAAGCTAAGTACATCCTGCACATATTTGCATTCAAAAGGGCATTCCACGCTATCATACATTCATTTAGGAAAACAATTATTCATACTTGGCGAGGAATTTTATGCCCCTTATATTTACACATATATCTACACACCATTGAGAAGCATTTCCCACGTTACTTAGGTGCAAAGTACCAATCATGGGGCAGCCCAAATTCTTACAAGCAAGTCCCTATTTTCATGCTTTTCTAATTCTAAAACCAAATTTTGGGTTCCTAGTCATGAGTATGTTTTCTTGCATTGAAGCTAAAAAGTTTGGGTTCCTAAGCTTGGGATTGCATTTGGGCATATATTTTAACTTTCCTATGCTGTCTCTACATACATAAAATAGCCCCACCATCCCAATTTTGCAAAATCATATTCATATATCATTGGGGCATTTCACCGAGCACTTGATGGGCGCATGTTTGGACATAAATTGCAAGAGAATGGGGGCAATGTGGCATGCCCCATTGCTTCAGAACACAACATAGGCCTAAGGCCTTCTCATTCAAATCCCCAACTCCAAAAAATCAAGCATAAAAACAAACCAAAACTGCCCCACAAATATAATCACATTCTCACAATTTGGAGCACCAAAAGATGAAGAAAATACACCAATGGGAAGCTAAAAACATCAAGGATTGAATACTTACTTGTTGGAGTGAATAGAAACACCAAAAACGAAAGCAAAACGCGATCAAAAGTGGCTTAGGGGAGCCAGAAACGCAAGCCTTCGTGTTCTTTATCTTTTGAATGAGGGGGGGGGGGGGAGTTTTTTGGATACAAAAACGTTCCCCTCCCTCGTTTTTATAATTTGGGTGCAGGGGTTGCTCGCCCAGGCGAGCTCAGCTCGCTCAGGCAGCTCACCTGCCATTTTTTTTTTGAGGGGAACATTAACCATGTCTCCTCCTTCCCTATGGGTTAGCGTTTGCCCACTTGAACCTACTTAAATTAGAATTAGGTGTCGATTACTTATTTAAAACAAACAATAGTAAAAGAAACTGCGAATGCAAAGGATACTGGGCTGCCTTGCAGAGACGTTCTCTGCTTGTTTAGCGCCGGGAAGGGGCAACGATCAGTCGGTCGTGACCCTATCCCCACTTGCATCCGTCCCTATGTACCTGTAAGTAGGAAACAAAAAATCCAATGGCCAATCGTATCCGGTCATCATCTTACCTTGGTTGATTTCCGCAGTCAACTTGTCTCGACTTCTAACCGTGACCTAAGAAGGCCCTGCCCCTGTTACCACAAAATATGCATGTGTATGTGCATGTATGAATGTTCCTAATGCAATGAATTTCTTAGTAAAGGCTGGTTAGATTCAATTTTAGATAAGCGCTTGGGGCACCCCATACACCGAGCGAAGAGGGCTCAAGTTATAACAAATCTAAAACACAAGGTTTGAAACCAAAGGGAGGACTGAAACCTCGCCCATCTTTTCTTTTCAAAGAAACGAGACAAATACAGTGAATGGGAATCCCTAGAGGAAACCAAGAAGAACGAGAAAAAACTCAGAAATAAAAAACATGCAACGGTCCTCTCGATTGCCCCAGACTTCAAGTGTAATATCGTTTAACTACATCGGAGTTCACGGGCGAGGGCAACTCCTCGCCATCCATGTTGGTGAGTATCAGAGCACCCCAGAAAAAGCTCTTTTCACCACGAAAGGTCCTTCATAATTCGGGGCCCACTTGCCTCGACTATCCTTAACAGTGTGGGACATCTTTTTCAGCACGAGGTCCCCCTCGTTGAACTTGCGCGGACGTACCTTCTTGTCGAATGCGTTCTTTACTCTTCGTTGATACAGACGCCCATGGCTCATGGCTGTCAAACGCTTACCTTCAATGAGGTTGAGTTGGTCGTAGCGTGCTTGAGCCCATTCCGACTCTTCTAGGCCAGAACTTCTACCTCAAATGGGAGTACTGCCTCAATCCCATAAACCAAGGAATACGGCGTTGCCCCAGTAGAAGTTCGCACCGAGGTTCTGTATCCGTGCAGGGCGAAAGGCAACATCTCATGCCAATCTTTGTATGACACTGTCATCTTTTTAACAATCTTCTTAATATTCTTATTCCCAGCCTCTACAGCCCCATTCATCTTTGGCCGATAAGGGGTAGAGTTATGATGCTGGATCTTGAAGTCCTCGCACATTTCCTGCATCATCTTATTGTTCAGATTGGTACCATTGTCAGTAATGATCTTCATGGGGAGTCTGTATCGACAAATCAGCTCCTTCTTTATGGATCTAACTACCACATTCCTTGTGACATTAGTATAAGAAGCTGCTTCGACCCATTTGGTGAAGTAATCTATCGCCACAAGAATGAAGCGGTGACCATTCGACGCTTTGGGTTCGATGGCCCCAATGACATCTATTCCCCACATGGAAAAAGGCCAAGGGGCGGACATAACTTTCAGAGGATGTGGCGGAACATTGACATTGTCCGCGTATGCCTGACATTTATGACATTTCCTTACATGAGCGCAGCAATCGCTTTCCATGGTGAGCCAATAATAACCGGCCCTAAGGATTTTTCTGGCCATAGCATGCCCATTGGCATGTGTCCCAAAGGAACCCTCGTGGATCTCCTCAATCATGAAGTTCGCCTCTTTGGCATCTACGCATCATAGGAGGGTCATGTCGTGGTTTTGTTTGTACAGGATGGTACCACTTACAAAGAAACCAGTAACCAATCTCCTCAATGTCCTTTTGTCATTGTCAGAAATCCCTGGTGGGTATTCTTTATTCTCGACATACTGTTTGATGTCGAAATACCACGGTTTCCCATCCCGCTCTTCCTCTATTGCATAACAATATGTCGGCCTGCCTTGAGATTTGAACTCGATGTACGGCAGATCCCTGTGTGGGGCAAGTTGAAACATGGATGCCAAGGTGGCTAACGCATCAGCCATTTGATTCTCTTCCCGAGGTATGTGGTGGAAGGAAATGTCGTCAAAGTACTTGGCTAACCTCAAGATGTGAGTTTGATAGGGTATCAACTTCGAATCCCTAGTTTCCCATTCTCCTTTCAACTGGTGTATCACCAAAGCTGAGTCTCCATACACCTTGAGTAGTTTTACATCAAAATCAATGGCCGCCTGAACCCCGCGGGCGAATGCTTCGTACTCGGCCATATTGTTGGTACAATCAAAACCTAGCCTAGCCGTGAAAGGAATACACTGGTCATCCGGGGATACAAGGATTGCCCCTACTCCGTGGCCCAAAGCGTTAGATGCCCCATCGAAGCAAACAATCCATTTGTCTATGTCCTTGTGCATCCGCTTCTCTTCAAACAAGGCCATGATATCTTCATCTGGGAACTCAGGGTGCATCGGCCGATAATCCTGGAGGGGTTGCTGGGCCAAATAATCCGCTAAGGCACTTCCCTTTACCACTTTTTGGGTGACGTAAACGATATCGAATTCAGATAATAGTACCTGCCACCTAGCGATTCGTCCCATGAGGGCCAGTTTCTCAAAGATGTATTTCACGGGATCCATCTTGGAAATAAGCCACGTGGTATGGCTGAGCATGTACTGCCTAAGCCGATGTGATGCCCATACCAGAGCACAACATGTCCTTTCCAGCATTGAGTAATTCATCTCACATGCAGTAAACTTCTTGCTTAGATAGTAGATGGCTTGCTCCTTTTTCCCAGAATCATCGTGCTGACCCAACACGCACCCCATAGATTCGTCCAACACAGTCATGTACAGGAAAAAAGGTATTCCTATTACAGGTGGCATCAGCACCGGGAGGTTTGCGAGACTCTGTTTGATCTTCTCGAAGGCCTCTTGGCAGTCACTGTTCCACAGGACCGCCTGGTTCTTACGTAATAGCTTAAAAATGGGCTCACAGGTAGGGGTGAGTTGCGAGATAAATTTCGCGATATAATTCAACCTGCCCAAAAACCCCCGAACCTACTTCTCCGTGCGTGGTTCCGGCATTTCAAGGATGGCCTTCACTTTCTCGGGATCTATCTCTATCCCTTTCTGACTTACGATAAATCCTAGCAACTTCCCCGACTTTACCCCAAAGGTGCATTTGGTTGGGTTTAGTTTTAATTGGTATTTCTGCAACCTTCCAAACAGCTTACGCAGATTGACAAGGTGTTCATCCTCAGTCCGAGACTTGGCAATCATGTCATCTACGTAGACCTCTATTTCCTTATGCATCATATCATGGAACAATGCCACCATGGCACGCTGATAGGTTGCCCCAGCATTTTTCAGCCCGAAGGCCATCACTTTATAGCAGAATGTCCCCCATATGGTGACGAAAGTGGTCTTCTCTACATCTTCGGGTGCCATCTTTATTTGATTATACCCCAAGAAACCATCCATAAATGAGAAAAGGGCGAATTTGGCTGTATTATCTACCAATATATCAATGTGTGGCAGGGCAAAATTGTCTTTAGGACTGGCTCGGTTCAAGTCCCGGTAGTCTACACACATTCGAACCTTGCCGTCCTTTTTTCGGGACTGGGACAATGTTGGCCACCCACTCCGGGTACCGCGCCACAGCTAAGAAACCTGCATCAAACTGCTTCCTTACTTCTTCTTTAATTTTTAAAGACATCTCGGGTCTCATTCTTCGTAACTTTTGCTTAACCGGGGAAGACCCAGGATTCAAAGGCAACTTATGCTGCACAATGTTGGAATCCAGACCGGGCATATCTTGATATGACCATGCAAAGACATCTTGATACTCTTCAAGAAGGGTTATCAAGCCTTGGCGGATAGGCGCGGTCATACCGGTTCCTACCTTTACTTCTTTCTTTTCCTCCGTGGTCCCCAAGTTTACCAATTCGGTTTCTTCTTGGTGAGGCTTCATTTCACGTTCTTCCTGAGCGACCAACCTCTCCAACTTTGGTGACAGGACGTCTTCTTCCTCTTCCTCGTTTATCGTTTGGCTTATATCTCGATCGAAATCGATTGTCAAACCCTCGTTGTTAGGATCCTCAAAGAATCGACCCTCATATCTATACCAAACAAGACAAAAGAAACAAAAACATGCAAAATGATATGAGAAAAGGTGGAACCGCAAGAACAGATGAAACAAGATCTTTTTGTTTATTTAATAAGGTAGGTTTCACAAAACAAAAGAGAAAGGAAATCTATAGGCTCTAATTACATTGAATCAGCGGTATAGACTTCTGACTGGCTTATCACGCGCCAGTTCCCCACTTGGGAATCGGGGTGGCATGGTTGCACAAAACTTGGTGGGTCTTGAGGGAACTCCTCTTCTATTGCGACCACCTCCTCCTGGGACACCATTCCAGCGCTGGTGAAACACTGGCTAATACGGCCGGGCCATACCCGATCTGCCCGAAATCTTGACGGCACGTTCCTCCTCCCCGGCATCCCGGGTTCATACCCTAATCCATACTTGTATGGATTTCCCTTGATGTCGACCACGTTGGCATTCCCGAGGCAGCCCTTGCCTAGACCCATTCCGGGCTCAAATCCGTTCCTGAGCATAACATGCACCACCATTATGGCCACTTTGGAGAGAGAAGGTAGCGACGGACTTGGTTCCACAGAGGCGCAGCTCACCACCTCAAAGGATTGGAAAGCCGTTTCCAATGATTCTTCTACCGCTTCTACGTACGGTGCGGAGGAGGGGCAGCTCACTAACATATCCTCTTCACCCGACACTATCACTAAAAGTCCACCCACTGCGAACTTCAATTTTTGGTGAAGCGTTGAAGGGACCACTCCCAGGGCATGAATCCAAGGTCTTCCCAAGAGGCAGCTATAGGCGGGATTTATATCCATTACTTGAAACACCACATTGCAAGTGTGGGGGCCTATCTGAATGGGAATGTCGATTTCCCCCATCACTTCCCGCCGAGTACCATCAAAGGCTCGCACCACCATCGAGCTCGGTTTTAAACGTGACGCACTAAAAGGAAGCTTTTCCAAAGTGGTCTTCGGCATTACATTTAAACTCGATCCATTGTCGATAAGCACCTTTGCGACAACGTGGTCCATACATCTCACCGACACATGTAGAGCCTTGTTGTGTCCTCTCCCCTCAATGGGAATCCCTTCTTCCGCGAACGCGATATAATTGTTGGTGGTTATATGATTAACGATGCCCTCGAAACCCTCTACTGAGATATCATGTGCTACATGGGCATCGTTAAGGACCTTCATCAACAGCGCACGATGAGGCTCGGAGTTTATGAGTAGTTCAAGCAAAGAGATCCTTGCTGGAGTTTTATTCATTTGCTCGACTACCTTAAACTCGCTCTGTTGGATGAGGCGGAGGAACTCATGGGCCTCTTCCAAAGTCACTGTTTTTCCTTGAAGACCTTCTTTCTTTTCAGCCCCTCTTGCCACTAGAGGATCTACTTCTTTCGAGGGGGTGGCTATGTCTGTGGGCTCTTGGACCATGGGCGCTTTCCCTTTGGAGGGCAATTCTGTCGGGTGAGGGGAAGCGAACACCCGACCACTGCGGGTTACGCCACTGAGGCCGGTGATGTTGGTTACCTTAGCTGATAGGGAGTCAACTTCGGTTGCAACTCTTTCGCTGGACGCGGGAGGGGTATACTTCCACGGAACGGCCTTATTACTTTGATATGCAAATGGCATTGGCTTGGGCGCCGCCCGGGGGTATACGGATGTGGAGCTGGTCCCTTTTCTAGTAAAACATATCACTAGGGCCTTGGGGGTTAGAGGAACCTTCTTCTCTTCCGACTGCATGCAAATTTGTGGTTCTTCCCTCCCTCCTATGGACACTTCAAGCTGCCCCCAGTCCATGAGCCGCTGAAGCAATTCTTCTACCGCGGGACAGGTTTCCATGTCGTGCGACTCCCCGTGGTGAAACATACATTCGTCCCTTTCGCCTCCGCCACGGGAGACCATGCACGCCGCTTGCAGTGATTGATAGATGAAGCGTCTAGAAGTAGCTACCTCTCCTAATCTCTTTGCCCGCGATGACCTATCCTCTTCGACGGCGTTCACGCTAGCCCCTCCATGACTAGCTAGCGGGTTGGTTTTAACATTTGGGCCTTCCTCTTGAAACGATAGCCAACCGACACTGATTAGGTGTCGTACCTTATATTTGAACGGGAGGCAGGAGTCAATGTTGTGTCCGGGAACTCCACTATGGTACGCACACTTGGCACCCGGGTCATACCACTTGGGGTAGGGTGGCTGGAGGACCTTCCCGGGTATGGCCACCACCAAATGATTCTCCAATAATGAAGGCCATAACTCGGAGTATGCCATGGGAATAGGAGGGAAGTTGTCTTTCGGGGGTGGGTGTTGTGCATATTGATAGGTCGCGCCGGGGGCTGTATTATTAACTGGCCGGGGTGCGGCTAGAGCTGTGCGTTGGGCCGGCGCTCTTTCTGCTGCGGGTGGTCCTTTTACTTGAGTCGGGAGGGTATTCCCGGCTCGGATTAAAAAATTTGGGGGATTGGGTTGGTATGAGCTTTGGATATTTTGGGGTGCTTTCATCCACGTCGGGGCGGTGGTGACCACGTGGGCGTCTCCTTCCTTTTTCCTTGCGCCCACTACTGGGGCTCTTCTGCTGTTGTTGGGGGCCATATTGGCAGCATATTCGAACTTGCCTTTTCGTAGTCCGGATTCAATCCTTTCTCCGGCGAAGACGAGATCCGCAAAGTTAGCTGGCATGTAGCCTATCAGCTTTTAATAGTAGAACGTGGGTAACGTATCTACCATAATTGTGATCATCTCCCTCTCCATCATGGGTGGTACGACTTGGGCTGCGAGATCTCTCCATCTTTGGGCATATTCCTTAATGGACTCATGCTCTTGCTTAGTCATGCTCTGAAGCTGGTTCCGATCGGGAGCCATGTCCGTATTGTACTGGTACTGCCTAATGAAGGCAGTTGCCAAGTCCTTCCACGATTGGATCTGGGAAGCTTCCAGATTGGTATACCATGCTACAGCTGCTCCGGCCAAGCTGTCTTGAAAGAAATGGACCAACAACTTTTCGTCCGCAGAATACGCCCCCATCTTTCGGCAATACATCCGGAGATGCCCTTTTGAACATGTCGTCCCTTTGTACTTATCAAAGTCTGGTACTTTGAACTTGGGAGGGAAGACGATGTTGGGCACGAGACATAAATCCACCAAATCCGAGAATGGGTAATTGCCAAGGCCCTCGACTACTCTTAACCTCTCTTCAAGCGCCTCCATCTTCCCCTTATCTTCCGCGAAGGGAACAAATTCTTTTACGGGTGTGGGGGAAGCCGGGATATGGCAGACTATGTTCGGTTGGGGTAGTTCATGGGGCGACGGATCTTTGAGGTGGAGTAGGGGGCCAAGATGGGTATCTCCTTCCTCATCGTCTTGCCCGGGATAGTCATCATAAGGTGGGAGTTGCCCCTCGAAAGTAGGGGCTTGGCTTAAATCTTTCGGGGTGGCACGGGGGGTGAAGTCAGGAGGCAAGCCATAAGGATAAGCTTGCGGACTATACCTTCGACCAAACACGGTCGTGTTTCTGTCTCGGCCCGGATTTAAGGCGGGCTGCAGCACCGACTCCGCTTCCCTAACCGTACTGGAGGCGGTTGTCGTGGCTTTATCCTCTATAGCTTTCTGGAGTTTTAACATGACCTCCGAGATGGAAGCCATTTGATCTTTTAAAGCTGATAGATCGGCCTTCATCTGTTCCTGCATGCCCTCTTCATTATCCATTTTTCTGGATCGAGTGTTATAGGGGTGCCTTGGTGTTTTCTTAGTTATGATGAAATTCCTAAAGAGATAAACAATGGTGAGTATGCCACCAAAACATGAATATGCAAATGAATGATCAGAACACTTGGATCCACCCCAAGGGTTTTTTAGATAACATGATGAGTTCATAACTTCTCATTTTATAAAAAGAACAAAGCTTTCATCTAGCCAAGATTATACAAAGGTGTTACAAGAGAACCTAACGGTTTCTAATTATGTGGGCCATCAAATCTATCATGTGTTGACAGTAATTGATTAGCCCATGAATCTCCTCGGGGGCCGTACACACTTCGGCCATGGCTTTTGCTTTGGCTAATAGACGCGGGAGGTCTTGACTTCCATTCAACGTCAAGGCGAACCTATCCATCCACATAGTCTCTTCTTGATGCAATGCATCAATCACCCTCCCTCTTGCTTCTTTTTCGGCGTACACTTGTGCAAAATCCTCCACTAGCTTTTGTTCATGGGCCACAGACTGGTTCAACTCTTCCTTGTATTGCCCTATGATAGCTAGCATGCTTTGCTCTGTGGCTTCCAAGTGTTGAGCCAAACTCCTATTGGATCTTGCGCACGCAGCTAACTCTTCTTTTAAGATCATGCCATGCACCCGTGACCGGTCTCTTTCCTCTCTTCGGAGCTTGAGCTCACTGTTGCTACCCCACAACGCTCCTCGGAATTTCTCTCGGCCATATTCCTCCTTGCGGTCCCTTTTAGTTTCTTGTTCAAGGGATCTTGCAGTGGCCGCGTTTTCCTCTTGTAACTCGGTGCACTCTTTCCGGATGTGTGTAGCAGCTGATTTGAACTTCTCCTTGGCGAGTCTTGCCTTCCCTAGCTCCAATTTTAGAGCTCGGACTTCTTCATCTTCCTCCGGAGCTTCGAAGTTTTCCTCATCGATAACTTTCAACTTGGAGAGCCAATCTAACCCTCGCGTGTGAATTCTTAGCCATCCATGATAACCTCCGATGACGCCATTACGGATGCCCCTAAGCTCCTTGTCTTTCCTCAACGGACTCCTCCACGCCTTGTGGATTCTTTGTATAACCTTGGGACTTTGCGCGCCTAGATCCCTCACAAGGAAAGGCGAGAGACTTTCTTCGGTTGGCGCTCCCCTCATGGGGTACCCTAGCTGTCTTATGGCGAGTGCGGGATTATAATTAATACAACCCCTAGTCCCTATCAATGGAACATTAGGGTAGTCCCCACACGAGAAAAGAACTCCTTCCTTGCCTTCCTTCCAACGAGGAAACCAATTGATTGCACTGCCCCCTATCCTAGCCAAATGTTGGTCCCAATCGACTCTTTCTTTTTCGGCGCATGAGCGATAGCTTTGAAGTGGACACGGGTGTCTTGTGTCTTGTTGGAATAAGTGTGAAACCAACCACACACAGAGAGCGGGTAAACAACAGACAATCCGTGCACTGTTTTTCTCACATCTCCGATCAAAGGTATCAAACAAATCTGCCAAGATAGCCACCACTGGACTCTTCTTGCTGTGGTGATACGCGAGGAAGGCGTCAATGGCGGCTAAGTCCACCAAACCGTCCACGTTCGGAAAGAGGACAACCCCAAAAATCAACAAAGCTAAAATATCCACAAACGGGCCCCACTTCTCTTGGCTCGCCATATCCCTTGCCTTGCCTTCCAAGTATTTCCGAGGCAGGCCCACTACGTCGTTCCGAGTTTGCTTCATGCGATCCAACTCTTTTTCTGAATCTCCAACCACAGCTGCAATCTTGCTCAAGGAAGGAAGAAAGCCGAAGAAAAGATACGGTTTTCTCCCCCCAAGAGGGCATCCTAATATTTCCTCAAACTCTTCAATAGTTGGTACCATTTGGAAGTCCCCAAACGTGAAACACCTCGACGGCTGGTCATAGTATTGGGCGAGGGATACGACAGCTTTCGTAAATACCTCCGCTGCGGTCAAATCTAGAATCTTCCCGTACACTTTGCGGAAGGCTTGCCTTTGGAGAGGTCCCATCAATCATCCCAATTCCTTGAGGCTAGTGACATCTAGACTTTTAACCTTGACTTGATAAAACCTTTTGCCGTTTTGATTTGTCCCCATCATTTTACCTAAAAAAGGGGTGGATCAAGACTCTGACATGATTGAAGCAATGCGTATGCATGAAACGGAAAGAAAACAACACAAAGGGGTAATTCACACATACGAGACCGCAGGGATCCAACTTTAATGCTACGTTTGGGCATGATGGCGCCTCGACGTAGCATTAAAAAGGTTACGTATTACTCTAAAGAAACCAAACATCACTAGCAAAACTATAAACTGGTACTATTTACCAAAAAATGCATGAGAACGAATGGCACAGAGCGTGTTTGCTCTTTGCCCCTATTTGGGAACCTATAGGACAATATCTAAGGGTCTCTAATAACTACTCCCCAACAATTCATAACTCACACGGCTGTTTTCTAGAGGTATCATCACTCAAGATAATAATATTGTGGCGGTATGGAATACCAGCGACAACACATTATAAAGAGAGAAAGCTCTAGATGAGGTTTCACTATTATCAAGCAAGTCGGAGACCTAGCATGATGATAGATTCACCTCCACTCCTTAAATTCCCATGAACCCGGGTGTAGGGCCCCTTTTTTTACTCAAACCCGTGGGTGCTTAGAATGCAGTGTAAAGAATGCGAAATAGACAACAATTATTTACATTTTACACAGTTCAACAAATGCACACACAAAGTTTCACAATTCCCCAATTCCTTAAAATAGGCCTAACTCACAAAAAATCCCCAGTGGAGTCGCCAACTGTCGCCATGTGCCCTTCGCGGGCGAGCGAGGGCGAGGCTCACGGGTGCGCTTCCCAAAGGAGGAAAGATGCGTGGAGTCGCCACCTACGTTTATTTGTGGAAAACGTCGGGAAAATCGAAGGAAACCGGTCAAAATGAAAATTCTAAGTTCGGGAGTTGTATTTACGTTTGAGGAAGGTATTAGCACCTCTCACGTTCGTCTCAAAGGACAACAACCTATTTTTCAGAATTGTGGAAATTGTGTTATCTTAACTTTTATTTCTTTTTATTTTTTGAGGTCGACAAAAGCGGGGCTCTTGCTCCTACGTACCCTCCATCAAAGAGGAAATCAGACCTACGTAGTTCTTTCACGTGCGTGAATCAATTGATTCTTTTTACTTGAAGGGTGATCATTTTAAGGCGTTGGACCTTAAAAATGATCCATTTACTTGGTAAGAAACTGAAATGATAAACTTTCAAAACCCTATTTTTTTTGTGGACGAGCTTGACTAGGCGAGTTGATTTTAGCCTTAGTTTCACTTTAGTTATTAGTTAATTCAATTAAAAATGAGAAATCCCAAAGAGAAAACGTCCGATTGATTTTTCGCTTTATTTTACTAAAAGGTATTTTTTGATTATTATATTATTATTTTACCTCTTTTTTGATTTCCAACGTGGTTACGGCACGATCGAACGGTCGGAATTCATTTTAACAGAAATTAACGAATACTACAATTCAAATGATCGGTGGAAATTTATTTTATTTTTGGATTAGGCGAGAAATGACTTAAATGACTTAAGCACGTCAAAAGGGGGTATAGAAAGCGAATGAAAACGAGAATAAAAATACATGAACCAAAATGTGGACCACCACGGGTACATAGAATGAATTAAAAGGCTCGGTTTGAAGTACTTACCCGTTGAAGACTGAAGAAAACGAAGAACGAACGATGAATGTTGAAGAACGGTCGAGAATCTTCGCGTAATTACTCACGGAAACGTTACGGAAACGTTATGGAAGCGCCTTGGCTTGGATTTTCTTCACGGAAATAATTTTCCTCAACAATTTCGAGAGAATAAGAAGTGCCAAGAAGGCTGAACCCCTTCTCCCTTCACTCCTCCCCCTATTTATAGCAAAATAGGGGAGGAGCTTGCCACCCAGCTCGCCCAGGCGAGCAAGGTTGCTTCCTCCAGAAGCAACAGCCTTCTGGAGGAAGAATCTGGAAGGCCCAAGTGGGCCTGATTGCTATTTGTACCCCCCTTTTTTACTAAATGCACCCCCCTCTACCTTTTTTTGGTAATTCTTTTTCCGTAACATTACGAAAATTTACGAATTTCGTAACGATACTTATTTTCCTTCCGCAAGGTTACGAGTCCTTACGGATTATGTATTTACTCCTTTTTTAGCTTTGGAAGAAGTTATGAAAACTCACGGATTGCGAAAAATACCTCCTTTCGATTTCCGTCACATCACGGAATTTTCACAGATCGCGCAAGCCTGCTTCCTTTTGATTTTCAGCACGTCTCGGGACTTCACATATTGTGCAACAAAGGATGCCAAATATCTCGAAGCGGCCAATCAATGGTTGTATATCATCAAATTATAATCCCCGGACGAAATTAGGGTATGACAGGATGCATCGCACATTAGCTCAAATGGGGCTGTCCAATCAGGTGCATGAATGATAGGTGTGGTCGTCACCGCATGCTTAAGGCAATCAAAAGCCTCTTTGCACTGATCATCAAAATCAATCTCCACCTCCTTTTGCAGCAGATTGGATAGTGGAAGGACTACCTTGCTAAAATCCTTGAAAAAGCGCCTATAAAACCCTGCATGACCAAGAAAAGAACAAACCTCTCGCATGCAAGAGGGGTAAGGCAATTGTGAAATAACATCTATTTTTGCAGGGTCTACCTCTATGCCCCTACTGGAAATGATATGCCCTAAAACTATACCTCGTTCTACCATGAAGTGACATTTTTCAAAATTTAGCACAAGGTTAGATTCAATGCACCTATTAAGAACTCTATCCAAACATGTATCAAAAGAGGATCATAAACAGTAAAATCATCCATAAACACCTCTATGTTCTCTAAAAAATCACTGAAAATGCTAAGCATACACCGCTGGAAGGTACCAGGGGCGTTGCATAGACAAAAGGGCATCCCTTCTATAGGCAAAAGTGCCAAAGGAACAAGTGAATGTGGTCTTTTCTTGATCCTCAGGAGCAATATGAATTTGTAAATAACCAGAGAAACCATCAAGAAAATAGTAATGGGACTTACTTGCCAAGCGCTCACGCATTTGATCAATGAAAGGCAGGGGAAAATGATCTTTTCTGATTACCTGGTTCAGCCTCCTATAATCAATACAGACTCGCCAGCTGTTCTACACTCTTGTGGGGATAAGCTCATCCCTTTCATTCTTAATCACTGTGAGGCCTGTCTTATTAGGAACCACTTGGACTGGACTCACCCACTGGCTGTCAGAAATGGGGTAGATGATTCCAACTTGTAAAAGCTTAGTCACTTCCTTTTTCACCACATCTAGAATGACGGGGTTGAGTCGCCGATGTGGCTGCCTCACTGGCTTAGCTCCATCCTCTAAAAGTATCCTATGCATGCAGGTAGATGGGCTAATACCAGGAAGGTCTGCTAAAGTCCATCCAATGGCTTTCTTGTGCTTCTTGAGAACTAGCAACAACTTCTCCTCTTGCTCAGCAGCAAGGGAGGCAGAGATGATCACTGGAAATTTTTCTTTGTCCTCCAAGTAAGCATATTTGAGGGTTGTTGGTAAGGGCTTCAACTTTGGTGTGGGTGGTGGCTGAACAGTGGGAGGAACCAGGGTAGGAGAAGAAGAAGGTTCCTCAACCTGTACCTCATAAAGCAAGTCAGAAGTATATTTACTTCCTGCAACATGGTTAGTGCATTCTGACTCTAAAAAATCAACATCAAGAGGTACAACACCCAGAAAATAAGAACCAGACTCAAATTCAGATTCATTCTCAGCATAAAAATCAGATACAGGATCAAATTCAAACTCAGATTCAAATTCAATGCATAAGGAATGACAAGTATGCAGATCATATAAAAATGGATGTTTCCTACCATGAAGAACAAAATCAAAATCAAACATATAATCATCAACAATCTTATCAATTATCTCAACACGAAAAATAGAATGATCCTCAGATGGATGTTTCATGGCATCAAGAATGTTAAAATGAACATCAATATCACCAAATTCCATAGACAATGTGCCAGCATAAACATCTATCTTGGTTCGGGCTGTTTTCATAAATGGCCTGCCTAAAATAATTGGAACTGAACCATGGGAAAATCCCTCTTCCATATTAAGAACATAAAAATCAACAGGAAAAATAAGTTCACCAACCCGAACCAACACATCCTCTATGAAACCTGTGGGGTAAGCAACACTTCTATTTGCCAAATGAATCACCACATCTGTAGTTTGCAAAGGTCCAAGAGATAAAGAATTGAAAATGGACAGAGGCATGACACTAACTGATGCTCCTAGATCTAGCATGGCATTCTCAAATTTACTGTTCCCAATAATGCAAGGTATACAGAAAGTACCTGGGTCCTTACATTTCTCAAGAATGTGAGGAACAGATTTACCTATCAATGCTGACACGTTTCTGCCCATGCTAATCCTTTCGTTGCCCTTGAGCTTCCTTTTGTGGGTGCACAACTCCTTTAGAAACTTGGCATATCTTAGAATCTTCTTGATGGCATCTAGCAGAGGTATGTTCACCTCTACTTTCCTGAAGGTCTCCAAGATCTCCTTTTCCACTTCTTCCATTTTTTTGTCTAGAATTGCTCTAGGTGGGAATGGAAGAGGGATAGGAGGCTGCGGTAAGTTAGAATTACTAGAAGAAGGTCCACCTGCATGAAAATTTTTGTTAGGAAGCTTTCTCCTTTGTGCAACTATCTCATCCTCTTTTTCAGGTGTAGAATGAAGCTTGACAGGTTCAGGTGCAGGTGTTTCTACTGGTGGAGGCACTTGAATTTTGGTTTCCAGACCTCAAGGTGATGGCACTCACATTTTTTGGATTCTGCATAGTCTGTGAAGGCAATTTGTCAGAATTTTAGGACTGAGCTTGGTTCAACTGAGTAGCCATCTGCCCCATCTGATTTGTCAGACTCTGAATGGAGGATCTTGTCTCTTGCTAAAATTGCATATTCTGGATGGTCATTTGCCTCACTAACTCTTATAAGGAAGGTTGAGGAGGAGCCTCAGTTGCTTGTTGTCTTTGTTGTGACTGCTGCTACTGTTGTTGTTGTTGCTGTATTGGAGGAGGAACATATGGCTTGCTTGGACCAACAACATTTTGGAAAGGAGGGGCAGGCTGTTGTAGTTGTGGAGGACTTGCCCATCTCAGATTTGGATGATTTCTCCAACCTGGATTGTATCTGTTGCTTGAAAGATCATAATTATTCTGTTGTTGTTGGTTTTGTTGTTGAGGGGGTCTATTATAAATGTTTGTAGCATAAGCTTCAGGTTGCTCATTGACTCCAGATTACTGCAAAGAAGGACAAAGTTCTGTATGGTGATCTGCAGAAGAACATAGACCACAGACTCTTGCAACATGTGCAGATTTCTGATTCATGGCAAGCTAAGTTACTAGGTTGACCAAGGCATCAAGTTTTCCCTCAAGCTTTTTATTTTCAGTAGATGAAGATGAATCTGTGGCCACCTCATGGACTCCTCTAAGGACAATAGCATCATTTCTTGCACTGAATTGTTGGGAGTTGGAAGTCATCTTCTCAATCAAATTCCTAGCCTCAGCAGGGGTCATATCACCAAGAGCTCCACCACTGGCAGCATCAATCATACTCCTCTCTATGTTGCTAAGTCCCTCATAGAAATATTGAAGAAGGAGTTGCTCAGAAATCTGGTGGTGAGGACAGCTTGCACACAATTTCTTGAATGTTTCCCAGTACTTATACAAGCTTTCTCTAATAAGTTGCCTGATGCTTGAAATGTCTTTTCTGATGGCAGTGGTCCTAGATGCAGGGAAGAATTTCTCCAAGAACACCCTCTTAAGGTCATCCCAGCTGAAAATGGACCTGGGAACAAGGTATTATAGCCAATCTTTTGCCACTCCCTCCAGAGAATGAGGAAAAGCCTTTAGAAAGATATGATCTTCTTAGACATCAAGGGGCTTCATGGTGGAACAAAAAATATGGAACTCCTTAAGATGCTTATGAGGATCTTCACCTGCAAGACCATGAGACTTGGGTAGCAAATGTATTAGTCCAGTCTTGAGAACATATGGAACACCCTCATCAAGATATTGAATGCACAAGCTTTCATAAGTTAAATCAGGTGCAACCATCTCCCTAAGAGTCCTCTCATGAGGTGGAGGTTGAGCCATGTTCTCAGTATGAAAATTAGTAGTGGAATGCTCAAAATCAGAATATTCAGAATCACCCTCAACAGAATGAATGCTCATAATGCTCAAAATGCTCAAAATACATGGAATGACCAGGATGTACACTATGCCTAACTATTCTATGAAAGGTTCTATCTATTTCAGGATTGTAAATCACCTGGATTGCCCCTAGTCATGCACTATATGCAACAAATAATGTGTTTCTCAACAAGCACCTAACAAGGGGGTAAAACTACAGTTATACTCAAACGATATCAAAATGAGTTGAAATTTTGTGAGGAACATCCTAAAATCATGAAAAGATAGCACAAAAAATTTCAAACAAAAATTTAAAGTGCAGCTATGAAAACTACCTAAGAAACATTTAGAAAAATAGGACAATAATACTTGAAAAATAAAAAAAAAAAAAACTTAATAAACGGCTGATTTTTGGAGTTTGGGAGACCTCAACCGGCTAGCCGATTATCATAGTATGGGAAGTTTTTTTCTTCCCCAAATGCATATATAATAATAGTCATTCTGATACCAGGAGCAAAAGTTATGGCCGTTTTAAGTTTTGCTAAAAATAAGTTCCCAAAATTTTTGTCTCTCTCAAATACTGCCACACCAAGTGCTCCTAGTGTTTTTCACACAAAATATGGATCAAAAGAAACTACCACACAAAAAATCAGCCAAAAATAACAACTCTAACTATCAAAACAAAAATTGCTAATTAAGTCGCTAAATCTCAGTCGTTAATCACTGTTCATCACTATTCACAGCAAAACACAAAGTTGAATCAGTCACTAAAAACAGTCGCTAAATAGGGGACACGACTGAAATGCAAAACAGAACGCTACACAAAACAAGACAACTAAACACTATTATGAACCTTTGGCCCACTGCTCCCTGGCAACGGCGCCAAATTTGATCGAGGTCATACCCGAATCATTAAAAATGCAGTATCTAGGAAGTGATCCTAAGTCGTCTCCCAACGAGCAATGGTCAATCAAACGTTCATAACAGATAATAAGAAAACAGTAATGAATTGGGGGGGGGGGGGGGTTGTTTGTTTTTGTGATTTAAACAGCGAGCAAATTTTAATTAGAACGTAACAGAATTAAAACATGTTGTTTTCCCTTGATTCACAAGCAAGTCTCTTATCCTAGGTTACGAGAATTTATCCTTTATCAGTTCAACCACTTAATCCAACCCTAAATTAAATTACTAAGCAAAATTTAACATAAGGCTGTCATTATGTGATTAAGCAACACACACACCAATTAATCATGAACGAAACCGATCATTAAGCATGAACATAAATTAAGCGCAGAGACAATTAATCAAGCACTAAGCATGCATGGATTAATAGCAACAACTACAGAGTAATTGGTGAAGAGGAAAAACTGATCATAATTCAATAGTAATAATAAAACCTCAAAGAGAGTTGTGCTTGATCCTCAAGAGAAAACAACGCTGAAGACTTAGCCTTCCATTAATCAGTAGAAAACGAAATTGCAGATTGAAGCAGAAAACGAAGTTGCAAATTGAAGCACAAAACAAATTTTATTGCTACGTGAATAGTGCGCATGAAAAGTAAAAACTGGAATTCTAAAATCCTAAAATTATTCTCCTATTCGAAAAACTCCCCAAAACTAAAACCTTGGTGTTGTTATATATGTTCTCAGCCCCAAAGCTTACAAATCTGTTTTAAGTCCAAGCCCATAAATAAAATAAAATCTGGACAAGATAAGATAAGATTGGATGAAATAAAATGTAGATGAAATAAAATCCAGATAAAATAAAATCTGGATAAGATAAGATAAGATTGGATGGAATAAAATCTAGATAACATAAGATTTGATAAACTAAAATTGTCTGCTCTCTTCAAGTCCAAGCCTAATTCCGGATTCAAGCCCAATTGCTTATAATTCTCCTGAAATTAAATTAAAAAACACAAAATTAGTCAAGTAGGCCCAAATGATAAAACTGCATAATTAATTTGACAATTAAGGCTAATCAGTAATTAAAATGGTGACAAAAAGGGTTAAGAAATGGGAGAAAATAATGACACATCAGAAACACAACAAACTCACAACTCATTGACCGAAAGGTTTGGCCAGCTCTAATACCACCAATGTAACGACCCGTCTCGTCATTACAATATCACTAACTCTAAAACGAGTAATTTCAATTTTTAAATGAAATCTCCATTAATTTGATTATGAAAATGAGATTAAATGTTTTGTGATATACATTCACCAAAACACACACACACACATATATGTATATTTTAAACCATTATACACCATTCACATGACAGAAAATAATTTAGTTTTTACATGTATCTAAATTTGAGATTTACATGCCTAAATAAAAAAAGAATAATGGAACCACTACGGAGGAGTTGATTACAACACACAATTTTCTCCCAAAATAATCCCAACATCATCACGTTGGCTTGACGACTCCCACAAAAATAATCTCCCTCCACATCATCTACTATTGTTCATTTGCTCCCACGAATAAAGGTTCACGATCATCACAGGTACCAGCCACACGGTACAAAATTGCAAGGGTGAGTTTATCATAAAAGAAACCAACAATTATCAAATGACCATAATTAGCAGGAGAAACAATAACAAGTACCATGATCATACGCAATTATCCATCAATTCAACATACACTTATCAACTATTCATGAACTTTTCCAGAATTCTAATCAATCATGCTCAATATGATGTATGCACCTAACCTCAACTCGCAAATGCAATGTGGTACCATTCATAAGGAAATATCCTGAGCGTGCCCACGCGACACTCATACTCAGAAAAACTAGGCAACAAGTGTCAAGGTCACCACCTTGTTGTGCACATGCAATTCCCCCCATGGTGATCAGCCTAAATCACAAGGGATTTCCAAACAGAGTGACATGCCTCCAAGCACAAGTATTTTCCCTCATGAAAAACTACGCGTACTTACTAACAAAGTTTATACTATTTGCATGCAGTATGAAGTATGACACATGGGCACCATCAATGCACTGATCATGGATAATTAATGATTCTAAGCCACCCTTTCATTCCAGAGATGCTTAAAACTCTTTAACCACTCTATTTTCCCCACCAGGGATACTCAACTTGGTCACTGCACCCCTATGTACATACAGAGCATACATCATCACAATGACATTATCAACATCTCATCTCAATGTCATTATCAACATCAACATCATCCCATCTCAATGTCATTCTCAACATCAACATCATCTCATCTCAATGACATTATCAACATCAATATTATCTCATCTCACTGACATTATCAACAATAAAAACATCATCTCATATGAATATTATCATCAATAACACCATCATCTCATATCAATATTATCATAAACACCGACATCATCTCATATCAATTATTATCATCAATAATCACATTCCACACATACATCCATATAAATTTTATGCCTGAGATTCACACTCCCCAGGTCTTCAGACAACATAAGTTTGATAAAACGATAATGTCATTTATCAATAACAGATGTATTGCATCCCATTAGTCGAAAAAATTGTCTTTCTTGAAAACCAGCATACATAGGGGCAAACATTCCCATAATTGGGTTCCCTGACCCCAATTATGGTATCAAAGCCATAAATTATAATAAACTCCCCTCACCTATCGTGGGCTCTCTGTTAGCTCCTCTCTGCATCACTCAGAGGCCTTTCACATACACGTTCGTCGGTCCAAACACAGATTTATATATACCAAATAGAAGGCAATTTAGTATAGATTTAAAAAACAAAGTTAATATCAACATTCGAGGGTCAAATACCCCTATCAAAATAAATGGGACTAAGGGGTGTTTCGAGTTCTACTACAAAGATATGCCATTTTGAAATTTTGATCACGCCAATGTAACCGGGGTTCAACAAAGGTGACGAAAACAACATCAATTTTATAAAAGGTAACTTTTACAATGTCTTATTTTCAAGGGTTTTTCAAAGAAAGAGTGAAAACATCCTATTATGGTAGCCAAAACACAAGAGATACTAAGAGATGCTCAAACTAACTAGGAGAAAGACATAGAAGTTCAGGTTACCTTAGAGAAACTATAAAAGAAAGGATTGAGAGGTTGTTTCTCTATCGAATCCTTGAGATAGATTCTGAGGATTCCGCTCTGATTAAAATGTTCCTCTCCTTGCGATGATCCAGCGGCAAGCAACAACGGCTTGTGGTGGCCACCGATGGTTATGGGTGGTGGAGAAGAAGGTGTTAGGGTTTATGTGGGCGTTTGAAGAGAAAAAAGAGTGAAAAATCATGTTTTTCACGCTAAAGAACGTATCTATAATTTGTAGATCTTGCTTAACGAGTTCATCTCGCTAAGCAAAATTCAACTTTTTGCACTGGGCGCGACATTTCGCGTTGAGTGCAATTTCTCTACTGGCTAGAATTGCACTTAGCGCACTAATCTCTCTTAGCGATTTTTCTCCTTGGGTTGGAATTGCGTTTAGCACGCTTGTTTGACTAAGCAAAATCTCCAAAAGTGTTATTTTGAAAATCCCAATGGTCAAAGCACGAAGACCTGAGTTACCAACCTACAGTCCAAATTTGAAAGTGATCCAATGGTTAACGAGTTCAAGATTACAGTTTTACCGGAATAGGTTTAGGTAAAACTTGAAATCTCATAATTTCTGCATAGGTCAATCAAACTTCACATAACCTGACATCCACATCAGGCAATCACACATAGCTAATTCACACAATGCCCCAACTCATCCAAATCAATCAAATAATCAAATAACACAAGAAATACATTAAACATCGATTTTCAATTAGTGAAATTTCAAGGTGTTACACCTTCTGAGCACCTACAACTTATGTTCCTACTCACAAAAACAACCATTAAACTTGGATTTCTTGAGGTTTAAGATACAAAAGCTCCCTACCCACATCTCACTCATGGTCAGTCTTAAGGATCCAAGATTCACCATCAATAATAATTCATCCCATAAACACTAAAGAGTCTTAAGAAGTAGTTCTCAACACTCTGACATGCCATTCGAAGTCAAAACATAGAAGTGGTACTCAGGACAATACCACACTAGGTGAGACCCTCGGGTCATTTTAGTGAAGCGGAGTTCTGGCATGAATCTCACCCTCCCAAGTATACTATTTCATCCACTCCAACAGCAAGCCCATCATAACAACATTATCCCAAACCCAAAAATGACCACAAATAGGATAAAAAATATGGAAACAAATCTTTTTTCATGAGCTCCCATGGGAATTCTATGAGAAAAACAAAAATGGAGTCAAAGGGAGGAAGAAAAGATGCTTACCACTCCAAGGCTCACTAAACTTACCTACCTCATTCCCATCACTCAAGGCCCTTCACCTAGGTTCAAACACTCTAAAAATCAACTAATCACACATAGAGCATGGTTTAAGCATAAACATAAAAATAAACAACATAAACAATCACCTCATAATTAATTAATTAATTACTAACCCTTAAATTTAAATTTAATTACATTTTTCAATTAATTAAAACCACTTATCCAGACATTCTGAAAAACACGGTGTTACAAGGAATGTTCCTTACCACTAAACTAGCCCTCAAATTTAATTACTCTTACAATCTAATTAAAACATTTAGTCAAGCATTATAGAAATCATGTTAGAAAGTTAATTCTCTTACTCAATCTTAGAAATTGACAATCAAAACTTATATTATTGAATGCAATTTTATATTTTATGATTGAATATTATAATGAAAATTTTAAATTACCTTCTTGTCTTTGAAAGTTGGGAGGGTGATGTAAACCCATTTGCACAAGGGTTGACGATGGATCTTCAAAGGTTTTTTTTTGTACTTGTATGAAAATTCAGAAAATGGACTGGATAAGGAGAGAGAAAGTGGCGAGTTTATGGAGGGCTGAATGGAAGGGATTTAGTTCAAAGTTTGAATGTGTTGGATGGAGAATGATGGTTTAGAATGATGAAGAAGGAGAATGAAGAAGGTGGTTGGAAGAATCACTCATCCGAAATTGGTGTCACACACAAGGTGGTGTTCCTTGATAAACCAATTTCTTGAATCACTCAAGTAACAAAGGAGTTTCACTGTCACACTTTAGAAGGTTATTAAAACTCAATTCAAGGTCCGTCCTTTATTAGAAACTAAGCAACCCATAAATAGGAACGACATCAAGTTGGTTACAAAAGTGAGAAGATGAAATGATCACCAATAACAACAATTAATGGTGTCATTATACCTAATTAAAACTATAATTAAGACAAATGATCACCAATAACAACAATTGATGGTGTCATTATACCTAATTAAAACTAGAATTAAGACACGAGACATGTGAAATAATGCACAACTCCTGGTCAGCCAAGAGGCAGCCACAAGCCTAGAGTTTCCACCTTATTAAACCTTTATTTCTTCAAATTAAAACAAGTCCATAGGTGGTGCAAATCCAAAGAGAATTGACAGCCACTTTAACACAAGTTTGGGCCTTTATTTCAACTAACAAAATGCTAATAAAAACACTCAACAAAGGTGGCACCCTCTACTCTTCTTGGAACATGGTGCAATTGACAATCCGAAACTTCTCCACTTGTAACTTGGGCCTAAATTCAAATAGCATGGTTAACACGTGTTGAAGAGCTTCCTTGGCCTTCTTTGTTCCAACCCTTGTCATAGGTCCTCCAAGTCCTTCTAAAGGTTCCTTGCCCTTAGTCCTTGCCATGTCCTCATCACTCTCTCCCTCTTCAAAAGGATTTTTCCTCAAATCGACTTCTCCATCTGCATCAAAAAGAGCTAAGTTAGACACATTAAATGTAGTACTCACATTATACTCACCGGGCAATTCAATCTTGTATGCATTGTCATTTATCCTTTCAGGTACTTGAAATGGACCATTCCCTCTTGGTTGAAGCTTGGATTTCCTTTGCTATGAAAACCTCTCCTTTCTCATGTGAACCCAAACCCAATCTCCAGGTTGTAAAACAACTTTTTTGTGCCCCTTGTTTGCTTGTCTAGCATAGCTCTCATTCCTCTTTTCAATTTGGGCCTTAACTCTTTCATGGAGCTTTTTCACATAGTCCGCTTTGCCTTGTCCTTCCTTATGCTTAAAAACTGAAATATTAGGCATTGGCAACAAATCAAGAGGAGTTAGTGGATTGAAACCATAAACAACCTCAAAAAGAGAACAACTAGTGGTGCTACGCATAACCCTATTATAAGCAAATTCAATGTGAGGTAAGCAAACTTCCCAATTTTTAATATTCTTTTTCAAAACGGTCCTTAGCAAGGTACCCAAAGTCCTATTCATGACCTCTATTTGTCCATCTGTTTGAGGGTGACAAGTAGTAGAAAATAGTAACTTAGTACCCAACTTTCCCCATAAGGTCCTCCAAAAATGGCTTAGGAACTTGGAGTCCCTATCACTAACAATGCTTCTTGGTAATCCATGGAGTTTCACCACTTCTTTGAAGAACAAATCCGCCACATCATTAGCATCATCAAATTTCCTACAAAGAATAAAATGAGCCATTTTAGAAAACCTATCAACAACAACAAATATGGAATTCTTACCATTACTTTTTCTAGGCAGCCCTAAAACAAAGTCCATTGATAAATCAATCCATGGAGAATCCGGAATTGGTAAAGGGGTATATAAACCATGAGGCATTACCTTTGACTTGGCCTTTTTGCAAACAATACATCGCTCACCAAAGTTCTGCACATCTTTCTTCATGTTAGGCCAATAAAAATGCTCTTTCAATGTATCTAAGGTCTTTTGGACCCCAAAATGCCCCATCAACTCACCTTCATGGGCTTCGCTCACAAGCAAGTTTCTAGTAGAACACTTGGGCACACATAATTTATTTTCTTTGAAAAGGTAGCCCTCATATCTATAAAAACCATCTTTAGAAAACTTTTCACAATTTTTGAAGATTTCACCAAAGGTGTCATCTCCTTCATACATTTCTTTCAAGCAATCAAATCCAATCATTTCTGTTTCAAGCATATAAAGCAAAAAGTGCCTCCTTGACAAGGCATCCACAACAATATTTCCTTTTCCCTTTTTATGTTTAATAACATAAGGGAATTGCTCAAGAAATTCCACCCATTTGGCATGCCTTTTTTTTAGTTTGCCTTGTCCCTTTAAGTATTTTAGGGACTCATGGTCACTATGGATCACAAACTCCTTAGGATAAAGTTAGTGTTGCCATGTTTTCAATGCTCTCACTAAGGCATACAACTCCTTATCATAAGTATAATAGTTAAGGGTAGGACCACTTAAATTTTCACTAAAATAAGCAATTGGATGGCCTTCTTGTAACAATACAGCCCTAATCCCAACATTTGAAGCATCACATTCAATTTCAAAAGATTTTGAAAAATTTGGCAAAGCAAGTATGGGGGCATTGGTTAACTTTTGCTTAAGAGCATTGAAAGCTTCTTCTTGTTTCTCCCCCCATTTGAAAACAACATTTTTTTTAATTACCTCATTCAAAGGTGCTGCCAAGGTGATAAAATCCTTCACAAATCGCCTATAAAAACTTGCTAGGCCACAAAAACTTCTCACCTTGGTCACACTTTTAGGTGTAGGCCACTCTTGGATAGTCTTGACCTTTTCTTTCATCAACTTGAACCCCTTTGGAACTCACTAAAAAACCAAGAAACACAATGTGGTCTTTGCAAAAAATGCATTTTTCAAGGTTAGCATACAATTGTTCCTTCCTAAGCACACACAACACCAATTTTAAGTGTGCAACATGCAAATCAAGGGTTGTTCTATAAACAAGGATATCATCAAAGTACACCACCACAAATTTACCAATGAATTCTCTCAAAACATGGTTCATTAATCTCATAAAAGTGCATGGTGTATTAGTCAAACCGAAAGGCATAACTAACCATTCATATAATCCATATTTAGTTTTGAAAGCGATTCATCTCCTTCTTTAATCCTTATTTGATTGTAACCACATTTCAAATCAATTTTGGAAAAGAAACAAGCACCATGTAATTCGTCAAGCAAATCATTAAGTCTAGGTATTGGATACCTATATTTAATGGTAATATTGTTTAAAGCTCTACAATCGGAGCACATCTTCCAAGAACCATCTTTTTTTGGAACCAAAATTACCGGGACAGCACATGGACTCTTGCTATCTCTTACCCATCCCTTACCAATGAGTTCTTCCACTTGTCTTTGGATCTCCTTGGTCTCTTGAGGGTTGCTCCTATAAGCTAGCCTATTAGGCAAATAAGCTCCCGACATGAGATCAATTTGATGCTCAATTCCCCTCAATGATGGCAACCTACTTGGAACTCTTGATGGAAACACATTCTCAAATTCTTGCAAAAGAGTTTTCACACTAGAAGGAAATTCAAAGTTGTCAAAAGTGTTAGTGGTCAAAACATAAGTTTTGCAAATCAACAAGTATAGGGGCTGTTTTGAATGAAACAACTCTTTGACCTCTCCTTTTGTAGCTAGAAAATTCTCCCTCACTTCAAGTGTTTCACTCATCTTTTTCCTGTCTTGTGTTTCCCTCTTTTTGTCCTTACTTTTTGAACTCTCAAGTGTTTGGCTCTCTTTTTCTTTTTCTCTCTTGTCTTGAAGAATTTTCTCTCTCATTTTTCTTTGATCCTCACACATTTCTTGTGGACTCAATGGTTTGAGCACTATCTTTTTGCCTTGATGCGTGAAAGAGATCTTGTTGGTGAAACCATCATGATTAGCCCTCTTATCAAATTGCCATGGTCTCCCCAAGAGTAAGTGGCTGGCCTCCATATGAACAACATCACAAAGCACCTTATCATTGTACTTTCCAATGGAAATATCCAACTCCACTTGCTTCCTTACTTGCACCTCTCCATCCTCACTAAGCCATTGAAGCTTATACGACCTAGGATGTGGTTTTGTGACTAAATTCAATTTAGACACAAGTCTTTCACTTGCCATATTGGTACAACTCCCTCCATCAATGATCACCATGCAAACTTTGCCATTGATCAAACATCTAGTGTGGAAAATGTTTTCTCTTTGACTTTCCTCCATAGATTTCAATTGATGGCCAAGTAACCGCCTAATCATCAACAATTCTCCCTCCGGTGTTTTCTCCACTTCCTCCTCATCATCCTCACTCTCTTCTCCCTTTTCAACTTCGGACTCACTAATGTAATCTCCATCTCTAAGAATCATGGCTTTCTTGTTAGGGAACTCATATGCATAATGTCCCAAGCCTTGGCACCGAAAACACTTCACATCCCGGCTCTTTTTTGAGGATTGTTCTTGGAATTTTGGAGGAGTTTTTTATGGTATAGGTGCTGTATTAGAGGTGGCAGCCCCTTTACTCTTGTCCTTCCAACTAGAAGAACCATAATTAGTGAAACTCCTTTTGGCCACACCTTTCCTCTTCAATTGTTGCTCTACTCGGATTGTTTTGTGAAGCAAATCCTCCATTTCAACAAATTCTTGCAGCTCAACAACATCACGAATATCACTATTTAAACCACTAAGAAATCTAGCCATAGTTACCTCTTCATCCTCTTCTATCTTGGCTTGGGACAACTTTTGAAGTTTGAATTTTAAGTCCCTAGTATAGCTTGCCGGCACATACCGCTTCCTCATGATCCTTTTCATCTCAACCCAAGTTTCCACCAAAGGCTCCTCATTTCTAGCTCTCTCCTTTTGCAATTTGTTCCACCACACAAGAGCATAATCCAAGAATTCCATGGCTGCTAGCTTCAATTTTTGGGCCTCCTCATAGGTGTTACATGAGAAGATATGCTCTATCTTGAGCTCCCACTCCAAATATGCCTCCGGATCACTTTTGCCTTTAAAGGGAGGAATGTTGAGCTTGACTCCTTCAATTCGGTTTGGCCTTGGACCACCACCATTTCCTCATCTCCTTTCTTCCTCATGACGTTCATGATTCTCTAATCGCTCAATTCTTTCATACAACTCCTCGTTGTTCTCTCAATAGTCTTTGCATTTGAGCATTGAGAGCATCCAACAAGAATCTTTGTGCCCCATCCAATGATGTTCACCACCACCTGACATATTCAAAATAAAAATAATAATAGTTATAAAGAAAATAGAACCTCACCGCACTCAAGTGTATCTCTCAAATATGGCTTTTTTTTCAATTTTGTGCACTCTTTCCTTTTTCCACTCTAGAATTCTCCTTGAGTTCTAAAGCAATTCAAGAGAAAGTTGACACAAAGTTTAACCACCAATTTGTGACAAGGAGAAGACTTAGGGTTAGGCTAACAAAGGCTTAGAACAAGGACAAAAATTTCAGCAACTACACAATGGGATTTTTTGAAGGAATTAAACTTCGGAATTTGGTAATTCAAACCTTCTAATAACCAATTATATTACCTTCAAGAATTTTTGAAAGCTATTATAGCATGAACCATTCAGCCCAAATAATTTTTTTTAAAAATAAGTTTCTGCCTTTTTTTTTTAACATGAAATTAAAGGCCTAATTTTTGCAATGGTTCAACCTCAATAAAAAAAATAGCATGAACAAGGTAATATAAAATGGCAAAGAAAAAATTAGAAGGATGTTACCAAGAAATTTCAGCCCAAGCAGTCTTGAAAAACCCTTGAACCAAAGCTCTGATTACCAAAATGATGTAAACCCATTTGCACAAGGGTTAAGGATGGATCTTCAAAGGTTGTTTTTTTGTACTTGTATGAAAATTCAGAAAATGGACTGGATAAGGAGAGAGAAAGTGGCGAGTTTATGGAGGGCTGAATGGAAGGGATTTGGTTCAAAGTTTGAATGTGTTGGATGGAGAATGATGGTTTAGAATGATGAAGAAGGAGAATGAAGAAGGTGGTTGGAAGAATCACTCATCCGAAATTGGTGTCACACACAAGGTGGTGTTCCTTGATAAACCAATTTCTTGAATCACTCAAGTAACTAAGGAGTTTCACTTTCACACTTTAGAAGGTGATTAAAACTCAATTCAAGGTCCGTCCTTTATTAGAAAATAAGCAACCCATAAATAGGAACGACATCAAGTTGGTTACAAAAGTGAGAACATGAAATGATCACCAATAACAACAATTAATGGTGTCATTATACCTAATTAAAACTATAATTAAGACAAATGATCACCAATAACAACAATTGATGGTGTCATTATACCTAATTAAAACTAGAATTAAGACACGAGACATGTGAAATAATGGATTAATATGATGTGTAGTAAATGCGTTGTTATGAAATAGTCCATCTATCCCATAATAATTATCATCATAGGTTTTTCAAACAAACCAAGAATAATTAATAAACATATGAAAGAGAGTGACAATTTTAGAAAGTTATCTTTAGTATCATTAATTTATTTATAGATTTATTTTCCCATAATTAATATTATAAGAGATATAAATAAAAAAATAAATCATGTTGCATTAAAAAATTAAAATGATAATTATTTTGGGATTTATTTTTCATCTTTCACGACAATTGGAGCATTATACATAACCCTTATTTTGTCGAATTTTATTGTGGTTTCCCTTCTCAATCATGTTTTTTCATCCACAAAACTCGAACTCGAGATCTTATTTTAGGAGACCGAAGCTAATTCCATTTGAACCAACAACTTGTTAATGATTTCTAACAGATTTATTTAAAAATAAAAAAATATAGTTACCCTTTCATATTGATATTAATATATATTATGTTACTTTTTATAATATAGTTAATAATTTATTTTTATAATTATTAATCATACAAAAACATTAAGAATATATTCATTAATACTATTCTAAGAATATATTTATTAATCAATATTTAATGAATCCTAATTTAAATGTTTTTAAAAAATTTAGAATAAAATAATTTAATAGTAATATAATAAAAAATAATATGACTTGTAATAAATGCATTGTTATGAAGTACTCTCTCAGCCTATAATTTATGTCGTCTTAGAACTTTTTACACAGACTAAGAAAACTAATATTAGAAGACTTATTAGCCCAAATTAATATTATCTATATCCTATATTATAAAAGAGAAGTATAGATAAATTACTATTATGTCCATACTCCAGCTGATGACATGTGTCCAATTTGTTGGTTTTTTGGGCATTTCCACATCACACTTCCCTGCTTAAAAATTAGACACCTGTTTTGGATACGTGTTTTACTTTTTTTTCAACAGCAACACATGTTTTGCTTTTTTTCCAAAACAGCAACACGTCTTTTGCTTTTTTCTCCAAAATTATTTTATCTTTTCACTTCTCTGTCTCCCGTGGGATGCTTCACGAAGAAACCAAGGAATCCATCACAACGAAAGCAATTGCAGTACAAAAAAAATCGAAAAAATAAGGATCCACAACTCAGAGATTTGAATTGAAGTGGAAGGGGGAAAGGAGAATTGGGATTAGGGTTTCACCTTTGCGATCCGGTTTGTGGTAGCGCTTCACGAGGTAAATTTTCCTGAGCTGATTTCTTTGTGTTATATTCCGAGCTGATTTCTTTGTAACCACTTTTATACAGCTTACAAAATTGGATTGAAGATTTGTTTGTGTTGGAAATTGTTTTACTGTTCATTTTTCTTTTGCTGCATCAAAATTTGATGCTTAATATTTTATTCAGGAACCTAACAAGGTTTAAGTTTCTCTGTACAACTAATTTCTGATTGATTAAGACTTATGTTAGTGGTTTTCCAATTTTGAATTATCTTTTCATTCACATCAGGTTAGAGTGATCCTTGAAAATGGAGAGCAACATGATGGTGATATTTTAATAGGAGCAGATGGAATTGTTGGAAATAAGGCTTTTTATGTTTAGGAAAAGTGTTTAGGAATATTGGAGACTTTGAATAGACACTTGATAGGAAGGAGAATTCTTTATGGAGGAGAGAACTTTGTATTTTTGCTTGATACAAATGTGTAGGATTACATCTCTATTTATACTACTCTAAGGAGAACTCTAGACACACTAATTCTAGAGAGTTCTCAACTCTAGAGATCCAAAGAGTATTCTAGAGAATATTAAAACCATAAGAAATATCTAGACACTCCAAACACTACAAGAATTCTCTAGAAACATGACCCATAATTACTTAAGCCCAAAATAACTAAGTCCAAGGAACCAAATAATTAATTTAGGCCCAAATCAAGTTTATATTTCAACATCCCCCCTTAAACTTGATTTGTGACTCCAAGCATACTCCTTAGCTTCACGAAAGTTTCCAACTTAAGTGGCTTTGTGAAAATGTCGGCAGCTTGATCTTGAGACATCACATACTTCAACTTTACCTCCTTCTTCTCAATGTATTCTCTTATGAAGTGGTAACGGGTGTCGATGTGCTTACTTCTTTCATGAAAGACTGGATTCTTTGCCAAAGCGAGTGCTGATTTATTGTCAACACATATTTCCATAGGTTTTTCTTGTGGCATTTTTAACTCTTTCAACAAGTTCCTTAGCCAAATTGCATGACAAACGCATGATGTGGCAGCGACATACTCGGCTTCACAAGTTGATAGTGTGACTATTGGTTGCTTCTTTGATATCCAAGTGAAAGCAGTATCTCCCATAAAGAACACAAAACCAGTAGTGCTCTTTCTATCATCCAAGTCTCCACTCCAATCGCTATCACTATAGCCAACAATGTTATAATTGTCAGAAGAGTAATAGTGCAAGCCAAAGTTTGTTGTACCTTTGATGTATCGAAGGATTCTCTTTGCCGCCTTGAAGTGAGTTGTGGTTGGAGCTTCCATGTAGCGACTTACTACTCCTACAGCATAGAGAATATCCGGCCTTGTACATGTCAAGTAACGTAAACTTCCAATCAAACTTTTGTAAAGAGTTGGATCCACATTCTCTCCTTTTTCATGCTTGCTCAACTTGCTGCCACATTCCATCGGGGTGCCAACTGGATTGGCGTCATCCATCTTGAACTTCTTAAGGACTTCTTTGGCATAGCCTTCTTGGGTGATGAAAATTCCTTTGTCTTCTTGATTTACTTTGATGCCGAGATAATATGCCATGAGCCCCATATCCGTCATCTCAAATTCATTTGACATATCTTTCTTGAACTCTTCGAACATGCTTGGATTGTTCCCTGTAAAGATCAAGTCATCTACATACAAACACACAATCAAAATATCTCCACTTTGCGCTTTGATATAGAGTGCATGCTCATATGGACACTTGATGAAGTTCTTGTCTTGAAAGTACTTGTCGATTCGAACATTCCAAGCTCTCGGTGCTTGCTTGAGACCGTACAACGCCTTCTTCAACTTCAAGACTTTTTCTTCTTGCCCTTTTACTTCATAGCCCAGTGGTTGCTCAATATAGACTTCTTCTTCGAGAAAACCATTCAAGAAGGCTGACTTCACATCCATTTGATAGATCTTCCATTTATTTTGGGCTGCCAAAGAAATGATCAGTCTAATAGTTTCAAGACGAGCAACAGGAGCAAATACCTCATCATAGTCAATTCCTTGTCTTTGACTATAGCCTTTAGCCACCAATCTTGCTTTGTATCTCTCCACATCTCCTTTAGCATTCTTCTTTGCCTTGTACACCCATCTTACTCCGATTGCTTTGTGTCCTCGTGGAAGTGTAGTAAGTTCCCACGTATCATTCTTCGTGATTGACTTGATTTCTTCGTCCATGGCGTCTTTCCACTTTATGTTTTCCGCTGCTTCTTGATAGCTTAGAGGCTCACAATCACCAAAAAGACAAAAGAGGTTAATGTCGTTTAGGTTTGTGGTTACCTCATAAATCTCTTCAATGCTCCTTAGTCGCGGTGTCCTCTCACTTGAACTTGTTTCATCCAGCCTTGGTGTCGGTGAGGCAGGTGGTGTAATATGTTCCTCTATGATTGGTTGTTCAATTTCATCATCTTCTTCAAAATAAGGAAGAAAATCATACTTATCTTCTTGAACACTCCAATCCCAACAATCTTCTTCGTCGAACTCCACGTCGCGACTTATGACGATCTTTCTACTATTTGGATTATAGAGCTTGTACCCCTTGGATCTTGAGTCGTAACCCACAAACACGTACTTCTCACTTTTATCATCAAGCTTTGTCCTCTTTTCGTCTGGAACATGGGTATAGGCAATGCTTCCAAACACTTTGAGGTGAGAGATCCCGGGCTTCCTTCCACTCCATGCTTCTTGTGGTGTCTTCTCATGCACGCTTCTTGTTGGAGAACAATTTGTTAGGTAAACTGCACATGCCACTGCTTCAGCCCAAAACTCCTTCGGCATCTTCTTGCTCTTGAGCATGCTTCGCACCATGTTAAGTATGGTCCGGTTCTTTCTCTCTGCTACTCCATTTTGTTGTGGCGATCTTGGCACTGTCAGTGGGCGACGGATTCCATGGTCTTCACAATATTTGTTGAACTTATTTGAAGTGAACTCTCCTCCTCGATCAGATCTCATGGCCTTGATGGAAAGACCACTTTCTTTCTCCACGAGGGCTTTGAACTTCTTAAAGTTTTCAAACACTTATGATTTCTCCTTCAAGAAATAAACCCAGGTTTTTCTGGAATAATCATCAATAAAGAGGAGAAAGTACTTATTCTTACCAAATGAGTTGGGTTTGATTGGTCCACAGACATCGGTGTGTATGAGCTCTAGCGGCTTTGTTGCTCTTGTTGTTGATTCCTTTGGAAAACTTTTACGAAATTGCTTCCCAATTAGACATCCTTCGCAAAGTTGGTCTGGGTGGTTGATGCTAGGCAAGCCTCTCACCATCTCCTTCTTCGCTAAACGTTCTAGACCGTCGAAGTTGAGGTGCCCGAACCGTAGATGCCATAGCCACGAAGAGTCGGTATAGCAAGCCTTGAGACACTTTGCCACATCATTTTGAATGTTCAAGAGGAACATTCTATTCTTTGACATAGGCACCTTAGCAATCAAGTTATGTCTACAATCTCTTAAGAAAAGACTATGTTCTTTCAAATGGATGTCATAGCCTTTCTCTAATAATTGTCCCAAGCTCAAAATATTATTCTTCATGTTAGGCACATAGTAGACATTGGATATGAATTGATGACTCTCATTCTTCAAACGTATGAGAATTTTACCTTTGCCTTTGACTGGTATCTTTGAGTCGTCTCCAAATGAGACATCGCCAATTGCCGCTTCATTGATCTCCACGAACATGCTTTTATCGCCGCACATGTGGTTGCTTGCGTCGGTGTTGAGGTACCACTTGTTTCTTTTCTCTTCAAATTTGTTTTGGCACGCGAGTAGCAAAGTTTCTTCTTCTCCGCCTTTTTCTTCTACAAAGTTAGCTTTCTCTTCAACCTTCTTCGAGAATCTACACTCGGATGCATAGTGACCAATCTTGTTGCAATTGAAACACTTGATTTGTGATTTGTCATACCTCGACCATGAATTTCCTCTTCCACGACCTCTTGTTACTTGTGGATTCCAACTTCTTTCTCCATTGTTGAATTTGTTGGAGTGGTTGTTGTAACCACCTCTTCCTTCTCCTCCATGTCCTCGTCCACGTCCACGATCTTGGACGCGACCTCGTCCTCTTTGGCTCTTGTAATTTGCATAGTTTGCTTCCTTTACGTTGAGTTGTAGTAGTTGCTCCGTAGCCTCCTTTTGTTTAATTTTTCTCTTTTGTTTTTCTTCGTATGCTTGTAAGGAACCCATGAGTTGCTCAATAGTCATGGTCTTTAAATCCTTGTTTTCTTCAATGTTGGTAACAATGAAGTCAAAACTTGGATTTAAAGTTCGAAGTATTTTTTCCATGACCTTCACCTCATCAACATCTTCACCATTTCTTTTAAGTTGATTGACTACGGCCAATACTCGAGAAAAATAATCAGAAATTGACTCGGACTCCTCCATAAACAAACGCTCAAAGTCACCTCTAAGAGTTTGAAGACGAATCTTTTTTACCTGCTCAACTCCTTTGTTGCAAGTTTGAAGCTTATCCCATGCTTCTTTGGCCGTCGTTGCGTTGGATATCTTCTCAAATGTATCTTCATCCACCGATTGATAAATGAGAAAGAGAGCTTTCTTGTCTCTCTTTCTTGACTCCTTCAACGTCTCCTTTACACCTTGGCTTAGCGAGGCTTCATCTTGCTCCTCGAAGCCATTCTCTACGATATCCCACACATCTTGAGCTCCTAGTAGCGCCTTCATCTTGATACTCCAATTATCATAGTTGTTCTTTGTGAGCATCGGCATTTGGAAAGGAAAACCTCCATTCGCCATCTTTTGAGGATCTTGAAGCTCTGATACCACTTTGTTGGAAATAAGGCTTTTTATGTTTAGGAAAAGTGTTTAGGAATATTGGAGACTTTGAATAGACACTTGATAGGAAGGAGAATTCTTTATGGAGGAGAGAACTTTGTATTTTTGCTTGATACAAATGTGTAGGATTACATCTCTATTTATACTACACTAAGGAGAACTCTAGACACACTAATTCTAGAGAGTTCTCAACTCTAGAGATCCAAAGAGTATTCTACAGAATATTAAAACCATAAGAAATATCTAGACACTCCAAACACTACAAGAATTCTCTAGAAACATGACCCATAATTACTTAAGCCCAAAATAACTAAGTTCAAGGAACCAAATAATTAAAATATACCATCCTTCCCTTCTAGCTTTATTAACAAATGAGTTTCTTCTTTTCGTTGCTTTTACCATTCAATCTATTCTGTTTTTTTTTCTTAGGTGCATTCAAAACTCTTTGGGCGGCAAGAAGCAAATTACTCGAGTTTCACATGCTACAGGGGATTAACAAGATATGTGCCCCCATATATTGATACCGTTGGGTAAGGTACTTCATTCCCAAATAAAATGTTGGGACAATGTTATAAACTGTTCTACTATTTAAAGTTTCTGTTTTGGTGATTACATGAAGGTATCGGGTGTTCTTGGGCTTGAACCAGTACTTTGTTGCTTCAGATGTTGGCCATGGCAAGATGCAGTGGTATGCTTTCCATGGGGAACCCCCTTCAAGTGACCCTTTCCCAGAAGGTATGTTTACCTTTTGTTGTGTGTATCAATTGTTATTGTAATTGAAACAAATTCATTTGTCTGAGTTACAGTAGGTAAGAAGAAGAGGCTTTTGGATCTCTTTGGTAATTGGTGCGATGAAGTGATTGCACTCATATCAGAAACGACAAAACATATGAACACTGAGTACTTAAGGAAACCTTGAAGAAGTGGCAGACTTAGAGGAAAGATTACATTTACATGTCTATACTTTTGTAGATACATTAACTAATGTCCTAAGAACATTGATTAGCATTGACTCTTGGATACAAATTATAAACTTATATTAGTCTTATATATTCTTATTTAATGAACATCACGTGATTTTGTATTTTTTAGTAAATTTTTAACTTATAGAATTAGAAATAGAAAGTGTGCTGAAATGATTGGATTTGAAAATATGTTGCAAGTATTTTTTTTCTTTTTTGTTTTATTTGTCTCCTAATTTAATGTGTATATACCTCTCTTGAGTGTTTTTTTTTTTTTTTGGAAAAATGCAGATATGGTGCGAAATTTAGATGTAGCTACTTAAGAATTTTTAGAAATGATATGTAGTGTGGTACGTAAAAAAGAAAAAAAGAAATGATATGTAGTTAGAATTAGTGTTTTCACCTTGATAAGTATGAAAACTTTTAACAAAATTTTTTATTATGCAAATTGTTAGGCGAAACTCTAACTCTAATACAAGAAGCGCAAAAATATTTAAGGAACTGTATCAAAATTTTGTAATTATTAATTTTGGTATAATCTTATGTCTTCTTATAAAAAAAATAAAAAAATAAAAGGAATGTAAGTTTGTGCAAACAAAATTTATTAATGGGATAAGTTGTAAATAATACTCTAATCGTAATTTTTCTAAATTTTACGTAATTAGCTAAATTAAATTTACCTGTGATGACAAGATTTTTAAGGTTATAAGTTTGCATGGCTAATTTGTTGCTTGCCGTCTTTCCTAACTGTGTTTGATTTAAATCATAGTTAATTGCATTTTCATCTATTTAACATCATACATTTATTAATTCTCAGTGGGGGCACAATTGCTGGTCTGTCACTAGGATCGTCATTGAGTACATTGAAAGCAAAGGTATATCTTCCATTAAGACAACTCACATAACCAATGTTTTTGTGAGCCTTTTTTTGTCATTTATGGCTTCCTGCAGGTACATGCATTCTCTGTTGATGTTAATTTAATTATGATTCTTAAAAGAATAATAAAACCAAAAGTCTTGGAAAATTTATGATTAAAAACTAAGATGAATGAGCGCAGGTTAGTGAAAATAATGTGTTATAACTTGAAATTTTATGATTAGAAAGTTTATTCAACATGCCAACCATGCCTTTATTCTCCATAAATTATGAAGAACGAACAAAGTAACAAAGTAAGGTTAGGCAACTAAGTATGAGCTGCATGCATTAAGCCTAACAAACATTGCTGTCTTGAATGAAAAATTGAAGACACTACCTATTCATTGTGCTATAATTTATGTTGGAGCCCTTTTGGTGACTAAGTACTCTATATTGCATTTGCTGCATTAAATGGTTATAAATATCCTTTATCATCAACAAAAGATTGCACTAGACACTTTGAACATAGAAATAAAAAATCTCTTCAACAAGTTCATTTGATCGCTTCTTACAAACTCTTAGGTGTTTCCTCTGCCACACTCTATGATTACCAATATTTCAAACATGAGCAAAACTTTTTATGGTAAGGTAACAGGGGATCAGAAAAACCACAAATAAACAGATTGGAAAAGTCATGGCAAGCAAAAAATTGACTTAAAATTGTGGATGTGTTGTAACGACCCACTCTTGAGACATGACCGACGCACAGACTATGACTTCCTTAGTCTGGCCAGCCTATCCTATACAACATAACCTGTAAAAGAACACTATATATATATATATATTTAGACAAATCCAGATGCTGGTATCTCATCTCATCCATTTAATAGCAAAGTGGATTATAATTACTAATCGCCAAGTGTCTCAAAACATCATAAGTTCATCATCATCATATCTATAAGAGAGAATCATTTACATTTCAAAATACAAGAATTCTATCTAAATCTCCTACTACCCTGGCCCCTATAGTTGCACTATACTGGAGTTACAACCAAAAATATCCATCATACACAATGGGGACCTACCAAAAAGATAATCAAGTTCCTGGGTGTGTCAGCAAATCCCAAGAAATCGGTTACTCCACTACTGGGTATCTGAGAAAAGAATAACATAAAGGAGTAAGTCACAAGGACTTAGTGAGAGCATAATATACAAAGCAGACATGAAAGACAACACCATTTAACATGAATCCTTCCATTTCAAAAGATATTAAAATTACATTTAAATAAATAATGAACAAAAGATACACTTGCTTTTAGAAATCCATGTACGCAAAGAATATACATTTCTGAACTTCTCATAACTTGGTATCCCAAAATAATTACTTTAAAATCAAGTATTTATTCTACTATGTGCACATAGACCACATTGTCTCTTCGTTATGGTGAACAATAATTATATAACTATGGCATTTAGCTCGTCGGCTGCATTATCTCTTCGTTGCAACGAATGCAACATATAAATATACTATGAGAATTTAACTCATAGGCTACATTATCTCTTCGTTGTAGCAAACAACATATATCATTTACTATAAAAAAAATCAACTCATAGGCTACATTATCTCTTCGTTGTAGCAAACAGAAATATAATCATTATACTATGAGAAATCAACTCATAGGCTATATTATCTCTTCGTTGTAGCAAACGGCATATCCTTCATGAACTCAACATAAATAAAATTAAACAAATAGTTCAACATTCATCCTTATATATTATCAAGATCTCAAAATATATATCAAAGCTCACCAAAAATATATATGTTCGGAAGTATACTTGTTCCTCCATAAATGAACTTTAAGGAAATCGCTAAGTATATTAGCTACTCACCTAAATAACGCAATCACTGACTTCTACCGCTGTTAGGAAGGTCAACCACTGTATTTTCCACAGAACCTAAGCATTTACATAATAGAACAAGGGATTAGACAAAATCCCCAATTTTGGCAAACCTAGGGTTTCGAGAAAATCACAATAATCTCTAATACATAGTTTCTAACTCTTTTTCTCATAGCCCATGACTAATTAGTGCTATAACATACTCATCTAACATAATGGGTCGTAAACATTTACCTTAAAGATATCAAATAGAAAAACCTAGGAGATGCGTAGTGTTTTCCCCTTTTTCCCGTCACCTTCTCGTGCTTGGAAAAACCCAAAAATGTAAAAAGCTTGCAAATTTCAAAACCATGGGAGGAGATGGGTGAAGGACCGAAAGATTAAATTTTGGGGCAAAAGTGTTAGCTTTGAGAGGGGGTGGGCTACTGCACAAAAAAGAAAATGGAAGTTTCAGGAAGGGGGAAAAGGGTCTCGGGAGTTTTAGCTGAGGGGGGAGAGTTTGTATTATTATATTATTATTTCTTTCTCTTTCCTTTTTATTTAAACGGTGCATTTCATTCGTCCCCCTTGAAAAAAATTCGTCCTCGAATTTTGATCTATGACTAACCTTGAGTTTCAAACAAGTGAGGATACTTCTCACGCATAATGATTTCTGGTTCCCAAGTCATCTCCTCTCCTGCTGGCCCTCTCCAAGCCACTTTCACTGATACAACATCCTTAGAACGTAAACGTTTCACACGTTTGTCCATTATAGCCACTGGTTGTTCTGTATAACTGAGATTCTCATCAAGTTGCGCTGACTGAAGTTGAATAATGTGAGAAGGGTCATGAACATATTTTCGAAGCATCGACACATTAAATACTGGGTGATCACTTGATAGATCTGGCGGGAGGGCTAAACAATAAGCCACTTGCCCCACCCTCTCTAGAATCTCAAAAGGACCAATAAACCTGGGGCTAAGTTTACCCTTGCGACCAAAACATAAGATACCTTTCATGGGAGACACACGCAAAAATACATGTTCTCCTACACTAAACTCTAAAGGTCAGCATCTCTGATTTGAATAAGACTTTGTCTACTCTGAGCAGTCAACAAGTGATCTCGAATTATCTTAACCTTCTCAACGGCTTCTTGAATTAAATCCGGGCCTACTAACCTAGGCTCTCCAACTTCAAACCATCCAATCGGTGATCTACAACGCCTCCCATACAAGGCCTCAAAAGGTGCCATATGAATACTAGATTGATAACGGTTATTATAAGCAAACTCTGCCAAAGGCAAGTATTGATCCCAACTACCTCCAAAATCAAGCATGCAAGCGCGCAACATATCTTCTAGGATTTGTATTCTTCTTTCTGATTGACCATCAGTCTGAGGGTGAAAAGCAGCACTCAAATCTAATCTAGTCCCTAAGGCCAGTTGGAAAGATTTCCAAAATTGAGCTGTGAACTGAGGGCCCCGATCTGATATGATGAACAATGGCACTCCATGCAAGGACACTATCCTCTCTAAATAAATCTTGGCATATTGAGTTGCTGAGTAGGTAGTTTTCACAGGCAAAAAGTGCGCTGACTTAGTCAATCGATCTACAATCACCCAAACTGAGTCATAACCCTTTAAGGTTTTAGGTAACCCCGTCACAAAATCCATAGTAATCCTTTCCCACTTCCATTCAGGTATATCAATTCGCTGAAACAAACCTGCGGGCTTTTGATGCTCTACTTTAACTTGTTGACATACTAGACATCTAGATACAAATTCAGCTATATCCTTTTTCAGCCCTTCCCACCAAAAGAACTCTTTCAAGTCTTGATACATTTTAGTAGAACCTGGGTGAATAGTATAAGAGGAATAATGAACTTCCTCCATAATCTTTTCCCTCAGGCCTCCTGAATTAGGAACACATAGGCGAGTCCCAAAAATGTAACACACCTTCAGAATCAACTACAAAATCAGAAACCTTTCCTGCTTGAGTCTCCTCCACAATCTTCCTTAAGTGAGGGTCTTCACTTTGAGTGACCTTGATGGTATCCACTAAAGTGGAACAAGCATGAACATGGGCTAAAAGTGATTCAGTGCCCGCGACCTCAAACCTTATTCCACTAACGACAAGATCTTGAAACTCCTTCACTGCTGGTCTCCTAACTTCAACAATGTGAGCTAAGCTATCCATAGACTTTCTACTCAAAGCATCTGCAACACTTAAGACTCTTATGATCCGTGTAGATCTCACAAGTCTCACCATATAGGTAATGCCTCCAAATCTTAAGAGCAAAGATTACTGCTGCCATCTCTAGATCATGTGTAGGATAGTTTTGTTCATGCCTCTTGAGTTGTCTAGAAGCATAAGCAATCGCCCTCCCATGTTGCATCAAGACACACCCCAGTCCAATCCTCGATGCATCACAATAAACCACATAACCTCCACCACCCAAAGGTAAGGCTAAGACAGGTGCAGATGTCAAGCAATCCTTTAGCTGTCGAAAACCTTGCTCACATGCATCATTCCATTGGAATGCCACTTGCTTATATGTTAGTCTGGTTAGAGGAGCTACAAGTCTCGAAAAATCCTTAATGAACCAACGGTAGTATCCAGCAAGTCCATGGAAACTACGAATTTCTAACACTGATGTAGGCCTAGGCCAACTTTGAATTGCTTCCACTTTCTTCATATCTACGCTTATACCATCCTTAGATACCACATGACCTAAAAAGGCCACACTATCAAACCAGAATTCACATTTAGAGAACTTTGCATACAACTTATGTTCCCTCAAGGTTTGTAAGGCTAACCTCAAGTGTTGCTCATGTTCCTCTTTACTTTTAGAATACACCAAAATATCATCAATGGAAACTATCACAAAGTGGTCCAAGAATGAATTGAAGACTCGATTCATCAAGTCCATAAAAACTGCAGGAGCATTAGTTAATCCAAAAGACATCACCAAAAACTTATAATGTCCATATCGAGTGCGGAAAGCTGTCTTAGGAATATCCTCTACCTTTATCTTCAACTGGTGGTATCCAGCTCTCAAGTCAATCTTTGAGAAACATTGAGATCCTTGAAGTTGATCAAACAAATTATCAATACAGGGTAGAGGATATTTATTCTTCACAGTCACCTTGTTTAATTGTCGATAGTCGATACATAAACAAAGTGAACCATCTTTCTTCTTGACAAACAAGACTGGTGCACCCCAAGGGGAACAACTAGGACGAATGAAACCTTTGTCAAGAAGATCCTTCAATTGCTCCCTTAACTCATTAAGTTTAGTTGGAGCCATCCGATATGGAGGTATAGATATGTGTTGAGTTCCTGGAAGCAAATCAATGCCAAACTCTACTTCCCTATCTAGCGGTATACCAGGCAACTCCTCAGGAAAAACATCAGGGTACTCACATACCACCGGGACCTGCCCCAACTCTGCTACCGGCACATTGACATCTTTTACCATCGCCAGGTAACCTTGACAACCCTTCCTCAACAACCTGTGAGATTTTACCGCTGAAATCAAATTACTTGATGACCAATTTTGATCACCCTGAAACACAACGGTCGGTTCCTCAGGCACATCCAACTTCACCACTTTATTATGACAATCTAAAGTAGCATGGCAAGCAGCCAACCAATCCATACCCAATATGACATCAAAGTCTACCATATCTAGCTCTATAAGATCTACCTTAAATGATTTTCCTTCTAACAAAATTTCACAAGATTTGTACACTGAATTTGCTAATAAAGAGTGACCCATGGGGGTAGCCACTATCAGAAATTCACTCAGAGGTGATGGGTCTCTCCCTAAAGTAGTTGCAAAGAAAGGAGATATAAAGGAGTGTGTAGCTCCAGAATCAAACAAAACACGTGCATCCTAAGAATCTATGCAAAGTATACCTGTCACAACGGCATTGGATGCTTGAGCATCCTGGCGAGTCAAGGTGAACACATGAGCTTGCCCTCCACTCGTCTGCCCCTGTCCTCTGCCTCCTGATCCTCTACCACCTCGATATGATCCATTTGGTCCACGTGATCCCGAACCACTAGATTGTCCCATCTGGACCATGGGTGTTGCCACTCCACTAGAAAATGGCTGAAAAGGTGACATAGGACAGCTCCTAGCAAAATGTCCAACTTGCCCACATCGATAGCAACCTGTTGACCCTTGCCTGCAAGGTCCGGTATGCGTCTTTCCACATGTAGCACAAGTAATAAGGGTCCCAACAGAAGCCGCACGATGCTGTGCAACACCCCGACTATGAGTTGTACTAGCTACCTGACTAGCTTGAGTGACTTGTGGCAGACGACCTCCCTGTTGACCTTGCCGAGGCTGACTTGTATCAGCTCTAAAACCTCCACCACCGTGGCCCTGATGGCCACCACGAGATGTATCCGAGCGAAACCTCTTGCGTGAGTCATGAGGATTTCTACCCCTATCTCTGTTTCCTCGCTCAATAGTTGAAGCCCTATTCAGAGCCTGATCATAAGTCATGTCACCATGTCCTGCAATTGCCATGAACAAATAACTCTTCAAACCTTCCAAGAACCTCTGAACTCGTAACTTCTCAGTAGCCACCAAGTGTGGTGCATATCTGGAAAGTCGCATGAATTGGATGTTATACTCCATCATTGACATCTTTTTAGTTTGCACAAGAGTCTCAAACTCACGTGCTCTATTGTCTCTAACACTTTGAGGCAAAAAGTGAGCTAAGAACAACTCGACAAACTGATCCCATGCTAAAAGAGGTGATCCTGCTGGTCTTGCAAGGAGCATAGTCTCATACCATCCCCTTGCTACATCATGCAAACGAAAAGCTGCAAATTGTACCATCCGAGTAGGGGAGCAACCTAAACCTCGACATATCTATGACACCTCATCTACAAAGGTCTGAGGATCCTCATGAATGTCTGAGCCGCTGAAAGTCGGTGGATTAAGCTTTGTGAATGCACTCAAGGGAACCTCCGCAACAGTGGGCTGAACCAGGGGCTGCTCATGTTGCACACCCTCTTGACCAATCTCAGAAACAGGTTGTTGTTGCCCCTGCCTGTTGTTGCCTGCGTTCCCCAACCACATCAACTAATTGCCCTAAAATCTCTTGTATATTTTGCATATTAGCCGTTAACTGAGCTAGTGTTGGGTTCCCACGTGTAGCCCTAGGAACCTCAACCTCTGGCATTCCACCACCCCTACCAAGTCTTCCCCGTCCACGACCGCGATCACGTCCACGGCCTCTTGGAGCTACATCTTGGGGTTGAGCAGAAGCCTCATCAGAAACTGCCTCATTAACACGTCTATTCCTGGGTGGCATCTTGACCTAAGACAATAGTAAAGGTCAAAGATTTAATTACGAAGAACTAGAGAAACAACTCGGAATCACATACACTAAGACAATAACTCCAGTCTAACATGGATTGTCATAGCCTCTTGCATGTAATTTGTGCCCGGGTACACAAGTTACAAACAAGATTCCATAACAAACCAAACAATGCAGCTATATGACCTATCAACCTGGGCTCTGATACCAACTTTGTCACTTAGTCTGGCCAGCCTATCCTATACAACATAACCTGTAAAAGAACACACACACACACACACACACACACACACAAACACACACACACACATATATAGAGACAAATCCAGATGCTGGTATCTCATCTCATCCATTTAATAACAAAGTGGATTATAATTACTAATCACCAAGTGTCTCAAAACATTATAAGTTCATCATCATCATATCTATAAGAGAGAATCATTTACATTTCAAAATACAAGAATTCTCTCTAAATCTCCTACTACCCTGGCCCCTATAGCTGCATTATACTGGAGTTACAACCAAAAATATCCATCATACACAATGGGGACCTACCAAAAAGATAATCAAGTTCCTGGGTGTGTCAGCAAATCCCAAGAAATCGGTTACTCCACTACTGGGTATCTGAGAAAAGAATAACATAAAGGGGTAAGTCACAAGGACTTAGTGAGAGCATAATATACAAAGCAGACATGAAAGAGAGCACCATTTAACACGAATCCTTCCATTTCAAAAGATATTAAAATTACATTTAAATAAATAATGAACGAAAGATACACTTGCTTTTAGAAATCCATGTACGCAAAGAATATACATTTCAGAACTTCTCATAACTTGGTATCCCAAAATAATTACTTTAAAATCAAGTATTTATTCTACTATGTGCACATAGACCACATTATCTCTTCGTTATGGTGAACGGTAATTATATAACTATGGCATTTAGCTCGTCGGCTGCATTATCTCTTCGTTGCAACGAACGCAACATATAAATATACTATGAGAATTTAACTCATAGGCTACATTATTTTTTCATTGTAGCAAACAACATATATCATTTACTATAAAAAAAAAATCAACTCATAGCCTACATTATCTCTTCGTTGTAGCAAACAGAAATATAATCATTATACTATGAGAAATCAACTCATAGGCTATATTATCTCTTCGTTGTAGCAAACGACATATCCTTCATGAACTCAGCATAAATAAAATTAAACAAACAGTTCAACATTCATCCTTGTATATTATCAAGATCTCAAAATATATATCAAAGATCACCAAAAATATATATGTTCGGAAGTATACTTGTTCCTCCATAAATGAACTTTAAGGAAATCGCTAAGTATATTAGCTACTCACCTAAATAACGCAATCACTGACTTCTATTGCTGTTAGGAAGGTCAACCACTGTATTTTTCACAGAACCTAAGCATTTACATAATAGTACAAGGGATTAGACAAAATCCCCAATTTTGGAAAACCTAGGGTTTCGAGAAAATCACAATAATCTCTAATACATAGTTTCTAACTCTTTTTCTCATAGCCCATGACTAATTAGTGCTATAACATACTCATCTAACATAATGGGTCGTAAACATTTACCTTAAAGATATCAAATAGAAAAACCTAGGAGATGCGTAGTGTTTTCCCCTTTTTCTCGTCACCTTCTCGTGCTTGGAAAAACCCAAAGATGTAAAAAGCTTGCAAATTTCGGAACCATGGGAGGAGATGGGTGAAGGACCGAAAGATTAAATTTTGGGGCAAAAGTGTTAGCTTTGAGAAGGGGTGGGCTGCTGCACAAAAAAGAAAATGGAAGTTTCGGGAAGGGGGAGAAGGGTCTCGGGAGTTTTAGCTGAGGGGGGAGAGTTTGTATTATTATATTATTATATTATTATTTCTTTCTCTTTCCTTTTTATTTAAACGGTGCATTTCATGTGCAATCAAACTAGATAAAATATCTGGACAAACTAAATAGCGGCAGACATATCACATATCTAATCTTCCAGGACTTGAATCTCAAAACTTCATCCCCTCAAACTCTTCACAATCTCGGCAAGGGCGGAGTATGATCCAAAAGTAGAACATACAACACCTACTATGATAATTGTAATGCAAAGTGCTGCCTGTAGACATATGAAACAAAAGTTGAGTCAAGGTAGAGTTGATCATCACTATGCAAGTAATGTTTGAAATAAATTAGTGATGCATAAAAAATATTTGTTGATTTTTCAAGTGTATCCTTTTCTCTACCTAATTCTTAAATATTTTACACATTTATTGTAAACAAGAGACAAATACAACAACAAAGCCTTATCCCACTAAGTGAGGAAACGAGAGATAAATAATAAAAAATATCCTATTAGGAAGTTAAAATATAAATGAGGATATTTAGTACATTTCTTAATTTGTGCACCATCTTCCAAAGTTAAGAGATGAAAAAATAGAGGGAGTAGTTATCAACTCAACCTTATAAATTTATGATTTATATTGAGCTGTATAATTTAATAGTAAAATCATCATACCTGTGTTCGTGTCACTTTGCCTCGCAAGATTCTTAGGAAACAAGCACAGGGTAGTATCAAAGTCTGTCATCAAGGTTGGTTTTAATTAGTAAAATGCTAAGGTCAGAAACTCTAGGAGTAAGAACAGATAAGATAAGTTGAATGGAACTTACAACAAGCATTGTGAGTAATGATCCAATCAATGACATCACTAGACCTGTAAAAAAGGAAAATTAAATTTGTTGTTAATATACATAGTGTCACAGTACAAAGATTTTTTGAAATGAGAAAGTAATGCAATTAATTGTTCCCTTAGTTGGTCTATATATAAATAGATTCCAGGTTATGTAAAGAAATAATGTTGAAGAGACAATTCCTTTGAAAGTAAAATTGATCAACAACCAAGACATGGGAATAGGAAGTAGAAAGACTTACCAAAAAAGGGAACTGAGAGACCAATAACCAGGGTAGAAAGTACCAACCCTCTTCTGATGAAGATGGAATATAGATAAGACTTGGCATGGTTTGATGGTATCAACTCCTCCAGACTCATTGCCACTACAAAGTAATAATTTCCCCTCTCTTCTTTATTTAATTTTTGTGGTTGAGTCACATGATTCTTCTACTGTTAAAGCTGTTCAAATTCAAAATAGGAAGCAAATTAGGTGACTGATGAAATTTCCAAAATAGGTACTTGCATACACAGGAAATGATGGAAGGAAATTTTTCCTTGATGGAGAGGTCACTATTGACACAATTACGACACTCTTCTTTTTTTTTTTCTTTTTCTAAAGTGGTTGATGATTGATACTTTACCTTGTGCGAATAAAAATTGGTTTACGGCGCAAAAGTTTGGTACTTTTTGCTTGATTTTCAAGGTTATAGGCTTTTAGGAGTTTCTTGTACGACAGAACTTTTGCATTGTTAGACATGACTTTTCGATGAGGAAAAAGGAATGGGGTTTGTAATGGCAACTACGAGGTCCTAGAGGCCTTCTTTTTTCCTTTGGAGTTTAGATGGAGTTGGTTAGGTTCATAATGTGGTTCCTCATGGTTTATGGAACATGCATAAATGCTTTCTTCTATGTTTTTGAAAGTCTTTGAAGAGATTGTGGCTAAAAATTTGTTTAGATGGAGTTGGTTAGGTTCATAATGTCGCTCCTCATGGTTTATTGGACATGCATAAATGCTTTCTTCTATGTTTTAGAAATTCTTTGAAGAGATTGTGGCTACAAATTTGTATTCTTTATTTTTTTTTTCTCAGGTGTTTGGGAATGCTTTCCTTGAAGACAAGTTAAAACCTTTCCTCAAGTCAGATCTTGAACCATGAAGGCGCACTCTAAAAGCTGAGTTCAGATCACATCAATGGCATGGAGGTATAAAACTTTCTTCCTTTAGTTATTGCAGTTAAACTCTGCGATCAATGGATTTAAGTGTTTGGTTGAGTTATTCTCTTAATTTTAGTTAAACCACACTTTTCAATCCCAAGAGGTGCCTCTCAATGATGGGGAGGACTATTGGGTATGTTAGCATGTTCCAGATTGACATTTCAGTCCCCTGGGACATACTATCTGAAATTCAAAATTTTATTGGGTAATTTTCATTGTTTCAGCTTCTCGCAAATCAGTGGAACAGAGAATGAGGAGATGTATGTTTCTTTAATTGTTCTTCAACTTGAATGCTTGTTACTTAAGATATGCCTTGGCTAATTGATTAATTTAATCTTAATCACAGGATGGTTACTTCAAGATCCGAAGAGGGAAAAACGAATGTGGGATTGAAGAGGATGTAACTGCTGGTTGGCCTTCCACCAAAAACCTCGTCATAGAGGTTTTTTTTACGAGCATTAAACCTTACTATGTTGTGGTTGTTTAAATCTTTTGTTGTTGGTTCGTTGTTTCATTATTATTATTTGTTTGAATTTGAAATTTGGTTTGGTAGAATTTTAAAATGTGTCAAGTCCTTAGTTGATAATGAATATAAGAATATAATCAATTATGTAGCTTTCAAATTTTACTTTATACTATCGTTATGTGTATATTTGAGCAAATCAATCTCTTAAATTATTTCATGCAACGCGTGTTTTTTTTTTAACAGTTATCACACCAACTGCACCATTTTGGCTGTAGGATGGGATTAGGGTTTGGGATTTCACACTTTCAAAAAATTAATATTGTTTGACTATGGGCATGGGGGTTTGTACTTTTGTGATCACAACAATCTGGTGTTGTCAAGTGATTTGGTGTTCTTTTTTACCATTGGTTAAATTTATGTTGTATTTACATTGTATGGCTTATACCAAGTGAGCATTTCTTGCGGTATCACTTAGTTTTAATAAAAAGAAAAAATTCCCTAAGAAAACCACTTTTCAAGCAACTCCTTTTTTCTGGATATTCTTAGATGTTATCCCGGTAAATTAAAGTGATTTCCTGATAAAAACATTATTTTGGTTTTATCGTTTTCGTTGCTTCTGTTGGTGGTTTTCATTAGGCAGCATTTGCAAGATGCGCTCTTAGTTTTTATGTTTTGAGTTACACAACAACATTTTTTATCAACCATAACCAAGTACAAAAAATTAGTGGAGGTTCTAGATACAAGGCAGCCCATGCTCGTGAATCATGGATTATGCAATTGACTTAATTATTTAAATGATTTATGCAATTTTGCATTTTAAATCATAAATTTAATTCTTATTGTAGGAAGCTAGATTAATTCAAACTCTATGAGGTTTGTGACACCATTAAATTGTCCTGAGTATTGCTTTAGGATTCTATTTAATTTTATTATTATTATTATTATTATTATTATTATTATTATTATTATTATTATTCAGACTTTGCTTGAATATCAATTGTCAAAAAAAGGAAGTGAAATATATGGGCTACTCTTTTAAGTAATGGGCAATGGAACCAAGTCAAGGGAGTACCTTTTTAATCTTCTAAACCCTTTTTTTCTTTTCTTTGTTATCACCACCTACCCACAATTGAAATTCTGCAACTACAATGCATTTCTACAATATAAATGCATCCAAAGACCATATTTGGACCGTTCAAATTACTCAGGCATTGCTTGGTGATCCTCAGCCTCTGGTAAGTTAACATTACTTATATTAGCATGCTAAAAAAATTATTAATCCAAATATTAATTTTACTTTCTTTTATCTATAGAAAATTTCACCTTCTACATATATGTCTCTTAATTCTTGTGCTCATCACATGACAATATTAAGACGATTTGGCCCTCCACATGGAAATTTGAAACCCTCAATCCTGTCATTGATGGTAAAGGGATTGTTCAACCATGGTATGATTTCCTTGAGGAAATAATAGATGTTATGAAAAAATCTAGGAAATTGTAATTAGAAGGCAGAAGGATTGGGATGATAGTGATACTCATTAGAGTTTGTTTCTATTGTTTGAAATTTAGAACAAATATTTTATGAATTATGTAGTTTGAACAATCAGTTTATTGTAAATATTAACTTTCTTCATTTTTTACTCGTGTCTTTGATTTTATATCTATAATGAACTTAATTTTTTTTTGAAGATTCGCTTACCAAACAACCCGTGCATGTGCACGGGTTGCCGACTAGTAAGATATAAATGAAAAAAATAATTTATGTTGCATTAAAAAAAATGAAAATAACAATTATTTGGTAATTTGTATTTTCATCATTCAAGACAATTGTAGCACTATAAATAATTCTTATTTTGCTCAAATTTATTGTAATTTTTCTTTTCAGTTACGTTTTTTCATCTATAAGACTCAAATTCCAATTAATTTTACATGAATCAATGACTTGTTAGTAATTTCTAAGAGATTGGACTATAAAGTCTATGTAATTAAAGAGTTAGTCATACTATTTTAATTTCTTTCTTACTACCTTAATTTTTAAAACTAAATAAAATAATTAATACAAAATACTTATATGAAATTAAATAAATTTACTTATATTAATTAACTCAAATATTTATTAGGATTGTGCGATTAATTTTTTGTAATAATTTTTTATTTACTTATTAATAATATTAATTAATATAATTAAAATTATGTTACCCTTTCATATTGATATATATATATTACTTTTTTATAATATAGTTAATACTTTCGTTTTACAATTGATAATTGTACGTAAATATTAATTGAGAATATATTTATTAATATTTTTTAAGAATATATTTATTAATCTATATTTAAATTTTTTTCAAAACATTTAGAATAAAAATAATTATAATGCAATAAAAAATTATTATGACATGTAATAAATTGTTATGAAATACTCTTCCTGTCCCATAGTATTTGTCGTTCTAAGGAAAAACTAATAAATACATGAAAAAAGTGACAATTTTATAAAATTAGGTTTTGTATCATTAATTTATTTTGTAGATTTTTTACCCAAAATTAAAATTATTATAAGAGATATAAGTGGAAACAATGATCTATTACATTTAAAAGTTATAATAACAAATATTTTGAGATTTATTTGGTCTTCTTACACAACGGTTGAAGTACTATAAATAACACAATTTTAGGCTTTTTGGCAGAATGCACCCAAACTTTTCTTTTGTATATATAAAGATAACAAAATATCAAAATATTATTAAGAAGTGTTATTGAATTAAAAATTTAAAAGTCTAATAAATGTTTCTGAATTTAAATTTAAGTTAGCATTGAATACTTTTTCATTTCCCATTTTTCTGGTAATTTTTTTTTGTTAAAATACTCATTTGATATAATAAATTCATCATCTATTAATTAGCAATATTTTATATTTTAAAAATATAGTCAAAAGTAATGCATAACTCCACAGGTGGTCAAACGTAACGACAACCAGTAATCTCATTTATTTCATTAGATTCCCTATGCCTCTTAACTCTTAAATAATCTCGAGCCGTGTTGCTTATCATCACAGATTCAGAAAACATGAGAAAAGAGAAGATCTTGGCATAATGGCTTTGAAGATGTTCAAGCAAAGTATTTTCTTGGGAATTATATGCATTATTTTCGTTTTGACTTCAGGTGACGAAATTAATTCCATAAATATGTGGTATTATGAGCACAGGAATCATGTAAATTGAGAACAACAACTAGAAATCATAAATCCAAAAATTGTTTCAGAATACTTATGCGTTGCGTTGTCCTTAAATTCACAGTTGTTTACCTTTCTATTCCCCCCCCCCTGATAATAACAATGTTCCTCAAAATCTGATTTTTTTTAATTGCTGATTGACATTGTTTCATGTCAATATATATTTTCTAATTATTTTAAAAATTTAAATGTGTTAATCTTCTTTTAATTTTATCTCTATATATTATGTTCATTCTATTAAAATTTGAAGTATTTTATGAAAGAACAATTAACCATATTCAGTTCGCGTAACTTCAATAAACTTAGGTAATTTCTAACAAGTCATTGATATTTATGCTATTCACATGATTAATATATAAGTGATTGATATATGGCATGTAGTGCAAACAAATTACAATGACATTCTTTGGATTGTAGGGAGAGCAACAACGAGTGGTGGAGGTGATTGGTTGTATTGCCACAGAACTCGGGTAAGGGGCATTGTCCAAATACGCTTGTAACCTATATTGCTTTTGTATTCCCTTTCCAGGGGGTGGTGAGTGTCATGGAAAGCAATGTTGCTGCAAAGGATATGACTCTGTTTTTTTTTTTTTTTTTTCTTTCTTTCTTTCTTAGAACAAGCAAAAGATTTAATTATTAATAAAATTGTTTAAATTGAGTACAAAGTGTGTCCAAGTCAATGCTCAAATACAAATATTTAGATTATTTTAATAATTAATTATATGTATAATTATAATCAAAATAGATTTTTATTTGGAATAGTTTGGTTATAACGAGCAACAAATTTATTGAATTCTATCCCATGTAATCATCAAAAGTAAAATTTCAAAATCAAGTAACACGTTAACTAAATATAAAAGTTTAATAATGTTTTCTTCCTATTAGGACGGATCGAGAAAAATTGTTTAATGGGATAAGAAAATATATAGTTAATAATATTTTCACAGAAAAAGATATGTTAATTTTTTATAAAATTAATAATAATATGCATATTATTATGACAAAAGATTGTAAAATACCTAAGTTTCTATAAATTACAATTATTATCATATTAATGTATTTTCTCTTTTATCTCTTAATATTTTACCTTTATTTTAAAAAACATAATTATCTTATGAGGGCAATATTTACTTTTTTTAAGGGAAAAAGTTTTTTTCTATCAAAGATGTTTAAGTAAAAAAAAATTACTTGAGGGGACAATTGCCCCATAGTCATGCAAGTGCCTCTGCCATTATTCCTATTTATAAAATATAATTATTTAATTTATTAGAATTAAAAACTATTTAATTTAGTTGATAATAATAAATTTTTTGCATTAAAAAAATAATAAATTTGTCTTGAATACTCCCTCTCTTCCAAATTGCATTACATTTTAGGGAAAAAAATTCTACCCAAGTAGATGTTATTTTACAACATCAATGTTGCAATAAATATTTTTTCTAGAATTACCCTTAATTAATACTTAGTGAGAATAGTGTATAGTAAGAACTAGGTTTTAGACTCATGCATGGGTTTGATTAAATTATATATTTTATATTCATATTTAGTATTTATATAAAAAAAATATATGTACATTAATAAAATTTATTTTTTAAATATTTAGTAGCATATTAAATATAATTATATTAAAATTGAGGAAAATAACTGATTATATTTTTAATTAAGGAGTTGGTGTCTTAAATAATATTAAGCCTAATGAAGTTCATTCTTATTTTATTCAATTAATAAAAGTGATGTAATACTTATATGAAATGTATAAATTAAAAACAATAATAATAAATATAAATTTATAAATATTTATATTTACGTATTCATTTTTGTTATTATGAATACTATATTTATATGCAATTGAATTTTATGTGTTTAAAATTAATATTTTTTTAAAACGTTTAATGCCAAAGTTATTATTATTTAAATGATATTAAGTATTAAAATGATGCTAAATGATCTTCTTGATGGTACCCATCCATAAATGTCTTTGCTTTACGAACTTTTATGAAATAAGTAAAGACAATTTGATGTTAATATCATGTAATTGCATTCATATAGAGTCTTCGTGTTTGATGTAAGAGTTCAAGATGTGAATGTATTGATTTATGGACTATTGGTGAGTTCATGAGTGGTAATGCATATGTATGAATGATGAATTTATGGTATGATAATTTGATAAAATATTGTTATAATGAAAAGATGGTTATATTGATGATGAGATAATTATGTTAATTGATTAATGTCTTGAGTTGTGTTTGTTAATTTTTGGATGATGATAAGAGATGTGGTTGAGATGATGTTGTTTTTACGATCAAAGTTGAGTTTATATTGAGATCGTGAGATTCATATTCATATGAGTTTTTGGTGACATATTGCAAGAATTTAAGGTGTTGGAATGTCTTGCTATATACTTATTGAACTATAAGTTAGTTCATGAGTGTGATGAACATATAAATGGTGCATCTATGGTGGTGCTGAGATTGATGAATGAATTTGTGATGACATATGATTATGGTGGATGATCATCCTTGTTTTGGGAACCATCCATATGTGTGAACTAAAAGTGACCTCGGGAGATGTTGAGGTGTTGAGAACTAATTCCTAGGGGGATTAATGACCCTTTTAGTGCATACGGGATGAATTGTTGTTGATGGTGAAACTTGGATCCTTGAGATATCAAAACATCAAAAAATCTAAGTTTAATTGTTGGTTGTGAGTAGACACATAAGTTCGGGGTGTTAAAAAGACCTCAAGCTAGTGTTGGAGGTTCTCGGTGGAGGCTAACTATGAAAGGGCTTATATAAAAGATGGGTGGGAGAACTCCTGGATAGGTTAAGGTCTTTGCAAATCTTGCTGAGGTAAGACACTACCTACGCTCATCCATTTTTTATAAAACTACACTTTCTCCATAGGATTAATCTTTGTCAAATCATAGAGTTCGAATATGTTAAGGGATGTGCTTAGGTTAATTGCTCATGTCATGTAAATCTCCATGGAGTCGAGTTTATCTTTGGTGTCAATGATTGATGGAATGATGATAATAATTGATGTGATGGTTGATGAACTGATGATTATTATGAGATGTTCTGTTATATGAAGTTCTAAGATTTATTCCTTAAGTATGATTTTTGAATATTACGTTCTATATGTATAATCAGTAAGTCAAAATTTACTGAAATGTAATCCTTGTTAGACCATCCATTTTGTACCAATGATGTCTTTTGATGGTGCTTGTTTATGCTTTAAGTGTTAAGTTGTATAATGTTTTAGTATGCTTGTTTTTGGTAAGTATACCCTTGTAATATTGCACGTGCGATTCGTGCCTGTGATGATCCTATATCTGATATACGTGGGGAGTATATGGATAAGAGGTGACTTCGTGTATTTGGAAAATTCATGGATAAGCATACCTGAATGTGAAGACGGGTTATCCATTTTTGTTTCCTCTTTAAAGTTGTGTATAGTGTTGACCGACTTAGAGTTTATGTAGTTTTTCCTTATAATGTGGTTTATGTTTTTATGCATGTTATGAGGACAAAGATTATGATGTTGTATATTTATCATATAATATTTTCTTTTGGTGTTGTGCAGTTTAGCCTTTGTTCTTTGAAACGCAAAAAGTCTACAAATATTTTCATAAATAAATTAATTAAAGAGTTTTAAATGAATTCAAATAAAGTCTTCCACTAAAGTTAATCCTAGTTCCATGACCATCATAAATTGACCATAGCCGTGGTGAGTGTACCACATCCTTTGTCAGATCTTTGACGCTATTTTGGGAAAGCTGCTATCATTTGACTGTGTTGTGTTGATTACCACATTCGTGGTAAATGTACCACCCCACCGTGCTGAATGTACCACGACTGTGATCAAGTGCAGAGTCTTTAGATTTTCATAAAATTGTGCAATTTTCAACTCTTTCCCTCAATTGAGTGTTGTGCTTTTGCACTATAAAACTAGTCTCCAAACATGAGTTCTGCCAAGAAAATGCATGAAAAATGGCACAAAAACTCACACAAAATAGCAGTTTATCAATCTTCCCATACTTGAGCATTGCTTGTCCTCAAGCAATTATTCTAGTTCCCAGTCAAGGTCCTCATTAGTGAGAACTCTCTCAAGAGGGTAGGCATCCCCACACTTGGGAATGCACCTTCTATCAATGCCTCAGTTATATCAACAGACTCTATAAAGCTACAGGAAACAAATGAGGAAGGTTGTTCAAAGTATTAGATAAATTAAATGCAACTCTTTCATTCTATAATCTAAGAGTGAGTCTACCAAGCCTAACATCAACAAGTAAATCACAAGTACTAAGGAAAGGTCATCCCAATATGATAGGGACATCCTCATCATCCTCCATATATAAAATAAAAAAATCAATGGCAAAGATAAACTTGGTCACCTTAACTACCACATCCTCAATTGCCCCTCTAGGATATACAACTAAACGGTCAGCAAGGTGAAGAAAGATGTTTGTAGGCTCTAAGTCTGTTATGCCCAATTTCTTAAAGACATAATAGGGCATCAAATTTATGCTAGCCCCCAAATCACATAAACATTTATCAAAATATGACCATCCTATCAATAGTAAATATACTGAGGTCTTTCATCTTAGGGGGGAGTTTTCTAAGGACCACAACAGAACACTCCTCATTGAGACCCATAGTGTCAAAATTTGCAAATCTTCCTTTGTTTGATAAAATTTCTTTTAAATGCTTTCCATAAGATTTCATATGTGAAATAGCCTCAACATAAAGGAGGTTGATGTGCACTTTTTCCATAATCTTAAGAAACTTCTTAAATTGCATATCCCATTGGTCATTCTTAACTCTATGAGGGAAAGGTAGACTTACCTGAGGAGATGTTAGTATCTCCTTCTTCTTATCCCTTTTCTTCTTTAGCATTAAGTTTCCATCAATAAGAACCTCAACCTTTTTTGATGCTTGGTCCTTTCCAGTACGGACGTTATCCAAAATTTTTGGAGAAGAGTCTTCTTTCTCTTCAGAGTCCTCTTGAACTCTTTTGCTTCTGGTCATAACAACTTTGGTATCCTCGCTCTTAGGTTTTGGTTCAGACTATGAAGGTTGGTTGTTTGGATATCTTTAGGAAAGAAAGGATTATATGTTGGTAATTTGAGATTCCACCAACTTCATTCTCTAATCATTCTCGGCCATATATTGAATCATGGTCTCTTGAAGAATGGGTTGCCCTTTTTCTTGTCTAGGCCTCTGTTTGCATGGGTTGAGGCCTATACATCCCATGATTATACTTGAAGCTTTATCCTTGATTGAAGTTTTTGGGAGTGCTAATTATAAGAATTGTTCCTTCCCCTAACAAAGTTGATCTCATCCATGGCTGCAACTCATCATCAATAATGCATTATCCTGGGCCATGCATAATTCCACATTTATCAAAAGTTGGGAATGAAAGTGCAATTATGGCTACTTAATCTTGAGCTTGAGCTCTCATGTTTCTCAATCTTCAATGTCAAAGCTTGCATCTATTTTCCTAATTCTCATGTTTCTCTTTATAACCCTTTTTCCCCCTGAGTTATTATAGGGGCTAGAGCACATATCCTTAATGATCTTGATTGCATCAATAAGGGGTTTTAACATGAGGTTACCCCCACAATCAACATCTTAACTTGTCCTATTATGTGAGGACACTCCACCATAGAAAATGTGAAATAGCCTTTGTTGGGAGAAGCCATGATATGGACAACTTCTGATCCTTTCTTATAATCTCTCTTAGGCTTCAAGTAGACTCTCTTGCTCTTTCTGCACAAAATTCCCAATGTCCCTTATGTACTGGTTTATCTTAAAAGAGAAATATTTCCTTAAGAAGGTACTTGTGCACTAGTTCAATGTGGTGATACTGTTCTCTAGCACTAAACATAACCAATCCCATGCATTCGTATTGAGAGAGAAGGGAAAGGCATAAAGTCTAATGTATTCAGCTGATACCTGGTTCTGTCTCACTGTGTTGGTCAACTTGATGAACTTCCTTAGGTGCTGTATAGGATCTTTATGGGTAGCACTACTAAACAGGTTGTTCTCTAGCATTTATAGGAACTAATGCTTGAAGTCAAATGTGATGAAGTTTTCGGATTAGCTACCAATGCTCTATCTCTCTCATCATGGACTTCTGCACGAAGTTTTCATATTAACTTGTTAATATCAAGTTCGTACGAAAGTGGTGGATTTTGGAACCTGGTTTGCATGCACTATACAACAGAGGAGAAGATCAAATTCAGAAAAAAAATAAAAGAATGGAATAAAAATAAATAGCAAAAAATTAAATAAATAATAAAATAATTTCTATAAACAAATCTATTTGGTTTAACAAAATTAAACTAGTTAAGAATTCTCCAACTAGTCCCCGACAATGGCGCTAGAAAATTGATGCATAAAATATGTAAGGCTCACACAAGGGCAAGTGTACCCTACATAATAGTTACAATGGACTTGAATGTCTAGATATCGAACCTAAAGGACCAGTTGTATTCCCAATTAGTCAAGTTTATTAAACTAACAATAGAGGTGATTAAAAAAAAGGATTTAAATATTTTTATGGTTTTGATTTTTAAAAGAAAGGAAATAAACGAATGTAAAGAGAGGTTTGATCAACTATAGCCTATGGTCAAAGGCAATAGATGCTTTTTGCCTTAAATCAATACCCCAATGATCGTAGATCTATCAATTTAAGTCAAAGGATAAAATCAATTCTAGGGATGATTAATTAAAGATTAACTAGTGTGTTGGAGATTACACAAATAGTTTGATCGTCCAATTTGGCGCAAAATATCCTCTACCTAGATCTACCAGTTACATTTAGATGATCACTATTTTGCAATTGATTAAGTATTAGAATGACCGGTTCCAAATAAGTAGTAAAAGGAAGGAAGATAATTAATTAACATAAAACAATGTGGAATTCCATTAAGAACAAGGGGAAGAGTACATTTGGATAGTTACATCATAACCACCAGACTAGGGGGACCAACTGCTCATGATAAAAGGAAAACTAGCAATCTTATATGAGATAAACATAGACATAACAATAGTATATAGAAGCAATGATCATGATCCATCCTAATGGTGTTGTCCACACTTCACAACTCTCAAAATCCCTCAAGGTTCTCTTAAATTTGTAAAGAGGAAAAGGTGACCAAGAGATAGTTTGTTTTATAAAGCCTAGAAACCTATATATAGCTTTCTAAAGATATCTGAACAAAACAAATTTACAATAACTGTGGTCGGAAGTGACGTTGAAGCTCTGGGTCATTACGAATTGACTATGACCCTTTTAGTTGACTACAACCCCCATGAATTGACCACGACTATGGTGAGTTTACAACCATTGTCAAATCTTTGATGTTTTTTTGGAAGGATTGTTATCATTAGGATATGGTTCTCCTGATTACCTCAGTTGTGGTAAATGTACCACGACCGTAATCAAGTAAAAAGTCTTCAAATCTTCATAAAATTATGCAATTGAGTGGTTGTGCTTCTGCAATACAGTACTAGTGTCCAAACATGAGTTATGCCCAGAAAATGCATGTAAAATGGCACAAAAATCACAAAGTTCCACTCAAAAAGTCATTTATCAAAGAGCTTGAAGATGTTGATCTACACATAAAGGTGCATTCAATCCAATTCTGATTTCTTTCTTGTTTTTGATCTTGGTTAGAGTTACCAAGGGTTTGTGTGAGTTGATTGGGTTTCAACTCTTGTTCTTCCTCTTGTAGGGTTCAAGGGAAGAGTAGAATTAGGGAATTGTATGTGCATAGTGTTTGTACTTGATTCTTTAGTGGAAATTCTAAGAGGTCTTAAATCTAAAAACATGATTTCAACCTCTATACCACTTGAACTCTTGAATTTAGACTTGTTTGGTCCTTCTAGAACTATGAGCATAGGAGGGGACTATTATGCCTTAGTAATTATGGATGACTATTCAAGATTTACATGGACCTTGTTATTATACTTGAAAAAAATGCTTTCAAAGTTTTTCGTAAACTAGCCAATTTGATTCAAAATGAAAAAAGATTTGAAAATCAAAGCTTTGAGAAATGATCATGGTGGTGAACTTCAAAATGAGGAATTTGAAACTTTTTGTGAAGAAAATGGTATTAATTATAATTTTTCAACTCCAAGAACTCCTCAAGAAAATGGAGTTGTGGAGAGGAAAAATAGATCTCTTGAGGAACTAGCAAGAACTATGTTAAATGAAAACCATCAACCTAAATATTTTTGGAGGGATGCAGTAAGTATAGCTTGCTATGTTCTTAATAGAGTGATTATAAGACCAATTTTGAAATTGACCCCCCTATAAGATCTACAAAGGTAGAAAGCCAAATATATCACATCTCAAGGTCTTTTGTTATAAGTGCTTTTGTCTTAAACAATGGTAAAGAATCATTTGGGAAATTTGATGCAAAAGCCAATGAAGGTTTATTTATAGGATACTCATATACTAGTATGTAATATAGAGTTTTCAATAATAATTCATTGAAGATTAAAGAATCTATCTATGTTGTGTTTGATGAATTTAATCCCTAAAAGAAGGGAAATATGCCTATTTTTGATGATGATGTAGGGAGTCAAGGAGAAGCATCTCCAAGGATTGAAGAGGAAGTTAGCAATAAACATCAAGAAGGACCCTCATCATAACAACATCATCTTCCCAAGGAATGGAGAGCACCAAGGGATCTCTTTATAGACAACATTAACAAAGACATAGAAAGTGGAGTAACTACTAGACACTCTTTGAACTTATTTTGTGGGCATATTACATTTGTGTTAGAAGTAGAACCATTATCTATAGAAAAAGGCACTCAAAGATGAGTTTTGGACTATATCAATGCATGAGGAATTGAATCAATTCAAAAGAAACGATGTATGGGAATTGATACCTTATACCATAAACATGAACTTCATTGGAAATAAATGGGTGTTTAAAAATAAATTGGATGAACATGGTTTGATCAATAGAAATAAGGCAAGACATGAAGCTTAGGGTACCACCAGCAAGAAGGTATAGGCTTTGGTGAAACCTATGCACCGATAGATAGACTAGAGGTCGTAAGATTGCCACTTGCTTATGCTTGCTTTATTGATTTCAAGTTATACCAAATGAATGTCAAAAGTGCTTTCCTAAATGGATACATTGAAGAGGAAGTTTATGTTTCCCAACCTTCAAGTTTTGAGGATCATGAAAATCCAAATCATGTATACAAGCTTAAGAAAGTTCTTTATTTTTTGAGGATCATAAAAATCTTAAGTCATGTATGAGAGACATAACAACTTCCTTCTTGAACAAAAGTTGAGAGAGGAAATGTTGATAAAACTCTTTTCATTAAAAAGTCCTCTCATAACATTTTACTTGTGCAAGTTTATATGGATGACATCATTTTTGGTTCCACTAACAAATCTCTTTGTGAAGATTTTGTGCACAAGATGTAGGGGGAGTTTGAAATGTTAATGATGTGGGAGTTAAATTACTTTCTTGGTCTCCAAGTGAAGCTAGTGGACCATGGAACATTTCTCTATGAAGTAAAATACTACAAGGAACTTTTCAAAAAGTTTGAGATGGACAAAAGCAAGGAGGCTACAACTCATATAGCTACTAATTGCTACCTTAGTGCGGATGAAAAAAGAAAGTCAATTGATCAAACAAAGTATAGAAGTGTCATTGGTTCCCTAATTTACTTGACTACAAGTAGACAAAACATCATGTTTGGTGTTTGCATGTCTGCACGCTATCAATCTAGTCCTAAGGAGTCTCACTTCTCTGCTGTAAAAATGATCATGAAATACCTAAAAGGCACTTTAGATGACTACTTATGGTACCATAAAGGTGTTGATATCTTTCCAGTAGGATACTCAGATTCAGACTTTACCAAATGTAAACTAGATAGGAAAATCACTAGTAGCACTTGCCACCTATCAGGTAATGGCATAGTTGTCATACCCTAATTTCGTCCGGGGACCTTTGCTTGATGACATGCGACCATTCTTTGGTCCTTGTGAGGTGCTTGGCATCCATCATTAGGCAATTTGTGAAATTCTAGGAACAACAAGTCATTTGCATGTGGAGATTTTATGGTCACCCGCGACTCTCGTCAAATCGAGAGGAACGAAATTAGTGTCTTATCTTTACTTTCCTTTTATCTCCAATAAAAGACAAGTAAAGAGGGGCAACTGTCATACCCTAATTTCGTCCGGGGACCTTTGCTTGATGACATGCGACCTTTCTTTGGTCCTTGTGAGGTGCTTGGCATCCATCATTAGGCAATTTGTGAAATTCCAGGACATGCCGAAAAACCAAAAAAAATATTGATGCACAATCCGTAAGTTTCCGTGACACACCGGAAATCAAATGGAAGCATCGTTGCATAATTAAGTGAGGTTCCGTAACATTCCGTAAGTCAAAAGGGGGATGATTATGTAATCCGCAAGGTTCCGTAACATTACGGAAAGAAAACAAGTATCGTTACGAAATTCGTAAGTTTCCGTAACTTTACGAAAAAAGAATCACCAAAAAACAGCAGAGGGGGGTGTACTTAGTAAAAATGGGGGTGCAAATAGCACCCAGGCCCACTTGGGCCCTCTAGAATATTCCTCCAGAAGGCTGTTGCTTCTGGAGGAAGCAACCTGGCTCACCTGGGCGAGCTGGGCGGCAACCACCTCCCCTATTTTGCTATAAATAGGGGAGGAAGTGAAGAAGAAAAGGGTTCAGCCCCTTTGGCACTTCTCTCTCTTTCGAATTTGCTTGGAAAAATTGTTTCCGTGAAGAAAATCTAAGCCGAGGCGCTTCCGAAACGTTTCCGTAACGTTTTCCGTGAGGAATTTCGCAAAGGTTTCAACCGTTCTTCGACGTTCTTCATTCGTTCTTCATCGTTCTTCGATCTTCAACGGGTAAGTACCTCGAACCAAGCCTTTCGATTCATTCTATGCACCCATGGTGGTCCACATTGTGTTTCGTGCATTTTTATTCTCGTTTTGTTTACTTTTTATACCCCCTGTTGACGTGCTTAAGCCATTTTACTTAAGTCATTTCTCGCTTAACTTAAAAATGAAATCAATTTCCACCGAACGTTTGAATTGTATTATCCGTTAACTTCGGTTAAAATGAATTCCGACCGTTCGGTCGTGCCGTAACCACGTTGGAAATCAAAAAGAGGTAAAAATAATATAATAATAAAAAAAAACATCTTTTAGTAAAATAAAGCGAAAAATCAATCGGACGTTTTTTCTCTTTGGGATTTCTCATTCTTAATCGAATTGATTAATAACTAAAGTGAAACTAAGGCTAAAATCAACTCGCCTAGTCAAGCTCGTCCACAAAAATAGGCTTTTGAAGTTTGTCATTTCAATTTCTCACTAAGTAAAATGGATCATTTTTAAGGTCCAACGCCTTAAAAATGACCACCACTTAAGTAAAAAAGAAACACTTTGTTCCGAAAGAACTACGTAGGTCTGAGTTCCTCATTGAGGATACGTAGGAGCAAAAGTCCCGCTTTTGTCGACCACCCCAAGAGATCGTTAATGGTCCAATGCCTTAACGTTTCTCTCCTTTCAAAAACAAGAGATCGTTAATGGTCCAACGCCTTAACGTTTCTCCCCTTTCAAAATCAAAAGATCGTTTAATGGTTCAACACCTTAAATGACCTTTTGTTCAATAAAAACATATTTTGCAAAAAAGACAAAAACAACTTAACCAAACACTTTGTTCCGAAAGAACTACGTAGGTCTGATTTCCTCATCACAAATTGAGGAATACGTAGGAGCAAAGGGAAACACCCTTGTCGACCACAAAAAAGAAAAAAATATAAAGGGTATAAAGGATATAAGGACATAAAAGGGAACGTAAAAATCAAAGTCATGTTTGCACATTCGATTAAAGGCTGCCGTCCCTTGGGACGGACGTATGGGGTGCTAATACCTTCCCCGTGCGTAAATACAACTCCCGAACCTTTCAGTTAAAAAAGTTCATAGATCGTGTCTTTTCCGGTTTTTCCGACGTTTTCCTCAAATAAACGTTGGTGGTGACTCCGCGCGTATTCCTTTCGTGGAACACGCATCCCGCGAGTCTCGCGTCGCCCTCCCGCCGAAGGGTAGGTTGCGGCAATAGTATCGTGGAATTGTAAGCAGCAAGCATGTGTTGCCTTGTTATGAACTCACACCTTAACTTCAAAAGCTAAGCATAAATTAATTATAGTCCACTGCTTATAAATGGTATGAATAGGATCAATACTCAATGAGGTACCTTGCAAACTTAACATCTATTGTAATTTTACTTGCTTGATGAGGGTTGGGTGCTTTGATCTCTCCCCATTGCAGTTACTTTTTGTGCATTTATATCTCAAGGAAATTTCAATGGGGGTTTATCGGAAAGTGCACCGGATCATCAAGTATTTAAAATTAAAACGGATGAATCCGAGTATCGAACACAGGGAACTAATGTTAGCCTGAATTAAGTTCAGAATCGAAGCATTGTTGAGAGAACATGTATAAGTGATAATTTCAAATAGAATTTAAACTAAACTTGTATGCTAAAAACTATAAAATGCAAGGTAAATAAAATGACAGTAGTAGGTAGGTATGTTGGGTCTTTCTAACTAACAAGCTGATGCATGGAAATATATTTCTCTAATCAATCATGTTCTTGTGTTCTAAGCTGTAGCCTAAATTACTAAACTCTCGATCCCTCGTCAGGATAAATATCCAAGCTTTGTTCGCAGATCCCTCATGTAAGACTACACCCAATTTAGACAACCCTCTTAGATTTAGACTAACTTAAACTGAGTTTCGTCCGTAGATCCCTCATGTAAGACTAGACTCAGCTCAAGTAGCTTACAAAAGTTTAGCCTAATTTAGCCTAAGCTTCATCCGCATATCCCTCATGTAAGACTAGGCCTAAACTAAACAGCATTATTGTAACAACATAATTAAAACCAAACTGTGCACACAACTGCTTTAATCAAGTTCTAAGGCAACAATACATTTCCCAATGCTAAAGTCACCTAACTGTGTACACAAGTGGGTGATTAGACCAAAAGCATACAAACATCAAGCATTGAATGAAGCATTGAACACAAAAAACATAATCAATTAGATATTAGGTATTTACATCAGTTGTTCATTAGAAATCCCTAACTAGGGTGTTTAGCCAGCCATTACAAAGAAACCCTAACAATAAATGAGATTAAAAACAGAGAATGATAGTTTCTTACACAAGAAGGGGGATTCCTGATGCAATCCTACCCCGCAAGGGCATTAGATAGAAGACTCCAAGTAGATTGGGTCAGAGATCCAAGGGAAGACCCTAGGGTTCTCATGAGCCTTAGGGTAGATTTCGAGCCCATGGGCTAAGTATCAGCCCGCTTATCTTTGTAAATATTAGAATAGGTTTTTCCTTCGTTTGGGCCTTGTATTTTTGGCCATTCTAGTAGTATAGGGTTTTAGCCTTGTATTTCAGGGCATTTTGAGTAGTCTTTGTAGTAGGGACTTTTTTTTGTATTTTCATGTATTTTGTCAAGGAGGTGAGCTTAGTTTTTAGATGGGTGTGTGTAGCTAAGCTTTAGCTTCTCAAGGAAGTTTTCTCAAAGAAGCTTCTCAAGGAAGTTTTCTTAAGAAAGCTTCTCAAGGAAGCTACCTAGTCTATAAATAGAAGCATGTGTAACACTTGTTGTAACTTTGATGAATGAGAGTCTTGTGAGACATACTTCAAAGTTCCACTTCTCTCTCTCTTTTATTCCTTCAATTTCGTGCTCCCCCCTCTCTTTCTCTCCCTCTTTCTTTTCCTCCATTGAAGCATCCTTCCAAGCTTCTTATCCAAGGCTTATCTTGGTGGTGAAGCTCCTTCTTCCATGGCTTATTCCCTAGTGGATGGCGCCTCCTTTCACCTCTTCTCCTTTGTCTTCCACTGCATCTCCATGGTAGAAAACCACCATTAAAGGACCTCATTGAAGCTCAAAGATCCAGCCTCCATAGAAGCTCCACAAGCAAGCTTCCATCAATTCCTCCTCCTCTTCTCAGCATCTCACACTCACTCTCTACTCAATAATCTTTCTCAAACGACAAAACCTAGGCTTCAATGCACAAGCTGCTCCCCTTTTCTGCTTCTAGGGCTCTTTTCCCCAAATAGGCCTGTGGCTGTTCTGGAATTCTGTGCCCTGGCCTTTCTATACGAGTGTGTAGAAGCTATCATCAAAGGTGTACCCTAATTCAACACAAGACAGGCTTTAAATAGGCTCTGAAATTGTGACGCTGCACTTAGCGCCACCCTCGCGCTTAGCACGAGTAAGTTAAATTGGGCTTAGCGCCAGACTCGCGCTTAGCCTGGCTGAAGGCACCTGCTGCGCTTAGTGCATTGATCTCGCCCTTAGCGCACGACTTTGATGCTGACGCTCTGCAAAATTCTCCATTGCACTAAGCGCGCTGAAGCTATGCTTAGCGGTGGATATGCACTTAGCCCAACTGCTACTTTTTGCAATTCAAAACTTAGCCTCTTTTTCACCTGAAAATGCACAGATTTCATCATTAAATCCAATGGAAATATTCTAGAGACAACATTAACCATAAAACAAGATTTATTTACAAAAATCACTACAAAATAACCATAAATTGGGGAACTATACAAGCTTTGGAAAATGATTTCTATACAGAAGTTAGTTGTATAAAGCGACTAACAAACTCCCCCAAATTTATAGTTTTGCTTGTCCTCAAGAAAAGAAAGAACAGTTCACTTGTCCTCAAGTGACACCGACAGTGGCCAATCAAAAGAGAATGGTGTTTGATTCATCAAGGACCTCAACCATATGAACTGAATATCATGGAATGCTTAAATCAATTACTTCTCACAAGCATGCATTTTTCAAAGATAAGAGCACAAGTATTAGAGTCACAGCTGAAATAAGCTAGTAAGCATGACAGAAATCAAGGAAGGATCATCAACCAAAACCTCACTGTCATTGTTTCACTCGAACTCAAGTGTTTAGGCTTATTCCATCATAAACAACCAACATAAGTTCCAACCTTTGCATTTCATCTCATATCATACAGTAATGAACACACAAAAATGAATCCGAAGGACTTTGTAGGCTTGTAATGGGGTTAGGCTGCCAACAATTCATGGTTTTTCTAGGATTCAAAAGCTTAGGTTCTAGGAGAGAATTCATCCATAGAATAACCTTCGTTTTTTTTCATTCATTCCTTCCCCATACTTGCCCTTTTTCTTAGGCACTTAGCTTTCATACATGAATTTATAGCATACACACTTATTAACTTTATTTATACTTACAGTTTTTTTTTGAACACAGAGAACAGAACCAGTGTGTATATACTATTTTCTTTGATCATTTCAATCCTTACCCAGTGCCTCCCCCAAATTTGGAACAAATTTACCTTGATAATACCTCCCCCAAATTTGGGAGAAATTTGCCTTGAACCATCTTTTGTGGATGATTCTCTCCTACAACCTAAAATAAGGTAGCAGAAGATACAACTGAATAGGCTCGAGGTTCAATCAATCAATCAATTCATTCAGCTCAAACTGAGTGCAAGGGATAATTCATTCAATCACGAGGTTAGCTTTTTGGCTAAGTAGCTATTCATAATCAAACATGGCCTTCATCATCCTCAAGTTCATGCATCCAATCCATACTTCAGAGATTCACGCAAAAATCAGCACTAAATGATAGTCGTTTGTCTCAAAATTTTAAAGATCACACTCTCACCGGGATACAATTAATGCATTCCTTCACAATCAATCTGACAACCAACTAACATTTTCAGACATAATTCCAATCATATGCTCATTCTCTTCTAATGGCGACAAACTTGATCAAAACAATCATCCAATCATCCTAATCCATTCAATTCATACATTTGCTCAATCAAATCATTTCCAAACACTCATTCCATACCAAGCAAGCCATTGCATACAATGTTCAATCAAGCTTTTTGTACAAGCAAACAAACAACTATGCTACTGAAATTAAAAGACTAAAATTTAAAGAACGGAAACATAAAAGCTGAAATTTAAATTACATAATCATAAAATAACTAAAGTGTTCATAATGCAAAAAATTTAAACGTCCTACTCCTCCTGTGGCTGGTATTCATTAAGATCCAATGCTGATGGCTGAGTCTCCTCAAGAGCAGGTGCAGATGGTGGAGATGGCTGCGGGGTCTGAGCTGGAGTGGTCTCCTCCTCTGCTGCTGCTGGTGATGGTGCTGGTGCTGGTGGCTCCTCAATCACAGGCTCCTGGGCTATGGAGGCCCCACCCCCTCCAGCGGAAGAAGGCTGGTCCCCTGGCTAGGCCACCTGATGCAATCCTACCCCGCAAGGGCATTGGATAGAAAACTCCAAGTAGATTGGGCCAGAGATGCAAGAGAAGGCCCTAGGGTTCTTATGAGCCTTAGGGTAGATTTTGGGCCCATGGGCTAAGTACGAGCCCACTTATCTTTGTAAATATTAGATTAAGGTTTCATTATTTTTGGGCCTTGTATTTAGGGCTCCATAATGTAGGTAGGGTACCCTAGAAATATAGGATTTTTCAGCCCTTGTATTTAAGGGCACCTAGACTAGTTTTTGTATTAGGGGTAGTTTTGTAATTTCACATACACTAAGTGGATATTTGATGTGTGTGGTTGGAAATAAATTTAATTGAATTGGTAGAAGCCCAATCCAATTAAATTTTAGAGGGGGAGGTGAGCATTTGCTTACTACACCCCATTGCCACATCATATAGTCACACTTTGTGCATGTCCTTCATGCTTTTCATGCCTCATGACACCTAAGCACACTTAGTGGAGAATCTTGGAATTGATCTTGGATTAGTGGGCTGAACCATAACTAAAATTCACTAATCATAATTAGTGAAATTTTGGCTCCAAAGTTTGGCTCCACAAATTCAATTTCAAATTCAAGTGAAATTTGAATTTCCCTCCAATTTTGTGTGACACTTAGGCTATAAATAGAGGTCATGTGTGTGCATTTTTTTCAACTTTGATGATTTGAATATTAAACTTCAGATTTCAAAGCTCATTTAGAGTACAAAATTTCGTGCTCTTCTCTCCCTCTCCCTTCATTCATCTCCTTCTTCCTCCAAGCTCTTATCCATGGCCTCCTATGGTGGTGAGCTTCTTCTAGACTCATCTTCTCCTTGAAGTGGCGTCTCCTCTCTCTCTCCCTTTCTCCATTCCACTGCCATTCATCTTCCAAGAAGCAAAGGAATCCATTGATGAAGAAGACCCTAGGCCTACAAGCTCCAATGGAGCTTGCATCACCACCTATGCGTCAAACTCCTTCATGCTCATAATGGAGGGCAAGCCCAAGCCCTGAAAGCTCTGCATGATGATGGACTGCCCTCTATGAATGCTCTAGAGAATGGAGTGAAGAATCTGAGGAGTGAAAATAAAATCTGCTAGACCTGCAAAGAGAGGAGCTGGAAGTGGAATCTGTGTGGATGCTGGAGGAATCACTGGGATCTTTGTGGAGGAAGAGGGAGGAAGTGTAGAAGAAGAAGATGCTAGTGCCTCTGATGGTGCTGTGGAAGGGGCTTCAGATCTTTTCCCTCTGGCCTTCCTGGGTCCTCTGAAAGTAACTGTTGGATCATCAAGATTCCAACAATTTTTCTTAATGTATGCCAAATTAATGGTATGACTCAGGCTCTCATAGGTCAAGGAATCAGAGTGGACTCCCCGGGCTTTTCATAAAGCATTGATTAGGGCAGGAACGCCAAGCCTTGAGGAGTCATACTGGGCTATGAGTGTAATCTGACTGGAAATGAAGGATCCAAGATTCATATCCATCTTCTGTATGAGTGCATATACTAACTTGGCCCTGTCTAAATTGATGTCAGAAGTATGAGAGGTGGGGGCCAAGTTAGAAAAAGAAAAGACACTCCAAGTTTGAGCAAGAGTAGTCAAATTTTTCCTTAAGATCTTCAAGGGTAGTCCATCTGAATTCAATTCAAATCCCTTACCTGGGATACACAAACAGGCTGCTAACTCTTGCTGGTGTGGCCTTAACAACACAAATCTTGCATATACTGGAAGACTTTCTCCTTCCTCTATAATCACTGGTGTTTCTAAAAAAGAGTTAAGGGCAGCTGAGTCAAATGGAATCCATTGCCCTCTAACCTTTACCTGTTTTGGCGACTTGTCTTCGGGATCATACACATTTGCATAAAACTCTCGTACAAGTGCCACATCAATACTTCCCTCTACCAGATTTGCTATCTTCTTATGCTAGTTCCTTCTTGATGCAATCCTCCCTAGGAAGGGACCAGTCACCAGAGCCATGAGCAAGAGGCTCCAAGAAGATTGGGCTAGAGCTGCTAAAGAAGGCCCTAGGGTTCTCATGAACCTCAAGGTAGATTTCTGAGCCCATGGGCCAAGGTTGGGTCCAATTATCTTTGTACATATTAGACTAAGATGTCATTATATTTGATCCTTGTATTTAGGGCTCCATAATGTAGGTAGGGTACCCGAGAAATATAGGATTTTTCAGCCCTTGTATTTTAGGGCACCTAGACTAGTTTTTGTATTTGGGGTAGTTTTGTAATTTCACGTGCACTGAGTGAATATTTGATGTGTGTGTTGGGAAATAAAATTTATTTGAATTGGTAGAAGCCCAATCCAATTAAATTTTAGAGGGGGAGGTGAGCATTTGCTTACTACACCCCATTGCCACATCATATAGTCACACTTTGTGCATGTCCTTCGTGTTTTATATGCCTCATGACACTTAAGCACACTTAGTGGAGAATCTTGGAATTGATCTTGGATTAGTGGGCTGAACCATAACTAAAATTCACTAATCATAATTAGTGAAATTTTGGCTCCAAAGTTTGGCTCCACAAATTCAATTTCAAATTCAAGGGAAATTTGAATTGAAATTCAAATTTCCCTCCAATTTTGTGTGACACTTAGGCTATAAATAGAGGTCATGTGTGTGCATTTTTTTCAACTTTGATCATTTGAATATGAAACTTCAGATTTCAGAGCTCTTTTAGAGCACAAAATTTCGTGCTCTTCTCTTCCTGTCCCTTCATTCATCTCATTCTTCCTCCAAGCTCTTATCCATGGCCTCCTATGGTGGTGAGCTTCTTCTAGACTCATCTTCTCCTTGAAGTGGCATCTCCTCTATCTCTTCCTTCTCCATTCCGCTGCCATTCATCTTCCAAGAAGTAAAGGAATCCAATGATGAAGAAGATCCTAGGCCTACAAGCTCCATTGGAGCTTACATCATGTGGTATCAGAGCACAAGAGCTTCAAGTAGGTGCTCCTTAAACCTCCATTAATTTTCAGCTTTACCTTCTCCTTCATTGTTGTTTCTTCATTTTTCTCCATGTATCTCCTCACATGTCTTGTGCTAAATGTTTTTAACATGATTCTTTAGAGTTTCCACCGATTAAACTTGCTATAGAAGCTAGATTTGATTTTCTATGGTTCAAATTTCTTGTTCTTGTTCTTGAACCATGAATTGTGTTGAGTTTAGGTTCCTTTGAGTTTTGTCTTGTTATTTTTTGTTGCTGAAACCGAAACCATAAAATTATTATAAAAATATTAAAGTAGAAGAAAACCTCAAAAATCTAGAGTGACTTGTTCACCTATTGTAGTTTTGTCATAGAAGTCATGTCTAGTCATGAAACTTGTCACATAAGATTTCTTATGTTGTGCTGAATTTTATTTTCTTGTTTCTTTGTATAACTCATTTGTTCATGAGTTTATGAAATTATTTTATCCTATTATTTGATTTGAGTCAAATCTTTCATGTTAATTATTCCTTAACATGTTCATGCGAAATTCTTAGAGAGTCTTTGATTGTGAACCTTTTCTTGAACTTTTAGGTTTCCTTATGATTGTGTCTATTGTGAATTTGAGTTTTGGTGATTGAATTGCTGGCTGAAATGTTGATCCTAAGTGAATATTGAACTTCTAAAACTGTGGTAAACAATCCTAGTGAGTTCAACATACATAGGAAGGTTGAAAGTAAGCCCAATGCAATCAATATACCATGCTTAAAAAAAATCGCTGGTGCTGGCAGCTTGGACATACAAAGTTGTAAAAATTATTGAGAATTGGTTACTTTGAATTTTGAGCTGAAACTTTTACTGAATTTTCTAGAAATCTGGAAAAAAGTTATAAAAAAAGAACCAAGTGATTTGGATAAAATGAAAAAATACTAAAAATCACACAAGTTGGCAGAAAAATCAGTATCCAAGAAAAAAAAAGTGAAAGGGAAGTGTGCTTGTTGTTTTGGCTCAAAATTTATTCTATAATTGGTTCCTATCTTATACCAATCTTAGTTTTGAAATTTCAATTCAAAATTACTGTGAAAACAAGTGCCAAAGCTAGAGGTTTGTTGAGTCTTTTTTTTATACTTTTTTTACTCTACTGTAGAGCCATTCTAAGTTTCTCTTTGAGTCCTAGATCGCTTCTATGTCCTTTTCATTGCTTTAATTGTTGAATAATCCTTGAAAAATTGTCTTGTTAAAACTCCATTGGTTTAGCTTTCATTTCATTTTATTTGGTCTTTGGTTATTGCTTGTTTCTTTGTTTCCTTGTTTTTGGGTTGCCATATAGGGAATTGGAAGGAGGATAGATGCCATCCCTTGAAGAATTTGAGTCAAGAAGAAAGGGGCCAACCACCTTAAGAGCTATTGGACTAAGAAACACTCCAAATTGAGTGAATCACCAAAGAGAGAACAACCACCAAAATTGAGGACCGTTTTATAATTTTGTAATTTGCAATTTACTTACCTTCATTGCTTTCAAGTTTTGTAACAAAAAGGCCTTTCATTGGAAGTGTGTTAAGAGCCTCCAATAGGTTACCAAACTTCCATTTGTGTGTAATAATTTTAGGCAGTTTTTCCTTAGGATAGTGAGTGTTTTGTTGGAAACCTTGAATGTGGTCATCCAAACACTCTTAGGATTCGCCTAGTTTACATTTTTTGCTTACTTTCATAGCTTATTTCCTTTATTTTCCATTGTCAAACCGCCTAGATAGCTTTCCTTTTGCCAATTAGTTGTTTTCACCTTATCTTTCACACCTCTTTTAGTGTTTATTTTGGCTAGTTTCAACCATAGTTTCTTTTACCTTTTGTTTTCAAACCCCCAACAAGAAAGAACCATAACTTAGGAACCAACATGAGTCTTCATTCTTCATCTAGTGTTAATGGTGAGGGTTCTACTCCTAAGGATCCCTTGTATAAGATATTAGATGAGTTGAGATCCCTTAAGTTGTGGAAAGAAAAACAAGAGAGAAAAGAAAAAGGTAAAAAAAGAGTGGAAGAAATAAGTCAAGATGAAAGAGAGAAAATAAGAGAGGAAGAAAGAAGAAAAATAATGAAAGAAATGAAAAGAGAAAAACATGTCTCCTATAGTAGTCGTGACTCTTGCAAAAGTTTAAGTGAAGAACTTAGTGACTATTATAGAGGGCGCCATAGTTCACATACTAAACATCACTCCCAAAGAAGAGAAAAGGATAGAAGGCCTTAAGAGGTTAACATTAGCCTCCCATATTTCCATGGAAAAGATAATGTTGAGGCCTACTTAGATTGGGAAAGGAAGGTTGAACAACTCTTTGCTTGCCATCATATTAGCGAAGAGAGAAAAGTTCCATTGGCTATCCTTAGCTTTCAAGGGTATGCCCTCTATTGGTGGACTTCCCTTGTTAGGGAACGAATGATTCATGGGGATCCTCCAGTAGAGTATTGGAATTATCTTAAGGGAGCTTATGGACAAGCTCCAATGGCTTAGACAAGGGAGTATGAGTGTTGAAAAATATAGACAACAAATGGAACTACTCCTTTTAAGAGCTGGACTTAGGGAGGAGGAAAGAACAAGCATAGCTAGGTTCCTTAGCGGGCTTAATATGGAAGTGAGGGACAAGGTTGAACTCCTTCCATATAGGGACCTAGATGAGCTAGTCCAACTTTGTATAAGAGTGGAGCAACAACTTAAAAGAAAGCCTTCTTCAAAATCTTATGGCTCTCACTCTTATCCAAGGAAGGACCAAGCCCATGGAATTTTAGGGGCTGCACCTTCAAAACCCAAGGAAGATAAGGGTAAGACCATAGAGAAATACATCCCTAAGACTAGTTCTCAAGAAAGGACTAGCAACATTAAATGCTTCAAATGTCTTGGGAGAGGTCACATTGCCTCTCAATGCCCCACAAAGAAAACCATGATCATGAGGGGTCAAGACATTTATAGTAGTCAAGAGGAGACTACTTCTTGCCCTTCCTCTAGTGGAAGTGAAGATGAGGTAAGGGGTGAAGAGTCTAGTGAGGAAGTCTACCCCCATGAAGAAGGTAACCTCTTAATGGTTAGAAGGCTCCTTGGAGGTCAATCTTGTGATCTATCTCAATCCCAAAGAGAGAACATCTTTCATACAAGATGCAAAATTTTAGATAAAACTTGTTCTCTCATTGTGGATAGTGGATCTTGTTGCAATTGTTGTAGCACAAGATTAGTTTCCAAGTTGAACCTCACTATCATTCCCCACCCAAAACCTTATAAACTTCAATGGCTCAATGAGCAAGGGGAAATGATAGTTAACCAACAAGTGAAGGTACCTTTCTCCATTGAGACATATAAGGATGAAGTTAATTGTGATATAGTTCCCATGGAGGCAGGACTTATTCTTTTAGGAAGGCCGTGGCAATTTGATAGGAAGATCATTTACAATGGCCTAACTAATGAGACTTCCCTCACCCATCTTGGCACTAAATTTATGTTGCATCCTCAAACACCTTCATAGGTGGCCAAAGATCAACTAACTATGAAAGTTAAGAGGGATGAGGAAGAAAAACTAGAAAAACAAAAGAAAAAGAAGGATCGTAAGGCCTTATATTCAAAGACCAAGGAGAAGGAAAAAGAGGAAAAGGATTCCCCCAAGAAGTTGTTAAGAAGGAAAATCATTTTGCAACAAAAGGTGATATTAAAAGAGCACTCCTTCTTAAACAATCTTTCTACCTTCTCCTATCAAGGGAAACATCCCTTAGCACTGCTACAATTCCTACATTTGAGACCTTACCCCCAAAGGTCCAAGAACTCTTACATGAATTTGGTGATATATTTCCCAAAGAGATACCCCCTGGGCTACCTCCTTTAAGGGGAATAGAACACCAAATAGATTTAGTCCCAGGAGCAAGCCTTCCAAATAGGCCAGCCTATAGGACTAACCCTCAGGAGACTAAGGAGATAGAGTCTCAGGTTAAAGAATTGTTGGAGAAGGGCTGGGTCCAAGAGAGCCTAAGCCCATGTGTTGTGCCAATGTTGTTGGTGCCCAAAAAGGATGGTACGTGGAGAATGTATACAGATTATAGGGCAATCAACAACATCACTGTAAAGTATAGGCACCCCATTTCTAGACTTAATGATTTGCTTGATGAGTTGCATGGTGCCAATATCTTTTCAAAAATTGATCTTAAAAGTGGTTATCACCAAATCAGGATGAAAAAGGGTGATGAGTGGAAAACCCCTTTCAAGACCAAGTTTGGTTTGTATGAATGGCTAGTGATGCCTTTTGGGCTCACTAATGCACCAAGCACCTTTATGAGGCTCGTCATACCCTAATTTCGTCCGGGACCATCCGTTGTTGGGATGCGACCCTCCTTTGACCACTTCGAGGTACTTGGTACCCATCGTTAGGCAATTGTGAAGTTCCGTGACATGCCGGAAGGCAAAAGAAGGCATTGTAGCACAATCCGTGAAGTTCCGTGACATGCTGGAAATTAAAAGGAAGTGTTAGTGCGTAATCCGTAAAGTTTCGTAACGTTCCGGAAGGCAAAAAAGGGATGATTACGTAATCCGTAAGGTTTCGTAACATTACGGAAAGAAAACAAGCATCGTTACGAATTTCGTAAAATTTCGTAACGTTACGGAAAAAAATCACCAAAAAAGAGCAAGGGGTGTATTTAGTAAAAATGGGGGTGCAAATAGCAACTAGGCCCACTTGGGCCTTCCAAAATATTCCTCTAGAAGGCGGTTGCTTCTGGAGGAAGCAACCTAGCTCACTTGGGCGAGCTGGGTGGCAAGCTTCTCCCATATTTTCCTATAAATATGGGGAGAAGTGAAGGGAAATAAATGCTCAGCCCTCCTGGTAATTCGAGAATCGCTTGAAATTAGTGAAAAAAATTGGTTCCGTGAAGAAAATCCAAGCCGAGGTGCTTCCGTAACGTTTCCGTGGGCGATTTCGCGAAGATTTTCAACCGTTCTTCGACGTTCTTCATTCGTTCTTCGGTCTTCAACCGGTAAGTTCCCGAAATCGAACTTTTCAATTCATTCTATGTACCCTTAGTGGTCCTCATTTGTTTTAACGTGCTTTTATTTTCATTTCATTTACTTTCCGTACCCCCTTTTGACGTGCTTTAGTCATTTTCTCACCTAATCAAAAAAATAAAATAAATTTCCACCGATCATTTGAATTGTAATATTTGTTAATTTCTGTTAAAATGAAATCCGACCGTTCGGTCATGCCGTAACCACGTTGGAAACCAAAAAGAGGTAAAATAGTAATATAATAATAAAAAATATCTTTTAGTAAAATAAATAAAAAAAGTCAATCGGACGTTTCTCTTTGGGATTTTTCTTTCTTAATCAAATCGACTAATAACCAAAGTGAAACTAAGGCTAAAATCAATTCATAAACCAAACTTTTGTCATCGCCTAAAAAAGCCATTTTCAAAGGTCCAATGCCTTGAAATGGTCTTTCCCGCTTTTATTGGTTAAGGGTAGATTTCTAAAAGCCTAAAATCAACATGTAGCTTTATTACCTCTTTCAAAAAATAAAGAGATCATTAATGGTCCAATGCCTTAATGTCTTCTCTCTTTTCAAAAGAAATCAAAAGATTGTTTAATGGCTCAACGCCTTAAATGACCTTTCATTCAATAAAAACATATTTTGCAAAAAGGATAAAAACAACTTAACCAAACACTTTGTTCACAAAGAACTACGTAGGTCTGATTTTCTCATCACAATTGAGGAATACGTAGGAGCAAAGGGAAACGCCCTTGTCGACCACAAAAAAGATAAAAATATAAAAAAGGCATAAAAAGACATAAGAACGTAAAAAGGGAAGACAACATAAATTGAATTCATATTTGCACATTTGATTAAAGGCTGCCGTCTCTTGCGACGGACGTGTGGGGTGCTAATACCTTCCCCGTGCGTAAATACAACTCCCGAACCTTTCACTTAAAGTTCGTAGATCACGTCTTTTCCGGTTTTTCTGACGTTTTCCTCGAATAAACGTTGGTGGCGACTCTGCGCGTATTCCTTTCTTGGAACACCCACCCGCGAGTCACGCGTCGCCCTCCCTCCGAAGGTTAGGTTGCGACAGTTGGCGACTCCACTGGGGAGAATTTTTTTGGAGAGTTAGGCCATTTAATCTTGTGCAAAGTTTTATCATGACTTTCTCCTTTGTTGGTTTCCCTTTATTTGTCTTATGTTCTTGTGTATATAAACTCTTTGTTGCTTTTAGTGCGTTTTAAAATGTATGCATGAGGTAAATATTTATTCATTTGATGCACACAAACACCAACACTATTTGCACACACGGTGAGTTGAAAAAGGGCCCTATACCCAGGTTCATGGGAACATAAGGAGTGGAGGTGAATCTGTGATCATGCTAGGTCTCCGACTTGCTTGATTACAGTGAACCCTCGTCTAGAGTTTTTCTTTTTGAAAACATATTGTTGCTAGTAGTCCCTATTGTTGCAATATGTTCTTCGAAGGGGATGATACGTCTAGAGACCATCAAGAGAGATATGACCACCTTGGGAATTATCACTAAAAGCCTAGTTAGCTCCCTCCCATATAGGTCCCTTGAATAGGGGCTGTCGTAACTTACCCTTCGGTGGGAGGGTGACGTGTGACTCGTGGGTGCGTGTTCCAAGAAAGGAATACGTGCGGAGTCGCCACCAATGTTAGTTGAGGAAAACGTCGGAAAAACCGGAAAAGACGTGATCTACGAACTTTAAGTGAAAGGTTCGGGAGTTGTATTTACGCATGGGGAAGGTATTAGCAACCCACGCATCTGTCACAAGAGACGACAACCTTTAATTAAATGTGCAAACATGACTTCAATTTTTATGTTCCCTTTTACGTCTTTATTCCTTTTTATACCTTTTATATTTTTTATCTTTTTGTGGTCGACGAGGGTGTTTCCCTTGCTCCTACGTATTCCTTAATTGCGATAAGGAAATCAGACCTACGTAGTTCTTTGTAAACAAAGTGTTTGGTTGAGTTGTTTTTATCCTTTTTGCAAGATATGTTTTTGTTGAATGAAAGGTCATTTAAGGAGTTGGACCATTAAACAAACTTTTGATTCTTTTGAAAAGAGAGAAGACATAAAGGTATTGGACCATTAATGATCTCTTTATTTTTTGAAAGAAGTAATAACATTACATGTTGATTTTAGGCCTTTTTAGAAACCTACACTTAACTAATAAAAGCGGAAAATACCATTTCAAGGCGTTGGACCTTTGAAAATGGCTTTTTTTAGGCGATGATAAAAGTTTGGTTTATGAATTGATTTTAGCCTTAGTTTCACTTTGGTTATTAGTTGATTCGATTAAGAAAGAAAAATTCCAAAGAGAAACGTCCGATTGATTTTTTTGTTTTATTTTACTAAAAGATATTTTTGATTATTATATTATTATTTTACCTCTTTTTGGTTTCCAACGTGGTTCCGGCATGACTGAACGGTCGGATTTCATTTTAAACGAAATTAACGGATATTATAATTCAAACGGTCGGTGGAAATTTATTTTATTTTTGATTTAGGCGAGAAAATGACTTAAGCAAATGACTAAAGCATGTCAAAAGGGGGTACGGAAAGTAAATGAAATGAAAATAAAAGCAAATGAAAACAAATGAGGACTACTAAGGGTACATAGAATGGATTCAAAAGTTCGGTTTCGAGAACTTACCGGTTGAAGACCGAAGAACGATGAAGAACGAATGAAGAACGACTGAAAATCATCGCGAAAATCCCCACGAAAACATTATGGAAACGTTACGGAAGCGCCTCGGCTCGGATTTTCTTCACGGAACCAATTGTTTTCACTAATTTCAAGTGATTCTTGAATTACCAGGAGGGCTGAACAATTTTCCTCTTCACCTCTCCCCCTATTTATAGGAAAATGGGGGAGATACTTGCCACCCAGCTCGCCCAGGCGAGCTAGGTTGCTTCCTCCAGAAGCAACCGCCTTCTGGAGGAATTTTCTGGAAGGCCCAAGTGGGCCTGGTTGCTATTTGCACCCCCATTTTTACTAAGTACACCCCTTGCCTTTTTTTGGTGATTCGTTTTCTGTAACGTTACGAAACTTTACGAATTTCATAACGATGTTTGTTTTCTTTCCGTAATGTTATGAAACCTTAAGGATTACGTAATCATCCCCTTTTTGCCTTCCGGAATGTTACGAAACTTTACGGATTATGCACTAACACTTCCTTTTAACTTCTGACATGTCACGGAATTTCACGGATTGTGCTACAATGCTTTCTCTTGACTTCCGGCATGTCACAGAATTTGACGGATCGCCTAACGATGGGTGCCAAGTACCTCAAAGTGGTCAAACGAGGGTTGCATCCCAACAACGGATGGTCCCCGGACGAAATTAGGATATGACAGTTGCCCCTCTTTACTTGTCTTTTATTGGAGATGAAAGGGAAGTAAAGATAAGACACTAATTTCGTTCGAGTGAAACACCTTTCAGCCAGGGAACCTTCCTGCCAGCGGAACCTGGAAAAATTTGAAAATGATCAGTACCGACACATCATCCCGATACTGTCGAACTTGTTCCTCTCGGTTGATACAAGACGCAGAATGACCATAATTTGTCTCTGCGATTTGTTGGACACGATTGAGCCTGGGCGGCAAGACACAGAATGACCATAATTTGTCTCTGCGTTTTGTCTCTACGTATCCTCAATGAGGAACTCAGACCTACATAGTTCTGGCTAACTTGTGAGACTAAAAATAGTCTCGGTGTTTTCTTCACTAAAATGCGAACATGCTTTAGTAAAGAGAGAAAACTTCCAACTAATCAGAGCAACATATGCTTTTCGGATGAAAAACAATGTGTCTACCGGGGAAGGGGAGTATGCTGATGAAATCTTCTCATAACCACAAATGAGATTTTGGATGTTAGCATTTCATTTCCAAATGAGCATTTAGAGGAAACACTGGGTTCAAAAAAATAGAAGAAAATCACTCAAAGTGTATCAATCTCACACAGGCAAGTGTTTCATCCTAATTCCGAACCATAGATATGTCATGACTTGATTTTGCAAATTATTTCCTATCAAATCAAAGACTACATGTGATCATGGATCAGTAGGACTTTTCCTTGGGAATGGTGTTTTTGTGGGATTTTGGCTTTGAATATTTTTGGCCTTTTCCTTTTCTATTTTTTGTTTAGGGCGAGGTGAACAAGTCACCGACGCACAAGATTTTGGTCTGCAATCAAAGAGAGAGGACCACTTTAGGTCGTGGTTTCCTTTCTTTTCATGTTTTCTTGGTGACAATTCTGTATTGTTCAGATATTGTCTGGTCCAAAAGACCTTTCTGCATATTTCTTTTTCTTTTGATCCTTGATTGGGAATTTTCTTTCCTTTCTTTTTTTGGCCTTCTCTCAATCTTTGTTTTGGAATTTTCTCTTCTTGTTTTCTCCCACTCTTTTGATTGGGAAGTTCTTTTCTCTTTTGTTTTCTTCTGAGGGAAAGGATCGATATTCTCACCCTGGGTCAAGGTCTATGGTAAGTTGGGATTTCGGCTCAAGGCTCGTAGAATGGCTGGACAATGATATGTCAGGGTTTTGGCCAAGTTCAGGGATAAAAGGGAATGTCCCACATTATTTCGGTGACACAAATGCAACAATGACGATTTGAAAATTTTATGCAAAACTAGTCATGCATGCACCTATGCGGACACTCAAGTGTCGAAAAATTTTGGTCATGTGATGCTAGGGCTCATAATTCATTTCCTGTATTTAAGTCAACCTAGTGTTTCCAAAATATATTCTTTTATCAATTTGTGCATTTATCCGAGTCTATCTTGCATGTTCGAAAAAACTTTCACAGTATTTACCCTTCAGGTGTATACACATTTTTTTTCAAAAATTGGTTTATGATCAATGAATTCTTTCAAAGAAAAGTTGGAAGTTATCTCTTTTCACAAGCATGTTGTTTTTTAGCCAGACAACTTTTATTTTTATTATTTTCCCTTTTTTTTCTTACTTGCTCTCTTTTCTTTTTCCTATTTTTCCTTTTTTAAGTTATTTATCATTTGTTCATTTCCTCTCTCACCTTTTTTTTTCCTATCTGAAAAGGTCGTGCGGACGAGGGCGCGCACTACCTACTTACGTCTAACCACAAGGTGAACAAAAAGCGCACGAAAATGGTAAGTCGCAAAAATGGTGACGAAATAACTGAGAGTCATAACGCCAAAAATTTCTAACAGAAACGAACAATAATGATAGTATTGTTAGCAACCATATGAACAAAACAGAAAACAGTAATGTCAATAGCAATATGGGCAATAACAGAAAACATTAATAGCAAACTAAACAAAACAAAAACAAATATGTCAAAAAATGCGGTGACCTCGGTCACGTGGCTCCGCTGCCTTCCAAGAAATCGAGCAAATTTGTCATCTCCTCATCCATGCGGGCCTCCTCTCCATCGTCGGGAGCCTCTGCGGGCGCCTCCCCTGCCTGGGCCTCAGGCCAATCTCCGGGCCATGCGACCTCTGCCCTGAACTGATCTGGAGTAGGGCACGGAAAAGAAGTGAAACCCTGGCTCTGCAGACGGAGACTGAGCTGGTAGAGACAGTCATGGGTCTGCACATGCGCCCTGTGGTTGGCCGCCTGCTGGCGAACCAAATGTCGTAAATACCGCTCCGTGTCAAATGACCCAACGGGATCAGCCTAATGAGGTGGTGGCGGTGCATCTGCTGCGGCCTGCGGTGCATCATCCTACGCCTGTCTAGGCGTGCAATACTTCTGAATGAAGGCTCGGGTGATCGGCGGCCGGATCACCTTACTAGGTGTGACGGGAACCCCGAACGACTGGCAGAGACCCGTGATCAAGGCTGGAAAACCCAGGGCCCTATTAGACTTATCTGGGTCTAAAGGGTGCCTGGTAGGTGGCATACCTACAAATAAATAAATGGCATCAGCGATCAACTGAGCCACATGGATGCTTATCCGTGTCAGGATGACATACACCAGCTGACACTTTGGTAGAGGGAGGTCGGAATTATGATCGCTGGGCAAGATGTTGCTGAGGAGCAACGTCATCCATGTCTGGGTCAAGGTAGTCATGTTGGTGCACATGATCCACACCCGTCTCTCGGCAGCGGTCCGGGCAAAATCTTGACCTGGTATGCATAGCAACTGGGCAATGGCCTCCTCGTCAAATCCATCAGCCCGGTTCCTTCTCTGACTATACTCGCTCTCTTGGCCCTCCTCCAACACTAGCGGGTATCCCAGGAACTGACTGAGGGCGTCTGCATCAAAAGGAATCCACTGGCCCCTTACCCATGATCGCAGGTCCCGCACGCCCTCCTCCTTGGGCCAAGCATTGGCATAAAACTCCAGAACTATATCCGGATCAAACTTGGCCATGGGAGTGACCAGCGACATCCAACGCCGACGAGCTATCTCCTCCTGGAAATCTATGTACTCGTCATCCCTGAGCTGGACATGTCTCTCTCGGTGGAAGGACCATCCCTTGATGGCTTCGAAACGTTGCTGGTGTTCAGCGCTCCTGAAACGATGGCTATCGAATTCGGGAGCGGCACTAGTTCCTTCGGCCGCGGCGTCCTTCCTAGATCTCTTTGTGGAAAGCTTTCTCGGAGCCATTTCCTGCGAAGACAAACATTTGGAAAGTTAGTTTACAAGAAACGCTTATTTTAAAGCAAAAATGGCATGATAATCTTTCCGATTTAGGACAAACTCGCGCACACATTTCCTTAATGTAAAATATTTATGAACGTGCATATGCGTAAAATATCCTTTTATTTATATCAACATACAAGGGTATTCAAAATATCCTAGTTACCGCACATATACATATTTTTTGAACAGAATACATATACACATGCTCAAAATATTGTGTCAAAATTACATATGTCCATATCCTAAGCGTTTTGCTATCACAAACCACCTACACACATTTGAAGTATTTTATTTAACATAAATTTTTTTGTTGTTTCATTCACATTTATTTATACATATATGCACATTGGAAATCCGATCTCACGTCATGCACACACTTGCATTTTGAAAAGGAAATTTCATGCCATCCATATACACTTGAGGGGAAATTCCACATCATATATTCATTTGGGAAGCATCCTCGTGCCACTTTTGACATGGGTACATTTTTTTTAAAAGGCTCCTATACTACCTATCCACAAATATACATATTTTGAAAGGCATTTTTTTTTGCTACTCATTCACACTTTGCAAGGTATTTTTATGCCATATATTCATATATGTACCTACCGTTGAAAGGTATTTTCCATGCTACCTAGGTGCAAGGTATTCCTCATGGGGCAGCCAAATTCTAGTAAAAACCCTCTCAAACATGTCCTAATATTCATGCCCATTCATAACCAAAATTTAGATCCCTAGGCATAAGTCATGCTTCCTTGCTTTGAAATTAAAAGCTTGGGTTCCTAAGCCTAGAATTGCATTTGGGCACTCATTTCAAATCCTTTATGCTGTCCCTATATATATACAACAGTCCCACAATCCCAATCTTACAAAACCATGTTCATATGTCATTGAGGCATTTCACCGAGCACTTGGTGGGCGCATGTTTAGGCATGAATAGCAAGAGAATGGGGGCAATGTGGCATGCCCCATTGCTTCAGGATGCAACATAGGCCTAAGGCCATCCCCTACAACCCCGTAATTCAAACAAATCAAGCATAAAAACAACCCAAAATTGCCCCACAAATTTGAGCACATTCTCACAATTTAGAGCACCAAAAGATGAACAAGATGCACCAATGAAAAGCTAGAAAACTCAAGGATTAAATACTTACTTGTTGGAGTGAGTAGGAGTACCAAAAATGAAAGCAAAATACAACCAAAGGTGGCTTGGGGGAGCAAAAACCGTGAGTCCCGTAAGCCTTGCTCTTTTGAATGAGGGGGGGGGGGGGGAGTTTTTGAGTGCAGAAAACGTTCCCCTCCCTCATTTTTTATATTTTGGTGCAGGGGTAGCTCGCCTAGGCGAGCTAACCTGCCATTTTTTTTTAGGGGAAACATAAGCATGGCCCTCTACGGGTTGGCACTCGCTTATTCGAACCCACTCAAGGTAGATTAGGCATCCATTTTTAATTTAAGCAAACAATAGTAATAACTACCGTGAATTAAAAGGATACTAGACTGCCTTGCAGCGGCGTTTTTAGCTTGCCCAGAGCTAGGAAGGGACGACAATCTGTCGGTCATAACCTTAGCCTCTATTTGCGTCCGTTCCTAAGTACCTGAAAGTAGGAAGCAACAATGCGTGGCAAACCATAACCGCATTGTCGACTTACCTGGATTGGCTTCTGCCTTTAACTTTGTCTCGACCTCTGATCGTGTCCTAAGACGATTCTGCCCCTGTTATCACGAAATATGCATGCGTATGCGTATGCATGCACGTTTTCAATGCAATAATGTTTTTAGTAAAAGCTGGTTAGGTTCAGTTTTACTTAAGCGCTTGGGTCATCCCATGAACTGAGCGAAAGGGCTTAGGTTATTATAAACTAACACATGGTTTCAAACCAAGGTGATGACTGAAGCCTCAAACCAACATTCTTTTCTTTTAAAAGACTATGACGAGAGATATACAGTAGACGAGAATCCCTGAGGGAAACCAAGAAGACACAAAAATGAAAGAACATTGAGCGACATCCTTAATTGCCCCAGATTCTAAGCATAGTATCGCTTGACAACATCAGAGTTCACAGGTAAAGGTAACTCCTCGCCATCCATGTTGGTAAGCACTAGGGCTCCTCTGGAAAGAGCCCTTTTCACAACGAAAGGCCCTTCGTAATTCGGGGCCCACTTCCCTCGGTTATCCTTAACAGCGTGAGACATCTTCTTCAGCACAAGGTCTCCTTCATGGAACTTGCGCAAGCGTACCTTCTTGTCGAACGCACTCTTCATTCTTTGTTGATACAGGCGCCCATGACTCATGGCCGTCAAGCGCTTTCCTTCAATAAGGTTGAGTTGGTCATAGCATGTTTGAGCCCACTCTGATTCCTCTAAGCCTGATTCTGCTAGTATCCTCTAGGAAGGGACCTCTACTTCAAATGGGAGTACCGCTTCCATTCCATAAACCAAGGAATACGGCGTTGCCTCGGTAGAAGTTCGCACTAAAGTTCGGTACCCATGCAAGGCAAAAGGCAACATCTCGTGCCAATCTTTGTATGACACTGTCATTTTATGAATAATTTTCTTAATATTCTTGTTGGCTGCTTCCACAGCTCCGTTCATCTTTGGCCGGTAGGGCGTGGAGTTGTAATGCTGGATTTTGAAATCCGCACACATCTCCTGCATCATCTTGTTATTCAGGTTGGTACCATTGTCGGTAATGATCTTCCTAGGAAGTCTGTACAGACAAATCAGCTCCCTCTTGATGAATTTGACCACTACACTGCTCGTGACATTGGTGTAGGAAGCCGCTTTGACCCACTTGGTGAAATAATCTATCGCCACGAGAATGAAGCGATGACCGTTCGAAGCCTTGGGCTCGATGGCCCCGATGACATCTATTCCCCACATGGAAAAAGGCCAAGGGGCGGACATGACATTAAGAGGATGTGGCGGAGCATTGACGTTATCCGCGAACGCTTGACACTTGTGGCATTTCCTTACATGGACGCAGCAATCACCTTCCATGGTGAGCCAGTAATAACCTACCCTCAGGATCTTCCTGGCCATAGAATGCCCATTGGCGTGCGTTCCAAACGAACTCTCGTGGACTTCCTCGATCATGTGGTTCGCCTCTTTGGCATCCACACATCGCAGGAGAGTCATATAGTGGTTTCTTTTATATAGTATGCTCCCGCTCATGAAGAAACTGGCTGCCAATCTCCTCAATGTCCTTTTATCATTGTCGGAGGTCTCCGGTGGGTACTCTTTGCTTTTGACATATCACTTGATATCGAAATACCAAGGCTTACCATCCCGTTCCTCTTCCACCTGGCAACAATGTGCGGGTTTTCCACGACACCAGAACTCAATGTATGGTAGATCCCCGTGTGGCGTTAGCTGGAACATGGATGTCAAAGTAGCAAGCGCATCCACCATTTGATTTTCCTCCCAGGGAACATGATGGAAGGAGATTTCATCAAAGGAATTAGCCAACTCCTTGATATAGGCTTTGTAGGGTATCAGCTTGGGGTCTCTAGTTTCCCATTCCCCTCTCAACTGATGGATCACCAACGCTGAGTCCCCATACACCTTGAGTAGCTTGACATTGGAGTCAATCGCTGCCTGCACGGCCAGGGCACATGCTTCATACTCAGCCATATTGTTAGTGCAGTCAAACCCCAGCCTGGCTGTGAAAGGTATACATTGATTGTCTGGAGAGACCAATACTGCTCCAATGCCATGGCCTAGAACATTTGACACTCCATCAAACCACACGGTCCATTTGTCCCGGTCCTCATCTAGTTTTTCCTCAAACAAGGCCATGATGTCCTCATCCGGGAATTCGAGATGCATGGGCTGATAGTCGTTGAAAGGCTGCTGAGCCCAATAATCTGCTAAGGCGTTTCGTTTTATCGCCTTTTGGGTGACGTAAACTATATCAAACTCGGATAGCAGGACTTGCCACCGGGCGATCCGTCCCGTAAGAGCTGGCTTTTCAAAGATGTACTTAACTGGGTCCATCTTGGATATCAGCCAGGTAGTATGGCTCAGCATGTATTGTCTTAGACGATGGGACGCCCAGACTAAAGCACAACATGTTCTCTCGAGCAGGGAGTAGTTCATTTCATAGGCCATGAATTTCTTACTCAAGTAGTAGACAGTGCGCTCTTTCTTTCCGGACTCGTCATGTTGCCCCAGCATACATCCCATCGACTTGTCCAAAATTGTCATATACAAGATGAGAGGCCTTCCGGGTACCGGTGGCATAAGCACATGAGGATTCATGAGACACTTTTTGATCCTCCCAAATGCCTCTTGACAATCCTCATTCCAACGGTTGGTTTGGTTTTTGCGTAAGAGTTTGAACAACGACTCACAAATAGCAGTGAGCTGTGATATGAATCTGACAATATAATTCAAACGTCCCAGGAAACCTCAGACTTGCCTCTCAGTACAGGGTTCCGGCATCTCGAGGATGGCCTTCACCTTTTTGGGGTCTACCTCTATCCCCTTCTAGCTTACGATGAATCCTAGCAATTTCCCCGATTTGACCCCAAATGTGAACTTAGCGGGGTTCAACCTCAATTGATACTTCCTAAGCCTTTCAAACAACTTCCGCAGGTTGACGAGGTGTTCCTCCTCGGATTTAGATTTGGCAATTATGTCGTCCACATAGACCTCGATCTCTTGGTGCATCATATCGTGGAACAAAGCTACCATGCCCCGTTGATAAGTTGCCCCGGCATTCTTGAGTCCAAAGGACATCACCTTGTAACAGAACGTCCCCCACAGGGTGACGAAGGTAGTTTTTTCCATATCCTCGGGTGCCATCTTTATCTGATTGTAACCGGAGAACCCATCCATGAAGGAAAATAAAGCGAAATTGGTCATATTATCTAGAAGAATATCGATGTGCGGCAAAGGAAAATTGTCTTTGGGACTGGCTCGATTCAGGTCCCGATAATCCACACACATCCGCACCTTCCCATCCTTCTTAGGGACTGGTACAATGTTGGCAACCCATTCTGGGTACCGAGCGACAGCCAAAAACCCAGCGTAGGCCCAACTGTATATTCAGGAGAATGGGTAGAGACGCAAGAACAAATAAAAGAAAGATCTTTATATTATAGATTCAGGAGCAAAAGACACAAAGCCTTAACAAAAGGAAACTCTAAAGCCTAGGCCAAACTGTAGAGCTTTTAAAGCTATAAAAGGTTTACATTATGCTTGTCGCGTAAATGTCTAGGCGCTCCTCCACTCGCCAATTTCCTAGTTGGAAATCAGGAGGGCATAGTCGTACCAAATCTGACCCACTTGGAGCATCATCTTCGCATATTGCAATGACTTGGCCTTCGTCCCCTAGACCCGCGCTTATAAATCTCCTACTTATGTGGCAGGGCAGGCTTCCATGGTCTTCTTGTCTTAATCGCGAGCCTTGACTTCCGCTTTTCCTTCCCGCAATGCTTTTCCTTATATCTGCCTGTGTGGGTTTGTAGCCTAACCCAAACTTCCCACGATTTCCTTTGGCACTTATTAGGCTAGTTATACCGCCATTGTCCTTGCCTAAACCCATTCCGGGTTCGTAACCATTCCCCAACATTACCCGGGCCACCATCACTGCTGTATCTGACAGGCAAGGTTGCCCAGAGAAGGAAGTCACGGAGGAAATACTTACCACCTCGAAAGACTGGAAAGCGGTTTCTAATGACTCCTCCGCGGCCTCCACATATGGCATAGAGGATGGGCAACTCACCAGGATGTCTTCCTCGCCTGATACGATAACCAAATGCCCTTCCACTACGAACTTCAATTTCTGATGGAGTGTAGAGGGAACGACTCCCACTGAATGGATCCACGGGCGTCCTAACAGGCAACTGTAAGGGGGGTTAATATCCATGATTTGAAAGGTAACCTGACAGGTGTGAGGGCCTATTTGTACCGGGAGGTCGATCTCTCCCCTAACCTCTCAGCGGGTGCCGTCGAAGGCACGAACTACCATGGAACTTGGCTTTAGATGGGAATCATTAAACGGTAATTTCTCCAAAGTGCTTTTGGGCATCATGTTTAAGCTGGAACCATTATCGATGAGCACCTTGGCTACAACGTGGTCCATACACTTGACTGATACGTGCAAAGCCTTGTTATGCCCTCTTCCCTCGGCAGGGATTTCTTCTTCGACGAAGGCGAGATAGTTGTTGGCAGTGATATTATTGACGAGCCCTCCGAAGCCTTCCACAGAGATATCTTGGGCCACGTGGGCCTCGTTCAAAACCTTTACTAGCAAAGCCCGATGAGGTTTCGAGCTCATGAGTAATTTCAACAGCGAGACCCTGGCCGGGGTTTGGTTGAGCTGCTCAATAACCTTGAACTCGCTCTGCTGAATTATGCAGAGAAACTCGCTGGCTTCCTCTAGCGACACCTCCTTCTTGCCATAACCATCCCTTTTCTCCGGAAGACCTTTCATCGGAGTATCCCCATTCGGAGTGAGGGGCGTTTTATCATCTTGTTCTTCCACTACCTTTGCCTTCCCCTTGACGTTCGTGGGCTGAATTGGTAGGTCAGGGGGCGCAAATACGCGACCACTGCGGGTCACACCGCTCAGCCCCGTGATATTGGTTACCTTGGCTGACAACGAACTGATGTCGGTGGCTTCTTCTTCTTCTTTGTTCGGAGGTGTGTACCTCCATGGGACTACGTGACTATTTTGGTATGGGAAAGGGACAGGCTTAGCCGCCGAGGGGTGTCGGGGCTTTTGCGAAGTTGCGCCCTTGGTGAAATATATCACCAAAGGTTTAGGCTTTCCAAAACTTCTCTCATCCACGGACTGCATACATATATGCTTCTCTTCTCTTTCCTTATCACCGACTTCCAGTCGGCCTTGATCTATCATTCGCTGCAACAATTCCTCTACTGCCAAACATGTTTCCATGCTATGTAGCTCGCCGAGATGCAACAAACAAGAATCCTCTTTATGCCCGCCATGGGGAATCACACCTCCCTTTTGTAAGGCCTCGAAGATAAACCTCCTAGGGGTTGCCACGTCCTTTAAAGGTTTAGACCTGCGTGGCCTATCTGACCCAATGGCGTTAACCGCTCCCCCTCCATGATTGGCGAGCAGGTTGGTTTTCACGTTGGGCCGATCCTCTTGGAATGTCAGCCATCCAGCATCTATCAAATGTTGGACCTTGTATTTAAGGGCCAAGCATTTTTCGATGGAATGCCTCGGGGTATTCCCATGGTACTTGCAAGTTGCGTTAGGATCATACCACTTTGGGAAAGGGGGTTGGAAGATCTTCCCGGGAGTTATTACGGCCATTTGGTTGGCGATGAGGGACGGCAAGAGGTCTTCATACGTCATTGGGAGTGGGGTGAATTCTTGAATTGGCCTCGGGGGAAAGTTCCCCATTGCGTTGGAATTGCCGGCCGGAAAAGTCGTGGTTGGAGTTGGAACTTGGGGAGCCTCCCTCTGAACGGGTGCCTTAGGCTGCATGGGTGCTGAATTAGAGGAGTTCCCGGCGTGAGTTGAGAAGCTCGAATGATGTTGCGCGTACAGATGTGTACCATGAGATGTCTGCGGGGGTTTGACCCACGCGGGCGCTGAAGTGACGGCGTGGGCATCTCCCTCCTTCCTTTTTGCCCCAGTTGCTCCGATCCTTTTAGTATTGGTACTTGTGGAGGAAACATAATCGAACTTCCCTTTTTTCAACCCTACTTCGATGCTTTCCCCGGCAAATACTAGGTCCACGAAGCTGGACGGCATGTAGCATACCAACTTCTCATAATAAAACACTGGCAGGGTGTCCACCATCATGGTGATCATTTCCCTTTCGACCATGGGAGGGGCCACTTGTGCTGCCAAGTCTCTCCACCGCTATGCGTATTCTTTAAAGGTCTCACCTTCCCTTTTGAACATATTCTGTAGCTGAGTGCAATCGGGAGCCATATCGGAATTATACTGATATTGCCTTAGGAAAGCAATAATCAGGTCCTTCCAAGTACAGATGTGGGAAGCTTCCAGATTAGTGTACCAAACGACCGCGGCCCTGACTAAGCTATCTTGGAAAAAGTGTATTAATAGCTTCTCATCCCTAGAGTGCGTGCCCATCTTACGACAATACATCTTGAGATGGTTCTTGGGATAGGTCGTCCCTTTATACTTGTCGAAGTCCGGCACTTTGAATTTTGGGGGGATAACAACATCTGGTACCAAGCAAAGATTTGTCATGTCCGCGAACGGATAGTCACCAAAGCCTTCAACAGCCCTGAATCTCTCCTCGAGGAGATCGAGTTTCCTTCTTTCTTTGGTCGCCGGGGGTGGTCCTTCTGTGGACAAGATTATTGGTTGTGCAGTGAGGTTGGGCTGAGGCAAAGTGTTGGGTGCCGGTCCCTCGACGGGAATCGGGGGGTAGAACTCGACATCCCCTTGGGCATACTCTTGATGATCTTCGTGGACCTCGTCGGGCTGTCGAGGAGGCTCCCCTTCAAGGATGGGAGAAGAGATATGACCCGCATCATCTTGCATGACTGGCGGCGTGTAATTAGGCAGCAATCCATAAGGGTAAGTTGCTCGGTTGTATCCCAAATGGGGGTTGTTGTTGTGCCCCAGTGTGTTCCTTACTCGTCCTACCGTATTTGGGGGAGGATGGTGCGCGGTGTCTAGGAGAGTCGGGTCTGCTTCGGTAGCCAAACTGACAGCGGCAGCGGTGGCCACGTTCTTCTCCATGAGTTGCCTCATTCCTAGCATGGCCTCCATCATAGAAGCCATTTGTTCTTTCAAAGTCGACATGTCGGCTTTCATCTGTTCCTGTGTCTCCTCTTGGTCACCCATCGTCCTAGATTTGGATCTGGTGCGATAGGGTTGCCTTGTGGCACATTTAGTTATGGTGTTTTTCCTAGAAAAACCAAACGTGAGGAGTAGGCAAAAATTATGAATGCATGTTTAGAGATAAAATGTAGGAGTGATTTGATTCGCACTGACTTTTTTGGAGTAGAAACATGGGATAAACTCATTTTATTCAAAAAGGTTATAACTAGTCAAGATCTGAGTGACAATACAAGTTCCCTAGCGGTTCCTAATTATATGGGCCATTAAATCTATCATATGCTGACAATAGTCGAGAAGTCTGTGGATCTCCTCGGGGGCGGAGTAGGTGTCCACCATTGCTTTGGCCTTGGCTAGCAATCGGGGAAGTTCTTGACTCCCGTTCAAGGTAAGAGCAAATCGGTCCATCCACATGGTTGCCTCTTGGTGTAACGAGTCGATCACCCTTCCTCTAGCCTCCTTTTCTGCGTACACTTGGGCATACTCGTCTGCCACCCTATGCTCGTGGGCTGTGGCTAGGCTTAGTTCTTCTTGATACTTGGTGATGATAGCTAACATGTTGGTCTCTATCTCGCACAAACGCTGAGTCAAGTTCCTTTTGGACCTTGAGCACGCATCTAACTCTTCTTTTAAGACCATGCTATGTGCTCGTGATCGGTCTCTCTCTTCCCTTCAGAGCTTGAGCTCACTGTTGCTGCCCCATAATGCTCCACAGAATTTGTCATGGCTGTGCTCTTCCTTGCGAGCCCTCTTGGTTTCTTGTTCAAGGGCTTTTGCGGTAGCTGCATTTTCTTCTCGTAACCCGACACACTCTTTCCGGGCGTCTGTAGCGACCAACTTGAATTCTTCTTTGGCAAGTCTCGCTTTTCCTAGTTCGGTTTTCAGAGCTCGGACTTCTTCATCTTCTTCCGGAGCTTCGAAATTCTCTTCATTGATAATCTTTAACTTGGCGAGCCAATCTAAACCCCGTGTACGAACATTCAGCCATTCATGATAACCACCAATGATGCCATTAGGAATGCCCCTAAGCTCTTTATCTTTCCTTAATGGGTTTTCCCACGCCTTATGGACTCTTTGTATAACCTTGAAATTCTGCACGCCAAAATCTCTCACAAGGAAAGGAGACAGGCTTTCTTCCGTCAGTGGTCCCCTCATGGGGTACCCTAACTGTCTTATAGCAAGTGCGGGATTGTAATTAATGCAACCCCTCGTTCCTATCAACGGGATGTTTAGGTAGCTTCCACATGAGAAGAGAACACCCTCTTTTCCTTCTTTCCATCGTGGAAACCAATTGACTGTTCCGCCTCCTATCCCAGCCAAGTGTTGGTCCCAATCTACTCTTCTTTTCTCGGCACACGAGCGATGGCTTCGGAGCGGACATGGATGCCTTATGTCTTGTTGGAATAAGTGCGAAACCAACCATACACAAAGAGCGGGTAAACAACAGATGATCCGTGCACTACTTTTTTCGCACCTTCGGTCAAATGTGTCAAATAAGTCTGCCAAGACAGCTACCACCGGGATTTCTTTGCTATGGTGATATGCAAGGAAAGTATCAATTACGGCTAGGTCCACCAAACCATCCACATTTGGAAAGAGGACAACCCCAAAGATTAACAATGCTAATACATCCATGAATGGGACCCACTCATCTTGATTCTCCATATCCCTCGCCTTGCCTTCTAAGTACTTCCGTGGTAGGCCCACTATGTTGTTTCAAGTTTGCTTCACACGGTCCAACCCTCTCGCCGAATCCTTGACCACAATTGCAATTTTGCTCAAGGAGGGAAGGAACCCGGAGAAAAGATACGGTTTCCTTCCCCCAAGAGGACATCCTAGAATCTCCTGAAATTCTTCAACGGTTGGTACTAATTGGAAGTCTCCAAACATGAAGCATCTCAAAGGCAGGTCATAGTATTGGGCGAGTGATGCAATGGATTTTGTGGATATCTCTGCTATGGTCAAATCTAAGATCTTTCCGTACGCCTTGCGGAAGGCTTGCATTTGGAGAGGTCCCATCAACCGCCCCAATTCCTTAATGCTGGTGATATCTAGGCCCTTAATCTTGACTTGATAAAACCTTTTGCCAGTTTGATTTGTCCCCATGTTTACTAAAGTGAAACAAAAATCCGGTGCGAATCAAAACTCCGGCATCTATCATGGGTGGAATGGATGAATGCATGCAGAAATGCACATGAGACAAATGCAATTTATGAATACGGGAGCCCGGGGAAATTGTCTCCATTTTAGATACAACGTGTTGGGGTAGCGAAGCGCCCAATGTATGTATTTAAGAAGGTGACACGGACCCTCCGTTGGTTTTCCCTAAGAGAGGGGATTTAAGACGGAACCCACGCATGATGCATATGCGAAAGGTACAATACAGGGATATACATAGCACGCCAATATTCACAAATATACATAAACAAAAGGGTACATGATACTTATGCATGGCAGTGTGAAAAAAAATGGCACGCAGCGTGTCCGCTTCATGCCCCTATTCAAGGGACCTATATGGGAGGGAACTAACTAGGTTTTTAGTGATAATTCCCAAGGTGGTCATATCTCTCTTGATGGTTTCTAGAGGTATCATCCCCTTCGAAGAACATATTGCAGCAATAGGGACTACTAGCAACAATATGTTTTCAAAGAGAAAAACTCTAGACGAGGGTTCACTATAATCAAGCAAGTCAGAGACCTAGCATGATCACAGATTCACCTCCACTCCTTATGTTCCCATGAACCAGGGTATAGGGCCCTTTTTTGAACTCCCCGTGTGTGGAAATAGTGTTGGTGTTTGTGTGCATCAAATGAATAAATATTTACCTCATGCAAACATTTTAAAATGCACTAAAAGCAACAAAGAGTTATATACACAAGAACATAAGACAAACAAAGGGAAACCAACAAAGGAGAAAGTCATAATAAAACATCGCACAAGATTAAATGGCCTAACTCTCTAAAAATAGACCCTAGTGGAGTTGCCAACTGTTGCATCCTACCCTTCGGCGGGAGGGCGACGCGTGACTCATGGGTGCGTGTTCCAAGAAAGGAATACGCGCGGAGTCGCCACCAACCTTTATTTGAGGAAAACGTCGAAAAAACCGGAAAAGACGTGATCTACGAACTTTAAGTGAAAGGTTCGAGAGTTGTATTTACGCACGGGGAAGGTATTAGCACCCCACGCGTCCGTCACAAGAGACGACAGCCTTTAATTAAATGTGTAAACATGACTTCAATTTTTATGTTCCCTTTTATGTCTTTATTCCTTTTTATACCTTTTATATTTTTTATCTTTTTGCGGTCGACGAGGGTGTTTCCCTTGCTCCTACGTATTCCTTAATTGCGATAAGGAAATCAGACCTATGTAGTTCTTTGTAAACAAAGTGTTTGGTTGAGTTGTTTTTATCCTTTTTGCAAGATATGTTTTTGTTGAATGAAAGGTCATTTAAGGTGTTGGACCATTAAACAAACTTTCGATTCTTTTGAAAAGAGAGAAGACATTAAGGTATTGGACCATTAATGATCTCTTTATTTTTTGAAAGAGGTAATAACGTTACATGTTGATTTTAGGCCGTTTTAGAAACCTACACTTAACTAATAAAAGCGGAAAAGACCATTTCAAGGCGTTGGACCTTTGAAAATGGCTTTTTTTTAGGCGATGATAAAAGTTTGGTTTATGAATTGATTTTAGCCTTAGTTTCACTTTTGTTATTAGTCGATTCGATTAAGAAAGAAAAATTCCAAAGAGAAACGTCTGATTGATTTTTTTGTTTTATTTTACTAAAAGATATTTTTTATTATTATATTATTATTTTACCTCTTTTTGGTTTCCAACGTGGTTACGGCATGACCGAACGGTCGGATTTCATTTTAAACGAAATTAACGAATATTACAAATCAAACGGTCGGTGGAAATTTATTTTATTTTTTATTTAGGCAAGAAAATGACTTAAGCAAATGACTAAAGCACGTCAAAAGGGGGTACGGAAAGTAAATGAAATGAAAATAAAAGAAAATGAAAACAAATGAGGACTACTAAGGGTACACAGAATGGATTGAAAAGTTCGGTTTCGAGAACTTACCGGTTGAAGACCGAAGAACGATGAAGAACGAATGAAGAACGTCGAAGAACGACTAAAAATCTTTGCGAAAATCCCCACGGAAACGTTACGGAAGCGCCTCGGCTCGGATTTTCTTCACGGAACCAATTTTTTCACTAATTTCAAGTGATTCTCGAATTACCAGGAGGGCTGAACAATTTTCCTTTTCACCTCTCCCCCTATTTATAGGAAAATGGGGAGATGCTTGCCACCCAGCTCGCCCAGGCGAGCTCGGTTGCTTCCTCCAGAAGCAACCGCCTTCTGGAGGAATTTTCTGGAAGTCCCAAGTGCGCCTGGTTGCTATTTGCACCCCCATTTTTACTAAGTACACCCCCTGCCTTTTTTTGGTGATTCTTTTTCTGTAACGTTACGAAACTTTACGAATTTTGTAACGATGCTTGTTTTCTTTCCGTAATGTTACGAAACCTTACGGATTACGTAGTCATCCCCTTTTTGCCTTCCGGAATGTTACAGAACTTTACGGATTACGCACTAACACTTCCTTTTAACTTCCGTCATGTCACGGAATTTCACGGATTGTGCTACAATGCTTTCTCTTGACTTCCGGCATGTCACGGAATTTCACGGATCGCCTAAAGATGGGTGCCAAGTACCTCGAAGTGGTCAAACGAGGGTCGCATCCCAACAACGGATGGTCCCCGGACGAAATTAGGGTATGACAGGGGCACGAAGCGGACACGCTGCGTGCCATTTTTTTACATTGCCATGCATAAGTATCATGTACCCTTTTGTTTATGTATGTTTGTGAATATTGTTGTGCTATGTATATCCCCGTATTGTACCTTTCGCATATGCATCATGCGTGGGTTCCGTCTTAAATCCCCTTTCTTGGGGGAAACCAATGGAGAGTCCGTGTCACCTTCTTAAATACATACGTTGGGCACTTCGCTACCCCAAGACGTTGTATCTAAAAAGGAGACAATTTCTCCGGGCTCCCGTATTCATAAATTGGATCTATCTCATGTGCATTTCTGCATGCATTCATCCATTCCACCCATGATAGATGTCGGAGTTTTGATTCGCACCAGATTTTTATTTCACTTTAGTAAACATGGGGACAAATCAAACTGGCAAAAGGTTTTATCAAGTCAAGATTAAGGTCCTAGATATCACCAGCATTAAGGAATTGGGGCGGTTGATGGGACCTCTCCAAATGCAAGCCTTCCATAAGGCGTACGGAAAGATCTTAGATTTGGCCATAGGAGAGATATCCACAGAAGCCATTTCATCACTCACCCAATACTATGACCAGCCTTTGAGATGCTTCACGTTTGGAGACTTCCAATTAGTACCGACCGTTGAAGAGTTTCAGGAGATTCTAGGATGTCCTCTTGGGGGAAGGAACCGTATCTTTTCTCCGGGTTCCTTCCCTCCTTGAGTAAAATTGCAATTGTGGTTAGGGATTCGGCGAGAGGGTTGGACCGTGTGAAGCAAACTTGAAACAACATAGTGGGCCTACCACGGAAGTACTTAGAAGGCAAGGCGAGGGATATGGCGAATCAAGATGAGTAGGTCCCATTCATGGATGTATTAGCATTGTTAATCTTTGGGGTTGTCCTCTTTCCAAACGTGGATGGTTTGGTGGACCTAGCCACAATTGATACTTTCCTTGCATATCACCATAGCAAAGAAATCCCGGTGGTAGCTGTCTTGAATTAAAACATTCAATAAACTGCTGGTAATCAATTACCATCCATGTGTAATCAATTACACATTATAAATTTCGAATTCAAATTTCTAGTGACTTTGATAAACATTTTTAGCTGCTGGTAATTGATTACCAGAGAGTAAATCTCAATTTAAAATGATTTAGATCGAATTCTTTGGCCAAACCTTTTGCTTTTTCAAATTTGGAAACTTCTTCCTAAGATTCTAGAAATCAACTTGATCATATATATTGATTTTCTTGGATTCTTGGATTCTTGTCTTGAATAAAACTTAGAAGCACTTGATCCTTTGGCATCATCAAAACATCTTGCTTCTACATAGGAGTCATTTGACTTAATCCGTCAACTGAAAAAATCCTTCAAACTATTTCTCGTCCTTGAAAAATTCTTTGTGCGAGAATCAAACCGCCTCTTTCATTCTTCCTTGCTACAAGGTTATGAAAACAAAAATGGATACCTCAAAGCCCTACACTGGGGCAATGAAAGGCACCATGCATAAACCTCAAACGAACCTAGGGGTTGATTAGAAGTTCTCACCCAATAGGTTCCCTGCAACAAGGTCATGACGAAAGACGACAAATGGTACCTCAAAGCCTTACACTAGGGCAATTAGGGGCATCATGCATGAGTCTCAAGTGAACATAGGGGCAGATCAAAAGTTCTCACCTATCGATGTTTTTAAACAAAAAAGGGGGGGCGGGACAAACTCGAGAATTTCAATGGATTGGTTAAACATCAAACGACTCCATTGCCGTTACTTCAAAATGGTCAAGTGACTAAATCAAACAAAACATACACTCTGAGGGAGTTCCCATAAAGATTTACAAAAGATAGGATAAGGTTGCATGAATTATCACCTCTTTCAAAAGGACAGTCAATCTGTGTTTTCCTAAAAATCAAAATCACAAAATAGGGAAAGAATGTCATGAACATTGTACAACTTTCCATTACATTGCATTGTTTCATATGAAGTCCTCACTTACCAAATTTTCACGACAAAGGTTGCATGCATCTGAATCCCTAAAAATCATGTTAACTGCATAGATTTCCTACATCTAATATCCAATCGTGTGGATTTGGGATGACCAACCCTCTCGATGAGTCGATCTCTTGCTTTCTCATAAGGGTGAACCCTTGGGTACTAGTACCTATCACCTTCAGAGGGCTTCACGCCTTCACCTTTAGAGGACTACACATCCTCGCCATCAGAGGGCTACACACCCTCGCCTTTGTAGGGCTACACGCCCTCACCTTTGTAGGGCTACACGCCCTCACCTTCCGAGGACTACATGTCCTCACCTTCAGAGGGCTACACGCCCTTGCCTTCAGAGGGCTACACGCCCTCACCTTCAGAGGACTACACGTCCTCACCTTCAGTGGGCTAGACGCCCTCGCCTTCAGAGGACTACATATTCTCCACTTCAGAGGACTACACATCCTCGCCTTTAGAGGGCTGCATGCCTTCGCCTTCAAAGGGCGACACGTCCTGAACTTCAGAGGGCTGCATGCCCTCGCCTTTAGAGGGCTATGCGCCCTCACTTTCAGTGGACTCCATATCCACACCTTAAGAGAATTTAAGGTCCTCTTCCCTTAAATGCTTAACCGAGACTTGCATTCCCGGTTAAGGGGCCAGTAGTTTCCTTTTATCAGTTCCTGGGCCACCCCCTGATCCACGAAGAGGGCCACCTATGCAAGTACAACCAGAGGAGGAGGCTATCGTGCAGCTACTGTGCATACCGGGGCCCGTGCCACTACAAAGAGATGAGTGTGGATCATGAGCACCAACATGACCACTCTTACACAGATATGGATGACGTTGCTACTTAGCAACATTCTGCCAAGTGACCGTAATGCCGATCTCCCCCTGCGGAAGTATCAGTTGGTCTGTGCCGTCCCAACATAGGTAGGTATGCATTATTTCCAACTGATTTCTAATGCCATCTACTATTTGCAGGGATCGCACCCACGAAGACACCCAGTGGACTTGGAGAAGTCCATGTAGAAGCAAATGACTTTGGTGTTTTGATGATGATCATGATGATTTGATGCAAATGATGCAAATGCACTTTTCAAGTTTAAATTCAAGACAATGATTCAACAATACAAGCCACAACATCAAGATGATCACTAGTATTTTAGGAAGGGAATTCCTAATTGATATAGCAAAAGGTTTGGCCAAGTAATTTAAGTTAAAAAGTGTTTTTCAAGAGATTTACTCTCTGGTAATTGATTACCAGAGGATGTAATCAATTACCAGTGGCCAAAAATGATTTACAACAGCTACTAAATATTTGAATTCAAATTTTAGACTGTGTAATCGATTACAAAATATTGGTAATCGATTACCAGCAGTTAATAAACGATTTAATTCAAATTTTAAAAGTTGTAATCTATTACACAAATCCTGTAATCGATTACCAGAGAAGATTTTCAGAAAATTATTTCTAAGAGTCACATCTTCTCAAATAGTTTTGACATAACCACCAAAGGTCTATATATATGTGACTTGAAACACGAATTTGCTCAGAGTTTTTCAGAACAACAAGTGTTTATTCTCTCAAAGAGCAAAAACATTTTATCCTCTTAAGAATTCCTTGGCCAATATACTTGCAATTCAACAAGGAATCATTTGAGTGCTCAGATTGTAAAATTTATCTCTTTCAAGAGAGATTCATTCTTCTCTTCTTTTTAATTCTCTAAGGGATTAAGAGATCGAGGGTCTCTTGTTGTAAAAGAATTCTGAACACAAAGGAAGGATTTTCCTTGTGTGTTTAGAACTTGTAAAAGAATTTTACAAAATAGTGGAACTCTCAAGCGGGTTGCTTGGGGACTGGACGTAGGCACAAGGGTGTGGCCGAACCAGTAAAAATCCGAGTTTGCACTTTCTCTTCCCTTAAACTCTTTTATTTATTATTGTTTTATATTTATATTAAGATTGTTCTATTTGAATCATTATTTAAGAGTTCATTGTTAAGGGAATTTGTAACTTGAATAGAAAGTGAAATAGAATTTTAATTGGGGAAATAGTTTGTAATATCTTAATTCAACCCCCCTTCTTAAGATATCTGAGGCCACTTGTCTAACAGTCCAACAAGGCCCTGGGGTTTCCAACTTTGGTTACGGGCCTCTATCAGTCCTATAGGGTGCCCGTACCCCCCGGCAAGGTCATGCCTTCGCGACATAGGTAAGTATGCATATGGTTCAGATTGATTTCTGATGTCATCTATTGTTTGTAGGGATCGCGCCCGTAAGACACCCAGTGGACCCGGAGAAGTCCAACAGGGTCCTGGGGTTTCCAGCTCTGATTACGAGCCTCTGTCAGTTTTATGGAGTGCCTGTCACCCCCAGCAAGGTCATCAAGCCCCCCATTAACCAGGTTTTTATCAAGAAGTACTGCGCCCCCAGGCAGGCACAGGGCGAAACACCACAACAGCCTGGGGATGGCCGGCAGCGGGCAATAAGCGCGCCGCCACCACCTCCAGAGCCCCTCAGCTCATCCACAAAAAGGTTAGAGTATTGCCTTCGACACATGGTCGACAAATAGGCGACCAAGTCCAAGGCCAAAGGTAAGCAAAGTACTAGGTCCGTGACCGACAAGTCATCAGGCGTCCAGCTCAAGACGTTAAAGAAGCGCTACTAGGAGGCAACCTAGTAACTTTTAAATTTCTGCTTGTTATTTGATCACCTTTTGTTTCGCAAGTTATAGTAGGACACACCTAGTTGCTCATGATCCTAGGAATTTGAATAAAACAAGCATAAGCTCGGAAGGTAGTCGTACCTCACAATATATATATATGTATGTTTAGGTAATGAAAATACCTTAGATATGCATGTATGTAAGCAAAAAAATACTTCACAAAATATATATATGTATGTTTAGGTAGTGAAAATACCTTAGATATGCATGTATGTAACAAAAAATACTTCACAAAATATATATATGTATGTTTAGGTAGAAAGATACCTTGGATATGCATGTATGTAACAAAAAAATACTTCACAAAATATATATGTATGTTTAGGTAGAAAGATACCTTGGATATGCATGTATATAGCAAAAATATCTCACAAAACATATATATGTATGTTTAGGTAGCAAGATACCTTGGATATACATGTATATAGCAAAATAACTCACAAAACATATATATGTATGTTTAGGTAGCAAGATACCTTGGATATGCATGTATATAGCAAAATATCTCACAAAGCATATATATGTATGTTTAGGTAGCAAGATACCTTGGATATGCATGTATATAGCAAAATATCTCACAAAACATATATATGTATGTTTAGGTAGCAAGATACCTTGGACACGCATGTATATAGCAAAATACCTCACAAAAATATACATATGTTTAGGTAGCAAAATACCTCAGGGAAAAAGAAAAAGAGAAAAAAGAAAGAAGAGAGAGGAAATGAACAAATGATAAATAACTTAAAAAAGAAAATCAGGAAAAGGAAAAGAGAGCATGTAAGGAAAGAAAAAGAAGGAAGGAAAAAAGAAAATAATAAGAATAAAAAGTTGTCTAGCTAAAAAACAACATGCTCGTGAAAAGAGATAATTTCCAAGTTTTATTTGAAGGAAAAAATTCGCTGATCATAGCTAGTTTTTGAAAAAAAATGTGTGTACACATTTGAAGGGTAAATGCTGTGAAAGTTTTTCCGAACACCCAAGATAGACTCGGATGAATGCACAATTTGATAAAAGAACATATTTTGGAAACACTGGGTTGACTAAAATAGAGGAAATGAATCCTGAGCCCTAGCATCACATGACCATAAAAGTTTGACACTTGAGTGTCCGCATAGGTGCATGCATGACTAGTTTTGCATACAATTTCCAAATCATCATTGTTGCATTTGTGTCATGGAAATAATGTGGGACATCCCCTTTTATCCTTGAACTAAACCAAACCCTGACATATATCATGTCCAGCCGTGCTACAAGCCTTGAGCCAAAATCCCAACTTACCATAAACCTTGACCCAAGGTGAGAATATCAATCCTTGCCCTTGGAAGAAAACACAAAAAGAAGGAAAATCCCCAATCAAAGAAAGGGAGAAAGCAAAAAAGGAAAGAAAATTCCCAATTAAAAGAGGGAGAGAAAGCAGAAGAAAAAAAAAGAAGAAAGAAAATCCCTGATCAAAGATCGGAAGAAAACAGAAGAAACATGCAGAAAGGTCTTTGGACCAGACAATATCTGAACAATGCAGAATTGTCACCAAGAAAACAAAAAAAAAGAAAGAAAGGAAACCACGACCTAAAGTGGTCCTTTCTCTTTGATTGCCAACCAAAATCATGTGCATCGGTGACTTGTTCGCCTCGCGCTAAACAAAAAACAGAAAAGGAAAAAAGGCCAAAAACATTCGAAGCCAAAAATTCCCACAAAAAAAAAACCATTCCCAAGAAAAAGTCCTACTGATCCATGATCACGCATGTAATCTTTGATTTGATAGAAAATAATTTGCAAAATCAAGTCATGGCATATCTATGGTTCGGAATTAGGATGAAACACTTGCCTGTGTGAGATTGATACACTTTGAGTGATTTTCTTCTATTTTTGTTGAACCCAGTGTTTCCTCTAAATGGTCATTTGGAAACAAAATGCTAACATCCAAAATCTCATTTATGGTTATGATAAGATTTCATCAGCATACTCCCCTTCCCCGGTAGACACATTGTTTTTCATCCAAAAAGCATATGTTGCTCTGATTAGTTGGAAGTTTTCTCTCTTTACTAAAGCATGTTCGCATTTTAGTGAAGAAAACACCGAGACTATTTTTAGTCTCACAAGTTAGCCAGAACTATGTAGATCTGAGTTCGTCATTGAGGATACGTAGGAGCAAGAGCCTCGCTTTTGTCGGCTGCCCCCCATAAATTCTGTCGTACTGACACTGGAGTCACATGACATGCGGAGATACCCGAGTGGTTATCCATAAAAACTTTCTTTTGCTATCTATAAGACTCAAAGCATGATAGCACGCTGAGACTAACGTTGTCTTCTGCACCCTTTGTCAATCGCAACCAACAAGCCCGTTGACACACGGAGATTTATGTCATCTTCCGCGCAGACAAAATCTGTCATACTGACACTGGAGTCACATGACATGCGGAGATACCCGAGTGGTTATCCGTAAAAACTTTCTTTTGCTATCTCTAAGACTCAAAGCATGATAGCATGCAGAGACTAACGTCGTTTTCTGCACCCTTTGTCAATCATGGCCAACAAGCCCGTTGACACGCGGAGATTTACGTCCTCTTCCGCGCAGACAAATTCTATCATACTGACACTAGAGTCACGTGACATGCGGAGATACCGGAGTGGTTATCCGTAAAAACTTTCTTTTGCTATCTTTAAGACTCGAAGCATGATAGCGAGCTGAGTCGATAAACGAGTAGATACAAATTCTTCGCCCTTTATCATTCAGGAACAACAAGCTGAGTGGGTAAACGCGCAAATACAGATTCTGCGCCCTTTATCATTCAGGAACAACAAGCTGAGTGGGTAAACACGTAGATACAGATTCTGTGCCCTTTATCATTCAGGAACAACAAGCTGAGTGGGTAAACGCACAGATACAGATTCTGCGCCCTTTATCATTCAGGAACAACAAGCTGAGTGGGTAAACACGCAGATACAGATTCTGCGCCCTTTATCATTCAAGCACAGCAACCTGAGTGGGTAAACGCACAGATACAGATTCTGCGCCCTTTATCATTCAAGCACAGCAACCTGAGTGGGTAAACGCGTAGATACAGATTTTGTGCCCTTTATCATTTTGGAACAACAAGTTGAGTGGGTAAACACGCAAATACAGATTTTGCGCCCTTTATCATTGAGGAACAACAAGCTGAGTGGGTAAACGCGCAGATACAGATTCTGCGCCCTTTATCATTCAGGAACAAACAAGCTGAGTGGGTGAACGCGTAGATACAGATTCTATACCCTTTATCATTCAGGAACGACAAGCAGAGTGGGTAAACGCATAGATACAGATTTTGCGCCCTTTATCATTCAGGAACAAACAAGCTGAGTGGGTAAACGCGTAGATACTGACTCTGCGCCCTTTATCATTTAGAAACAAACAAGCTGAGTGGGTAAACGCGTAGATACAGACGCTGCACCCTTTATCATTCAAATTTCGCAAGTTGGGTGATAAACGCGCAGAGACAAATTCTGCGCCCTTTGTCATTCCGCACACCTTTTCGCCACTCAGAGGCGATCGTGCCCGGTGGCACACAGAGACAAATTAGGGTCATTTTGTATCTCGCCGCCCAGGCTCGATCGTCTCCAACAAAACGCAGAGACAAATTATGGTCATTCTGTGTCTTGTATCAACTGAGAGGAACAAATTCGACAGTATCAGGATGATGTGTCGGTACTGATCATTTTCAAATTTTTGTAGGTTCCGCTGGCAGGGAGGTTCACTGACCGAATGGTGTTTCGCTCGAACGAAATTAGTGTCTTATCTTTACTTCCCTTTTATCTCCAATAAAAGACAAGTAAAGAGGGGCAACTGTCATACCACTTTGAGGTACTTGGCCCCCATCGTTAGGCAATTCGTGAAGTTCCGTGACATGCCGGAAGTCAAAAGAAGGCATTGTAGCACAATCCATGAAGTTCCGTGACATGCCGGAAATTAAAAGGAAGTGTTAGTGCGCAATCCGTAAAGTTCCGTAACGTTCTGGAAGGGAAAAAAGGGATGATTACGTAATCTGTAAGGTTTCGTAACATTACGGAAAGAAAACAAGAATCGTTACGAATTTCGTAAAATTTCGTAACGTTACGGAAAAAAATCACCAAAAAAGAGCAAGGGGGTGTATTAAGTAAAAATGGGGGTGCAAATAGCAACCAAGCCCACTTGGGCCTTCCAGAATATTCCTCCAGAAGGCGGTTGCTTCTGGAGGAAGCAACCTAGCTCGCCTGGGCGAGCTGGGTGGCAAGCTTCTCCCCTATTTTCCTATAAATAGGGGGAGAAGTGAAGGGAAATAAATGTTCAGCCCTCCTGGTAATTCGAGAATCGCTTGAAATTAGTGAAAAAAATTGGTTTCGTGAAGAAAATCCAAGCCGAGGCGCTTCCGTAACGTTTCCGTAACGTTTTCGTGGGCGATTTCGCGAAGATTTTCAACCGTTCTTCGACGTTCTTCGTCGTTCTTCGGTCTTCAACCGGTAAGTTCCCGAAATCGAACTTTTCAATTCATTATATGTACCCTTAGTGGTCCTCATTTGTTTTCGCGTGCTTTTATTTTCATTTCATTTACTTTCCGTACCCCCTTTTGACGTGCTTTAGTCATTTTCTTAAGTCATTTTCTCACCTAATCAAAAAAATAAAATAAATTTCCACCGATCATTTGAATTGTAATATCCGTTAATTTGTGTTAAAATGAAATCCGACCGTTCAGTCATGCCGTAACCAGGTTGGAAACCAAAAAGAGGTAAAATAGTAATATAATGATCAAAAATATCTTTTAGTAAAATAAATCAAAAAAATCAATCAGACGTTTCTCTTTGGGATTTTTCTTTCTTAATCAAATCGACTAATAACCAAAGTGAAACTAAGGCTAAAATCAATTCATAAACCAAACTTTTGTCATCGCCTAAAAAAGCCATTTTCGAAGGTCCAACACCTTGAAATGGTCTTTCCCGCTTTTATTGGTTAAGGGTAGATTTCTAAAGGCCTAAAATCAACATGTAACTTTATTACCTCTTTCAAAAAATAAAGAGATCATTAATGGTCCAATGCCTTAATGTCTTCTCTCTTTTCAAAAGAAATCGAAAGATTGTTTAATGGTCCAACGCCTTAAATGACCTTTCATTCAATACAAACATATTTTGCAAAAAGGATAAAAACAACTTAACCAAACACTTTGTTCACAAAGAACTACGTAGGTCTGATTTTCTCATCACAATTGAGGAATACGTAGGAGCAAAGGGAAACGCCCTTGTTGACCACAAAAAGTATAAAAATATAAAAAAGGCATAAAAAGACATAAGAACTTAAAAAAGGAAGACAACATAAATTGAAGTCATATTTGCACATTTGATTAAAGGCTGCCGTCTCTTGTGACGGACGTGTGGGGTGCTAATACCTTCCCCGTGCGGAAATACAACTCTCGAAGCTTTCACTTAAAGTTCGTAGATCACGTCTTTTCCGGTTTTTCCGACGTTTTCCTCGAATAAACGTTGGTGGCGACTCCGCACGTATTCCTTTCTTGGAACACGCATCCGCGAGTCACGCGTTGCCCTCCCGCCGAAGGTTAGGTTGCGACAAGGCTTATGCATCATGTCTTAAGGGATTTCATAGGTAGATTTGTAGTTGTTTATTTTGATGATATTTTAGTGTATAGTAGGAGCCTAGATGATCACTTAGGACATCTCAGGCAAGTTCTTTCAGTCCTTAGGAAAAATACCCTCTATTCAAATATAGAGAAGTGTACTTTTTGTGTAGATAATATAGTTTTCTTAGGGTTTGTAGTTGGTAGAAATGGGGTTCAAGTGGACCCTGAGAAAATCAAGGCCATCCAAGAATGGCCCATCCCGAAAAGTGTGGGAGATATTAAGAGCTTCCATGGGTTAGCAAGCTTCTATAGAAGGTTCATTCCTAATTTCTCTACAATTGCATCACCTCTCAATGAGCTGGTGAAGAAGAATGTGGCATTTACCTTGGGTGAAAAACAAGATCAAGCCTTTGCTTTGCTCAAAGAAAAGCTTACTAAGGCACCTGTTCTAGCTCTTCCTGACTTTTCTAAAACTTTTGAGCTAGAATGTGATGCCTCTAGAGTGGGAGTTGGAGTTGTATTGTTACAAGGTGGGCACCCTATTGCTTATTTTAGTGAAAAACTTCATAGTGCCACCCTCAACTACCCCACCTATGATAAAGAGCTTTATGCCTTAATAAGAGCCCTCCAAACTTAGGAATATTACCTTGTTTCCAAGGAATTTGTCATTCATAGTGATCATCAATCACTTAAGTACATTAGAGGGCAAAGCAAGTTAAACAAGGGGCATGCAAAATGGGTAGAGTACCTAGAGCAATTTCCATATGTTATCAAATACAAAAAGGGAATAACAAATGTGATAGCTGATGCCCTCTCTAGGAGACACACATTGTTTTGCTCCCTAGGAGCCCAAATTTTAGGATTTGATAATATTAGGGACTTGTATGCTTTAGATGAACATTTCTCTCCCATTTACGAGAGTTGTGGGAAAAAGGCCCAAGATGAATTCTATTTGGTTGAGGGGTATTTGTTCAAAGAGGGAAACCTTTGCATACCCTAAGGATCCATTAGGAAATTACTTGTGAAAGAGAGGCATGAGGGTGGGCTCATGGGCCACTTTGGGATAGACAAGACCCTTGTCTTACTCAAAGAAAAGTTTTATTGGCCCCATATGAAGAAAGATGTCCATAAGCATTGCACTAGGTGTGTGGCTTGTTTACAAGTCAAGTTTAGGGTGATGCCTTATGGGCTATACACACCCTTACCCATCCCCTCTGCACCTTGGGTAGACATTAGTATGGACTTTGTCCTTGGGCTTCCTAGAACCCAAAGAGGTGTAGACTCTATCTTTGTGGTGGTGGATTGGTTTAGCAAGATGGCACACTTTATACCATGCCACAAGGTGGATGATGCTTCCCACATCTCAAAACTCTTTTTCAGGGAAGTTGTGAGACTCCATGGTTTACCTAGGACCATTGTGTCAGATAGAGATGCTAAGTTCCTTAGCCACTTCTGGAAAACCTTATGGGCTAAGCTAGGAACTAAACTTCTTTTCTTTACCACTTGTCATCCACAAACTGATGGGCAAACAGAGGTAGTGAATAGGTCTTTATCCACCCTTTTAAGGGCTCTTCTAAAAGGCAACCATAAGTCTTGGTATAAGTATCTTCCTCATGTAGAATTTGCCTACAACAGGGGGGTTCATAGAACCACCAAGCAATCCCCTTTTGAGGTTGTCTATGGGTTCAATCCCCTAACACCGTTAGACCTCATTCCCTTTCCACTGGACACTTCTTTTATACATAAAGAAGGGGAATCTAGGTCAAAGGTTGTAAAGAAGTTGCATGAGAGGGTTAAGAACCAAATAGAGAACCAAACAAAGGTGTATTCAACTAAAGGCAATAGAGGAAGAAAAGAGCTAGTTCTTAATGACGGTGACTGGGTTTGGCTCCATCATAGGAAGGATAAATTCCCTACTAAAAGGAAATCCAAGCTTAGCCCTAGAGGGGATGGACCTTTTCAGGTTTTGGAGAGGATCAATAACAATGCCTATAGGTTGGACGTCCCAAAAGAGTATGGAGTCAGCACCACTTTTAACATTTCTGATTTAATTCCTTTTGTAGGTGGAGTTGATATTGAGGAGGAGGAGCTAACAAATTTGAGGTCAAATCCTCTTCAAGGGGAAAGGGATGATGCAATCCTCCCTAGGAAGGGACCAGTAACCAGAGCCAGGAGCAAGAGGCTCCAAGAGGATTGGGATAGAGCTGCTGAAGAAGACCTGATCGAGGCCGTACCCGAATCAAATAAACATGAAAATGCAGTAACTAGGAAGTGATCCTAGGTCGTTTCCCAACGAGCAGTGACAAGCCAAATGTTCATAATATACTTGCAGTAACAGTAACGATGGGGGGGGGGGTTGGTTGTTTGGTAATTAAAGAGCAGAACAAATAAAATGGAATACGAAACTACTAATATTAAAAACGGGTTGTTTCCTCTTATTCAGAAGCCACTCTCTTATCCTGGGTTATGGAGAATTCGTCCCTAACAGTCAACCACTTAATCCAACCCTATTTCAATTTACTAAGCGAAAATCAACTTAGGGTTTTCAATACGTGATTAGGCACCACATACACCAGTTAGCCCTTCGTCCATTAAGCATGAACGCAAGTTAGGCTCAGAGGCAATTAATCGAACACGAAGCGTGCACTGATTAATATTCACGACATTGGGATAACTGGTGAAGGGAAAACTGCCAGGAAACCACATTACAAACGAAACCTCAAAGAGAGTTGGGCTTCGTCCTCAAAAGGAAACAACACCAGAAAATCTAGCCTTCCATGGATTCAAACAGAAAACGCAAATGAAACATGAAGCAGAAACGTAAATGAACAAGAACGTAAATGAAAAGAAACGTAAATGAACAGAAACGTAAATGAACGTAGAAGAAGAAGCAAGAATGAACTCGTAATTAGAAGCAGAAAACGGAAATTTGCATTAAGAACGAAAACTGTAACAAGGGAACAGAAAAACGTGAAAACCTAAAACCAAAGCTCTGAAAAATGAAAATAGCCTAGCAGAATAGAATGCCCTGCACGAATCCCAAGGCAGCTATTTAAAAAGAGTCACTCAAAGTCACTGGGCCCTATTACAATACTCTGGCCCAAAACGAAATAAACACTGAACAACATAAAATAAAATTGCGAAATTTCCTAATTAGAAATTAACTAAGGTAAGCGCTGCTTTATTTGCCCTCTTCAAGTCCACAACCAAAATCCGGATTAAGCCCAATGTTTCATTAATTCCTGAAATTAGATTAAAAACATCAAATTAGCTAAATGAGCCCAAATAATAAAACTGCCTAATTAATTGAAAATTAAGACCAATCAAAAATTAAAATGGTGCAAAAAGGGTTTAGAAAATAGAAGAAAATGATGGCACATCAAGACCCTAGGGTTCTCATGAACCTCAGGGTAGATTTTTGAGCCCATGGGCCAAGGTTGGGTCCAATTATCTTTGTACGTATTAGACTAGGATGTCATTATATTTGATCCTAGTATTTAGGGCTCCATAATGTAGGTAGGGTACCCTAGAAATATAGGATTTTTCAGCCCTTGTATTTTAGGGCACCTAGACTAGTTTTTGTATCAGGGGTAGTTTTGTAATTTCACATGTACTAAGTGAATATTTGAAGTGTGTGTTGGGAAATAAAATTTAATTGAATTGGTAGAAGCCCAATCCAATTAAATTTTAGAGGGGGAGGTGAGTATTTGTTTACTACACCCTATTGCCACATCATATAGTCACACTTTGTGCATGTCCTTCATGCTTTACATGCCTCATGACACCTAAACACACTTAGTGGAGAATCTTGGAATTGATCTTAGATAAGTGGGCTGAACCATAACTAAAATTCACTAATCATAATTAGTGAAATTTTGGCTCCAAAGTTTGGCTCCACAAATTCAATTTCAAATTCAAGTGAAATTTGAATTGAAATTCAAATTTCCCTCCAATTTTGTGTGACACTTAGGCTATAAATAGAGGTCATGTGTGTGCATTTTTTCAAATTTGATCATTTGAATATTAAACTTCAGATTTCAGAGCTCTTTTAGAGCACAAAATTTCGTGCTCTTCTCTTCCTCTCCCTTCATTCATCTCCTTCTTCCTCCAAGCTCTTATCCATGGCCTCCTATGGTGGTGAGCTTCTTCTAGACTCATCTTCTCCTTGAAGTGGCGTCTCCTCTCTCTCTTCCTTCTCCTTTCCGCTGCCATTCATCTTCCAAGAAACAAAGGAATCCATTGATGAAGAAGATCTTAGGCCTACAAGCTCCAATGGAGCTTACATCACCCTACTGGTCCTGTCCGCATCTCAAAATCGGTCTCGTCTAGGCGCTTAGCCTAAGTTTACAATTTTAGAAATAGGAAAGGACTAGGACTTAGTGCCACATGTTGGACCTTAGCTCAGCCTCAATAGAAAGCCACTGAGGCTTAGCACACAGGGGCGCTTAGCCTTATTACAAAGGTTAAAGAAACAAAACCTAAGTGGTGCTTAGCGCAGCAAGCTAGGCTTAGCACCTGAACTACACTGGGTATCTTAGTATACCATTGACGCTTAGCGCACAAGCGCGCTTAGCATCTGCATCGTTTTGGTTCAACAGCCAAGATGAACGTGCTTAGCGCAACATGGTCTGCTTAACGCGATCATCATAAATGCTAAAAATTTTAATAGTTGCGATGAACAGGCTAAGCGCAGCAGGCGCGCTTAGTGCGTTCATCGCGAATCCTATAAAGATATATAGGGATTTTCACCCCTTTTTAACCACATTGCCCTAATGGGCTTCTAAACTACCCAAAGTCCTAAAATACCTAACCCTAAAACTAAGTAACTTAACCTAACAACAATACTAACTAAGAAACATAAATCCTCTATCCTAAGGTGTGAAACATAAAATACAAAGCAAAAGGAAATCAAAAGACTTACTTGGATGTGTACTGCAGATTGTAAGGAAGCAAATGATGCAAAGGAGTAGTAAACACACAGCAGAAACAAAGATATGCTCAGGGATGAGAGAGTGCAGAGGTTTGGGTGCCAAGGTAGCAACCCAAGTGCCTCTGTTCTACTTTTTAAAAACTAAAATTCGTATGGCACGCTTAGCGCGCAGCTGCGCTTAGCGTGCCAATGTGATGTTTGAGTTTAAAACACTGGCGCTTAGCCTAGCCTCGCGCTAAGCCCAACTTGAAGTTGTAACTTCCAGTAAGTATTTGGGGCTTAGCGCAGCAGCGACGCTTAGTGCTTTTTGCAACACCAAAAATCTTTCTACAACATGCGCTTAGACTGAGATGTGAGGCTTAGCGTACATCAAGCTTCAACTTACAGTGAGTGATCCAAGCTTAGCGCCACTACCTGCGCTAAGCGCACTTCCAATGACTTCAAAATAGAATGATGTTGGCGCTTAGCGCATCCTTCCCGCTAAGCTCAGCTTGAAAGCTCAACTTACAGAATGAATCTGGGGCTTAGTGCAGGATGGCGCGCTTAGCATAGCTATAATAAATTTTCACCGAGAGGAAGTGGCGCTTAGTGCACCATCCACGCTAAGCCCACTGCTTAAGGTGCAACTTACAGTGAAGATGTTAGGCTTAGCACAACGATGTGCACTTAGCTGAACCATTCAGCCAATCAATCAAGGGTCTTTGTGCTTAGCGTGAGCAAGCTCGGCTTAGTGCATGATGAGATGGCACTTAGCGCAAGGTTTGCGCTTAGCGGATAAGCAATCTGAAAATTTTCTAAGTCATTTTCTGATTATCTCTTCACACATAATTTTAACAACCCTTGTTTTTCATTACTAAACAAGCTGAAATCAATCACAATCACAAGCAAGATGTCCTAACTACATGCAAGAAATAAAAATAAAGATAGAAAAGGGAAAGAAAAGCTGGGTTGCCTCCCAGTAAGCGCTTCTTTAACGTCATTAGCTTCACGCATCATCCTATTATCCAAGATCCATTAATGTTCCCACTTCAAGGACCTTCTTCTCAGGTCTTCTTTTCTCCATCACATGAACTTTAAAACAAATATTCCGGTCAGGTGGTTCTTTATCTTCATGAAATAGATCAAAGCTGATTTTCTGATCTTCTATGCCCATTTGCAACATCTTCTTTCCCATATCTACTACACAGCTTGTAGTAGACATGAATGGGCAGCCAAGAATGAGAGGAATATCAACATCCTCTTCTATGTCTATCACAACAAAATCAGCTGGGAATATAAGGTGTTTCACCTTCACCAAAACATCTTCAATCACTCCATATGGTCTTACGATAGAGCGATCAACTAACTGGAGGGTCATGCATGTAGGTATTATCTCTATCTCTCCAAGTCGTCGGCACATGGAGAGAGGCATTAAGTTGATACTAGCTCTCAAGTCTATGAGAGCTTTTCCTACAGCAACCTCACCAATGGAACACGGTATCGTGACAACTCTAGGATCTTTGTGCTTAGGTGGAAGGATGCGTTGAATCACAGCACTAAAATTTCTTTCCACCACAATTTTGTCACTGTGGATGTACCAGTTCTTGTTTGTCAGCATATCTTTTAAAAATTTGGCATAGAGTAGCATCTATTGAAGTGTTTCTGCAAAGGGTAAAGTGATTTCCAGTTTCTTGAAGATATCAAGAAATCTGGCCAAATGTCTTTCTTTCTCTTTCTTGGAAGGTACCAATGGATAAGGTACTTCCTTGCCTTCGTTTGGAGTAGTATCCTTCTTCCTGTCAGTGTTTGCCTCACTCTTGCCTTTCCTCATCTCATCATTAACAACTTTCTCTTTTTGTTTTTCATTTTCAACTTTTTTTCTTTTTCTTTTTCTTCTTCTTTTATTCTTTCTTTTTCTTTCTCTTTTATTGGTGTCTCTTCTTCCTTATCATCTTCAGTCTCCTCATTAATCTCTTCAAGTTCTACAGAATCAAAAATAGGTTCAAGTGCTGGCTTAGGTGCCAGCTGTTGTTTATGTTCCTCCATCTTATTTCCGGCTTCACTATCATCTCCTTGGATTGCCATTCTACTTCTAGTCATCACAGCTTTACATTCCTCCTTGGGATTTTTCTCTGTATTAGCTATAAAACTACCTGATGATCTATCCACCAATTGCTTTGCAAGCTGTCCCACTTGGACCTCAAGATTCTTTATGGCGACTCTGTGCTCTTCTGATTGGACATAGATACCTGCATAAACTGAGCTAGAGTCTCTTCCAGCTTTGTTGTGCGATCATAGAGACTAAGCCCTTGTTGCTGTGGCCTTGTGGATGGTCCACCATGATCTTTGTTGAACTGATTTCCAGGGTGGTTCCTCCATTGTCCCTATTGTTGATTATATTGCTGGCCATGTTGGAATCCAGAAAATCCTCTGGCATTAAAATTGTTTCTGGGCTAATTTCCCATGTAATTGACTTCAAGAGTTGGGTGTTCTTCAATAGGAATACAGCATCCAGATTCATGAGCTCCCCCACAGATGGTACATCCTGCAACCTGCAAAATAGAAGCATGTGAAGTTTGTGCAAAATGAATTTGAGTTGGCAACTTACTTAGTGTTTCAGTGAAGGTTTCCAGTTGCATAGACAACAATTTGTTTTGTGCCAACAATGCATCTTGGGAGGTTAACTCCAATAAACTCTTTTTGGTAGGAGTGTGAGCTCTATCTCTCAAAATAGAAATGTCGCTTGCAGCCATATTTTCAATGAGATCCATGGCTTGTTCAGGGGTCTTCAATTTGATTTTCCCACCTGCAGAAGCATCTAATAGTTGTTTGGACTACGGTCTTAACCCATCTATAAAGATATTGAGCTGTATCGGTTCTGAGAATCCATGAGTGCGAGTCTTTCTTAATAAACCACAGAATCTTTCCAAGGCCTCACTCAAAGATTCATCGGGAAATTGATGAAAAGAAGAGATGGTAGCTTTGCCTTCTGCAGTCTTAGACTCAGGGAAATATTTCTTCAGAAATTTCTCCACAACTTCATCCCATGCCTTAAGACTATTACCTTTGAATGAATGAAGCCACCTCTTGGCTTCTCCCGATAAAGAAAATGAAAACAAGCTCAGCCGAATTGCATCTTCAGGCACTCCAACCAACCTAATAGTATTGCATATTTCTATGTAAGTGGATAAGTGTGCATATGGGTCTTCATTTGGTAATCCATGAAACAAATTATTCTAAATCAACTGAATCAATGATGGTGGATAAGTAATGGTTTGTGCTTGAACTTCTGGTTGTGCAATGCTGGTGAAAAATTGTGGCACATTAGAACTTGAATAATCTTCTAGAGTAACTCTTCTTAGCTCTTCAGCCATGATGTAGTCATCAATAGGATCTAAATGAGAATGTTCTACAATAGGAAAACTAGAAGATGCCTCAGAAGATTGAGGTTCTTCCTCTGGAATTGGTACTGCCTCTAAGTCCTACAAAAATTTTATAATTCTCTCTTGATTACGCCTTCTACAAGTGGCGGTTAATCTCCAAATCAATGGGAATCAAATCACCTGCAGAAGATCTTCTTTGCATACAAGAACAGTACAATAGTTATCTAGTTCAAAAGAACAATAAATGTACTAAACTATTATGTTAGTCAAAAGAATATAAAAAATTGAAAAGGTAAAATTAAAGCAATGCTGCAAACTGAACTAAACTCTACTAACAGTTTAGTTCCTCGGCAACGGCGCCATAAATACTTTGATCTCTCCCCATTGTAGTTACTTTTTGTGCATTTATATCTCAAGGAAATTTCAATGGGGGTTTATCGAAAAGCGCACCGGATCGTCAAGTATTTAAAATTAAAACGGATGAATCCGAGTATCGAACACAGGGAACTAATGTTAGCCTGAATTAAGTTTAGAATCAAAGAATTGTTGAGAGAACATGTATAAGTGATGATTTCAAACAAAATTTAAACTAAAATTGTATGCTAAAAACTATAAAATGCAAGGTAAATAAAATGACAGTAGTAGGTAGATATGTTGGGTCTTTCTAACAAACAAGCTGATGCATGGAAATATATTTCTCTAATCAATTGTGTTCTTATGTTCTATGCTGTAGCCTAAATTACTAAACCCTCGATCCCTCATCAAGCTGAATATCCAAGCTTCGTTCGCAGATCCCTCCTGTAAGACTACACCCAATTTAGACAACCCTCTTAGGTTTAGACTAACTTAAACTGAATTTCGTCTGTAGATCCCTCATATAAGACTAGACTCAGCTCCGGTAGCTTACGAAAGTTTAGCCTAATTTAGCCTAAGCTTCGTCCACATATCCCTCATGTAAGACTAGGCCTAAACTAAACAGCATTATTGTAACAGCATAATTAAATCCAAAACTTAACCCGCAAATCCCTCATGTAAGATTAAGTTTTGATCCTGCTTCTATCAAGTTCTAAGGCAACAATACATTTCCCAATGCTAAAGTCACCTAACTATGCACACAAGTGGGTGATCAGACCAAAAGCATACAAACATCAAGCATTGAATGAAGCATTGAACACAAAAAACATAATCAATTAGATATTAGGTATTTACATTAGCTGTTCATTAGAAATCCCCAACTAGGGTGTTTAGCCAGTCATTACAAAGAAACCCTAATAATAAAGGAGATTAAAAGCAGAGAATGATAGTTTCTTACACAAGAAAGGGGATTCCTCCTCCTCTTCTCAGCATCTCACACTCACTCTCTACTCAATAATCTCTCTCAAATGACAACCAAGGCTTCAATGCATAAGTTGCTCCCATTTTCTGCTTCTAGGGCTCTTTTCCCCAAATAGGACTGTGGCTGCTCTGGAATTCTGTGCCAATCTCACTCTTAGCTTGGCTGAAGGCACCTGCTGCGCTTAGCGCACTAATCTCGCGCTTAGCGCACTGCTGTGATGCTGATGCTCTAGCAGATTCTCCTTTGTGCTAAGTGCACTGAAGCTGCGCTTAGCGGTGGATATGCGCTTAGCTCAACTGCTGAGCTTAGCCCAACTACTACTTTTTGCAATTCAAAACTTAGCCTCTTTTTCACCTGAAAATGCACAAATTTAATCATTAAATCCAATGGAAATGTTCTAGAGACAGCGTTAACCATAAAACAAGATTTATTTACAAAAATCACTACAAAATAACCATAAATTGGGGAACTATACAAGCTTTGGAAAATGATTTCTATACAAAAGTTAGTCGTATAAAGTGACTAACATGCTCATAATATAGTTTATCATTTGATAAATATGATGCTTCTTTAATTGATAAATATTATGATTTTCTTGTATGCGAATATGCTTTTTAATTTGATTCTCAAAGTGCATATTCATATAACTTGTTTTCGGCCCAAAAAGAAGAAAAATGTTTTGAATTTTTTTGGTGAGATCATTCTTCTTGAGAAACTAAAACTTCATTGGTTTTCAAGACTTGTTTTTTAAAAACTTATTCATGGGTTTATGTATTTGCTGTATAAACACAACCCCTAGTTCTACATATTCTTATTCTAATAAGAGAAGTCAATATGCTATTTGGAAACAATTTTTTTTTTGTTTTGCAAACATACAAGTTATGACATATTTTCCAAGTTAGTTGTTTTCAAACTTGTTTGTGAAAGTGCATCTAAAGCCCAAACTCCTTTGTGAAAACATAAATTACATGCAAACTGAGATTCTGCATGACTTGTTTTTGCTGCTGCCACATGGGTTTTGAATGCTATATCTACATATCTTTTAAACTCGAAAAGGTTTTTAGAAGAGAAATTTTCCTCTGTAATTTTTTGTGACGTGTGTGGATGTCTTTCTAATTAGAAATAACTTTGAGAAAAAACATTTTCATCCTTTTTCATCCACACTATTTTGAATGGGAAAAATCTCTTAGATGTGCGCATCAAGTTTTGGTATGAAGTCTTTCTATGACTTGTGTGCATATATTCTAAACCACATATTTTTTTAGTATAGAATCATATCATATATGATTATATTAAGCTGCTCCATTGTTGTTTTCCATGTTTATGATTTGAGTTTGGAACAATCTTGATTATGTTGTGCATATGTGCTAGAACATAGCTATATCCTTGACTTTGTTCAAGATTATTTGCATATACTTATAGCATGTGAAACTATTCTCTCACATGGCCTTTAGAGTAAAATGTCCATATATGATCATTTGCTCAAATGTTCAGAAAACATGTTATTCAAATTGAGCCATTGGCAACTAATTTCTTATGTTTACAAAATATTCTCAAAAAATTTAGGGGGATTAATATGAGTTTGTGGAAACACTTATAGAAGTGAAATTGTTCGTTGATAGTGATCAAAATGAAATAAAAATCACACTAGAAGAGGGGTTGAATAGTGTGTTTATCAAAGATAATAACTCTTTGTAACTTTTAGTGAAAATATAGATAGAAGTGTATATGGATGATAAGTCGTCCACTGAAAAGAAAAATAGATTTTAATAAAGACTAGTTTGATCGTCTAGTGACTTAAAACGAGAGCGTCCTTAAAACAATTTTTCAAATAAACACTTGGCATTAAAAAGGTGATAGAGAGTGCCAATAGAATACTTAATAAAATATTAAGGAGAGAAGTTGAAACACTTGGTTTATATTGATTCACTCAACCTAAGCTACGCCCAATTCTCCTTTAGTCAAAAGTAAAGGGTTGCACTAATCAAAACTTCATTACAAAACAAGTATCCTGACCCGCACTCCTAGCTATACAAGTATTCTTAATACAACTTCTGACACTTTCTTAGACTCCCCCTAAATCTAAGAAACTCAACTATTGTTTAACACTAAACCACTCTTGGCTTTCAAAAATAGAAGTTTGAATGAACACAAATATTCAATAACACTCAATGAGTGAATAAACAATAAAGCTCAAATATAGGATAACTTTGCTTAGCAAAGAATAATAAATGAAAGCTTTAAGTTAGTTTATCCAATGATTTTAGCAGAGTTTTGCCTTAGAGATATTCTCATTTTCTCATTGTCTTCTGTCTATGCTTTTGAGTAGAGACTGCCTTTTATAGACTTTAGTGAAAGATTTGTTACAGGATCAGTGTTGATTCCTTGAAAAGACTATTGTCTTACATTGGGAGACGAAGGCTATGTGTCATGCTCTAATTTGTGAGGAAATGAGTGATAGCATAGACAATGCCATGTACTCCTTGTCCTTGACGAAAGCATCCTCAGAGGAATATTTTGTGAATACATTCTATTCTCTTCTATTATGTCCTTTCCTTAAATTCAAATTTTATCAATTTAAAATAAAGAGAGGCAAAATGAATTTGTATAAGATAGAACACGTGTAATTCCCTTTTTCGACAATTGCAGACACATTGATCAATGTTGATCATTTCAAAAGAATATGTTAGTCTCTTACTAGCTAAACACGAGAGTTAACAAAACACTATGTATAACACTAGTTATCATAATTGTTGGATCAAGTGGCCTCAGAATAATTAAAAAGAGGGGGTTGAATTAATTATTAATGTGTCTTGACTAATTAAAATTTATCCTTCTTAATATTTCTAGATTCAATTAGGCTTTATTACTAAGTTATGAGAAAGTAAAGAACATAAACAATAACTTAGACAAAAGTAAAGCTGAAATAAAAAGTGCACAGCGGAAAAGTAAAGAGTGTAGGGAAGAAGAAAGCAAACAGAAGATTTATACTGGTTCGGCCACAACCTGTGCCTACGTCCAGTCCCCAAGCAACCCACGGTTCTTGAGATTTCCAATAACCTTGTAAAATCCTTTACAATAAAAGATCCACAAGGGATGTACCCTACCTTGTTCTCTTTGAACAACCAAGTAGATGTACCCTCTACTTGAAGCGAACCACAAAGGATGTACCCTCCCTTGTGTTCACTATTACAACCAAGAAGCTACCCGCTTCTTACATAGAATTCTCAGACAGTTAGTTCTTTGAATTCTGTGTTTGGACAAAGAATTCTCAGATGGTTAGTTCTTTGAATTCTTTGTTTGGGGAATCAAAAGAATTCTCAGACGATTAGTTCTTTGAATTCTTTTGGCAGGAGGGAGAAGGAAAGAATCAAAAGAATTCTTAGACGGTTAGTTCTTTGAATTCTTTTGAAAAAAGGGAGAAGGAATGAAAAAGAAGAATAGCATAAGTTTTTGGCCAATGAACTTTTCTTGAATAAAGAGAGTATTGAACAAAAACTCTTAGAAGAATGCTTTGAAATGAATGAAAGAAATTTGTTCTAAAAAAACCTCTGTTTAAATTTGTGTCATGGTCGCATATTTATAGTCATTTGATGACTCAAGTTAAAGTTTGTGACTCTTGGCAATTTCTTCAAAACTAGTCACTTTGAAAGTTGTGACTTTTTTGAAAACTAGTCACTTTAAAAGTTGTGACTCTTTTGAAAACTAGTCACTTTAAAAGTTGTGACTCTTTTGAAAACTAGTCACTTTTAAAGTTGTGACTTTTGAAAAAATCTTCAGAAATTAGTCACTTTAAGAGTTGTGACTTTTGGTAATTTAATTTTAAAAATAAGTCATTGGTAATCGATTACCATTATAGTGTAATCGATTACACATCAACAGATGTGACTCTTCATGTTTAAATTTAAAAATCAAAACGTTTAGAAATACTCGTAATCGATTACAAATGTTGTGTAATCGATTACACAAGTTAGAAAATGTTTTATCACAAGTTGTGACTCTTGAAATTTGAAATCCAACGTTTAAAAACATTGGTAATCGATTACATGCCCATGGTAATCGATTACTACTTTGTAAAACAGTTATAAAACTATTTGGGCTTCTGGTAATCGATTAGTGCCTTCGGTAATCGATTACCAGAGAGTAAAAACTCTGGTAAAATATTTTCTTTGAAAAATTCTTTTGGACAAATTGTGCTATTCAATCTTTTTTTTTTTGAAAAAATATTTTTATACTTATCTTGATGTTTTTCTTGAAGTTCTTGCATATCTTGAGTCTTTTCTTGAATCTTCACTTGAATCTTGATTCTTGATTGAACGACTCTTTGATTCTTGAAACTTGCTTGACTCTTGATTCTTGACTTGAGTCTTTGGCATAATCAAAATAAACTTGGAAAGCTTTGCTTCCACAATAATGAGAGGATGCTCTTTGGTTTTACAGTGTTTGACCCTAGTTAAATAATTAACAGAGCATATTTTCTTAGAAGGAAGACAATACATGCAGATTGTAGTTAAATCCTTTGATGCGTTGATCCTATCCACTTGTGAAAAATGCATTAGAACATTAATAATTTATACTTATTTTTATTCATCCATATCCAAGTTATATGAGAAGAGTGGTAGTCTAGACCGAACAATCTCCCCCTTTTTGATGATGATAAACAATATAAATTTTGATTTATAAAATACAATCAAAGTAAAATGAATGTAATGCATTTAAACTCCCCCAGAGTTCAAAATAGCCTAAAGTGATATGGCAATATAAATTATATGGCAGTAGAATAATAAAAACTAAAGAAAACTGTTAGATATTATCCATAACCACTTTAATTCATTACTGTATTTCTCTTTACAGTCAAAATTAATTCTTCTCCCCCTTTTTCAAAAGCAAAAACATTAGGGTTGAAGAGAGAAATAGTGATGGACATCATAGTCAATCCTCAGCTGGCGGTGGTGGTGGAGGTTGAGTAGGTGGAGGTGGAGGTGTTGGGGGTAAAGGTTGATGGTGAAGTGATGCAATCCTACCCCCCAAGGGCATTGAATAGAAGACTCCAAGAAGATTGGGCAAAAGATGCAAGAGAAGGCCCTAGGGTTCTTATGAGCCTTAGGGTAGATTTCGGGCCCATGGGCTAAGTATGAGCCCACTTATCTTTGTACATATTAGACTAAGGTTTCATTAATTATGGTCCTTGTATTTAGGGCTCCATATTGTAGGTAGGGTACCCTAGAAATATAGGATTTTTCAGCCCTTGTATTTTAGCGCACCTAGACAAGTTTTTGTATTAGGGGTAGTTTTGTAATTTCCCATGCACTAAGTGAATATTTGATGTGTGCGGTTGGAAATAAATTTAATTGAATTGGTAGAAGCCCAACCCAATTAAATTTTAGAGGGGGAGGTGAGCATTTGCTTACTACACCCCATTGCCACATCATATAGTCACACTTTGTGCATGTCCTTCATGCTTTACATGCCTCATGACACCTAAGCACACTTAGTGGAGAATCTTGGAATTAATCTTGGATTAGTGGGCTGAACCATAACTAAAATTCACTAATCATAATTAGTAAAAGTTTGGCTCCACAAATTCAATTTCAAATTCAAGTGAAATTGGAATTGAAATTCAAATTTCCCTCCAATTTTGTGTGACACTTAGGCTATAAATAGAGGTCATGTGTATGCATTTTTTTAAACTTTGATCATTTGAATATTAACTTCAGATTTTAGAGCTCTTTTAGAGCACAAAATTTCGTGCTCTTCTCTCCCTCCCTCTCCCTTCATTCATCTTCTTCTTCCTCCAAGCTCTTATCCATGGCCTCCTATGGTGGTGAGCTTCTTCTAGACTCATCTTCTCCTTGAAGTGGCGTCTCCTCTCTCTCTTCCTTCTCCATTCCGCTGCCATTCATCTTCCAAGAAGCAAAGCAATCCATTGATAAAGAAGATCCTAGGCCTACAAGCTCCAATGGAGCTTACATCATGAAGGTTCAAGTGGTTGAGGTGTAGGTGTAGCAACAACTCCAAGCATGGACATATGAGCTTGTTGAAGGATCACACCATGGTTGGAGAATTGTGTTGTGACGACATTTCACATGGAGAGCCTGGATCGCTCATTTTCTTGGCGTTGGCATTAAACAAATGACACCATTACTTGCCCAATCATGTCTTGCACTTGATCCCTGATAACAATAGTAGGTTGCGCATAGTTCAAAGGAGAAGGGTCAGAACTAGTGGAGTAGACAATGACGACATCTAGTTCCCCCTAGTCTCTTGAGGTAGCTTCATTTGAGGTCGTTGAGTACTTGGATGCAAGTTCTAGGACTTGATGTTCAACCTCATCAGCTATGGTCGGATTGGAAGCCTCGAGTGTATTTTCCATGATACCAGTGTTGGTAAGATCAATAACAACTCCACGTACAATGGTACATCCCTAGCTTTAGCAGACATTGCAGCTTGGAGGGAGGCAACTGTTTCTACCATAGTAGTAGCAACTAATGTTTCTTCTTTTTCTTCAACCTTCTTCTATTTCTGAGCTTCATGGAGCTGAGCCACACAAGCTATCATCTGCTTTTCACTCATCTTCTTGAGGTTGTAGGTCCCCTCATATTGAATAATAGGAAGTTGGAGTAGACACTGAATAAACGAGTAGTTGTTAGCATCCTTTGTAAAGTAGATGCAAGCATCATCAAAGTGGTACTTCCTAATTGGACGTAACACTTGAATGATATCGCAATGCATAGCGTTGTCACTTCCATCATAACCAAAGGTGGAGGCTTTTTGAGTGTTAACAAGATCTAATTTCAGAAGGTCTTGGCATTATAAGCATTAGGAGTGTGAACTAGTTTCTTCCCACTGAACAACAAACTCCAATTTCGAGGGTAGTTGACCACGTCCACCTTCATCTGGCTTGTGGGCATCTCTTTATTGTAGTACAACTTGAAGCCTTTCTTTTTGGCAGCATCCCAAATAGGTAGTCATGGATACACCTTGTCAGCTATGATCCTGACATCAGTGGCCCTTGAGATGTGTAATCCAAGAGGGTAGGTGTGTATGGAAATTGCCAAGAGAGATGAGATCTTCATGAGATAGGTGGAGATCTATTGGATGCACCGGTAAAATCTTTGTGAATGGTATCCAGAGATGTAGCTTCTTCTGATATTCTCTCTTTAGAGGTTCCATTTCTTATGAAGGGTCCCTTTTGTGCTTCTCAAACAGATTCCTGGGGATATGTTTTGTGTGCTCTTCTTGTCCTTGCACTTTTGAAGATTTTTCCATGCTTTTGTTGGTGCAACTTACTTTGATGGTCGAACATGTTGTTGGTGCTAGGTGCAAGCCAATGCAGATTCATCTAGATAACTTGTGGTTGTACTGGATGTGTTCGTTGGGGTAGTTCTAATTAAACTATGGCATCTGTTGGAAGAGCCTTCAAGGCCTCAAATGGTGTGTGCTTATAGTCATACCTTGTCCATGTAGGGACTTGAATGGTATTGGCTTCCTTCTGAAGAGGTTCAACAATGATGAACTTAGAAAAGGAAGTTTCAGATGTTGGATCAAGTGGCCTCAGAATAATTAAGAAGGGGGGGGGGGGTTGAATTAATTATGAACGTGTCATGACTAATTAAAAATCTATCCTTCTTAATGTTACTAGATTCAATTAGGCTTTTACTACAAAGCTAAGAAAGTAAAGAATAGAAATAGAAACTTAACCAAAAGTAAAAGAGATAATTAAAAGTACACAGTGAAAATTAAAGAGTGTATGAAAGAAGAAGACAAACACAAGATTTATACTGGTTCGGCCACAAACCGTGCCTACATCCAGTCCCCAAGCAACCTGCGGTTCTTGAGATTTCTTTCAACCTTGTAAAATCCTTTACAAGCCAAAGATCCACAATGGATGTACCCTCCCTTGTTCTCTTTGAAAAACCAAGTGGATGTACCTCCACTTGAACTGATCCACAAGAGATGTACCCTCTCTTGTTCTCAGTATAACAATCCCTATGTAGATGTACCCTCTACTTGTACCATAAAGGATGTACACTCCAATGTGTTGGGACAAAGAATTCTCAGGCGGTTAGTCCTTTGAAATCTTTTGCTTAAGGGGAAGGGAAGAATCAAAAGAATTCTCAGGCGGTTAGTCCTTTGAATCTTTTGTAAGGGAGAAGAGAGACACAAAAGAATTCAGGCGGTTAGTCCTTCGTTCTTTTGGCAAAGGGAGAAGAGAATGAAAAAGATGAATAACACAAGTTTTTGATCAAAGAACTTTTCTTGGAAGAAAAATTATTGATCAAAAACTTTTAGAAAGATGAAGAGAAATGAATCAAAAAATTCTGTAGAAAGATATTGAAAGATTGATTGAAAGATGTTTAAGAGATGATGTTGAAAAAGGATTGAAAGATAGATGATTCAAAGATGTTTGATAATTGATGATTGATAATTGAAACTCATGCCATGGTCACATATTTATAATCTCTTGATGACTCAAGTCAAAGATTGTGACTCTTGGCAATTTCTTTAAAACTAGTCACTTAAAAAGTTGTGACTTTTGAAAAAATCTTCAGAAACAAGTCACTTGAAGAATTGTGACTTTTGGAAATGTATTTTCTGAAATCAGTCAATGGTAATCGATTACCATTAAGGTGTAATCGATTACACATCAACAGATGTGACTCTTCATTTTGAATGTTGAAAATTAAAATGTTTAGAAGCCTTGGTAATCGATTACAAGTATTGTGTAATCGATTACACAAGTTTAAAATGATTTAAAACTGTTTAAACATAAGTTGTAACTCTTGAAATTTGAAATCTTAACATTTTAAAACACTTGTAATCGATTACTTCCTTCTGGTAATCGATTACCTGAGAGTAAAACTCTTTGGTAATGATTTTGTGAAAACTTCTTGTGCTACTCAATGTTTTTGAAAAAACTTTTTTAGTACTTATTGTCGCAACCTACCCTTCGGCAGGAGGGCGACGCGTGACTCGCGGGATGCGTGTTCCACGAAAGGAATACGCGCGGAGTCGCCACCAACGTTTATTTGAGGAAAACATCGGAAAAACCAGAAAAGACGCGATCTACGAACTTTTAAGTGAAAGGCTCGGGAGTTGTATTTACGCACGGGGAAGGTATTAGCACCCCACACGTCTGTCACAAGGGACGACAACCTTTAATCGAATGTGCAAACATGACTTTGATTTTTACGTTCCCTTTTATGTCCTTATATCCTTTATACCCTTTTTATATTTTTTTCTATTTTTGTGGTCGACAAGAGTGTTTCCCTTTGCTCCTACGTATTCCTCAATTGTGATGAGGAAATCAGACCTACGTAGTTCTTTCGGAACAAAGTGTTTGGTTAAGTTGTTTTTTTATCTTTTTGCAAGATATATTTTGATTGAACAAAAAGGTCATTTAAGGTGTTGGACCATTAAACGATCTTTTGATTTTGAAAGGAGAGAAATGTTAAGGCGTTGGACCACTAACGATCTCTTGTTTTTGAAAGGAGAGAAACGTTAAGGCGTTGGACCACTAACGATCTCTTGTTTTTGAAAGGAGAGAAACGTTAAGGCACTTGGACCATTAACGATCTCTCGGGGTGGTCGACAAAAGCGGGGCTTTTGCTCCTACGTATCCTCAATTGCGATGAGGAAATCAGACCTACGTAGTTCTTGCAAAAGCGGTAAAGTTACATGTTGATTTTATGCTTTTGAATGGTCCATGTTAACCGATAAAAGCAAAGAGGACCGTTTAAGGCGTTGGACCTTAAAACGGTTTTTAGTGATTTTTCGGACAAAACTTGATTTGTGAGTCTATTTTAGTCTTAGTTTCACTTTGGTTATTAATCAATTCATTCAAGGAAACTTCCAAAGAAAAACGTCCGATTGATTTTTTTGGTTATTTTATTCAAAGATATTTTGATTATTTTATTATTATTTTTCAAGATATTTTGATTATTTTACTTTTTTTGGTTTAACCGAGGTTATAGCGTGAACGATCGGTTAGATTTCGTTTTAAAAGTGATTAAATGAGATTACAACACAAATGATCGGTTGAAATTCATTTTATCATTTATTAGGTGAGAAAACGGCTTAAATAAACCGTAAAAGCGCGTTAAAGACAAAAGAAAAGAAATCGGAAATAAACGAAATAAAGATGAAAGCTTAAAAAAACAAGAAATGAATTGAAAGTCTCGGATTCGAAAACTTACCCGTTGAAGAACGAAGAACGGTGAAGAACGGACGAAAACCTTCACGGATTTGCTTACGGAAACATCTCGGAAGCGTTACGGAAGCACCTCGGCTTGGATTTTCTTCACGGAAACAATTTTTTTCACCCAAAATAGCTGAAATACATAGCTTCAAAAAACATTCTGGAAGGCCCAATTCAAAATTTCGAAATTGTTATTTGCACCCTCCCCAATTTTGATAAGTTCACCCCCCCTTCTTTCGTAATTTATGGAAAAGTTACGGAAGCCTTACGGAAGCATATAGGACTTGATTTTCTTCTTTTTTTCTCTTCCGTCTCACCCGTATTAAGTTAATTATGCTTATTTAGAGTTATGGAAATTTTACGGAAACATTACGGGTGTCCCGGAATCCCATTTTTCAACAAAACGGGGGGTGTGGTGGCCACCTAGCTCGCCCAGGAGAGCTAGGTTGCTTCAACCTTAAGCAAGAAATTGCCCTGAAACCTCTAGAAGGGCCCAGATTCGAAAATTACTATTTGCACCCCCCATTTTACTAAATACACCCCCTTTACCCATTTTTTGGTAATTCTTTTTTTTAAAGTTACGGAAACTTACGAATTTCGTAACTATACTTGTTTTCTTTCCGTAATGTTACGGAACCTTGTGGATTACATAATCATCCCTTTTTTGACTTACGGAATGTTACGGAACCTCACTAATTGTGCAACGATGCTTCCTTTTGATTTCCGGTGTGTCACGGAACCTTACGGATTGTGCATCAATATTTTCTTTTGATTTCCGGCACGTCACGGAATTTCACAAATTGCCTAATGATGGGTGCCAAGCACCTTAAAATGACCAAACACAAATTGCATGCCACCAAGCACAGGTCCCCGGACGAAATTAGGGTATGAAAGTTGCCCCTCTTTACTTGTCTTTTATTGGAGATAAAAGGGAAGTAAAGATAAGACACTAATTTCGTTCCTCTCGGTTGACGAGAGTCGCGGGTGACCATAAAATCTCTGCATGCAAATGACTTGTTGTTCCCGGGGGAACAAAGGGTGCAGAAGACGATGTCAGTCTCTGCATGCTATCAGGCTTTTCGTCTTACAGATAGCAAAAAGGAATGTTTATATGGATAACCACTCGGGTATTTCCGCCCGTCAGCATGACTCAAAAGTCAATATGACAGATCTTGTGAGCGCGGAAGATGACGTAAATCTCCGCGTGTCAACGGGCTTGTCGGCCGCGATTGACAAAGGGCGCAGAAGACGACGTTAGTCTCTGCGTGCTATCAGGCTTTTCGTCTTACAGACAGCAAAAAATAATTTTTATACGGATAACAACTCGGGTATCTCCGCCCGTCAGCGTGACTCAAATGTCAGTATGACAGATCTTGTGAGCGCGGAAGATGACGTAAATCTCCGCGTGTCAATGGGCTTGTCGGCCGCGATAGACGAAGGGCGCAGAAGACGACGTTAGTCTCTACGTGCTATCAGGCTTTTCGTCTTACAGACAGCAAAAAAGAATGTTTATACGGATAACCACTCGGGTATTTCCGCCCGTCAGCGTGACTCAAAAGTCAATATGACAGATCTTGTGAGCGCGGAAGATGACGTAAATCTCCGCGTGTCAACGGGCTTGTCGGCCGCGATTGACGAAGGGCGCAGAAGACGACGTTAGTCTCTGCGTGCTATCAGGCTTTTCGTCTTACAGACAACAAAAAATAATTTTTATACGGATAACAACTCGGGTATCTCCGCCCGTCAGCGTGACTCAAATGTCAGTATGACAGATCTTGTGAGCGCGGAAGATGACGTAAATCTCCGCGTGTCAACGGGCTTGTCGGCCGCGATAGACGAAGGGCGCAGAAGACGACGTTAGTCTCGTCTTACAGACAGCAAAAAAGAATGTTTATACGGATAACCACTCGGGTATTTCCGCCCGTCAGCGTGACTCAAAAGTCAATATGACAGATCTTGTGAGCGCGGAAGATGACGTAAATCTCTGCGTGTCAACGGGCGCTTCAGCCGCGATTGACGAAGGGCGCAGAAGACGACGTTAGTCTCTGCGTGCTATCAGGCTTTTCGTCTTACAGATAGCACAGAAAGTTTTGAAAGTGAGGACAACCACTTGGGTATCTCCGCATGTCACGTGACTCCTGTGCAGCATGATAGAACTTGTGAAAGTGGCCGACAAAAGCGAGGCTTTTGCTCCTACGTATCCTCCAATGAGGAACTCAGACCTACGTAGTTCTGGATAACTTGTGAGACTTGAAAAAGTCTCCATCGGAAGATGCTGACATCTCCGGAAAGGGCGCAGATGACCATATTGGCCTCTGCTCGTCAATCACACTTGGGGTCACTGAATGACGAGGTGCGGATAACCGTAAGGTGTCTCCGCGGGCTACCAGCTCTTGGGTCATGGTAACAAAAAAAGGTGTGGTCGACAAAAGCAAGGCTTTTGCTCCTACGTATCCTCAAATGAGGAACTCAGACCTACGTAGTTCTGGATAACTTGTGAGACTTGAAAAGGTCTCGGTGTTTTCTCCACTAAAATGCAAACATGCTTTAGTAAAGAGACAAATATTCCAACTGATTAGAGCAGCATATGCTTTTTTGAGTGAAAAACAATGCGTCTACCGGGGAAGGAGAGTATGCTGATGAAATTTTCTCATAACCACAAATGAGATTTTGGATGTTTAGCATTTCGTTTCTGAATGACCATTTAGAGGAAACACTGGGTTCGACAAAAAATAGAAGAAATCCACTCAAAGTGTATCAATCTCGCACAGGTAAGTGTTTTATCCTAATTCCGAACCATAGATATGTCACGACTTGACTTTGCGAATTATTTCCTATCAAATCAAAGATTACATGTGTGATCATGGATCAATAGGACTTCCCTTGGAAATGGGTTCTTTTGGTGGGTCTTTCGGCTTTTGATTCTCTTTGGCTTTTTCCTTTTCTGTTCTTGTTTGACGCGAGGCGAACACGTCACCGACGCACAGGATTTTGGTTGGTAATCAAAGGGAGAAGACCACTTTAGGTCATGGTTTCCTTTCCTTCCTTTTGTTCATTTGGTGACAATTCTGTATTGTTCAGATTTTGTCTGGTCAAAAGACCTTTCTGCACATTTCTTCTGCTTCTTTGATCAGGAACTTTCTTCCTTCCTTTTTCTTCTTCTTTTTTTATTTTCTCCCATTCTTTGATTAGGAATTTTCTTTCTTTTCTTTTCGCTTTCTCCCACTCTTTGATTGGGAATTTCCTTTCCCCTCTTTTTTGCTTTCTCTTTGATTGGAAATTTTCCTTCTCCTTTTTTGCTTCCGAGGGTAAGGATTGACATTCTCACCCTGGGTGAAGGTTTATGGTGAGCCAGGATTTTGGCTCAAGGTTGTAGAATGGCTAGACATGATACATGTCAGGGTTTGGTTTGGCTCAAGGATAAAAGGGATGCCCCACATTATTTCCATGACACAAATGCAAAAATGATGATTTGGAAATTTTATGCAAAACTGGTCATGCATGCACCTATGTGGACACTCAAGTGTCAAATTTTTATGGTCATGTGATGCTAGGGCTCAGGATTCATTTCCTCTATTTTAAATCAACCCAATGTTTCCAAAATATGTTCTTTTATCAATTTGTGCATTCATCCGAGTCCATTTTGGACGTCCGGGAAAATTTTCACAGCATTCACCCTTCAGGTGTACGCACATTTTTTTTTTATAAAAAAACTAGTTATGATCAGTGAATTTTTTCAAAGAAAAGTTGGAAGTTATCTCTTTCAAAAGCATGTTGGTTTTTTAGCTAGATAACTTATTATTCTTTTTTCTCCTTTTTTTATTATCATTTGTTTATTTCTTTTTCTTGTTTGTTTTTTTTGTTGTTTTTCCTTTTTTTTTCATGAGGTATTTTGCTACCTAAACATGTGTATATTTTTGTGAGGTATTTTTGCTATATACATGCATATCCAAGGTATCTTGCTACCTAAACATACATATATATATTTTGTGAGGTATGACTACCTTTCGAGCTTGTGCTTGATTTATTTAAATTCCTAGGATCATGAGCAACTAGGTGTGTCCTACTATGAATTGAGAAACAAACGGTGATCAAATAACAAGCAAAAATTTAAAAGTTACTAGGTTGCCTCCTAGTAGTGCTTCTTTAACGTCTTGAGCTGGACGCCTTATGACTTGTTGGTCACGGACCTAGTACTTTTGCTTATCTTTGGCTTTGGACTTGGTAGCCTGCTGGTCGGCCATGCGTCGTAGGCAACGCTCTAACCTTTTTGTGGATGAGCTGAGGTGAACTCTAGAGGTGGTGGCGGTGTGTCTATTGCCCGCTACCGGCCATCCCAATGCTACTGTGGTGTTTCGCCCTGCGCCTGCCTGGGGGCGCAGTACTTCTTGATGAAAGCTCGGTTAATGCGGGACCTAATGACCTTGTTGGGGGCAACGGGCACTCCATAGAACTAACAGAGGCCCGTAATTAGAGCTGGCAACTCCAGGGCCCTGTTGGACGTCTCCGGGTCCACTGGGTGTTTTGCGGGCACGATCCCTGCAAACAATAGATGACATCAGAAATCGGTTGGGGAGAGGTGCGTACTTACCTAGGTCACGATGGCATGAACTTGATGGGGGGACGGGCGCCCTGTCGGATTTATAGAGGCCTGTAACCAGAGCTGGAAACCCCAGGGCCCTATTGGACGTCTCCGGGTCCACTGGGTGTCTTGCGGGCGCGATCCCTGCAAATAGTAGACGGCATTAGAAATTAGTTGGAAATAATGCATACCTACCTATGTCGGGACGGCACAGACCAACTGATACTTCCGCAGGGGGAGATCGGTATTGCGGTCGCTGGGCAGAATGTTGCTAAGTAGCAACATCATTTATATCTGTGTAAAAGGGGTCATGTCGGTACACATGATCCACACTCGTCTCTTTGCAGCGGCATGGGTGAAATCTTACCCCGGTATGCATAGTAGCTGCGTGATAGCCTCCCTCTCTGGTTGTGCTTGCACAGTTGGTCGCCCTCCAATATCAGGGGGGGTGGCCCAGAAACTGATAAAAGGAAACTACTGGCCCCTTAACCGGGAGCGCGAGTCTCGGTTAAGCTTTTAAGGGCAGAGGACCTTAAATTATCTTAATCGATTACCAGCAGCTGAAAATGCTTATAACAGTCACTAGAAATTTGAATTCAAAATTTATAATGTGTAATCAATTACACATGGATGGTAATTGATTACCAACAGTTTTTTGAACGTTTTAATTCAAATTTCAAAACCTGTAATCGTTTACACAAGTCTTGTAATCGATTACCAGAGGGGATTTTCGGAAAATAATTTCCAAGAGTCACATCTATTCAAATGGTTTATGAATGGCCATCAAAGGTGGCTTGGAAGCACGAATTTAAAGAGAGTTTTCATTGCCCAAAAAGTTTATCCTCTCAAAAGATTAAGAGTTTTTTTGAACTGAACTATCTTATCCTCTCAAAAAGATTCCTTGGTCAACCACTTGCATATTCAATAAGGAATTTTGATTGGTCTTCATTGTACAATCTATCTCTTTTGAGAGAGATTTCTTCTTCTCTTCTTCTTATTTCTAAAAAGGGATTAAGAGACCGTGGGTCTCTTGTTGTAAAGGATTCCTGAACACAAGGGAAGGGTTGTCCCTGTGTGGTTCAGGCTTTGTAAAAGGAGTTTTACAAAGAGAGTGAAAAATCTCAAGTGGGTTGCTTGAGGACTGGACGTAGGTACGGGAAGTGGCCGAATCAGTATAAATTAAGTTTGCATTCCTCTCTTCCCTTAAACTTCTTTTATTTATTGCTATTTATCTTTTTCTTCAAAGAAGTTTACTTTGAATTGTCTTTTGAGTAATTCATGTTAAGGGTGCATTGTTTATCCGAAAAGAGAGAGTGAAAGTTTAATTGGGGAATAGTCTATGTATCTTAATTCAACCCTTCTTTTTCTTAAGGTAACTGAGGCCATTTGTCCAACATCCTATTCTTGATAACTCAGTTTTCTCTAAAAAGACAAACTTTCCGGAATGATAAAATGAGGTCACATGAACGTCTTGAAAACACAGTCAATCAAATGCTTTTTTTTTCTTTATTTTGAAACTTATTTTTTATTTTGAAACTTATTTGTTTTGAACTTTACTCGTTGTTTTACGGCACCCCACCAACGTGCAAGACGAGTAATCTCTGATTGAACAGTCTTGCAAGTCAACACTCAAGAGTGCAGGTCGCTTGAGCAAACAGACCAATGGCTTGCACCCACATTCCGGTGAAAGTTGAATAAGCAAACATGCGTTTGTGAGAGGATGAGGGACAAAGATATCAACTTTATCCATTTCATTTAACATTGTAACTGTGGTTTACAATAATGGCATAAACTTGGAAATCCTGATGAGTCATTAGAGACACCTAACAACAGCCTTCAAAATTGCCCCATGTGTGGCATCTCTTGTCAATGTCAGGATTTACACGCGATTCTCCTCAAATTTCAGCCAGCCTGCATCAATTAGACCTTGCATCTTACGTTTCAGAGCTCTACAATGCTCAATGGAATGCCCCGGGGCTTCTCTGTGACAAGCACACGTTGCGTTCGAGTCGTATTCTCAGAGAAATGGAGGTTGATGAACCTTGGTTAGGGTTATGGCTACCATTGAATTATCAAGTAGATATGGGAGCAAGTCAGCATAGGACACTGGAATTGGGATGAATTCTACAGGCTTTCTCGCTGCAAAATTCATTTCTTGGTTGGTGTTTTTGGTTTTGCTAAAGGTGGTGTTCGTCATTGGAAGTGCGGTAGACAGACTTTGTGGTTGATTTAGGGATGGCCTTTATGGATAACTGGTGTGGTGGGTAAGGAGAAGGTTTGTTATTGGCTGAGTAATGACATTGTTGGGTTGGTGGGAAACTTGGCCATATAGGAATGGCAGCCACGGCATGGGTTTCTCCCTCATTCTCATCCTCTTCATTTGCCCCTGTTTTTATCAAAGCAGGATGACCTAATTTGCCTCTTTTCAGACCCACTTCGATCCTTTTGCTGGCGAAGACCAAATCTGTAAAACTTGAAGGTGTGTAACCCACCATTTTTCTCATAGTAGAACACCGGTCACGTGTCTACTATCATTGTGACAATCTCTTTCTCTGTTATTGGGGGTGCTACTTGAGTTGCCAAGTCTCTCCATCTTTGGGCGTATTCTTTGAAAGATTCGTGCCCCCTTTTTGCACACTTTTTGTAGTTGCATCCTATCCGGAGCCATATCAGAATTGTACTGACACTGCCTAACGAAGGCAACCATTAGGTCCTTCAAAGAATGGACTTAGGAAGGTTCCTAAGTTAGTATACCAGGTGACAGTTGTCCTGGTAAAACTTTCTTAGGAAAAATGTATCAGCAGTTTCTCATTTTTTGCGTATGCCCCCATCTTCCGACAATACATCTTTAAATGGTTCTTGGAGCAAGTAGTCCCCTTGTACTTGTCAAAGTCCGGCACCTTGAACTTGGTAATGACCATGTTTGGGTATTAGGAACAACTTTTCTAGGTTAGCAAAGGCATAATCTTCACCTCCTTCAATGGCCCTGAGCCTTTCCTTTAGATGATCCGCCTTTCCCTTTTCGGCCATAGCAGGAGGGGCTCTTCCCACCGCAAAATGCAATGGTTGTGGTTGTGGGCGAAACTGAGGGCCCTCCAAAGTGTTTTCAAAGGGTATACCACCAACTGCTTGCCCTTCAGTGGCATATCTGAGCCAAGGCTCGAAGTCAGCTAGATTGTGGTGGGGAATTTCATGTGTCTCCCCCATGGTTTGAGAGATATGTGCCTGATCAGATTGAGGTTATTGGTTCTCAATGAGTATCGGAGTGGAGTTATTGAGATTTTCATTGAGAGTGTATGCCACATTGGGTGGTGTATAGTTGGGAGACAAGCCATATGATGGGAAAGCGTGCTCGTTTTGAATTTGCACATCATGGGGTCGTCCGTACTTCCCAAATCTTTGCCAACCATATTTGAGGTTGGATGATTCATTTGGTTGAGGCCAGATGGGGGCATCGGGTTCACCCTAGCAACAACGTTGGTAGCGGCAACTGCAACCATATCGACTTCCCTTATCTTTTTCATGCTTTTTATGGCCTCCATCATTGTGGCCATTTTCTCTTTCATGGCCTCCATGTCGGCCTTCATCTGCTCTTGCACCTTCTCTACTTCACCCATTACTCTAGCTCTAGCACGGGTTTGGTAAGGGCGTCGTAAAGCGTGTTTTTTTCTTTTTGATAATAACGATTAAGTTCATTTCTATTTTATTTTATTTATTTATTTATTTATTTTTATTTTCTTTTTCAAGGAAAGAATGTAATGAGCAATGCAACCAATGAAAAGCATGGATGTATGTGAATGATACACAAATGAAGTATTGCGAATTTTTACGCAGGACATGGGGTTGAATCAATTTAGATTTTTCAACATGGTTCATGACATCTTGGTCAAGGTGAAACTGGAAGTAACAAGGACATCAACAGTCCTAAATGTGTTTGGCAGTAAACAAAGCAGTGATGTAACTCGATTCATCTTTTGCCCCAACTTTTGCAAGATGGTTACTTCCATACTTCAACTTGACTTGATGAACTTTTTTTCGAAAAAGCATGAGCTTGGTTCAACCCTATAATCCAAGGAATGGCAATTTTGATCGCCAATACTTCAACAACCTTTCATAGGGATGAAAGACTCGGGAATATGCATACTATGCATGGAGAATGTAATTATGAAATTGAGATGCCCGAAGAAACATCTTTTCTTAGTTAACGATGCATTAGGTACCATGTTCACTCATTTTGTTTTTAAGTGAAACGGGTTTATGATCCCAACATGGTTGGCTCCTGGTACCGAATATATGCAACCAAGAATGCATCATGAATTTTCATGCTTCCTTTTTTGTTTTTGTTTTGTAGAGGAAAATGCAAGGATCACGCATGAAAACAAAAGGTATGCAGTTTGGAGAACAAAAAGTATGTTGAACGCATATGCATGATGATGCAATGACTCACGCAAAATGTGATGCTGGAATATGATAACAGACAAATGTAGGAACGATATGTTCATTATGATGCCATGAAGAGATGCTTATGCATGCTAGAGATAAAATGCGGGAGTGATTTGATTCGCACTGATTTTTTTGGAGTAAAAACGTGGGATAAACTCATTTTATTCAGAAAGTTATAACTAGTCAAGATCTGAGAGACCATACAAACTTCCTAGCGGTTTCTAATCATATGGGCCATTTAGTCTATCGTATGCTGACAATAGCTGAGAAGTTCGTGGATCTCCTCGGGGGCAGAGTAGGTGTTCGCCATTGCTTTGGCCTTGGCTAGCAATCGGGAAAGTTCTTGGCTTCCGTTCAAAGTAAGAGCAAATCGGTCCATCCACATGGTTGCCTGAGTTGATCACCCTTCCTCTAGTCTCCTTTTCTGCGTACACTTGGGCATACTTGTCCGCCACCCTATGCTCGTGGGCCGTGGCTAGACTTAGTTCCTCTTGGTACTTGCTGATCATGGCTAACATGTTGGTCTTTGTCTCGCATAAACGCTAAGACAAACTTCTCTTGGACCTCGAGCAAGCCTTCAACTCATCCTGTCTACCCGCGATTGGTCCCTTTCCTCCCTCCGGAGTTTAAGCTCGTTGTTAATACCCCACAGAGCCCCTCGTAACTTGTTCCGGCCGTGCTCTTCCCTACGAGCCCTTTTGGTCTCTTGTTCCAAAGCCTTGGTGGTAGCTATATTTATATCTCTCAGTTCGGCATTCTCTTTCGGATTTTAAGAGATGCTGATTTGAACCTTTCTTTGACTGTTTGAGCTTGCTTGAGTTCCGTCCTAAGGGCCTGCACCTCTTCGTCTTCCTCCGGTGCCTCATCTTCCTCCCTCTTAGCGGTTCTCAAACTTGGGAGCCAATCCAAACCTTGCACGTGGGCTTCCAACCACTCACGGTAGCCACCAATGGGCCCATTGTTATTACCTTTGAGCTCTTTGTCCCTTTTTACCACCTCCCATGCCTTGCGGACCTTCTGAAGTGTCTCCATGTTGGTCTTATTGAAACCTCGTGAAATGACAGGTGTGAGCTCATCCTCTAGTGGCGCCCCTCTCATAGGGTAGCCAAGTTGTCTTGTAGCAAGAACGAGATTGCAGCTGATGCAACCCCTCGTCCCCATCAAGGGAACATTTGGAAATCCTTCGCACGAAATAAGAACTCTGGTTCTTCCTTCCTTCCATTGAGGGAACCAGTTGACGGATGCTCCTTCTTTGCTTGCTAAGAGTTGGTCCCAATTCACCCCTCCTTTCTCTGTGCATGAACGGTAGCTTTCTAACGGGCAAGCATGCCTCACCTCTTGGTGAAAAAGGTGTGAAACTAACCATACGTAAAGAGCTGAAGTACAGCAAACAATCCTTGTATTGCTCTTTTCACATCTTCGGTTGAAGGTGTCATATAGGTCGGCTAGCATAGCGACAACCGGGCTTTCCTTGTGGTTATGATAGGCGAGAAAAGCGTCGATCGCTGCCAGGTCCACCAACCCATCCACATTCGGAAAGAGGACTCCCCCGAAAATCAACAGTGCAAGAATATCTATGAACGGGGCCCACTCGCCTTTACCTGCCAAGATTCTTGCTTTTGCCTCCAAACATTTTCTCGGTATTCCTAACCACCCCATTTTCGACTTGCTTTTGGCGGTCTAATTCCTGCGCCGAGATTTGGACTATTTTAGAAATTCTGGCCAATGAGGGGTAGAACCCTGAGAAGAGGTATGGTTTCCTTCCCCCTAGAGGACATCCTAGGATCTCTTCAAATTCTTCCACCATTGGTGATAGCTGGAAGTCCCCAAAGATGAAGCACCTCAACGGCTGATCATAATACTGGGCGAGGGAGGCAATGGCCTCTGTGGAGACTTCTACCATGGCCAGGTCCCAGATTTTACCGTAAGCTTTACGAAAAGCTTGCCGCTGGAGCTGACCCATCAATTGCCCTAACTCTCTTAGACTGGTGATCCCTAGGTTCTTGACCTTGACTGGATAGAACCTCTTTTTAAGTGAAGGCTTTTGACTTGATCCCATGTTTTACCAAAGTGAAACAAAACCCAGTGCAAATTAAAACTCCGACATCTATTATGGGTGGAATGGATGAATGCATGAAGAAATGCATATGATACAGATGTAATTTATGAATACGGGGGCCCGGGAAATTGTTTCCTTCTTAGATACAACGTCTTGGGGTCGCAAAATGCCCAACGTATGTATTTAAGAAGGTGACAGGGACCCTTCGTTGGTTTGTTAAAAAGAGGGGATCAAGACAGAACCCGTGCATGATGCATATGCGAAAGGCGCAACACAGGAATGTACATAGTATGACAATATTCACAAAATATAAGCAAAAGGGTACATGACACTTATGCATGGCAGTGTGAAAAAATGGCACGCAGCGTGCCCGCTTCGTGCTCCTATTCAAGGGACCTATATGGGAGGGAGCTAACTAGGCTTTTAGTGATAATTCCGAAGGTGGTCATATCTCTCTTGATGGTCTCTAGAGATATCATCCCCCTCGAAGAACATATTGCAGCAGTAGGGACTACTAGCAACAATATGTTATCAAAGAGAAAAACTCTAGATGAGGGTTCACTGTAATCAAGCAAGTCGGAGACCTAGCATGATCACAGATTCACCTCCACTCCTTATGTTCCCATGAACCCGGGTATAGGGCCCTTTTTCAACTCACAGTGTGTGCAAATAGTGTTGGTGTTTGTGTGCATCAAATGAATAAATATTCACCTCATGCATACATTTTGAAACACACTAAAAGCATCAAAGAGTTATATACAAAGAACGTAAGAAAAATAAGGGGAAACCAATAAAGGAGAAAGTCATGATGAAACATTTGCACAAGATTAAATGGCCTAACTCTCAAAAAATAGTCCCCAGTGGAGTAGCCAACTGTCGCAACCTACCCTTCGGCGGGAGGGCGACGCGTGACTCGCGGGATGCGTGTTCCACGAAAGGAATACGCGCGGAGTCGCCACCAACGTTTATTTGAGGAAAACGTCGGAAAAACCAGAAAAGACGCGATCTATGAACTTTTAAGTGAAAGGCTCGGGAGTTGGATTTACGCACAGGGAAGGTATTAGCACCCCACACGTCTGTCACAAGGGACGACAGCCTTTAATCGAATGTGCAAACATGACTTTGATTTTTACGTTCCCTTTTATGTCCTTATATTCTTTATACCCTTTTTATATTTTTTTCTATTTTTGTGGTCGACAAGGGTGTTTCCCTTTGCTCCTACGTATTCCTCAATTGTGATGAGGAAATCAGACCTACGTAGTTCTTTCGGCACAAAGTGTTTGGTTAAGTTGTTTTTTATCTTTTTGCAAGATATATTTTGATTGAACAAAAAGGTCATTTAAGGTGTTGGACCATTAAACGATCTTTTGATTTTGAAAGGAGAGAAACGTTAAGGCGTTGGACCACTAACGATCTCTTGTTTTTGAAAGGAGAGAAACATTAAGGCGTTGGACCACTAACGATCTCTTGTTTTTGAAAGGAGAGAAACGTTAAGGCACTTGGACCATTAACGATCTCTCGGGGTGGTCGACAAAAGCGGGGCTTTTGCTCCTACGTATCCTCAATTGCGCTGAGGAAATCAGACCTGCGTAGTTCTTGCAAAAGCGGTAAAGTTACATGTTGATTTTATGCTTTTGAACGGTCCATGTTAACAGATAAAAGCAAAGAGGACCGTTTAAGGCGTTGGACCTTAAAACGGTTTTTAGTGATTTTTCGGACAAAACTTGATTTGTGAGTCTATTTTAGTCTTAGTTTCACTTTGGTTATTAATCAATTCATTCAAGGAAACTTCCAAAGAAAAACGTCCGATTGATTTTTTTGGTTATTTTATTCAAAGATATTTTGATTATTTTATTATTATTTTTCAAGATATTTTGATTATTTTACTTTTTTTGGTTTAACCGAGGTTATAGCGTGAACGATCGGTTAGATTTCGTTTTAAAAGTGATTAAATGAGATTACAACACAAATGATCGGTTGAAATTCATTTTATCATTTATTAGGTGAGAAAACGGCTTAAATAAACGGTAAAAGCGCGTTAAAGACAGAAGAAAAGAAATCGGAAATAAACGAAATAAAGATGAAAGCTTAAAAAAACAAGAAATGAATTGAAAGTCTCGGATTCGAAAACTTACCCGTTGAAGAACGAAGAACGGTGAAGAACGGACGAAAACCTTCACGGATTTGCTTACGGAAACATCTCGGAAGCGTTACAGAAGCACCTCGGCTTGGATTTTCTTCACGGAAACAATTTTTTTCACCCAAAACAGTTGAAATACATAGCCAGGGGGCTGAGGGATCCTTAGAGCAGCCCCCTTCAGCCTATTTATAGGAAAAAGGGGGAGGAGGTTGCCGCCCAGCTCGCCCAGGCGAGCTGAGTTGCTTCTTCCAGAAGCAGCCCAGCTTCAAAAAACATTCTGGAAGGCCCAATTCAAAATTTCGAAATTGTTATTTGCACCCTCCCCAATTTTGATAAGTTCACCCCCCTTCTTTCGTAATTTACGGAAAAGTTACGGAAGCCTTACGGAAGCATATAGGACTTGATTTTCTTCTTTTTTTCTCTTCCGTCTCACCCGTATTAAGTTAATTATGCTTATTTAGAGTTATGGGAATTTTACGGAAGCATTACGGGTGTCACGGAAGCCCCGGAATCCCATTTTTCAACAAAACGGGGGGTGTGGTGGCAACCTAGCTCGCCCAGGCGAGCTAGGTTGCTTCAACCTTAAGCAAGAAATTGCCCAGAAACCTCTAGAAGGGCCCAGATTCGAAAATTACTATTTGCACCCCCCATTTTACTAAATACACCCCCTTTACCCATTTTTTGGTAATTCTTTTTTTTAAAGTTACGGAAACTTACGAATTTCGTAACTATACTTGTTTTCTTTCCGTAATGTTACGGAACCTTGTGGATTACATAATCATCCCTTTTTTGACTTACGGAATGTTACGGAACCTCACTAATTGTGCAACGATGCTTCCTTTTGATTTCCGGTGTGTCACGGAACCTTACGGATTGTGCATCAATATTTTCTTTTGATTTCCGGCACGTCACGGAATTTCACAAATTGCCTAATGATGGGTGCCAAGCACCTTAAAATGACCAAACACAAATTGCATGCCACCAAGCACAGGTCCCCGGACGAAATTAGGGTATAACACTTATCTTGATTGAGTCTTCTCTTGATTCTTGAATCTTGATCTTGATTATTCTTGAATCTTGATTCTTGAAACTTGATTCTTGAATCTTGAATTATGAATCTTGATTCTTGAATCTTTGGAATTTGCTTAACTCTTGATTCTTTGGCATCATCAAAATAACCTTGGAAGGCATTGCTTCAACATCAGATAGTGGATTACCATTAATGAATGCCAGAGGAAACCTCTAAGCATCTACAAGGGTTCCTTTTGTTGAGCTGCTCTTTTGAACTTCTTGAGATTGATGAGGGATGGAGGTGGATGTGGTTGAGTTGAAGGAACTTGACGCTTGTGAATAGGAGAGATTAAGGGTGTTCAAAAAAACTGGTTCGGATTGCACCAGATTGTAACCGAACCTAAACCGAATTGATTTTTTCCCGCACTAGTTAAAAAAAAAGGAGTGCATTATTTTATAAAACCAATTCGATTAACCGAATTGTTTCTACAAAATGGTTCGGTTAACTGAATTGGTTTTGACTTAAATATATTTTTTTATATTTGAAAAAAATAGTTTGAAAACCAGTTTGAAACTAGTCTTGTTCTTAGAACTAGATCAAAATTGGTTAAAAACAAGTTCAGTTCAAAACCAATATTTTAAAACTAGTTTGGTTCTAAACAGGTTTCTAAACCAAATTGACTATTTGGATATAAAATTGAACTGATTAAAATAGTTTGAAACCAGTGTGGTTTAGTTTTTTATTGAACTACTTTTTGCACACCCCTAGGAGAGATAGGAGTGTCGTCAGTAGACTCACTATCTGATAAGGATGAGGTTGGAAACTCCTTCTTCCCAGTGAAGGAGACTGCCCATTCCTTCTCTCCAATCTTGGGATTGGCTTTAGTAGCCCTTGTCTTGGTGCTTCTAGGTATGGTAGAAGGAATGATAGGTTCTTTGAGTTCCAAAGGTAGTTGGATGGTCTTGACTCATTTTGGGGTAAGGGCAACCAGGGCTGCAACCTTTCACGTTCGGAGAACTACTTGTACAAATCCCTCGTCCTCTTCATCAATCTCACTCAGGTCCTTTAGTCTTTGTGGTATTGATGTTCCAGTTGCTAGACACACAGGTTTGGATGCATTGGACTATTCATGTCTTTTCTTCCTCTTGTGCTCCCTTGCAAGTAGCTCCTCCTCTTCTTCCTCCTTTTGTGATTGCTTCCTTGTCTTATTTTTCTTCTGTTGCTCAGCCATACTCTTTTGTATCTTTTTAGTAACCCTAAAGTTGTTCAAACCTTAATCTTCATTAATAATAGCTTCGGCAAGCCTCTTTTGCTTCCTTTTATTTATGGCGTCTAGGTCAACCTTATGAGCCTCCTTTAGACTTTGTTCTAGAGTGTCATATCCTAATTTCATCCGAGGACTATTTTTCGTTGATCTTTTGATCCTTGCTAGTCGACTTACGGTGTTGAACATCGTTACAATACAAAGCAAGGAACCATTCGATGTTTCAATCAGGAATGCAAAAAATACCAAAAAGGAGGGGCAAAAGGGTGTTTTTACTAAGTTTTCTAGACCTTGGCTCGCCTGGGCCCTCAAAAGACTTCAGGCTGAAGAAACCAGCTCGCATTGGTGAGCCAGTTACTTCAAGAGTAAGTCTCAGCTCGCCTTGGCGAGCTGCCACGGTCCCAAATGCCTTGTTTTCTATAAATAGGCGTGAAGGGGAGCTGAGGAAAAAAAGGTTCAATACTTGAGGGAATTGAGAGAATTAAGAAAGAAGAAGAAGAAAGAGGAGGAAATGAAGCCGATGCGCTGTCGAATCGCGACTGTGATCAATCTCTACATCGTTCCTTGTTCGGTGTTCTTCATGCGACTGTGATCTATGTACCCTTAGGGGTCCCCCTTGTTGCTTTGTGCACATTCATTTTCTCCATCTATCATCATCAATCTCTTTTTCTTTGTAAAGTTCAATCTTAACCGTCTAAGTGTTTAAAGTTGTCTTTAAAAAGATTGAAAGTTAATAAACAAAACTAAGATAAAACCAACTCATAACTAATTTCTTTTTATCAAATATCACTTGAGATCGTTTCAAGGTCCAACGCCTTAACGATTCTCTCCACTTTTCAAATTTAAAAGATTGTTTCAAGGTCCAACGCCTTAACGATTCTCTTCGCTTTTCAAAATTTAAAACATCGTTTCAAGGTCCAATGCCTTAAATGACTTTTTGTTCGCAATTAAAATGAATCTTTCAAAAGCATAAAAACAATTTGACACACAAACTTTCTCACTTTAAAGAACTACGTAGGTCTGAGTTCCTCATCGCACTTGAGGATACGTAGGAGCAAGGGCCCTTGTCGACCCCAAAAAAATAAAGATATAAAAAGGGAAAATAAAAAATATTGAAGTCACATTTTTGCACACTCGATTAATGTTTGTCGTCCCTTGTGACGGGCGTGTGGGGTGCTAATACCTTCCCTATGCGTAAATAACTCCGAAACCCTTCTTTTCAAAATTCGCAGACCTCTTTTTGGTTTTTATAACATTTTCCTCGAATAAACTTGGTGGCGAATCCACGTGTTTTTTTCATGAGAAGACGCCTTTTTCTTTTCCCACGCGTTTTCCTTTTTGGAAGACGCTCCTTTGGCTTTTCGCCCGCACTCCTGTCGAAGGGTAGGTTGCGACATAGAGCAACCTTCATAGCTTTTAGGTTAGTTTTTCTAAATTTTTGTTGTTTAGCAACAAATGAACCCTTGGCTACTAGGGTGTGCTTAGAATCATCATCCATTTTATTGAAGACATGATGCATGCCTTGATCTCGAAGTATCTTGCTGATGAGAGCAGAATAATAGATGTCGTCCAAACCACCTAAGCCCTTCAAGTTCCTCAGAATGGCGATGTAGATGGTATACCGAAAATCAATGGGAAGATTCTTTATTAAGTGAAAGAGAACAAACTTGTGCAAATCTAATAAAGTTGTTTTTTTGTTAAGAATGTTGGCCCAAATCTTGGCCTTCACACACATGAGATTGTACATAATAGTCTTCTGGTCTCCTAATACAAAACATACATCCATCACAATGAAATCATCAACATCAACATCATCTCAACTCAATGTCATCATTCAACATCAACATCATCTCATCCCAATGTCATCATCAACATCATCACATCTCAATATTATGATCAACATCAACGTCATCTCATATCAATATTATCATCAACATCAACATCAACTCATATCAATATTATCATCAACATCACGAGCAATCACATTCCATATATATACATATAACACAATCCTTAGATTCACATTCCCCAGATCTTTAGATAACATTCATCACATATCATAATAAATTGTAATACCATGGGACTAATATTTTAGGGAAAAATCTAAATTAAGAGGAGAACTACGGTATACAAAACAAACTCTTATGCCTATTTAAAATTTAATAAAGTAAATGGAAAAAACATATATAAATTTTTGGGTAGAGTCTCCTTCGTAATTAAGATTTTTCCCAAAAACTTCAATCATAACAACTACAACATCATTCACAATTTTCATTCATCAATAGCACATATATCACATCCCATTAGTTTAAAACACAGTTTTTCCTAAAAATAAACACGCAACAGGGACAAACATACATCCCCATAATTGGGTTCCCTGACTCCAACTATGGTATCAAAAGTTGAAAAGAAACAATAAACTCCCCTCACCTTAGCTACTCGCGACATTGTTTTGAGATGTCATAGGTTCACCTCCATTAGTTCGAATGTAGAACTCTATATACCAAATCAAACAAAATTTAGTATTGATTTCAAAGACAAGGTTAACATTAACATTCAAGGTCAAATATCCACTCAAATTTAAAGGGTTTTTTTTAGTCCACATCAGAAAGAAGTCATTTTGAAATTTTGATCACGCCAATGTGATCAAGGTTCAGCAAGGGTCACAAAAATGAAATCTATTGTATAAAAAGTAAACTTTTATGTCTCATTTTCAAGGGTTTTTCAAAGGAAGTGTAAAAAATCCAACAACGGTACCCAAATCACGAAAGATACTAAGAGAAGATCAAACTAACTAAGAGAAGGCATAGAAAAATCTGTTATCTCGAGATACCATGAACGAAGGGTCAAAGGCTTCATTCTCTACCAAATCCTCAAGTTGAGTTTTGGTTAGAAAAATCCAACAACGGTACTCAAGTCGAGATACCACGAACGAAGGGTCAAAGGCAAGGGACGACCACTCGTGGCAGTCATCGGTGGTCATGGGTGGTGGAAGAGGAGGTTATAGGGTTTTGGTTTAGAGAGAGAGAGTGTGTGTGTGTGTGTGTGTGTGAAAAATGTGTTCTTTCTCGTTGCTAGTTGTATTTGTAACTTGCAAGGCTCGCCCAAGGGAAATGTTGCTCGCCTGGGCGAGCTGGACCATCTCATATCACTTCTTTTGTGAAAAGGTCATATATCACACTCTAGATGTTATTTTCGAAGTCCCAACGGTCAATACATGAGCACATGGGTTGCGAGCCTACAGTCTGAATATGAAGGTGATCCAACGGTTAAAGAGTATGAGATCATTGTTTTACCAAAATAGGTTTTGGGTCAAACTTGAAGTCACACATTTCCAACGCTGATTAAGCAAACTCCACATAACCTAACATCCATACTAAGCAGCTGCACAAGGTTAATTCACACAACACTTCAACTAATGCAAATTAATCAAGTAATTAAATAATACAAGAAATACATCAAACATCTATTTTCAGTTATTGAAATTTTAGGGCATTACAATCGTTGCGTAGATTGGATCGTTGTTTCTTGAATTAAGCGGATACTTCATGAAGCAATCCAACCCCCCAAGGGCATTGGATAGAAGACTCCAAGAAGAATGGACCAGAGATGCAAGAGAAGGCCCTAGGATTCTCATGAGCCTTAGGATGGATTTCAGGTCCATGGGCTAAGTATGAGCCCACTAATCTTTGTAAATATTAGACTCAGGTTTCATTATTTTTGGGCCTTGTATTTAGGGCTCCATAATGTAGGTAGGGTGGTACACTAGAAATGTAAGATTTTTTAGCCCTTGTATTTTAGGGCACCTAGACTAGTTTTTGTATTAGCGGTAGTTTTGTAATTTCACATCGCATTAAGTGAATATTTGATGTGTGTGTTGGGAAATAAATTTAATTGAATTGGGAGAAGCCCAATCCAATTAAATTTTAGAGAGGGAGGTGAGCATTTGCTTGCTACACCCCATTGCCACATCATATAGTCACACTTTGTGCATGTCCTTCATGTTTTACATGCCTCATGACACCTAAGCACACTTAGTGAAGAATCTTGGACTTGATCTTGGATTAGTGGGCTGAACCATAGCTAAAATTCACAAATCATAATTAGTGAAATTTTGGCTCAAAAATTTGGCTCCACAAATTCAATTTCAAATTCAAGTGAAATTTGGATAGAAATTCAAATTTTCCTCCAATTTTGTGTGACACTTAGGCTATAAATAGAAGACATGTGTGTGTATTTTTTCAACTTTGATCATTTTGAAGATTCTCCACTAAGTGTGCTTAGGTGTTATGAGGTATGTAACACATGAAGGACACGCACAAAGTGTGACTATATGATGTGGCAATGAGGTGTAGCAAGCAAATGCTCACCTTCCCCTCTAAAATTTAATTGGATTGGGCGTCTCCCAATTCAATTAAATTTATTTCCCAACACACACATCAAATATTCACTTAATACATGTGAAACTACAAAACTACCCCTAATACAAAAACTAATCTAGGTGCCTTAAAATACAGGGACTGGAAAAGCCTACATTTCTAGAGTACCCTACCTACATTATGGATCCCTAAATACAGGGCCCAAAAATAATGAAATTCTAATCTAATATGTGCAAAGATAAGTGGGCTCATACTTAGCCAATGGGCCTAAAATCTACCCTAAGGCTTATGAGAACCCTAGGGCCTTCTCTTGGCTCTCTGGCCCAATTTTCTCTGAGTCTTCTATCCAATGCCCTTGGGGGGTAGGATTCCATCATTCCCTCCCCCCTTGAAAAGGATTTGACCTCAAATCCAGAGGTTCTTGAAACTCAGGGATTCTTTCCTCAACACATGTAAAAAGAAATAGAACATATGTATTGGTCGTGTTGGGTATGTTAGAGTAGGGTAAGGACTGGAAACCTCTTTTCTGGCCATCTTCCCATGAGAGAACATGGTTTCTCACCAACTCAATGAGTGGTGCTACAAGTATAGAAAAATATGGGACAAACCTTTTGTAAAAGTTTGTTAAGTCATTGAAGCCCCAAATTTCCCTTATAGTTGGTGGAATGGGCCACTTAGAAATAACCTTTATTCTCTTAGGGTCCGTGGGAACCCCTTGATCACTATTTAAAAAGTTAAGGAAATTAATGGAATACAACATACCCTTTTATTTATTTTCATGTTGATTATTCCTACAAAATTACGACAAACCTAAGGTGATGCAATCCTACCCCCCAAGGGTATTGGATAGAAGACTCCAAGAAGATTGGGCCAGAGATGCAAGAGAAGGCCCTAAGGTTCTCATGAGCCTTAAGGTAGATTTTGGGCCCATGGGCTAAGTATGAGCCCACTTATCTTTGTACATATTAGATTAGGATTTCATTATTTTTGGGCCTTGTATTTAGGGCTCTATAATGTAGGTAGGGTACCCTAGAAATGTAGGATTTTTCAGCCCTTGTATTTTAGGGCACCTAGAGTAGTTTTTGTATTAGGGGTAGTTTTGTGATTTCATATGCATTAAGTGAATATTTGATGTGTGTGTTGAGAAATAAATTTAATTGAATTGGGAGAAGTCCAATCCAATTAAATTTTAGAGGGGGGGGGGGTGAGCATTTTCTTGCCGAGTAGAAAAACTAAAAAAAAAGACTCAAGAAACCTCTAGTTTTGGCACTTGTTTTCACACTAATTTTCAATTGAAATTTCATAACTAAAAAAAAAAAGACTCAAGAAACCAATTATAGAACAAATTTTGAGCCAAAACAACAAGCACACTTCCCTTTCACTAATTTTTTTTTTGGGACACTGATTTTCCTGCCAAATTTTGTGTTTTTTAGTTATTTTTTCATTTATCCAAATCACTTGTTTTATTTTTCCTAATTTTGGTCCAGATTTCTAGAAAATTTAGTAAAAATTTTAGCTCAAAATTCGTAGTGACCAATTACTAGTAATTTTTACAAGTTTGTATATTCAAGCTGCCAACACCAGCGGTTTCAACCTAGAAATCAAGAGTAGTGTTTATGTTGCTTAAGGCTTGGATAATTACAATTTGTGTTTTCTTATGCTCAAATGTCTTGAATAACACAATTCAAGAGAGATTAAGACTTATTTTGATTCACAAATCCAGCTACAACTCAGCACCACAACTCAATTTCTTCATTGGCATCATATAGGAAACTTAGAAAACAAAACAAAGTTCAACAACAAGACTACTTCTAGGAATTGATTTAGGACATGTTATGAACTAAATAACATGCATGAATTAGACTCAAAATTCAAAAGATAGGCTAAGAATGACAAGAATACATGAACAAATGTATCTAGAATTTAATCAACAAAATCAAAATTCAACAAAAACTTAGAACATAATGTGACAATTATTATGACTAAACATGACTCTAAGACAACATGGATTAAGTGATTTACACTTAGATTTTTGTGTTTTTTTTTCTAATCAACATTTTGGAAGAAAATTTAGATCTAGAGGTTCAGCACAAGAATATTATGACTGAAAAATGATAGAACCTAAAATCAACACAAAAACATAATTCAATAGTAGATCTATAAAATTTGAACCATAGAAATTCAAGAACAAGTGTAGATCTAAGATTTAATCGGTTAATTTTTTTGAATCTACTCTAAACAGCACCAAACCACAAGACAATGGAGGATATACATGAAGAATAAGATGAAGAACAAGGAATTAAAGTGAATTGATTTGACAAAAAGATAGAGGAAGCAAAAGAACATCACCTAGATGAAGCAAAAGAACATCACCTAGATGAAGATGCTTTGATACCACATGATGTAGCTCCATGCAGAGCTTGTAGGCCTTGGATCTTCTTCATCAATGGAGTCCTTTGCTTCTTGAAGATTAATGGCAGTGGAATGGAGAAGGAATAAAGATGATTGGAGATGCCACTTTAAGGAGAGATGAGTCAAGAACAAGCTCACCACCATAGGACGCCATGGATAAGAGCTTGAAGGTAGAAGAAGATGAGTGGAGGGAGAAGGAGAAAAGGAGCACGAAATTTTGTGCCTCAAATGAGGTCTGAACTTTGAAGTGTAATTATCAAATGATCAAAGTTGAAAAAATGCACACACATGGCCTCTATTTATAGCCTAAGTGTCACACAAAATTATAGGCAAATTTGAATTTCTATTCAAATTTCACTTGAATTTGAAATTGAATTTGTGGAGCCAAAATTTCACTAATTATGATTAGTGAATTTTAGCTATGGTTCAGCCCACTAATCCAAGATCAAGTCCAAGATTCTACACTAAGTGTGCTTAGGTGTCATGAGACATGTAACGCATGAAGGACATGCACAAAGTGTGACTATATGATGTGACAATGGGGTGTAACAAGCAAATGCTCACCTCCCCCTCTAAAATTTAATTGGATTGGACTTCTTCCAGTTCAATTAAATTTATTTCCTAACACACACACATCAAATATTCAGTTAATGCATGAGAAATTATAAAACTACCCATAATAGAAAAACTAGTCTAGGTGCCCTAACATACAAGGACTGAAAAATCCTACATTTCTAGAGTACCTTACTTACATTATGGAGTCCTAAATACAGGGCCCAAAATTAATGAAATCCTAATCTAATATGTACAAAGATAAGTGAGCTCATACTTAGTGCATGGACCCGAAATCTACCCTAAGGCTCATGAGAACCCTAGGGCCTTCTCTTGCCTCTTTGGCCCAATCTTCTTGGAGTCTTCTATCCAATGTCCTTGGGGTGTAGGATTGCATCAGTAGTCATGAATCTTGTGAGAGTTTAAGTGAAGATCTTAGCGACTATTATAGAGGGTGGCATAGGTCACATACTAAACATCACTCCCAAAGAAGTGAAAAGGATAGAAGGCCTCAAGAGGTTAACATTAGCCTCCCATATTTCCAAGGAAAAGATAATGTTGAGGCCTACCTAGATTGGGAAATAAAGGTTGAACAATTCTTTGCTTGACATCATATTAGTGAAGAGAGAAAAGTTCCATTGGCTACCCTTAGCTTCCAAGGGTATGCCCTCTATTGGTGGACTTCCCTTGTTAGGGAAATAAGGATTCATGGGGATCCTCCAGTAAAGTATTGGAATGATCTTAAGAGTGCCCTTAGGAAAAGGCACATTCCCTCTAACAATGACAGGGAGCTTATGGACAAGCTCCAAAGGCTTAGACAAGGGAGTATGAGTGTTGAAGAATATAGGCAACAAATAGAACTACTCCTTTTGAGAGCTGGACTTAGGGAGGAGGAAAGAACAAGCATTGCTAGGTTCCTAAGTAGTTTAAATATAGAAGTAAGAGACAAGATTGAACTCCTTTCATATAGGGACCTAGATGAGCTAGTTCAACTTTGTATAAGGGTAGAGCAACAATTAAAGAGAAAGCCATCTTCTAAAAACTCTACCTCTTACTTTTATACAAAGATGGACCTAGCTCCAAGTGTGTTAGGTGTACCACCTTCTAAGCCAAAGGATGATAAGGGTAAAAACATAGAGGAAATCAATCCAAAGGCTAGTTCACAAGATAGAACTAGTAACATCGAGTGCTTCAAATGTATTGGGAAAGGCCACATTGTTTCTCAATGCCCCACAAAGAAAACCATGATCATGAGGGGTCAAGACAACTATAGTAGCCAAGAGGAGGCTACTTCTTCTCCTTCGTCAAGTGGAAGTGAGGGTGAAGCCAAGGGTGATGAGCATATTGAAGAGGCTTACCCCTATGAAGATGGTGATCTTCTAATGGTGAGAAGGATCCTTGGGAGTCAATCTTGTGCCCTAACCCAAACCCAAAGAGAGAACATCTTTCATACAAGATGCAAGGTTTTAAACAAAAATTGTTTTCTCATTATGGATAGAGGGTCTTGCTGCAATTGTTGTAGCACAAGGTTGGTATCCAAGTTGAGTCTCACTCTTATTTCCCACCCAAAGCCTTACAAGCTTCAATGGCTCAATGAGAAAGGGGAAATAATAGTCAATCAACAAGTAAAGATACCCTTTTCTATATGAGACTACTGTTGTGAAGTTTTATGTGATATAATGTCAATGGAAGCATGGCACATTTTGTTGGGTAGACCATGGCAATCTGACAAGAAAGCAATTCATAATGGTCTCACCAATGAAATAACCCTCACCCATGGAAGCAAAAAGTTCAAACTTGTTCCCTTGACACCTTCACAAGTGGCTGGGGATCAGGTACAAATAAAACTCAAATGGGATGAGGAAAAGAATAGAAAAAGAAAAGAAGAACAACTTTTAATGGTTAAGGAAGAGTGAAAGGAGGTAAGTGTCTCTTCCAAGAGGTTGGCTAAGAAGGAAAGTCATTTTGCAATAAAGACAAACATTAAAGAAACTTCTTTTCTTAGACAACCTCCACATCTTCTCCTTTGTAAAAGAAAATTTGTTAGCACTGCCACACCTCTTGGACTTGAGGTTATTCCTCAAGTAAAGGAGTTGTTGGATGAGGGTTTGGTTTGTAAGAGCTTAAATCCTTGTGCTTTGTTGGTGCCCAAAATAGGTATTATGAGGCACCAAATCCCTAAGATAGGGGTACGATGAGTGTGTTGAATGGTGCAACCCTCTTTTGTAAAATCACCAATGCACCTAACATCTTCATGATTCACATACATAGGGACTCTTTAGGTAGGTTTGTTCTTATTTTTGGTTTCAATACAAACCTAGGTGCTGATATGGGACACCTTAGGTTTTTCATACTTTTTGGTAGGAGTAATCGACATGAAAATACAGAAAAAGGTATGTTTTATTGTATTACTTTCCTTAATTTTTCAAATAGTGGTGAAGGGGTTCCCACAGACCCTAAAAGATAAAGGGTATTCCTGAGTGGCCCAATCCACCAAGTATAAGGGAAATTTGGGGCTTCTATGACTTAACAAACTTTTACAAAAGGTTTATCCCATATTTTTCTATACTTGTAGCACCACTCATTGAGTAGGTGAGGAACCATGTTCCCTCATGGGAAGATGCCCAACTCTAACATGCCCAACACCACTTATATATATATATATATATATATATATATATATATATATATATATATATATATATATATATATATATATATTCTTTTTACAGGTGTTGAGGGAAGAGGCCTAGAGTTTCAAGAACCTCTGGATTTGAGGTCAAATCCTCTTCAAGGGGGAGGGGATGATGCAATCCTACCCCATGGGAATTGGATAGAAGACTCCAAGAAGATTGGGCCCATGGGCTAAGTATGAGCCCACTTATCTTTGTACATATTAGATCAGGGTTTCATTATTTTTGGGCTTGTACTTAGGGATCCATAGTGTTGGGAGGGTACCTTAGTAATGTAGGATTTTTCAACCGTTGTATTTTAGGGCACCTAGACTAGTTTTTGTATTAGGGGTAGTTTTCAACCGTTGTATTTGTGTTGGTAGAGGAATTTAATTGAATTGGGAGAAGCTCAATCCAATTAAATTTCGAACCAACCTAAAGGGGAGGTGAGCATTCGCTTGCTACACCCCATTGCCACATCATATAGTCACACTTTGTGCATGTCCTTCATGCTTAACATGCCTCACGACACCTAAGCACAGTTAGTGGAGAATCTTGGACTTGATCTTAGATTAGTGGGCTGAACCATAGCTAAAATTCTCTAATCATAATTAGTGAAATTTTGGCTCCAAATTTGGCTCCACCAATTCAAATTCAAATTCAAGTGAAATTTAAATAGAAATTCAAATTTCCCTTCAATTTTGTGTTACACTTAAGCTATAAATAGAGACCTTGTGTGTGCATTACATAATGGATGGTAAGAAGAGATGGTCTTCCAGGCTCAAGTGTCTGTAAATAAAATGCATGTTTGTCATGCATAGCATAAACATTCCCTCATGCATTCATCATATTTCCTCCATGATAGGGTGTCAAAGTATTGATCAGCAGAGTTTTTCATTCTAGCAAACATGGGATTGAACCAAGCACCCTCTTTTAATAAAAGGTTTTATCATGTCAAAATCAAAAGCCTAGAGGTAGCTAGTTTACAAGAGCTAGGGCAGCGGATGGAGCAACTCCAACGTCAAGCCTTCCTCAAGACATATGGAAAAATTTGGGATTTGGCTGTGATAGAAGTGTCTGTTGAAGCCATTGCATCCCTCGCTCAATATTACGACTAGCCGCTAAGGTGCTTCACGTTTGGGGACTTTCAGTTAGTACCAACTGTAGAAGAGTTTGAAAGGATCTTGGGATGCCCACTAGGAGGAAGGAAGTCGTATTTGTTTTCTGGGTTATACCCCTTCATGGCAAGAGTAGCGAAGGTGGTCAAGATCTCGATGCAAGAATTGGACCGAGTGAAACAAAATAGAAATAGGGTGGTCGGAATACCAAAGAAACACTTGGAAGAGAAAGCGAAGGCTTTGGTGGATCAAGGGGAGTGGACTTCATTCATTGATGTTTTAGCACTTTCGGTGTTCGGGGTCGTCCTCTTTCCAGATATGGATGCGCTAGTGGATCTAGCGGCGATCGATGCTTTTCTTGCTTATCACCACATCAAGGAAAGTCCAGTCGTTTCTGTTTTTGGCCAATGCCTATGACACGTTCAACCGGAGATGCGAGAAGAGTAGCGCGAGAATAGTCTATTGTACACCCGCTCTCTATGTATGGCTAGTCTCTAACATTTTTCTTCATGAAAGTAGACCCGTCTGTCCCCTACAAGGTCACCGCATGTGCACCGGGAAAGGGAAAGCAAATTAGGAGCAGCTCTTGGCTGGTGTGGTAGAGGCGTCCGTTAATTGGTTCCCCCGATGGAAGGAAGAAGGGGTTGGAGTTTTGTCTTCATGTGATGGATTCCCAAATGTCCCCTTGATGGAAACGAGGGGTTGTATTAATTATAATCCCGTACTTGCCATAAGACAACTAGGCTATCCTATGAGAGGGGCGCCATAGGAAGAGAGCATCATGCCTTTCATTGCACAAGGTTTCAGTGATCCCAATGCAAGAATGCTTCAAAGAGTCTGAAAAGAATGGAATGCAGTGCAAAGAAAGGATAAGGAGCTTAGAGGAACAAACAATGGTGTTATTGGCGGATATCATCAATGGTTGAAGGCTTGAACGCAAGTGATAACTTGGCTCCTAAAGCTAAAGAGTTCAAGTGGGGAAGAGGCTGAAGTCCCTGAGGAGAGCGAAGAAGTGCAAGCCTTGAAAGAACGCGAGTAGTCAAGGAAAAGTTCAAGGCGATAGCTGTTAGGGTCAAGAAAGAGTGTGACAAGCTGAGGGACGTCAATGTGGCCATGATCAAAGCATTAGAACGAGAAACAAAAAGGGCTCAAAAAGAAGAATGGGGCCGAAACAAGTTCCGAGGGGCTTTATGGGGTAGCAACAGTGAACTCAAGCTTCGGAGGGCCGAAAGGGACGAGCCGAGGGTGGAAAGTATGATATTAGAGGGCAAGTTGAAGGCTTGTCAAAGGTCGAAGAGGAGCTTGACCGAACAATTGAGTAGGACGGAAGAGAACATGTGGGCAATCAATTGCCAGTATAAAGAGAAGCTAAATCTACCTGCTAGCCATGAGCAAAGAATAGAGGGCGAGCATGCAAAAGTATCAGCTCTACAAGCAGAAAAGGAAGCAAGAGAGAGAGTGATAGACTCATTACACGGAGAAGCTATGATGTGGATGGATAGGTTTGCTTTCACTTTGAATGGAAGTCAAGAGCTTCCAAGACTGTTAGCCAAAGCCAAGGCGATGGAGGATATGTACTCAGCTACCGAGGAAGTTCATGGGCTTTTCGATTATTGTCAGCATATGATCGAGTTGATGTCTCACATAATTAGGAACCACTGAGGCATTTGTATTTATGCTTTGACATTGACAAGATGGACATTTTTTTTGTCCCTTAATGAAAATGAGATTTGATTCGACCCTATGTCTCTGCTAATATTTCTGCGTGGGTCCAATACTTCAAAAACTTATCATTGTCATGCATCATGTTTAGTTCATTATCACATTACTCATTGCATTTTGTTCTTTTAGCAGTTATATCATTGTCACTTTTAGCAGTTACTCAAAGTACACATCATAACCATAAAAGACAAACACGTTTTACGACACCCCTATCAAACCCGTTCCAAAACTAAAATCATGAGTGAGATAGAAGAAGTGCAAGAGCAAATGAAGGCCGATATGGAGGCCATGAAGGATCAAATGACCTCCATGATGGAGGCCATGTTAAGTATGAAACGGATGATGGAGAACAATGCAGCTGCAGTTGCTGCCACCAGCGCCACTGCTGAGGCGGATCCAACCCACCCATCTGCCCTAAACCAAGCAAACCAACCAATCCCGAACATGGTAGGTCAGGGAGGAGAGGTGTTAGGCAGCATGGGCGGTCCCCACATGGGGCAAAATAGGAATTCTTTCCCATATGGCTTACCCCCCAACTATACACCGCCCAACGCAGTGCACATGCCCATCGAGAACGCTAACCACGCTGTTCCCGTTCCCTTTGAAGGCCAGCAACCCCAATTGGGACATACACCTTGCGCTCAGCCTGTTGGGGAAGCCCGTGAAGAGCCTCGGGATCATGCTCTGGGTGACTTTGAACCATACCCTACGTTCGCTGCTGAGGGACCGATGTGTAGTGGTATGCCTCAGCCCAATGCCGCTGGGGCTCCTCAACGCCGCCCGTTACAACCTCTGCACTTCTCAGTAGGGAGATTGCCTTCGATGGTGGAAGGAAAGGAGAAGTTGGATCTCATCGAGGAAAGGCTAAGGGTCATCAAAGGGATTGGTGATTACCCGTTCTCCAACATGGCGGAGTTGTGTCTAGTGCCTGACGTCGTCATCCCCCTGAAGTTCAAGGTGCCAGATTTCGATAAGTACAAGGGGACTACTTGCCCCAAGAACCACCTAAAAATGTACTGTCGGAAATGTGGGCATACTCCAAAGACGAGAAGCTCTTAATGCATCTTTTCTAAAAGAGTTTGGCCGGGGCGGCAGTCACCTGGTATACTAACTTGGAAGCTTCTTGGATCAGCTCTTGGAAGAATTTGATGGCTGCCTTCATTAGGCAGTATCAATACAACACCGACATGGCTCCTAACAAAACCCAATTGCAAAATATGAGCAAGATGGAGCATGAGTCCTTTAAGGAGTATGACTAGAAGTGGAGGGACCTGGCAGCACAAGTGGCACCCCCTATGATGGAAAGAGAAATGATAACCATGATAGTGAACACACTACTAGTGTTCTCCTATGAGAAGATGGTGGGTTACATGCCCTCTAGTTTTGCAGATTTGGCATTTGCGGGCGAGAAGATTGAGGTAGGCTTAAGAAGGGGGAAGTTCGATTATGCCGCTCCTGCTAGCACAAGCAATAGGAGATTCAGAGCGAGTGGGGCCAAGAAGAAGGAAGGAGACACCCATGCTGTAACTTTAGCTCTTACATGGCCTAAACCCCAGCAAACCCCTCATAACCCCACTTACCAATATTCCCCACACCAACCAAGCTTCTCGGCCAATGTTGGAAACCCTCCCAATCCAGCGCCTGTCCAACAAAGGTTGCCCACTCAGCCACAAAAGCTTCCTCCATAAAACTCATTTCTCGCACAATCTCATCCCGTCGTCAACTCCAATCCCAACATAACGCCAGTTCGGGAAGGAATTTTCCAGTAAAGAAGCTCGTGGAATTCACCCCGATCCCGATGCCATATGCTGACTTGCTACTATCCTTGATCACCAACCAGATTGTGGTGGTGAACCCTGGGAAGATCTACCAATCTCCTTTCCCTCGATGGTACAACCCAAATGCAACCTGTGCCTATCATGGGGGTGTCCCGAGGCATTCAATAGAGCAATGCACGCCGACGCGAGGAGGATTGCCCTAGAAAGGAGGGGAAGAAGCATGGGCCAGTCACAAGGGCTACAAGTGAAAGGGGTTCCCTTGTGTCACAAGGGCTGCAAGTGAAAGGGGTTCCCTTGTGTTACCAAGATATGCCCGGCTTGAGTCCCGACATCGTGCAACATAGATTACCTCTGAATCCCAAGTGTTCCTCGATAAAGCAAAAGCTGCAGAGGATGAAGCCCGAGATGTCACTTAAGATAAAAGAAGAGGTGAAAAAGCAATTTGACACTGGCTTCTTGGTTGTGGCTCAATACCCGGAATGGGTTGCCAACAATGTGCCAGTCCTTAAGAACGATGGAAAGGTGCGAATGTGCGAGGACTATCGGGATCTAAACCAAGCCAGTCCAAAGGATAACTTTCCTCTACTGCACATTGATATCCTCATAGATAACACGACCAATTTTGCCTTGTTTTCTTTCTTGGATGGGTTCTTGGGCTATAACTAAATAAAGATAGCACCAGAGGTGATGCAATCCTACCCCCCATGGGCATTGGATAGAAGGCCCTAGGGTTCTCATGAGCCTTAGGGTAGATTTCGGGCCCATGGGCTAAGTATGAGCCCACTTATCTTTGTACATATTATATTAAGGTTTCATTAACTTTGGGTCTTGTATTTAGGGCTCCATAATGTAGATAGGATACCCTAGAAATATAGGATTTTTCAGCCCTTGTATTTTAGGGCACCTAGACTAGTTTTTGTATTAGGGGTAATTTTGTAATTTCACATGCACTAAGTGAATATTTGGTGTGTGTGGTTGGAAATAAATTTAATTGAATTGGTAGAAGCCCAATCCAATTAAATTTTAGAGGGGGAGGTGAGCATTTGCTTACTACACCCCATTGCCACATCATATAGTCACACTTTGTGCATGTCCTTCATGCTTTACATGCCTCATGACACCTAAGCACACTTAGTGGAGAATCTTGGAATTAATCTTGGATTAGTGGGCTGAACCATAACTAAAATTCACTAATCATAATTAGTGAAATTTTGGCTCCAAAGTTTGGCTCCACAAATTCAATTTCAAATTCAAGTGAAATTGGAATTGAAATTCAAATTTTCCTCCAATTTTGTGTGACACTTAGGCTATTAATAAAGGTCATGGGTGTGCATTTTTTTGAACTTTGATGATTTGAAAATTAAACTTCAAATTTCAAAGCTCTTTTAGAGCACAAAATTTCGTGCTCCTCTCTCCCTCTCCCTTCATTCATCTCCTTCTTCCTCCAAGCTCTTATCCATGGCCTTCTATGGTGGTGAGCTTCTTCTAGACTCATCTTCTCCTTGAAGTGGCGTCTCCTCTCTCTCTTCCTTCTCCATTTCGCTGCCATTCATCTTCCAAGAAGCAAAGGAATCCATTGATGAAGAAGATCCTAGGCCTACAAGCTCCAATGGAGCTTACATCATGTGAAATTTATTTCCAACCACACACATCAAATATTCACTTAGTGCATGTGAAATTACAAAACTACCCCTAATACAAAAACTACTCTAGGTGCCCTATAATACAAGGGCTGAAAAATCCTATATTTCTAGGGTACCCTACCTACATTATGGAGCCCTAAATACAAGACCCAAAATTAATGAAACCTTAATATAATATGTACAAAGATAAGTGGGCTCATACTTAGCCTATGGGCCCGAAATCTACCCTAAGGCTCATGAGAACCCTAGGGCCTTCTCTTACATCTTTGGCCCAATGTTCTTGGAGTCTTCTATCCAATGTCATTGGGGGGTAGGATTGCATCAGGAGGACATGGAGAAGATGACTTTCGTCACCCTGTGGGGAACTTTTTGCTACAACGTGATGTCCTTTGGGCTTAAGAACGCTGGGGCAACTTACCAGCGGGCTACGGTAGCATTATTCTAGTGGCAGGTTCTGCTGTCAAAATTCAACATTGTTTATGTCACTCAAAAGGTGATAAAGGGGAGTGCCTTGGCAGATTACCTGGCTCAACAACCCATCAACGAATACCAGCCTATGCATCTAGAATTTTTGGATGAGGACATCATGACCTTTTTTAAGGAGGAAGTAGAGGATGAAGATAGGGACAAATGGATTGTGTGGTTTGACGACGTGTCTAACGCACTAGGCCATGGAGTTGGGGCAGTTTAAGTTACCCCCGACGATCAATGTATGCCCTTCACAGCTAGATTGGGTTTTGACTGCACGAACAACATGGCTGAGTATGAGGCATGCACGCTTGGGATCCAAGCGGAAATTGACTTCAAGGTCAAGTTGCTCAAGGTATATGGAGACTCAGCCTTAGTAATCCACCAGTTGAGAGGAGAATGGGAGACCAGGGATCATAAGTTGATACCCTACCAAGCCTACATAAGGAAATTGATAGAGTACTTCGATGACATATCCTTTCACCACATTCCTAGAGAGGAGAATCAGATGGCTGATGCCCTTGCCACTCTGGCGTCCATGTTCCAACTAACCCCGCATGGGGATTTGCCGTACATCGAATTTAGATGTCTTGGAAAGCCTGCACATTGCTGCTTGACAGAAGAGGAGCAAGATGGTAAACCTTGGTACTTTGATATCAAGCGATACATCGAAGACAAGGAATACCCATGGAAGGCCTCTGACAACGACAAGAGAACGTTGCGAAGGTTGGCAACTGGCTTTTTCCTAAGTGGAAATATCATGTACAAGAGTGATGTGGACATCAAAGCCCAAGCCCATGACAACCACCAGATCCAAGCCCATGACCCTATACAAGACATAGGAGGACCCATGACAAGAGCAAAAGCTAAAAAGGCCCAAGAAGTTGTGGAACATATGGTGACTATTCTGAGGGCAATTCAAATGCAGGGAGAGGCCCAACACTTGGAGGGCCATAAGAGAGAGTTGCTAGTCCTATGTGTTGAATGCTTGGAATGAAAGCCCAATTTAAGACTTTGGGATTCTACATTTCTCTTATTTTACATTTCCCTTATTTTGTTGAGAACAAATTTGTATAAAAGATTTTGGAATTGAATGAAGAGGGCCAATTGTTGTTTTGGCAAAAGTGTGAGCTTAGTCTCTGCTAGGGTTCTCCCTTGAACCAACTGATCTTATCAAGAATTTACCCAATTCTTGTGGTGATCCTCTAGGCTTATCAAACTTCGTTGTTTGTGGCGCCTCTTTGATTTTCTATCTTCCACGTTTCTGTCAGTGTTTGCACTTTTGATGTTCTTCAGAATTGTTCCTTCTGCTTGAATTTTCTCAGGTTCGTTCTATTTTTAGTGTTTCTTGACCCTAAATTGCAGTTTAGAGCATCATCTTTCTTCTCATTTTGGAATCACTCAAATCCGAGTTCTGTAGATCGAGATTCGAATGAAATTAAAAACTTTTTCTGGGTTGTTGCTCCTGGTGCACAAATTCCATCCTAGAAGATCCAACTTGAACCAAGCACTTGGTTTTCCCATCATAGAGGAACCATGATATGGTTTTGCTTCGATGTGTGGATGCCAGGGAGGCTAAGCAGATGCTAGTGGAAGTACGTGAGGGATCCTTTGTAACACATGCCAATGGAAATGCCATGGCCCAGAAGATTTTGATAGCAGGGTATTACTGGCTCACTATGGAAAACGATTGTTGCATCCATGTGAGTAAGTGCCACAAGTGTCAGGCCTTCGTCAATAATGTCAATGCTTCACCCGTACCTTTGAATGTCTTGGCAGCACCTTGGTCGTTCTCTATATGGGGAATAGACGTGATTGGAGCTATTGAGCCCAAAGCTTCAAATGGAAATTGCTTTATTTTGGTAGCCATTGACTACTTCACCAAATAGGTCGAAGCGGCTTGTACACTAGTGTGACTAGGAGTGTGGTGGTTAGGTTCATAAAGAAAGAGATAATTTTCCGGTATGGGTTGCCCAGGAAGATTATCACTGATAATGCCACCAATCTGAACAATAAAATGATGAAGGAAATGTGTGAGGATTTCAAGATCCAACATCACATATCTACACCTTACAGGCCCAAGATGAATGGGGCAGTTGAGGCTGCTAATAAGAATATCAAGAAAATAGTTTAGAAGATGACTGTGTCGTACAAGGATTGGCACGAGATGCTTCCCTTCACGCTGCATTGTTATTGAACCTTGGTGCGCACATCGACTGGGGCAACCCCTTTCTCTTTGGTGTACGGGATGGAGGTTGTGCTTCCTTTGAAGTAGAGGTTCCTTCTTTGAGAATTCTAGCCAAATCAGGGTTGAAGGAATCGGAATAGGCCCAAATTGATGAGGACATGACCAAGAGCAAGGGCAAGGATCCACTTGAAGGACTTGGAGGACCTATGACAAGGGCTAGAGCAAGGAAAGCCAAGGAAGCTCTTCAACAAGTGCTGTCCATACTATTTGAATACAAGCCCAAGTTTCAAGGAGAAAAGTCCAAGGTTGTGAGTTGTATCATGGCCCAAATGGAGGAGGACTAAATGACACCACTTTGTTTCAATTTTAGAGTGTTTAGTTTGTCTAAATAATGGCCCAATCCTTGTAAAGTTGGCTGACCAAAAATATGTTTTGGGTTAATCAACTAAAAGGGCTTTAGTTAGGTTTAGTTCAAGTTGTAATAAGGGCCCAATTGGCAACCTAGGCATCAGCCTTTTGGGAGACCAAATGGTGGCTGACTTGTTGGTTGTTGGGGGTGACTTTTGGTTGCCACAATTTCAGTTACACTCAGCCATTAAGTTTTTTTTAATTCCCTAGGTTAATGGCATTAAGTTATTTTAATTCTAGGTTAGTGGGTCATTACTAAAATCTGCTGTAAAGCTTCTATATAAGCTGAACCATTTTATCAATAAACATAAGTTGAGTTTTATTCAGAAAATTAGAGTGTATCTCTTTTATCTTAGTGAGAGTGATTCTCCTAAATTCTTGAGTGATTCAAGAACACCCTGGCTGTATCAAAGGACTTTCACAACCTTTGTGTGTTGCCCTCGCTGGAAAGAGTGATTCTTTCCTTCCTTTCATCTTCACCCTTGTTCTTTCAAACCACAATTCCAGAAAATCCACCTCTGCCCAGAATTATCTCGTGGCCATAACTCCCATTTTACGCACTCAAATTAAGTGATTCTTGAGCCTAAATTGAATTTCAAAACGAGACCTTTCACCTCGTTTTGGAATCACCTCATTTGGAGCCCTGTAGCTTCAGTTATTGCCATTTCTATATTTCTGTCCAGCCACCACTTAACCTATGTTTTACCATCCCATTCATCCATTTTATGCCAAGAACCACCTTATTAAGACCCACGAAATTAACCACCTTATTTTCCATCCTTTCCTTAATCAATTTCCGCATTTTCCATCAAGGTTTAATCCTAGACGATCCTAAGTCAGCCCTTGTGCCATGAGGATTCATATCACAAACTCGCTTTGATAAGTTGAATCTTATAGAAGGTAAGAGGTTGGCTGCCATGAGCCATGAACGATTGTATCAAAGCCGAGTAAAGAATGTTTTCGACAAGAAGGTGCGCCCGCACAAGTTCAGCGAGGGGGATCTAGTCTTGAAGAAAGTATCACAAGCTTAAAAGGACCACAAGGGGAAGTAGGCTCCGAATAAGGAAGGACCTTTTGTTGTGAAGAAGGCATTTTCAGGAGGGGCATTGTTGCTTGCCAGCATGGATGATGAAGAGTTGCCTTCGCCCTGAATTCTGATATTGTCAAACGATATTATGCATGGTACCTAGGGCAACTAGAAGGTTCAATACGTGATTGTTCTCCAAGGACTCATTGGGATCTCCAAAGTCTTAAAATCCTTTGTAAACCATGATCGCAACAATTAATAAATGTGGATTAATGATTTGCATCTTAACCTCCTGTGTGTGTCTTTTACTTCTTACAAAACGTACATTCTCGATCCTGCCCACTGAATCCAGAGCCATTTTGCCCGATCAATGGCATGCCGTAAGCGTTTAATTAAAAATTGAACATGATAACACCTGTTTAATTGTTGTACTTAAACATCCAAATCATAAGAATGCATGCATTTGCATCTTGTCATCCTGCGAATCGGAGGATGAATAAAGAGTCATTTTGAGTGATGGTCAATACCACACCAAAATTGAGACAAGGGTAAGTGAAAGGTAATGTAGGCATTTTGTGGTGTTGTTTCACATTTGCTGCATGATACCATTTCCTTTTTTCAAAGCTTAGGGGCAGGTACGAGCAGGTGCTAAGCCCATGATCAATCAATTATCATCTCGTGTCTGGATCAAGACGTTAAAGAAGCGCTCCTAGGAGGCAACCTAGTATCTCTAATTTTGCTCTTTAAAATTCCTGCTTTTATTTGTTTGCTTTCTTGAATTATATTTGAATTCACCTAAGTTTATTTGCAACTATGGGATTTTAGAAAATATATGCCTAACAAGGAATAATCCAATTTTTTGCAAAAGGGGTTTTGCAAAAAAAAATAAAAAATTAGCTTGCTTGGGCGATCATGTCTGACGCAGGGGGGGAGAAGCCATTCTTCACCCCATTCTTCCCCAAAATTCGAAAATTACGAAGAGCTTACGGGAGTGCATGAATCCAGCAGCCTTAAACCTCCATTTGTGAGTTTTTGCTTTCCTTTTTGCATTTTCGTTCATCCCCTACAAGTAAGTATCACCTTCCTTTTGAATTTTGGCTTTCCATTGTGGTATTTTAGTGCTCTAATTGCTTATTTTTTGCAAATTTTGTGGGACAAGTTATGTGTGAATTCATGCTTTGTTTGCTTGATTTGAGGGTTGTAGGGGATGGCCATAGACCTATCTTGGATTCTGGTATGAATTGGCATGTCATATTGTTCTCGTTCCTCATTTTTTTTCATGCTTGAACATGCGCCCACCAACTGTTCGTCGAAATGCCTCAATGACCTTTGCATGTGATATTGTGAAGTTTGAGGCTGATGATATGGCTGATGTGCTGGAGTTCTTCCTTTGAGGAGGCAGAGTTGCATGGCTGGGATAGCCTAAAAACAAAATTGTGATTTTGTCTTTATTCTATGTTATCGCTTTTAGTTTTTATTTGTTATCTCATTTTGATAGAACTATACTTTATGTTATCGATTTCAGTTATTTGTTATCTCATTTTGATAGAATTGGACTTTATGTTATCGCTTTCAGTTTTTGGTTATCTCATGGTGATGAACTTTACCGCTTCTAGCGTTTTGTCGTACTATTGCGTTGTGATTGTTTGTCTGAATCAAGAAAACTAAGCAAAAAAAAAACAGGGTCTTGTGTATTGGTTTCTTTTCATTCACACGCCTTTTGTTCCTTTGATAAAGTGTAATCTTGGGTAACAACTTTGCCTAGGTTACAAACTTTTTCCATATATAAAAAAACAAAAAAAAACTAAAAACTAAGAAAGAAAACTAAAAAGCCAACACGCTTTTGAAAAAAAATGACCGCCAGTTTTCTTTGGGAAATTCATGGACCAAAACACAAAAAGGTTTTTGAAAAAAAAATGTGCACCTAAAGGGTAAACGCAATGAAAGATTTTCCCGAATGCCAAAATGGACTCAGATGTTTGTATGACTTGATAAAAAGAGCAATCTTTGAAACACTGGTTTGATTTGAATAGGGAAACAAACCCTAAGCCTTAGTGTTGCATGGCCACAAAAGCCTTATGTTTGAGTGTTCACATGGATGTGTGCCATGACTAATTTTACCCAAACCTGTTCCAGTAAAATCACAATCACGGACTCGTTAACCATTGGATCACCTTTAAATTTGGATTGTAGGTTCGAAACCCACATCTTCAAGATTTGATCATTGGGATACATAAAATAACACTTTTGCACATCTCACTTAGCCAGACAAGTGCGCTAAGCAAAATTCCAACCCGAGGAGAAAATTTGCTTAGCGAGATTAGCACGCTAAGAGCAATTGCAGCCATTAGAGAAATTGCACTCAAGCGAAATGTCACACTGAGCGCCAAAAGTTGAATTTCCCTTAGCAAGATGAGCTCACTAAGTGTGCAGATTATAAATACATTCTTCAGCGTGAAAAACACAATTTTTCACTCTTCTTCTTTCCAAACGCCCACCCAAACCCTATCACATTCTTCTCTACCACCCACAACCACTGGTGGCCACCACAAGCTGCTGTTGGTTGCCGCCAGACCAACACACAGAGAGGAACATTTTAATCACAGCAGAATCCTCAAAATCTACTCAAGGATTTGATAGAGAAACACGCTCTCAATCCTTTCTTTCATAGTTTCTTTGAGGTAACCTTGACTTTTACGCCTTTCTTGTAGTGAGTTTGAGCTTCTTTTAGTATTTCTTGTGTTTTGGGTACCGTAATAGGATGGTTTAAGATATACATATATATGTTTTTATTTAAGTGTTTATGCATTATTTAGTTAATGTATATTTTGAAAAATTTACTCTCATGAAGAAGTCAACATGCTCACTCGATGAAGAGAAAAAATTCAAGCCATAAGAAGTAATTAGCAACTAAAGGACAAAAAGACTATTACAGACATGAAGATTTGCACAATGAACATGACATGAGGAACAACAATGTCGCAACACACTCAAAATGAAATTTCTCCAGTAGGTTGAGTTAATCTGGACATCATATCTGGAGCTCCAAAAATGCACTTGAGCTACTCTAGGTGGCTATTAAAATCTTGAAGGATGAAACTAAACTTTTATGAGTAAATCGTGGTCTGAAACAACCTGGATCATGGAAAAAATTACGCCTGAAGATGCAGATACTGATCTGCCTCGATAACTTGATATGTGTGTAGTAATTTTAAGATTGCTTGAGCTACATAAGTGCAATAGAGATGATCTCAGTGCCTACCAAAATCTAAGGGAAAGATCTATATCTTTCGTGCAGAAGTCATGAGCCAATATGACTTATATCTTGGAGGAAACTGATGATCAAGATAAAGATGTCATTTTATCCTCACAATATAACACAACTACAATGCTTTGAAGATTCCTTATGTTGTGATGGTCCAAATGACTTGAGAATAGTGCCTAAATGTCAATAATAGAATTCTCTAGAACTTTATGAAGAAATTAAAAGATATGCAAGCTCACACCAGAATGTTTGGAATATAAGTCAATCATGCCATCTCATCAAAGTATTCCTATAAGAACATTTAGTGGCTTTCCATCTACATAAGCGAACTCTCTTAAATCATAACATCAAATGCAAGAAATATATGCAAGCCATCATATCTGCAAATGATACATATACAAAGAGTAAAACATACAAACTATTTTGATGAGTTCAGAACATGCTCGCAATGGATGTCTCAATTGTTCTTTCAAGTGAAAAGCTTCAGAAAGATTTGAATGAATCCAGATAAAGTCAGTGCTTCCCTCTAAAGATCTCAACCTAATTAAGTTGCAAAGACATCAAGAAGGCCTTACACAAGAGATTTATCAAAGGCTACAATGAACATACAACATTGGAATAAAGCTACATTAGAGTCTACATCAGCATGATGAAGAACTTGACTATACTTCAAAATGAAGTTAAAAATGGCTCAGAATGCACCTCAAAGAAAACATTAGTTATTCCATATACTGCCACATATACAAAAGTCACATCTGAAGACTGGGGTGGAAAGCATCTTACTTTCATATGCTTCCACACACGCTGAGGGCATATCAGAAAGTGAATGCTAACTACATTAAAAGATGCAATAGTGGAAAACTAAGAATTTCCTTGAGAGTAACACTACATTAAAAGATGCTAACTACATTAGTGTGCAATGTCAAAATGAAGACTGGATAGACTTTGGGAAGTCTAATCCAAGGACAAAACACTAACATGACAGTAACAACAACCTTCACATGTTACTTATGCTAAAGTATGCTACTTCAGAATGATCCGAGCTATGATGAAGTGTTTGGATTAATGGAGTTGAGTTATCTATATTGTCATATCATGTTATCTTCATAAGAAGGAACCTACATCAGAATAGGTCATCATTAACAAAATGTATTTCTGAGAGACCATCAAAAAGCTACTTAGAAATTGATCATCAGAATGGACTGATTAGAAAGGAGCTGGCAACTGTAATGTTAAGAGCAGTCTGTTTACTTCAAAAAGATGTCACCTAGCTACCATAACAATTACTTTAACATGTGGGGCCTATAAAAGGACAAAAGACAACTGTAGAACATGAGAGAAAAGGTAGGCGATATCCTACATTGTGCAGAAAACAAGATTTAACTCATTTCCCCATTCCAGATGTGTTCTGAGTTTAGAATGGTTGCAATAGGAGTGCATACAACTTAGAGCTCCAAAGAAGATTCACCCTAGTGAGTGTTGTAAAGTTGTAAAAATCCCTCAAACACCTTCTCTTAGTTTGTAATCTATTTGTATTCCAAATTATCCATGTGGGTTAAGTTTGGTTGTGAGAGAAATGATAGGAAGAACCTATGGAATGTGGGTAGCTTAGAGAAAATCTCTAAGATTGTAGCCTGAAGAGGCTAGAGTAAAATAATTGTTAGGTATCTTGGAAAGGTGAAAGAAACACTTGTATTGTCTCTCTCATGACCAAGTAGGTGTCGTCGTTGAGTCAGTTTCGCTTCCCATGAGTGAGGAGAATCATTTTATGGGTTAAGCCTACCTGAAGAGGTGAAGAATAATTGGATTGTATTTCCCTATGGTTTTGTGGTTGAGACGAGTTATCTCCAAGCCAAGAGCAGGTGTGGTGTTGTGGTGAAGGAGATGCTGTAAAGTGCAACAAGTTGTTGACAATTGTAAGAATCCAGCATGTTGTTGGTTGTGTTAGTGGAAATCTCATCATTTTGGGTGAGGATGTGATGTAGCCCAAGGTTGGGGTGAACCAATATAAAAATCCATGTGTTGAATCCTCTCTTCCCTTACTCTTTACATTATGTTATTTGTTGTCATATATATTGCATTTGCATTAGAACATTTTGAGCATCAAAATTACATATATTAGAAGCATACATAAGGAGGTTTTCATAACAAGGTTAACTATTTTGTAAAATGGTATATCTAAACTAAATCATGTTTGTTATAACAAGATTTTCCTTAGACTAGTTCAATTATATGTGTCATGGTTTGAAAGCTTTCATAAAACATGAAAATGGAGTGAATGTAGATCATGCAGGTTTCGATGATGCCAAAAGTTTACTTGATGAGCACTGATTCAATCAAGTCAAAGAACAGGATCAAGAAAATCTAAGATAAGGACTTCGTAAGTTTGTTAAAAGAATCTCATTTGATTGCTATAGTTAGGCCTCAAAAATCTGTACTGTCAAAATTCTTTTATTAAAGTTAAAATTAGTTCATAAATCTCTTTTTGAACTGATAAATCGATTACCAGGTTCGTGCAATCGATTACCAGAGAGTTTGTGAAAATGACATATTGAAAATTTTGAACTGATGAACCAACGACACAAAATTATTTGAATTTTGATATGTGTAATCGATTGAAAGAGTCATGTAATATATTACCAGCGAAGAGATTTTAGAAAAACTATTGAAAAGTCACAACCCTTAAAAGATATGATTGTGTAATCGATTACAAGTGTCATCTAATCGATTACCAGTGAAAAAGTTTTGGAAATTCTTTTGAAAAGATACATCTCTTCAAACTATTTTGAACATACACAATGGACCTATATAGATATGTGTCCTTACTTCGAAAATAAGAGAATTCTCAAAAAACTTTACTTTCAAAACCTCTCTAAACATTTTTGGCCAAACTCTTGCAAATTATTGAGAATTCTCCTAGGAACTTCAAGTTATATCATCTGCTTTAAAAGAGAGAAATCATTTTGTTCATCTTATAAAACTTAGTTGTAATCAAGAGATTGTTTGTCTCTTGGCGTGTGAGAAACTCTAACACAAGGGTGAGGGATCCCAATGTGTGTTCAAAGATTGTAAAGGATTTACAAGGATAGTGGAAAATCTCAAGTGGGTTACTTGAGGACTAGACATAGGCACGGGAAGTGGCCGAACCAGTATAAATTGAGTTTACAATTCTCTTTTCCCTTATCATTTATTTTATTGCAATTTACTTTGTCTTGCACATTTAAAGAACATTGTTAAATTAATTGATGCTTCTTCTTCTATAGTCTAATTCTATCACATATCATTTAAAAGGGGATTAAAACTTGTTAGTTGGAAAAAATTTAAGACTTAATTCACCCCCCTGTCTTAAGTTATTGAGGCCACTTGTTCAACAATTGGTTTTGTGCATGAAAATCTAGAAACAACATTACGAGTAATGGCTTTTTGAGCACTACATTCTAAGTATTGCAAGTACATAACATAAACTAAGTTTTCATAATAATAGTATTATAAAAAATGCTTTTATTTAAGTAATCAACTTTTGAACATAAGAAAATGTGCATTGGCATTAGGTTCTCATAATCATATAAAACATTTTAATAATGAGTGTTGTGACAAACCATTTAGAGAGCTTAGTTATCTATGTACTTTAACCTCCATGTCAACACTTTCTGAACACCAAGGTAATCTTGAGTAAAAGTTCAGAAAGGCTAAAGTTTTAAGAAATGTTGGAAAAGTCAAAATTCAACCCCCCTTTCTTTTGAGGCTCTTATCACTTTAGAAACAACATCTAGAGTCAAGATTAGAGCCACTCTAATTAAGGAAAAGGGAATGATGACCCTTCTCTCAACTATTGAGCCAAATAACATTGATGAAGCATTAATTAATGATTCTTGGGTGATTGGTATGAAAGAAGAATTGAGCCAATTCACTAAAAACAAGGTCTGGAACCCCTTCCTAAGAATCAATCAATGATTGGAATACAATAAGTGTTCCTGTCGCAACCTGCCCTTTTGCGGGCGAGCAAGGCGAGGCTCTCAGGTGCGCATTCCAATAGAGAAAAGATGCGCGGAGTCGCCACCAACGTTTATTTGTGGAAAACGTCGGAAAAACCGAAGGAAACCGGTCATAAAGAATATTCCAAGTTCGGGAGTTGTATTTACGTTTGAGGAAGGTATTAGCACCTCTCACGTTTGTCTCAAAGGACAACAGCCTTATTTTTAGAATTGTGTGAAATTGTGTTACCTTAACTTTTATTTCTTTTTTATTTTTGAGGTCGACAAAAGCGGGGTTCTTGCTCCTACGTACCCTCCATTGAAGAGGAAATCAGACCTACGTAGTTCTTTCAAGGGTGAATCAAGCGATTCATTTTACTTGGAAGGTGATCATTTTAAGGAGTTGGACCTTAAAAATGATCCATTTACTTGGTAAGAAAAATTGAGATATTAAACTTTTCAAATCCCTTTTTTATTGATTTTTTTGTGGACGAGCTTGACTTTGCGGGTTGATTTTAGCCTTAGTTTCACTTTAGTTATTAGTCAATTCAATTAAGAAAGAGAAATCCCAAAGAGAAACGTCCGATTGATTTTTTTGCTTTATTTTACTAAAAGGTATTTTTTTATTATTATATTATTATTTTACCTCTTTTTGGTTTCCAACGTGGTTACGGCATGACCGAACGGTCGGATTTCATTTTAACAGAAATTAACGGATATCACAATTCAAATGATCGATGGAAATTTATTTTATTTTTTGATTAGGCGAGAAAATGGCTTAAACGATCGGTTAAAGCTCGTCAAAAATGGAAGAAAAGAAACCGAAATTGAACGAAATAAAAATGAAAGCCAAGAAACAAGAAATGAAATAAAAGTCTCAGATTTGGCAACTTACCCGCTGAAGAACCAAGAACGGATGAAGAATGGTGAATAACAGAGGAAAACCTTCACGGATTTGCTTATGCAAACATCTCAAAAGTGTTACGGAAGCACCTCGGCTTGGATTTTCTTCACGGAAACAATTTTTTTCACCCAAAACAATTGAAATACATCAGCAGGGGGATCTGGGACCCTCAGAACAGCCCCCTTCAGCCTATTTATAGGAAAAAAGGGGAGGAGGTTGCCGCCCAGCTCGCCCAGGCGAGCTGGGTTGCTTCCTCCAGAAGCAATCCAGCTTCGAAAATACTCTGGAAGCCCAATTTCAAAATTTCAAAATTGCTATTTGCACCCCCCATTTTTGATAAGTTCACCCCCCTTCTTTCGTAATTTTACGGAAAAGTTACGGAAGCCTTACGGAAGCATATAGGACTTGATTTTCTTCTTTTTTTTTCTCTTCCTTCTCACCCATATTAAGTGAAATATGCTTATTTAGGGTTGTGGGAATTTTACGGAAGCATTACGGGTGTCCTAGAAGCCCCGGAAGCCCATTTTTTAACAAAACGGGGGAGGTGGTTGCCAAGCAAGAAATTGCCCAAAAACCTCTAGAAGGGCCCAGATTCAAAAATTACAATTTGCACCCCGCATTTTACTAAATACACCCCCGTTTGCTTTTTTTGGTGATTCTTTTTCCGTAACGTTACGAAACTTTACGAATTTCGTAACGATACTTGTTTTCTTTTCGTAAGGTTACGGAACCTTACGGATCATATAATTATTCCTTTTTTAGCTTTCGAAGAGTTACAGAAACTCACGGATTGCGTAACAACGCTTCCTTTTGATTTCCGTCACATTACGGAATTTGACGGATTGCGTAACAACGCTTCCTTTTGATTTTCGGCACGTCTCGGGACTTCACATATTGTGCAACAAAGGGTGCCAAGTACCTTGAAGCGGTCAATCAAAGGTTGCATGCCATCAAGCAATAGTTTCCGAACGAAATTAGGGTATGACAGTTGCCCCTCTTTACTTACCTTTTATTGGAGACAAGAGGAAAGCAAAGATAAAACACTGATTTCGTCTGTCTTCTCCCTTTCCGTGATTAGTCTATGGCGACTCCCGTCTCTCCTTTTTCTTTTTCTGCACAACACAAAACAAACACAAACAACAAAAACACCAGTAACATAATATACATATATACACATGTTTGGCGAAGGAACTGATCGGGAAAATAACAAAAACCACATTTCCCAGTCACCGGAGGCTCTGCACTTAATGGTGGAGGACACATGAACAGTGCTAGGCAATCAATTCATAGGTCTCCGAACAAGATTTCGAGGGTGGAGGATAGGCGAACAACACTAGGCAATCAATTCGCGGGGCTCCAGACTCGTTGGTGGAGGATGCATGAATGACAATCAATTCATGGGGCTCCGAATAAAAGTGGAGAATGGAGAATTGGCGAACAGCGCTAGGCAATCAATTCGTGGGGCTCCAGACTCGTTGGTGGAGGATGCATGAATGACAATCAATTCATGGGGCTCCGAATAAAAGTGGAGAATGGAGAATTGGCGAACAGCGCTAGGCAATCAATTCGCGGGGCTCCAGACTCGTTGGTGGAGGATGCATGAATGACAATCAATTCATGGGGCTCCGAATAAAAGTGGAGAATGGAGAATTGACGAACAGTGCTAGGCAATCAATTCGCGGGGCTCCAGACTCGTTGGTGAAGGACACATGAACAGCGCTAGGCAATTAATTCATGGGTCTCCGAATAAGATTTGTTGGCAGGACCGAATGGTCCACCGGGTTTTTTCCACCTAAAAAGGCAAACATGCTTTTTGCAAAGAAAAATAAATCATTCGCGAGAGCACCATATCTTAGAGAAACAATATACTCATGCCAAGGTTAATCTTCATTGTAATAGAAAATGAAGGGCGAGATGTCAACATTTAGCTTTTAAATGAACATTCAGGGGAAACATCGGATTAAGCTGAAACTGGGAATAAATAACTCATAGTGTATAAAAACTCACACAGGCAAGTGTTTTACCCTAATCCCAAACCATAACTGCACCATGACTTTATTTTGCACACGATTTCCTATTGAACCAAAAGATGACACGCACGGATCAATAGGATTTTCTCGAGGGTAGTGTTTTTGGAGAGGAAGTTGGGTGTTTCGGTCTTTTCCTTTTTGTTTATGTGGGGCGGGATATCGCCAGTCGAGAATGACTTTGAATGGCAATCCGAAAGGAAGAACCACCAAAAAATGGGTTTTCCTTTGCCGGCAATCACTTACCTTGCCGAAAATTTATCTGGTCTGAAGATCTTCTGTTCTCTTTCTTTCATTGATCGGGAATTACTCTGTTTTCCTCCGATTTTTTCCTTTTTACTTCCCTCCGATCTTTGATCGGGAATCCTTCTTTTCCTTTCTTTTCATTTTTTCCTTTTCTTTCTTTTCATTTCTTCATTTTTTTTCTTTTCATTTCTCCTTCTCCATTCCTTTCCTTGGGAAATCGGGTTTTAGCATTCTATTGGCTCTCCCTTGAGGAGATTCCGCTATCCTTTGCTTCGGGGGAAAGGATGAGGATTCTTTTTATAGGCCAAGGTTCAAAATAGTCTAAGGTTGTGTCTCAATGGGGTCTTTTATCGTGGGAGCCCGCTCTTGATATCTGGGGCAAAACAAATTCGTGTGTCAAGGTGTCGGTCTTGGGCCGAACTTCTATATCATTTCCACAAGGCACGCGTAACAATGATGATTTGGAAACAACGTGCAAAATTAGTCATGGCCACGGTTAGGGGGGCACTCAAGCATCCAGTTTATGGCATTGTGATACTATGGTTGGGGATTTGCACAAACAGACCCAACGTTTCCAAATTATGTTCTTTCATCGGTTCAATGAAACCATCCATTCTTATTCCGGCCATTCAGGAAAATAAACTCTTAGCGTCAGTCCCTTGTTTCAAAAAGATACGTTTGCTCTCTACGAATGATTTATGCTTCCTACGACCATAACATGCCGACCTTCGAGGTCTTTCTTTCTTTTTTCTTTTTGTTTCATTTTTATGTTCACAAAAACTATACATCTATTGCCATTTGCAAGAAACTTTTCTTTGTACACCTTCATTCCTATACATGACGAACTTTTTATGTATACGCATTAGAACTCTTTTTCTTTATGTCAACACGGTCTATATACAAACCCTATTCATGTTCAAAGATTTCTTTTTTCGTTTTTTCAAACACACGCCCGTAGTTTATGCAAAAGTTTCTTTATATACACTCGTCGCTCACACACACAAGAATTTCTTTTCACACATTATTTACACACACAAAATCCTTCTATACACATTTTCTTTTACATATATAAAAAACTCTTTTCTTTTCTTTGTATACATCGACACGACATTCGTTCACAACGCTTTATTTTTGGCGTTATCATGATTTTTTGTTCATTTTATTTTTAGGACGACGTTCCTAAATGAAAAACTCTACATGGTTCCAGAATTTCAACAAACACTATTGACAACAACGAAGTAAGCACTAACGCAATAGTCCAAACAAAATATATGCACAAAACAAATGGCAATCGCAACAACAAAAAACAAACGTTAGTCCCTCAAGTCATAGAAATAAAATAACATGTAAATGATAAAGGATGAAACATAAAAAGAACATGAATCTGGGGATCCCACGGTCATGTGGCTCCGCATGCCACCGGACTCTTGGGTCACGGTAACAAAAAGTGGGGTGGTCGACAAAAGCAGGGCTTTTGCTCCTACATATCCTCAATCTGTGATGAGGAACTCAGACCTACGTAGTTCTTGATAACTGTGAGACTAAAAATAGTCTCGATGTTTTCTTCACTAAAATGCGAACATGCTTTAGTAAAGAGACAAAACTTCCAACTGATCAGAGCAACATATGCTTTTTTTTTAAAAAAAAATGATGTGTCTATCGGGGAAGGAGAGTATGCTGATGAAATTTTCTCATAACCATAAATGAGATTTTGGATGTTAGCATTTCGTTTCTAAATGACCATTTAGAGGAAACACTGGGTCCAACAAAGATAGGAGAAAATCACTCAAAGTGTATCAATCTCACACAGGTAAGTGTTTTATCCTAATTCCGAACCATAGATATGTCCTGACTTGATTTTGCAAATCATTTCCTATCAAATCAAAGATTACATGCGTGATCATGGATCAATAGGACTTATTTTGGGAATGGTTTTTAGGTGGGGAATTTGGCTTTGAGTGTTTTTGCCTTTTCCTTTTCTGTTTTTGTTTAGTACGGGGCGAGAAAGTCGCTAGCGCACAGGATTTTGGTTGGCAATCAAAGGGAGAGGACCACTTCAGGTCGTGGTTTCCTTTCTCTTTCTTGTTTACTTGGTGACAATTCTGTATTGTTCAGATATTGTCTAGTCCAAAGACCTTTCTGCATATTTCTTCTGTTTTCTTCCGATCTTTGATCGGGAACTTTCTTTCCTTTTTTTGCTTTCTCCCACTCTTTGATTGGGAATTTTTCTTTTCATCTTTTTTTTTTGTTGTTTTTCGAGGGCAAGGATTGACATTCTCACCCTGGGTCAAGGTTTATGATAAGTTGGGATTTTGGCTCAAGGCTTGTAGAATGGCTGGTCGTGATATATGTCAGGGTTTGGCCAGCGGTTCGGGGATAAAGGGGATGTCCTACATTATTTCCATGATACACATGCAACAATGATGATTAGGAATTTTTATGCAAAACTGGTCATGCATGCACCCATGTGGACACTCAAGCATCAAGTTTTTATGGTCATGTGACACTAGGGCTCAGGATTCATTTTCCCTATTTTAAGTCAACCCAGTGTTTCCAAAATATGTTCTTTTATCAAATCATGCATTCATCCGAGTCCATTTTGGGCGTTCGGAAAATTTTCACAACATTCACTCTTCAGATGTATACACATTTTTTTCAAAAACTGGTTAAGATTAGTAAAATCTTTCAAAGAAAAGTTGGAAATTATCTCTTTTCCCATGCATGTTGTTTTAGACAACTTTTTATTTTTTTTTTATTTTTTTTATTTTTCATTTTCTTTTTTTCTTCCTTCTTTTTCTTTTCTTGCTCGCTCTTTTTTTTTTTTCATGAGGTATTTTGCTACCTAAACATACGTATATTTGTGTTGGGTATTTTGCTATATACATGCGTGTCCAAGGTATCTTGCTACCTAAACATACATATATATGTTTTGTGAGATATTTTTGCTATATACATGCATATCCAAGGTATCTTGCTACCTAAACATACATATATATATATTTTGTGAAGTATTTTTGCTACATACATGCATATCCAAGGTATCTTTCTACCTAAACATACGTGTGTATATATATATATATATATATATATATATATTGTGCAGTATGACTACCTTCCGAGCTTGTGCTTGTTTTTTTTAAATTCCTAGGATCATGAGCAACTAGGTGTGTCCTGCTATGACTTGAGAAACAAAAGTGATCAAATAACAAGCAAAGATTTAAAATGTACTAGGCTGCCTATTGGTCGGTAGCTGGACGCGTGATGGCTTGTCGGTCACGGACCTAGTACTTTGCTTACCTTTGGCTTTGGACTTGGTCGCCTATTGGTTGGCCATGGGTCGTAAGCAACGCTCTAACCTTTTTGTGGATGAGCTGAGGTGAACTCTAGAGGGGATGGCGGTGCGTCTGTTGCCCGCTGCCGGCCATCCCCAGGCTGTTGTGGTGTTTCGCCCTGCGCCTGCCTAGGGACGCAATACTTCTTGATGAAAGCTCTATTAGTAGGGGGTCTGATGACCTTGCTGGGAGCGACAGGCACTCTGTAGAACTGACAGAGGCCCGTAATTAGAGCTTGGCAACTCCAAGACCCTATTGGACTTCTTCGAGTCCACTGGGTGTCTTGCGGGCGTGATCCCTGCAAACAATAGATGACATCAGAAATCAGTTGAGCGATGTGCATACTTACCTATGTCATGATGACGTGACCTCGCCGGGGGGAACGGGCACCCTGTAGGACTACAGAGGCCCGTAACCAGAGCTAGAAACCCTAAGGCCCTGTTGGACTTCTCCGAGTCCACTGGTGTCTTTGTGGGTGCGATTCCTGCAAACAATAGATGGTATCAGAAATCAGTTGAACCATATGTATACTTACCTATGTCACGATGGCATGACCTTCTGGGGGAACGGCACCCTGTAGGACTAACAGAGGCCCGTAACCAGAGATGGAAACCCCAGGGCCCTGTTGGACTACTTCGGGTCCACTGGGTGTCTTGTGGGTGCGATCCCTGCAAACCATAGATGACATCAGAAATCAATTGACTCACATGCATACTTACCTACGTCACGATGGCATGACCTCGCTGGGGGGATGGGCACCCTGTAGGACTGACAGAGGCCCGTAACCAGAGCTGGAAACCCCAGGGCCCTATTGGACTTCTTCGGGTCCACTGGGCGTCTTGTGGGCACGATCCCTGCAAACAATAGATGACATTAGAAATCAATTGAGCCATGTGCATACTTACCTATGTCATGACGGTACAGACCAACTGATACATCTGCAGGGGGAGATTGGCATTGTGGTCGTTGGGCAGAATGTTGCTAAGTAGCAACGTCATCCATATCCATGTAAGAGTGGTCATGTTGGTGCACATGATCCGCACTCGTCTTTTTGCAGCGGCACGAGTGAAATCTTTCCCCGGTATGCATAGTAGATGCGTGATAGCCTCCCTCTCTGGATGTGCTTGCACAGTTGGTCGCCCTCCAATATCAGGGGGTGGCCCAGGAACTAATAAAAGGAAACTACTGGCCCCTTAACCGGGAGTGCAAGTCTCGGTTAAGCATCTAAGGGCAAAGGACCTTATATTCTCTTAAGGTGTGGATATGGAGCACACTGAAAATGAGGACGCATAGCCCCCTAAAGGCGAGGGCGTGCAGCCCTCTGCAGGCGAGGATGTGCAGTCCTCTGATGGCGAGGACATATAGTCCTCTAAAGGTGATAGGTACTAGTACCCGAGGGTCTGTTAGACAAATGACCTCAGTTATCTTAAGAAGGGGGGGTTGAATTAAGATAACAAGAACTATTCCCCAATTAAAATTTTACTCTCTCTTTTTAGATTAACAATGGACCCTTAACATGAATTACTCAAAAGACAATTCAAAATAAACTTCTTTCAAGCCAAAGATAAATAGCAATAAATAAAAGAAGTTTAAGGGAAGAGAGAAATGCAAACTTGATTTATACTGGTTCGGCCACTTCTCGTGCCTACGTCCAGTCCTCAAGCAACCCACTTGAGATTTTCCACTCTCTTTGTAAAACTCCTTTTACTAAGTTTGAACCACACAGGGACAACCCTTCCCTTGAGATTTTCCACTCTCTTAATCTCTTTTCAGAAGTAAGAAGAAGAGAAGAAGAAATCTCTCTTGAAAGAGATAGATTGTACAACAAAGATCAATCACAATTCCTTATTGAATATACAAGTGTTTGACCAAGGAATTTTTGAGAGGATAAGACATTTCAATTCAGAAAAACTCTCTTAATCTTTTGAGAGGATAAAACTTTTTTTGGGAAATGAAAACTATCTCTCAATTCGTGTTTCCAAGTCACATATAAATAGACCTTTGATGGCCATTCATAAACCATTTGAATAGATGTGACTCTTAGAAGTTATTTTCTGAAAATCTCCTCTGGTAATCGATTACAGGTTTTAAAATTTGAATTAAAACGTTTATTAACTACTGGTAATCGATTACCAATATTGTGTAATCAATTACACAGTCTAAAATTTGAATTCAAATTTTTAATAGCTGTTGTAAACATTTTTGGCCACTGGTAGTTGATTACATCCTCTGGTAATCGATTACCAGAGAGTAAATCTCTTGAAAAACTCTTTTTAACTTAAATTACTTGGCCAAACCTTTTGCTATATCAATTAGGAATTCCTTTCCTAAAATACTAGTGATCATCTTGATGTTGTGGCTTGTATTCTTGAATCATTGTCTTGAATTTAAACTTGAAAAGCGCATTTGCATCATTTGCATCAAATCATCATGATCATCATCAAAACACCAAAGTCATTTACTTCTACAATCTCCCCCTTTTTGATGATGACAATATAAGTCCTGAAATCAAGATACAAGCAAGCAATGTATATGTATAAAATTGGTGTTCACTCCCCCTATGTTTTGGAATTGATGATCACTTGATTTCTAAGCTTTTTCTAAGCTTCTCTACACCCCATTTTTCTCCCCCTTTGGCAACATCAAAAAGCCAAAATACGTGGGAATCAAAACAGATATAATAATGAAGTGGACAAAGATCAATGACAAATTATAAGTCAGAACCAACCAAAATCATAAATAAGACATAACCAAAACAGAATCTAATCAGTTCATAATTCAAAAACACATAGAGTTAAAGCATAAAAGTCTAAAACCCAAATACTAAAAGATAAATAAAGTACTGAAAACAATAATGTAAATATCATAGCCAAAATACACGGCTTATAAGAAACATAGAATTATAAACTAAATTCTAAGAAGGTGGAGGTGGTGGTGGAAGATCGAAACTCTGACGAATGTAACCCACATCTTCTTCAAGCTGTGTGAGACGGATATCCATTCCGGCAAAATGAGTATCCAGTGAGTCGAAACATTCACCAACATAAGAACGAAGACCCCGTAACTCGGAAAGAACTTCAGTCATGAGGGCTGAATCATCTCGCTGAGGAGGAGGAGAAGGAGTACGCTCATCTTGAGGAGGAAGTGCATCTTTCTTCAGCCATTGACCATTCCGATCCTTACGGTATCCAAAAGAAGTCACTGCACCAGCACCAATAGCAAAGGAACGCTTGACTTGAACAAATGGTTCATCATCAAGCAGAATTTGAAAATGACGCAAAAACAGAGTTATCAATTGAGGGTAAGGGAGAGGTGCATTGGCCCGTAATGCCTTATGCATTCGGTACCGAACCAAGTGAGCCCATTCGATCTGACGACCGGTAAGGAAAGCCCACATTAGAATCAAATCCTCCTCAGAGGCTTGTGCCAAATTTGAAGACCGGGGAAGCAAAATTCTAACAATTATATAGTGCATGATGCGATTATCAAATGTCAATGACCTGGCCAATAATCTACCGGTCATTTCAACCTGGTCATTGCAGACCATACGGCGAGCATCATGACTAGAATAATCAAATTTCCAGTCATCAACAATGGTGCCCTCAAAAGGTGCACCTTGACTGGGTAAATGAGTTAAAGAAAAGAACAATGACTGATCAATGATCATGGGAATACCATGCACCTCAGAAGAAATAATGCCATCCTGAATTTTTAAATTGCAGTAGAAGACCTTGACAAGTTCAGGATAATGTGGCAATTTTAAAGACATGAATTCAACCAAGCCAGAATTTTGAAACACTTGATAGCAATTAAACGTTTCATCATTAAAGAAATCTACGTCTAGGTACTTAGGGTCTAAGATGATCCTAGAAGAAAATTGAGAAAGGTAGCATAGACGCTGATCATCGGATGAAAACAAAGTGGATGATCTTGGAGATGACAAAGAGGGATGAATAGGTGCTGTGGGTGCTTCGGATGGTCCGTGGCGACGATGGGCAGCAGCAGCGGCGGTGGAGGATGATCCCTTTCTCTTCTTCGATGGTTCTGCCATTTGATGAAGTTTTAGTGAATTTCAATCGGTGGAAGTGAAAGAGGAGTGAAAAAGAGGAAGATTGGGCTTTACGGGACGTGTTTTGGTGAATATTTGAGGAAGATATGAAGGTTTGAAGACTTAGGGATGGAGGAGGCACGAAGAGAAGCTTTGGCTGCGCAGCAACACTGGTTTCGTAGGTATTTATAGACGAGGACGAGTTGTAATCGATTACAAGGCTTGGTAATCGATTACAGGAGTAATAAGCCTTCTGGTAATCGATTACAGGATGTTGTAATCGATTACAGGCTGCCTGTTCTTGTGTAATCGATTACACTGGATGGTAATTGATTACTAGAGCATAAACTAGGCTAGTTCCTCTAGAAATTACCTATGTCTATGCTAAATACATCTAACACTATCAATCATCATCACTAATATGTATTTAATTCAAACAAGTATTAATCAAACAATTTACACACACCAATCAAATATAATTAAATACTTACAACCAAACACAATCAAACAAAAGAAATCATCAAAACATAATAAAAAACAATTATCAAAGACAATCACATATTTAAGCAGTAAACAAGCATCAAAACTCAATCAAAAGTTAATAATCATAGACAAAAATCATCAAAGTAATCAATTAAAGACAAGTGACCTGTTGGTATCATTTGATATTACTTGTTGGGCTTGTTGATCAAGTGACCTTTGTTTGTTGTCTCCATAAATCACATATCCATTTATCTTGGGGAGAAATATGAATAAACTTTGATGCATGCCATGTGTTTGGAGAAATTGCTATCAATGTATTGCTTTTGCTCTTCTCTGTTTTCATAGTCTTTCATCATGATACCCAGATTTATGTTTTTATTTTTCTGAATCACTTGAAGAATTTTTGTGATTTTCTTCCCAAGTGATTTATGCTTTCTTTTATTTCTTTTCTTTGAGATTCCTCTTGTCGGATTTTTCAATTCTTCTTTCAAAGACAAGATAATCGAATCTCATGTGCCCAGGTTGATTGCTTTCATAGCATGTTGAGGCTAAGAAGGAGTCTTCTTCTTTCTTCTTTGTATTGATGTTTGATTCCCTTTTATTTCTTTTGCTTCTCAAAAAATTATTGAACCTTTTCACAAAGAATCTGAAATCATCATCATCTTCTTTTATTTCAGTCAAGTCCTCTTTGTCACTTTCTTCTTGAATAAAAGATGATGAGGCTCTGAGTGCTATTCTTTTTCTATTTATATCATTCTCTTCATGTTGATGGAGTCTCATAAGTTCCATTTCATGTTCTTGAAGTTTTCCAAAGAGAGTGGCAAGAGACATATTAGTGAGATCTCTTGATTCTACAATTGATGTTACTTTTGGTTGTCATTGCCTGCTTAAACATCTCAACACTTTGTTAGTAAGATCTTCATTAGGAAATATTTTTCCCAATGATGCAAGATGATTAACTATTCGAGTAAATCTCTTCTGCATATCTTCTATGTTCTCATATTGAAACATTCTGAACAGTTCATATTCATGTGTGAGAGTGTTTATTCTAGATCTCTTGACATCAGTTGTGCCTTCATAGGTTGCTTGCAATGTATCCCACATTTCTTTTGCATTTTTACAATTTGAGACTCTAAAAAATTCATCCATGCCTAATGCAGAAGTGATTATATTTTTGGCCTTTAAATTGTATTGAACCTTTCTTCTTTCATCATCATTCCATTCTTCTCTTGGTTTTTCTATATTTGCATTTCCCACTACCTTTGTAGGAATAAAAGGACCAACTTCTATGGCTTCCCATATATTTAAATCTATGGCTTCAATAAGGATCTGCATTCGGGTTTTCCAATAGTGATAACCCTCGCCATTGAACATAAGCGGCCTATTAATAGAATTTCCCTCAAGAAATGGAAAGTTGGATGAGGCCATATCTATTCTTGAAGTTTTTAAACTTTATACAAGAATCCTGCTCTGATACCACTTATTAGACAAATGACCTCAGTTATCTTAAGAAGGGGGGGTTGAATTAAGATAACAAGAACTATTCCCCAATTAAAATTTTACTCTCTCTTTTTAGATTAACAATGCACCCTTAACATGAATTACTCAAAAGACAATTCAAAATAAACTTCTTTCAAGCCAAAGATAAATAGCAATAAATAAAAGAAGTTTAAGGGAAGAGAGAAATGCAAACTTGATTTATACTGGTTCGGCCACTTCCCGTGCCTACGTCCAGTCCTCAAGCAACCCACTTGAGATTTTCCACTCTCTTTGTAAAACTCCTTTTACAAAGTCTGAACCACACAGGGACAACCCTTCCCTTGTGTTTAGGAATCCTTTACAACAAGAGACCATCGGTCTCTTAATCCCTTTTCAGAAGTGAGAAGAAGAGAAGAAGAAATCTCTCTTGAAAGAGATAGATTGTACAATGAAGATCAATCACAATTCCTTATTGAATATACAAGTGTTTGACCAAGGAATTTTTGAGAGGATAAGACATTTCAATTCAGAAAAACTCTCTTAATCTTTTGAGAGGATAAAAAAAATTTTGGGCAATGAAAACTCTCTCTCAATTTGTGTTTCCAAGTCACATATAAATAGACCTTTGATGGCCATTCATAAACCATTTGAATAGATGTGACTCTTAGAAGTTATTTTCTGAAAATCTCCTCTGGTAATCGATTACCAATATTGTGTAATCGATTACACAGTCTAAAATTTGAATTCAAATTTTTAATAGCTGTTGTAAACATTTTTGGCCACGGGTAATCGATTACATCCTCTGCTAATCAATTACCAGAGAGTAAATCCCTTGAAAAACACTTTTTAACTTAAATTACTTGGCCAAACCTTTTGCTATATCAATTAGGAATTCCTTTCCTAAAATACTAGTGATCATCTTGATGTTGTGGCTTGTATTCTTGAATCATTGTCTTGAATTTAAACTTGAAAAGCGCATTTGCATCATTTGCATCAAATCATCATGATCATCATCAAAACACCAAAGTCATTTACTTCTACAGGGTCCACCTTTATGAGAAAGCAAGAGATCGACTCATCGAGAGGGCTAGTCATCCAAAAGATTGGACACGAGATGTAGGAAATCTATGCAGTTAACATGATTTTTAGGGATGCAGACGCATGCAACCTTTGTCGTGAAACTTGGTAATGCTGACCTAATATGAAACAATGCAATGCAATGGAAAGTTGTACAATGTTCATGACATTCTTTCCCTATTTTGTGATTTTGATTTTGATTTAATTTTTTTGGAAAACACAAATTGATTGTCCTTTTGAAAAAGGTGATAATTCATGCAACCTTATCCTATCTTTTGCAAATCTCTCCGGGAACTCCCTCAGAGTGTATGTTCTGTTTGATTTAGTCACTTGACCATTGTGGAGTGACGGCAATGGAGCCATTTGACGTTTAATAAATCTATTGAAATTCCAGGGTTTGTCTCCCCCCCTTTTTTTGTTGTTTAAAAACATCGACGGGTGAGAACTTTTGATCTGCCCCTATGTTCACTTGAGGCTCATGCACGATGCCCCTCATTGCCCCAGTGTAAGGCTTTGAGGTACAATCGTTGTCTTTCGTCATGACCTTGTAGCAAGGAACCTATTGGGTGAGAACTTCTAACCTGCCCCTAGGTTCGTTTGAGGTTTATGCATGGTGCCTTTCATTGCCCCAGTGTAGGGCTTAGAGGTACCAATTGTTGTCTTGTTTTCACAACCTCGTAGTGAGGAAGAATGAAAGAAGCAGTTGATTCTTGAAAAAAGAATTTTCCAAGGACGAGAAATAGTTGAAGGATATTTCAGTTGATGGATTAAGTCAAATGACTCCTATGTAGAAGCAAGATGTTTTGATGTCCTGATGATGCTAAAGGATCAAGTGCTTCTAAGTTTTATTCAAGACAAGAATCCAAGAAAATCAAGATATATGATCAAGTTGATCTCTAGAATCTTTAGGAAGAAGTTTCCAAATTGAAAAAACAAAAGGTTTGACCAAAGAATTCTATCATTTCAAATTGAGATTTGCTCTCTGGTAATTGATTACCAGCAGCTGAAAATGTTTATAACAGTCACCAGAAATTTGAATTCAAAATTTATAACGTGTAATTGATTAAACATGGATGGTAATTGATTACCAGCAGTTTATTGAACGTTTTAATTCAAATATTTAAAACCTGTAATCAATTACACAAGTCTTGTAATTGATTACCAGAGGGGATTTTCAGAATATAATTTCCAAGAGTCACATCTATTCAAATGGTTTATGAATGGCCATCAAAGGTCTATTTATATGTGACTTGGAAACACGAATTTAAAGAGAGTTTTTATTGCCCAAAAAGTTTTATCCTCTCAAAAGATTAAGAGTTTTTCTGAACTGAAATGTCTTATCCTCTCAAAAACATTCCTTGGTCAACCACTTGCATATTTAATAAGGAACTTTGATTGATCTTCATTGTACAATCTATCTCTTTTAAGAGAGATCTCTTCTTCTCTTCCTCTTATTTCTGAAAAGGGATTAAGAGACCGTGGGTCTTTTGTTGTAGAGGATTCCTGAACACAAGGGAAGGGTTGTCCCTGTGTGGTTCAGACTTTGTAAAAGGAGTTTTACAAAGAGAGTGGAAAATCTCAAGTGGGTTGCTTGAGGACTGGACGTAGGCACGGGAAGTGGCCGAACCAGTATAAATCAAGTTTGCATTCCTCTCTTCCCTTAAACTTCTTTTATTTATTGCTATTTATCTTTTGCTTTAAAGAAGTTTATTTTGTATTGTCTTTTGAGTAATTCATGTTAAGGGTGCATTGTTAATCCGAAAAGAGAGAGTGAAAGTTTAATTGGGGAATAGTCTTCGTATCTTAATTCAATCCCCCTTTTTCTTAAGGTAACTGAGGCCATTTGTCCAACATCCTATTCTTGATAACTCACTTCTATCTAAAAGACAAACTTTCCGGAATGATAAAATGAGGTCACATGAACGTCTGGAAAATACAGTCAATCAAATGCTTTTTTTTTTCTTTTTGAACTCTTTTTTTTATTTTTATTTTAAAACTTATTTGTTTTGAACTGTACTCGTCGTTTTACGGCACCCCCACCAACGTGCAAGACGAGTAATCTCTGATTGAACGGTCTTGGAAGTCCAAACTCAAGAGCACAGGTCGCTTGAGCAAACAGACCAATGGCTTGCACCCACATTCCGGTGAAAGTTGAATAAGCAAAGATGCGTTTGTGAGAGGATGAGGGACAAAGATATCAACTTTATCCATTTCATTTAGCATTGTAACTGTGGTTTACAATAATGGTACAAACTTGAAAATCTTGATGAGTCATTAGAGACATCTAGCAACAGCTTTCAAAATTGCCCCATGTGTGGCATCTCCTGTCAATGTCAGGATTTACACGCGATTCTCCTCAAATTTCAGCCAGCCCGCATCAATTAGACCTTGCACCTTACGCTTCAGAGCCCTACAATGCTCAATGGAACGCCCTGGGGCTTCTCCGTGACAAGCACATGTTGCGTTCGAGTCGTATTCTCAGAGAAATGGAGGTTAATGAACCTTGGCTAGGGTTATGGCTACCATTGAATTATCAAGTAGATATGGGAGCAAGTCAGCATAGGACACTGGAATTGGGGTGAATTCTACAGGCTTTCTCGCTGCAAAATTCATTTCTTGGTTGGTGTTTTTGGTTTGTGCTAAAGGTGGTGTTCGTCATTGGAAGTGCGGTAGACAGACTTTGTGGTTGATTTAGGGATTGCCTTTGTGGATAACTGGGCGGTGGGTAAGGAGAAGGTTTGTTATTGGCTAAGTAATGACATTTTTGGGTTGGTGGGAAACTTGGTTGTATAGGAATGGCAGTCACAGCATGGGCTTCTCCCTCATTCTCACCCTCTCCATTTGCCCTAGTTTTTTTTTTGGCATTTATCAAAGTATGATGATCAGATTTGCCTCTTTTTAGACCCACTTTGATCCTTTCGTCGATGAAGACCATATCATCAAAGCTTGAAGGTGTGAAGGTGTGTAGCCCACCATCTTTTCATAGTAGAATACTGGTAATGTGTCTACTATCATTGTCATAATTTTTTCTCCGTCATTGAGGTGCCACTTGAGCTGCCAGGTCTCTCCACCTTTGGGCGTATTCTTTTGAAGGATTCGTGCCCCCTTTTTGCACATTATACTGGCACTGCCTAATGAAGGCAACCACTAGGTCCTTCCAAGAATGGACTCGGGAAGGTTCCAAGTTAGTGTACCAGGTAACAGCTACCCAAGTAAGACTTTCTTGGAAGGAATGTATCAGCAATTCCTCATCTTTTGCGTATGCCCCCATCTTCTGATAATACATCTTTAGATGGTTCTTGGGGAAAGTAGTCCCCTTGTACTTGTCAAAGTCCAGCACCTTGAACTTAGGAGGGGTGATGATATTGGGTACTAGGAACAACTCTTCTAGGTTAGCAAAGGCATAATCTTCACCTCCTTCAATGGCCCTGAGCCTTTCCTCTAGATGATCCAACTTTCCCATTTCTGCCATAGCATGAGGGTTTTTACTTGTTGTGGAATGCAAGAGGTGTAGCTGGGGATGATACTGAGGGCCCTCCAAAGGGTTTTGTAGGGGTATACCACCAACTGCTTGCCCTTCAGTGGCATATCCGAGGCAAGGCTCGAAGTTGGCTAGATTGTGGTGGGGAATTTCATGTGTCTCCCCCACGGTTTAAGAGACATGTGCATGATCAGTTTGGGATTGTTGGCTCTCAATGGGTATAGGAGTGGAGTTATTGATATTCTTATTGGGAGTGTACGCCACATTGGGTGGCGTATAGTTGAGAGGCAAGCCATATGGCGGGAAGGCATGCTCGTTTTGAATTTGCACATCATGGGGGCCGCTCGTACTTCCCAAATCTTTGCCTACCATAGCTGAGGTTGGATGATTCATTTGGTTGAGGCCAGATGGGGGCATCGGGTTCACCATAGCAACAGTGCTGGTAGCGGCAACTGCAACCGCACTGGCTTCCATTATCTTCTTCATGATCATCATGGCCTCCATCATCGTGGCCATTTGCTCTTTCATGGCCTCCACGTCGGCCTTCATCTTCTCTTGTACCTCCTCTACTTCACCCATTACTCTAGCTCTAGCACAAGTTCGGTGAGGGCACCGTAAAGCATGTTTTTTTTATAACAATGATTAAGTTCATTTTATTTTATTTTATTTTTCGAGGAAAGAATGTAATGAGCAATGCAACCAATGAAAAGCATGGATGTATGCGAATGATGCATAGTTGAAGTATTGCGAATTTTTACGCAGGACATGGGGTTGAATCAATTTAGATTTTCAACATGGTCCATGACATCTTTGTCAAGGTGAAGCTAGAAGTAACAAGGATATCAACAATCCTAAACGTGTTTGGCAGTAGACGAAGCAATGATGTAACACGATCCATCTTTTGCCCCAATTTTGCAAGATGGTTACTTCCTTACTTCAACTTGACTCGATGAACCTTTTCGTAAAAGCACGAGCTTGGTTCAACCCCATAACCCAGGGAATGGCAATTTTGATCGCCAATACTTCAACAACATTTCATAGGGATGAAAGACTCGGGAATACGCATGCTATGCATGGAAAATGTAATTATGAGATTGGGATGCCGAAAGAGACATCCTTTCTTAGTTAACCACGCATTAGGTACCATGCTCAATCATTTTGTTTTGTTGTTTGTGTTTTTTTATTTATTTTAGAAATGGGTTTATGATCCCAACATGGTTGGCTCATGGTACCTAACACATGCAACTAAGAATGCATCATGAATTTTCATGCTTCCCTTTTTTTTTGTTTTTGTTTTGTAGAGGAAAACACAAGGATCATGTATGAGCAAACATGTAGAACAAAAAGTATGTTGAACGCATATGCATGATGATGCAATGACTCATGCAAAATGTGAGGCTGGAATGTGATAACGGACAAATGCAGGAACGATATGTTCATTATGATGCTGAAGAGATGTTTATGCGATGCATGATATGAATGCATTTACGGACATGAGAGCCCGAAAAATCATCTCTCCTTACTTGCACATTTGGGGGCGCAGTGCCCCATGTGTGCAGTTAAGAAGACGATATGGATCTTCCGACTTCCCACAACAAAAGACGAGACCCACATACAATGCATGTGTGACGGCATGATGCAGATGTGCAAAAGCGCAACAGGGGGATTTACATAGCATGGCAATATCCTCAAATAATCATACAACAAAGGCGTACATGACATTTAGGTTATATGCATGACAGTGTTTAAAAGGCACGCAGCGTGTTCGCTTCGTGCCCCTATTTTAGGGACCTATAGGATAATATCTAGGGGTCTCTAATAACTACTCCCAACGATCCATATCTCACATGGCTGTTTTCTAGAGGTATCATCACTCAAGATAATAATATTGTGGCGGTATGGAATACCAGCGACAACACATTATAAAGAGAGAAAGCTCTAGACGAGGTTTCACTATTATCAAGCAAGTCGGAGACCTAGCATGACCATAGATTCACCTCCACTCCTTAAATTCCCATGGACCCGGGTATAGGGCCCCTTTTTTACTCAAACCCGTGGGTGCTTAGAATGCAGTGTAAAAATGTGGAAAAGACAGCAATTATTACATTTTACACAGTTCAACAAATGCACACACAAAGTTTCACAATTCCACAATTCCTTAAAATAGGCCTAACTCACAAAAAACAGTCCCCAGTGGAGTCGCCAACTGTCGCAACTTGCACTTTTGCGGGCGAGCGAGGCGAGGCTCTCGGGTGAGCTTTCCAAAGGAGGAAAGATGCGCGGAGTCGCCACCAACGTTTATTTGTGGAAAACGTCGAAAAATTTGAAGGAAACCAGTCATAAAGAATATTCCAAGTTCGGGAGTTGTATTTACGTTTGAGGAAGGTATTAGCACCTCTCACGTTTGTCTCAAAGGACAACAGCCTTATTTTTAGAATTGTGTGAAATTGTGTTACCTTAACTTTTATTTCTTTTTTATTTTTGAGGTCGACAAAAGCGGGGTCTTGCTCCTACATACCCTCCATTGAAGAGGAAATCAAACCTACGCAGTTCTTTCAAGGGTGAATCAAGCGATTCTTTTTACTTGGAAGGTGATCATTTTAAGGCGTTGGACCTTAAAAATGATCCATTTACTTGGTAAGAAAAATTGAGATACTGAACTTTTCAAATCCCTTTTTTAGTGATTTTTTGTGGACGAGCTTGACTTTGCGGGTTGATTTTAGCCTTAGTTTCACTTTAGTTATTAGTCAATTCAATTAAGAAAGAGAAATCCCAAAGAGAAACGTCCCATTGATTTTTTTGCTTTATTTTACTAAAAGGTATTTTTTGATTATTATATTATTATTTTACCTCTTTTTGGTTTTCAACGTGGTTACGGCATGACCGAACGGTCGAATTTCATTTTAACAGAAATTAACGGATATCACAATTCAAATGATCGGTGGAAATTTATTTTATTTTTTGATTAAGCGAGAAAACGGCTTAAACAATTGGTTAAAGCTCGTCAAAAACGGAAGAAAAGAAACCGAAATTGAACGAAATAAAAATGAAAGCCAAGAAAAAAGAAATGAATTAAAAGTCTCGGATTTGGCAACTTACCCGTTGAAGAACGAAGAACGGATGAAGAACGGCGAATAACGGAGGAAAACCTTCACGGATTTGCTTACGGAAACATCTCAGAAGCGTTACGGAAGCACCTCGGCTTGGATTTTGTTCACGGAAACAATTTTTTTCACCCAAAACAGCTGAAATACATCAGCAGGGGGATCCAGGACCCTTAGATCAGCCCCCTTCAGCCTATTTATAGGAAAAAGGGGGAGGAGGTTGCCGCCCAGCTCGCTGCTTCTTCCAAAAGCAATCCAGCTTCGAAAATACTCTAGAAGGCCCAATTTCAAAATATCAAAATAGCTATTTGCACCCCCCATTTTTGATAAGTTCACCCCTTCTTTCGTAATTTCACGGAAAAGTTACGGAAGCCTATAGGACTTGATTTTCTTCTTTTTTCTATTCCTTTTCACCCATATTAAGTGAAATATGCTTATTTAGAGTTATGGGAATTTTACGGAAGCATTACGGGTGTCCCGGAAGTTCCGGAAGCCCATCTTTTAACAAAACGGGGGAGGTGGTTGCCACCTAGCTCGCCCAGGCGAGCTAGGTTGCTTCCACCTTAAGCAAGAAATTGCCCAGAAACCTCTAGAAGGGCCCAGATTTGATAATTACTATTTGCACCCCCCATTTTACTAAATACACCCCTTTGCTTTTTTTGGTGATTCTTTTTCCGTAACGTCACGAAACTTTACGAATTTCGTAACGATACTTGTTTTCTTTTCGTAAGGTTACGAAACCTTACGGATCAAAGAATTACTCATTTTTTAGCTTTCGAAGAGTTACGGAAACTCACGGATTGCGTAACAACGCTTCCTTTTGATTTCCGTCATGTTACGGAATTTCACGGATTGCGTAACAACGCTTCCTTTTGATTTCTGGCACGTCTCGAGACTTCACATATTGTGCAACAAAGGGTGCCAAGTACCTTGAAGCGGTCAATCAAAGGTTGCATGCCATCAAGCAATAGTTCTCGGATGAAATTAGGGTATGACAGTTCCAAAACAAGATTAATGAAGAATGAGAAGTAGTCAAAGACAAAGATAAATTGATTTGCTAAGGGAACAATCAACAGGAAGAGATTGATTATGAAAAAACTTTTGCTCCAGTAGCAATACTTGAAGCCATCAGAATACTGACAGCCTATGCTGCACTCAAGAATAAAGTTGTATTAGATGGATGTCAAGAGTGTTTTTCTAAATGGATTCATTAATGATAAGGTGGGTGAATCAACCACCTGGATTTGAAGATAAGCAGAAACCTCAGTGTGTGTACAAGCTCGTGAAAGCTTTGTATTGGCTTAAACAAGCACCAAGAGCTTGGTATAAGATATGATTGGTTCCTTATTATATTTAACATTTGGTATACCAGATAATGTTTTTCCTATTTGTCTTTGTGTAAGATTACAATCTTGTCTAAAGGTATCTCATGTTAATGCAGTTAATAGGATTCTGAGATAAGGTCTGAGTTGAAAAAGATGATGGTACTCAACAAACCAAGGGGGGGGGGGGGGATTGGTTCTCAAAACAAAATGAACTTTTAAAACTAGATTTACAAAAACTTCTTTTGTACGGATCATATCACAAAACTTTTCATAAATCGAACACAATCAATACTTAATCAATCCACCCTTTGTACAAGATCCTTCATTAAAGTTCTTTCTTTCACAAAGATATATCTCGAACCTTTTTGAAATCTGATTAATATTTGAATGAGAGATAAAGATCATATTAAGAGAACAGATACACAACCTTTTATACTAGTTCACTCTCTATCACTAGAGAAGCTAATCCAGTTATCTTAATCCAAAACCAAAATTAAATTTTGACTATGCATAAAGAATCCTTGCAAGCAATCACAACCAATCTATAGTTCCAACCCCAGAAAAAAGACTTAGGCACCCAACACTAGGGTCCCTTGTGAATAAGAGCCTAAGAGAACCCTACTCTTAGCCCAAACTAGAAACACCTATTCTAGCATGCCCTAAGTGATTCATGCACAAACAAAAAATGTGTAAAACCATACACGAAAACCAAGAGTAAAGATAGACACAACTTGATCAATCATTTTCATAAAACCTTGCTTGACTGGAAAGGTGTTCTTCTTGAACTCAAGAAAGTGACACAACTCACTTATCACAAAAGATCTTCACAATCAAAAGATTTGAAGGTGTGAGTTACTTCATCTAAGCACTTTTCTTCTCTTCTTTCTTTAACTAGTAACAACACTTTATCTTAGCTCATTCAAAGGCTTATTGTGTTATTTTCGAGATTAGATTGAAGAGAACACAAGCTGGTTATTTATAGAGAAAACAATTATAACCGCCGGTAATCGATTAAATCTATAAGGTAATCAATTAATTCAATGAACTAATAAATTAGATTATCTTTTTAATCAATTAAACTGTTCTTCCAAACTCCTGGAAACAACTCAAGAACAATGTAATTGTTTAGATACTCAAAGTAATAGATTAAAGTGTTCATGTTCACATCTAAACTACTTAAAGAAAGAGAAGTAATCGATTAAAGTAGAGACTCTTGAATAAATCAGTCATTGATGCAATCCTACCCCCAAAGGGCATTGGATAGAAGACTCCAAGAAGATTGGGCTAGAGATGCAATCCTACCCCCCAAGGGCTTTAAATAGAGGCCATGTGTGTGCATTTTTTGAACTTTGTGTTGGATCAAGTGGCCTCGAAATAATTAAGAAGGGGGGTTGAATTAATTATGAACGTGTCTTGACTAATTAAAAATCTATCCTTCTTAATGTTACTAGATTCAAATAGGCTTTTACACAGCGGAAATTAAAGAGTGTAGGGAAGAAGAAGATAAACACAAGATTTATACTGGTTTGGCCACAAACCGTGCCTACATCAACTCCCTAAGCAACCTGCGGTTCTTGAGATTTCTTTCAACCTTGTAAAATCCTTTACAAGCCAAAGATCCACAAGGGATGTACCCTTCCTTGTTCTCTTTGAAAAACCAAGTGAATGTACCCTCCACTTGAACTGATCCACAAGAGGCCTCTCTTGTTCTCAGTATAACAATCCCCAAGTAGATGTACCCTCTACTTGTACCACAAAGGATGTACCCTCCAATGTGTTGGGACAAAGAATTCTCAGGTGGTTAGTCCATTGAATCTTTGTAAGGGGAAACAAAAGATATCTCAGGCAGTTAGTCCTTTGAAATCTTTTGCTTAAGGGGAATGGAAGAATCAAAAGAATTCTCAGACGGTTAGTCCTTTGAATCTTTTGTAAGGGAGAAGAGAGACACAAAAGAATTCAGGCGGTTAGTCCTTTGTTCTTTTGGCAAAGGGAGAAGAGAATGAAAAAGATGAATAGCACAAGTTTTTGAGCAAAGAACTTTTCTTGGAAGAGAAAGTGTTGATAAAAAACTTTTAGAATGATGAAGAGAAATGAATCAGAAAATTCTGTAGAAAGACATTGAAAGATTGATTGAAAGATGTTTGAGAGATGATGTTGAAAAAAGATTGAAAGATAGATGATTCAAAGATGATTGATGATTATTGAAACTCATGCTATGGTCACATATTTATAATCTCTTGATGACTCAAGTCAAAGCTTGTGACTCTTGGCAATTTCTTTAAAACTAGTCACTTAAAAAGTTGTGACTTTTGAAAAAATCTTCAGAAACAAGTCACTTGAAGAATTGTGACTTTTGGAAATGTATTTTTCGAAATCAGTCACTGGTAATCGATTACCATTAAGGTGTAATCGATTACACATCAACAGATGCGACTCTTTATTTTGAATTTTGAAAATTAAAATGTTTAGAAGCTCTAGTAATCGATTACAAGTATTGTGTAATCGATTACACAAGTTTAAAATGATTTAAAATTGTTTAAACACAAGTTGTAACTCTTGAAATTTGAAATCTTAACGTTTTAAAACACTGGTAATCGATTACTTCCTTCTGGTAATCGATTACCAGAGAGTAAAACTCTTTGGTGATGATTTTGTGAAAACTTCTTGTGCTACTCAATGGTTTTGAAAAACTTTTTTAGTACTTATCTTGATTGAGTCTTTTGTTGATTCTTGAATCTTGAGTCTTGAATCTTGATCTTGATTATTCTTGAATCTTTATTCTTGAAACTTGTTTCTTGAATCTTTATTCTTGAAACTTGTTTCTTGAATCTTGATTCTTGAAACTTGAGTCATGAATCTTTGGAATTTGCTTAACTCTTGATTCTTTGGCATCATCAAAATAACCTTGGAAGACATTGCTTCCACACTTTGATCATTTGAGAATTACACTTTAAAGTTTAAACCTCATTTGAGGCATAAAATTTTGTGCTCGGTCTCCCTTCACTCATCTTCTCCTATCTTCAAGTTGTTATCCTTGGCTTCCTATGGTGGTGAGCTTGTTCTTGACTCATCTTTTCCTTGAAGTGGCATCTCCTCTCATCTTTCTTCCTTCTCTATTCCACTTCCATTGAACTTCAAGAAGAAAAGGACTCCATTGATGCAGAAGATCAAAGGCCTACAAGCTCCACATGGAGCTACGCCATGTGGTATCAAGAGCATCTTCATCTAAGTGATGTTCTTTTGCTTCCTATATCTTTTTGTTCTGTCAATTCATTTTAATTCCTTGTTCTTCATCTTCTTATCCATGTATCTCCTCCATTGTCTTTATGGTTTGGTTCTGTTTAGAGTCGATTCAAAAAAATAAACTAATTAAATCTTATATCAACACTTGTTCTTGCATTTCTATGGTTCAAATTTTATAGATTTACTCTTGAATCATGTTTTTGTGTTGATTTTAGGTTCTATCATTTTTCAATGATAATCCTCTTCTGATAAACCTTTAGATGTCAATTTTATTTCAAAATATTGATTAGAAAAGAAAACAGAAAAATCTAAGTGTAAATCACTTCATTCATGTTGTCTTAAAGTCATGTTTTGTCATAATAATTGTCACATTATGTTCTGAGTTTGTGTTCAATTTTAATTTTGTTGATTGAATTCTAGATACATTTGTTCATGTATTCTTGCAATTCTTAGCCTATCATTTGAATTTGGAGTCTATCTCATGCATGTTATTTAGTTCATAATATGTTCTAAACCAATTCCTAGAAGTAGTCTTGTTGTTGAACTTTTTTTTTGTTTTCTAAGTTTCCTATATGATGCCTATGAAGAAATTGAGTTGTGGTGCTGAGTTGTGGCTGGATTTGTGAATCAAAATAAGTCTTAAGCTCTCTTGAATTGTGTTATTCAAGACAATTGATCATAAGAAAACACAAATTGTAACAATCCAAGCCTTAAGCAACATAAACACTACTCTTGATCTCTAGGTTGAAATTTTGGTTGTTGTCAGTTTTGGCACACTATGTTCTTAACTCCACCATGGCTTGAATACTTCGAATTTGAATCTGAAATTTTTTCTGAATTTTCTAGACATCTGGAAAAAAATAGAAGAAAGAACCCAGTTATTTAGATAAAAATAAAAAATAAGAAAAATCCCACAATTTGACAAGAAAATCAGTGTCCAAAAAAAAGTGAAAATGAAGTGTGCTTGTTGTTTTGGCTCCAAATTCGTTCTATAATTGGTGCCTATTTTATACCAATCTTAGATCTGAAATTTCAATTGAAAAGTAGTGTGAAAACAAGTGGCCAAACTAGAGGTTTCTTGAGTCTTTTTTTTAGTTTTTTTTACTCTACTCTAGAGCCATTCTAGGTTTCACTTTGAGTCCTAGCATGCTTTTATGTGGTTTTCATTGCTTTAATTGTTGAATAATCCTTGAAAATTTGTCTTGTTAAAATTTATTGGTTTACCTTTCATTTCATTTTTTGGTCTTTGGTTATTGCTTGTCTCTTTGTTTCTGTAGACAAAGGATCAAGCTGAATGTTTTGATGATGCCAAAGGGTTACATGTTTCTCAAAGATTGCCAAAGGGTTACATGTTTCTCAAAGCTTTATTCAAGACAAAGAAATCAAAGATATTCAAGATGGATGATCAAGACAGTTTCTAGAGTCTTAGGAAGAGTATATTAAATAGGAAGGGAATTTCAATTGAAGAAGCAAAAGGTTTGGCCAAGAAATTTAAGTTAAAAAGTCTTTTTCAAGAGATTTACTCTCTGGTAATCGATTACCAGAGGATGTAATCGATTACCAGTGGCCAAAACTGATTTACAACAGCTATTAAAATTTGAATTCAAAATTTGCACTGTGTAATCGATTACACATATATGGTAATCAATTACCAGCAGTTATTGAACGTTTTAATTCAAATTTTAAAGTTTGTAATCGATTACACATATACTGTAATCGATTACCAGAGGAGATTTCCAGAAAATATTCTAAACAGTCACATCTTTTTCTTTGGTTCTTGAATGGCTATCAAAGGCCTATATATATGTGACTTGAGACACGAATTTGCTAAGAGTTTTTGTGAACAAAAAGATCTTATCCTCTTAAAAAGCAAAATTGTTTTATCCTCTTACAAATTCCTTGGCCAAAACACTTGTGATTCAATAAGGAATTATTTGAGTGCTCAAATTGTTCAATCTATCTCTTTCAAGAGAGATTACTTCTTCTCTTCTTCTTTATTCTGAAAAAGGGATTAAGAGACCGAGGGTCTCTTGTTGTAAAAGAATTCTAAACACAAAGGAAGGATTGTCCTTGTGTGTTTAGAACTTGTAAAAGGAATTTACAAGATAGTGGAACTCTCAAGCGGGTTGCTTGGGGATTGGACGTAGGCACAAGGGTGTGGCCGAACCAGTATAAATCTGAGTTTGCACTTTGTCTTCCCTTAAACTCCTTCATTTATTATTGTTTTATATTCATATTCAAATTTCTCTACTTGAATTAATATTTAAGAAGTTCATTATTAAGAGAATTTATAACTTGAATAGAAAGTGAAATAAAATTTTAATTGGGGAAATAGTTTGTGATATCTTAATTCAACCCCCCCCCCCCCTTCTTAAGATATTTGAGGCCACTTGTCCAACAAGTGGTATCAGAGCTTCATTCTTGTTTAAAGTTTAGAAGCTTCAAGAATTATGGCCTCATCAAACTACTTGTTTCCCGAGGGAAATTCTATAAATAGACCTCCCATCTTTAATGGAGTGGGTTACCACTACTGGAAAACCCGCATGTAAATCTTTATAGAGGCAATAGATTTAAATATTTGGGAAGCAATAGAACAAGGACCTTATGTTCCCTCTATAGTGGCCGAAAGTGCAACAATAGAAAAACCTAGAGCAGATTGGACTGAGGAAGAAAGAAGATTAGTACAATATAATTTAAAGGCCAAAAATATTATTACATCTGCCCTAGGAATAGATGAATACTTTAGGGTTTCAAATTGTAAAAGTGCTAAGGATATGTGGGATACACTTCAAGTAACACATGAAGGCACAACAGATGTTAAAAGATCTAGGATAAACACATTAACTCGTGAATATGAACTGTTTAGGATGAATGTAAATGAAAGTATACAAGACATGCAAAAGAGGTTCACACACATAGTTAATCATCTTGCATCTCTAGGAAAAACTTTTCAAAATGAAGATCTAGTAAATAAAGTTTTAAGATGTCTTAATAGAGAATGGCAACCAAAGGTAACAACCATCACAGAATCTCAAGATTTGTCTAGTATGTCTCTTGCTACGTTATTTGGAAAATTGCAGGAGCATGAAATGGAATTATTGAGATTAAATCAACATGAAGAAACTGATAAGAAGAAGAAGGGAATCGCTCTTAAAGCCTCATCTGCTATCCAAGAAGACAGTGATAAAGAAGATTCAATTGACTTGGATAATGATGAAGATATTAGTCTTTTTGTAAAAAGATTCAACAAGTTCCTGAGAGTCAGAGGAAATCAAAAGCGACCCAATTTTAAATCTAAAAGAAGGACAAAAACTTCATCCTCTACTCTAAAATGCTTTGAGTGCAATCAACCTGGACATCTGAGGGTTGATTGTCCCATCTTCAAGAAAAAGATGGAGAAGTCTGAAAAAAAAAATATTAATGAAAAGAAATTGAAGAAAGCATACATTACATGGGATGAAAATGATATGGAATCTTCTGAAGATTCAGAAAATGAAGAGATAAACCTCTGCCTTATGGCTAAAAGTTATGAAAGTGATGAAGAGGAACCCTTGAGGAAAAAGTGGTACATAGATAGCGGATGCTCAAAACATATGACGGGAGACGAATCAAAATTCACACATATCTCTCCCAAGAAAAGCGGACATGTAACTTATGGTGACAAAAACAAAGGTAGAATTCTTGGAGTTGGAAAAATAGGTACAAATTCCTCAACCTCCATTGAAAATGTTATACTTGTTGAAGGTCTTAAACATAGTCTGCTTAGTGTGAGTCAATTATGTGACAAAGGCTATCTGGTATCATTTGATCCTCAAAAGTGTGTCATTGAACATAAACATGATACGAATATAAAGCATATAGGGTTTAGAGTCAACAATGTTTACATGATAGACTTAAGTCAAAAACTAGATAGTAATCAATGTTTTCTCAGTAAAGATGATGATCCATGGTTGTGGCATAAACGGATTGCACATATAAACATGGAACACTTAAATAGATTAATATCGAAAGATTTAGTTGTTGGTTTGCCAAAACTAAGATTTGAAAAAGAAAGGCTAGGTTAGTAGCAAAAGGGTACAATCAAGAAGATGGAATAGACTATGAAGAAACATATGCTCCAGTTGCAAGATTAGAAGCCATTAGAATGCTCTTAGCATATGCATCCATAATGAATTTTAAGCTCTATCAAATGGATGTTAAAAGTGATTTTCTAAATGGCTTAATTCAAGAAGTATATGTTGAACAACCCCTAGGTTTTGAAATCCCAGATAAACCAAATCATGTTTATAAATTGCAAAAGGCTCTTTATGGTTTGAAACAAGCCCCTAGGGCATGGTATGAACGTTTAAGCAGTTTTCTCCTAGAAAAAGAATTTTCTAGAGGAAAAGTGGATACCACATTGTTCATAAAGAGAAAGCATAATGATATTTTGTTGGTTCAAATATATGTTGATGATATAATTTTTGGATCTACTAATGATTCATTGTGCAAGGAGTTTTCCCTTGATATGCAAAGTGAATTTGAAATGTCAATGATGGGAGAACTAAAGTACTTCCTGGGATTACAAATCAAGCAAACTCAAGAAGGTGTATTCATCAATCAAGCCAAGTACTGCGAGGAATTGATCAAAAGATTTGGTATGGAAAGTGAAAAACACATGGCTACACCAATGAGCACTAGCTGTTACTTAGATAAAGATGAATCTGGTCAATCTATAGACATGAAACAGTATCGAGGTATGATCAGATCTCTTCTTTATTTAACTGCTAGTAGACCTGATATTATGTTTAGTGTATGCATGTGTGCTAGGTTTCAATCCGACCCCAAACAATCACATTTGAGTGCAGTAAAGAGAATCATGAGATATCTATTAGGTACAATCAATTTAGGATTATGGTATCCTAAGAACTCAACATGTAACTTAATAGGATATTCTGATTCTGACTTTGCCGGATCTAAAACTGATAGAAAAAGCACAAGTGGAACTTGTCAATTCATTGGATCCGCTCTTGTCTCATGGCATAGTAAGAAACAAAACAGTGTTGCTTTATTCACTGCTGAAGCGGAATATATCTCTACCGGCAGTTGTTGTGCACAGATTTTATGAATGAAGCAACAATTATCTGACTATGGTATCCTTCTTGATCGAATACCTATTAGGTGTGATAACACTAGTGCGATAAATCTATCCAAAAACTCTGTACAACATTCTAGAACGAAACATATAGAAATTAGGCACCATTTTCTAAGAGACCATGTTCTAAAGGGAGATTGTTTGCTAGAGTTTGTTGATACAAAGAATCAGCTTGCTGATATCTTTACAAAACCTCTCCCAAAGGATATATTCTTTTCAATAAGAAGAGAATTAGGACTTTTAGACCTTAGTGATTTGGATAGGTAAAGTTTATGATTGATTGATTGTGTTTTGATTAAGTATGACACTTGTTTTTGTTTAATTTAGTGTACTTTTCTTGTTAGTATAATTAACTCTTAAGATAGTATAAGTTTTTAGACTTAGAAATAAGTTTTCTTTTAGAAAAAGGCTATTTTTTTGTTCTGGTAATCGATTACATGAATACTGTAATCGATTACACTAGAACAGATGGCCTGTAATCGATTACAGTATTCATGAAATCGATTACCAGTAGGCTGCTTCCACCTGTAATCGATTACCATTACTTGTAATCGATTACAATGCGTCCTGGTCTATAAATATCACGTTTTTCAGAAACCCATGCGCAGCCTCTTCCCCCTTGCGACGTTACTCCATTCCCAAACCTTCAAACCTTCCTATCTTACTCATTTCTTCATCAAATCGACTCCCGTAACTTGCAATCTTCTTCTTTTTCAATTTCCTTTTGATTTCACCGATTGAAATCTGCAAAAACTCTATCATATGGCAGAATCATCAAAGAAACGTAAGGGTTCATCCGCCTCCGCTTTGGCTTCAAGAGCTCATCGTTCCGGAGCCACCAGCGCATCCACAACACCAATTCCACCCTCCTTATCCTCTTCCACATTGTTTTATTCCGAAGAACAGCAGAAACGGTACTCAAATCTTTTCTCATCTCGTTCCATTATCGACCCTAAGTTCATTGATATGGAATTCTTTTCTGCTGAAAGTTTTGATTGCATTCAAGCATTTCAGAACTTAGGTCTCATACCTTTCATGTCATTACAATTGCCTATTTATCCTGAATTAGTTAAAGCTTTTTATTGTAATCTAGAAATTCAGGACAACACTTTGATTTCTGAGGTTTTTGGGATAAATATGGTCATTGACCAATCCCTTTTCCATGACTTAACCCAATTGTCCAGTGACGGTGTACCATTTGAAGGTACACTGAATGACGACTGGAAATTTGATTTCTCTGCACATGATGCCCGCCAGTTGGTTTGCACCAACCATGCGGATATGACCGGACGCCTTCTTGCCGGTTCATTGGCTTTTGAAAGCCGCATCCTTCATTATTTAATTGTGCGTATTTTGCTTCCACGATCTTCCAACCTTGCCCAGGTTTCTGAGGAAGATCTTGTTATCATGTGGGCCTTTCATACCGGGCGTCAACTTGACTGGGCACACTTAGTCAGATATCGCATGTATAAGGCATTGCGATTAAATGCTCCCTTGCCATATCCACACCTTGTCACTCTTTTTTTTTTGCCACTTTCAAATTCCTCTTGATTCTGAACATTACATTCCAATCAAGAGATCCTTTTTAATTGGTGCTGCTGTGATTGCTTCTTTTGGTTACCGCAAAGAGCATGATGGCTCTTGGGTCAAAAAGGGTGCTCAACCCGCTGATGATGAAGGCAACCTACCAGTTGAAGACAACTCCTCTCTTCTTCAAAAGCTTTTGGACAAGTTCGATGGTCTGCAGACTTTTGTTGGTGACAAGTTTGATGCTATGGAATTGCAAGTCGACATGCGGTTCGATGCCATGGAATCAAGGATCACCAAAGTTGAAGAAGATGTCTCCTTCATCCGTACTTGCTTTGATCCACCACCACCGCCTCCATCATCCTCTTAGCTTATATGTTATTATTATGACTACGTATTATTAGGGATTAAGTATTATTAGTACTTTGTTTTATCGCCATGTATTTGGCTTTTTGTTGCTCTAGTTATCATAATCTTACACTATTATTATATTTCTCGACTTTGCTTTGGTTGATTATGACAATGTATGGATTTATTTTGGTTTAATGTTTGGCTTTGTTTTCGCTATTGATTGTCTTGCTTAGTTCTTTTTTATGTTGCCAAAGGGGGAGAGAACAAAACTTGGGTTAGAAATCAATTAAAATCATTAAATTTAGGCATACATGCCAAAAGATAGGGGGAGTATGGGTTGTGTGAACGTACTATCATCTTGTATATAGCTTGTCTTGATTTCAGGATTGTCATCATCAAAAAGGGGGAGATTGTAGACAAAGGATCAAGCTGAATGTTTTGATGATGCCAAAGGGTTACATGTTTCTCAAAGCTTGCCAAAGGGTTACATGTTTCTCAAAGCTTTATTCAAGACAAAGAAATCAAAGATATTCAAGATGGATGATCAAGACAGTTTCTAGAGTCTTAGGAAGAGTATATTAAATAGGAAGGGAATTCCAATTGAAGAAGCAAAAGGTTTGGCTAAGAAATTTAAGTTAAAAAGTCTTTTTCAAGAGATTTACTCTCTGGTAATCGATTACCATAGGATGTAATCGATTACTAGTGGCCAAAACTGATTTACAACAGCTATTAAAATTTGAATTCAAAATTTGCACTGTGTAATCGATTACACATATATGGTAATCAATTACCAGCAGTTATTGAACGTTTTAATTCAAATTTTAAAGCTTGTAATCGATTACACATATACTGTAATCGATTACCAGAGGAGATTTTCAGAAAATATTCTAAACAGTCACGTCTTTTTCTTTGGTTCTTGAATGGCTATGAAAGGCCTATATATATGTGACTTGAGACACGAATTTGCTAAGAGTTTTTGTGAACAAAAAGATCTTATTCTCTTAAAAAGCAAAATTGTTTTATCCTCTTACAAATTCCTTGGCCAAAACACTTGTGATTCAATAAGGAATTATTAGAGTGCTCAAATTGTTCAATCTATCTCTTTCAAGAGAGATTACTTCTTCTCTTCTTCTTTATTCTGAAAAAGGGATTAAGAGACTGAGGGTCTCTTGTTGTAAAAGAATTCTAAACACAAAGGAAGGATTGTCCTTGTGTGTTTAGAACTTGTAAAAGGAATTTAAAAGATAGTGGAACTCTCAAGCGGGTTGCTTGGGGACTGGACGTAGGCACAAGGGTGTGGCCGAACTAGTATAAATCTGAGTTTGCACTTTCTCTTCCCTTAAACTCCTTCATTTATTATTGTTTTATATTCATATTCAAATTGCTCTATTTGAATTAATATTTAAGAAGTTCATTATTAAGAGAATTTATAACTTGAATAGAAAGTGAAATAAAATTTTAATTGGGGAAATAGTTTGTGATATCTTAATTCAACCCCCCCCCTTCTTAAGATATTTGAGGCCACTTGTCCAACAGTTTCCTTGTTTGTGAGTTGCCATATAAGAAATTGGAAAGGAGGATTGGTGCCATCCCTTGAAGAATTTGAGTCAAGAAGCAAAGTGCCAACCACCTTAAGAGCTATTGGACTAAGAAGCACTCCAAATTGAGTGAATCACCAAAGAGAGAACAACCACCAAAATTGAGGACTGTTTAGTAATTTTGTAATTGGCAATTTACTTCATTGCTTTCAAGTTTTGTAACAAAAAGGCCTTTCACTGGAAGTGTGTTTGGAGCCTCTAGTAGGTTACCAAACTTGCATTTGTGTGTAATAATTTTAGGTAATTTTCCCTTAGGATAGTGAGTGCTTTGTTGGGAACCTTAAATGTGGTCATCCATACACTCCTAGGATCCTCCTAGTTTACATTTCTTGCATTTTAATTTCTTGCTTACTTTCGTAGCTTATTTTCTTTACTAGTCACACTTAGTTCATCTTGTAATTATATAATTCTTTATTCTTGCTTATCACACTTATCTTGAGTTCTTTTGAACCCTAGCTTTTATCATTCATCTAGTGTTAATGGTGAGGGTACTAGTCATAAGGATCCTCTATCTAGAATCTTTTATGAGTTGAGTTCCCTCAAGTTATGGAAAGAAAAACTAGAAAGAAAAGAAAAAGGAAAATAGAGGGTTGAAATAAATCAAGAGGAGAGAGAACAAATAAGAAAGGAAGAAAGAAGAAAAATAATGAAAGAAATGAAAAGAGAAAAACATGTTTCCTATAGTAGCATGACTCTTGCAAGAGTTTAAGTGAAGAACTTAGCGACTATTATAGAGGGCACCATAGTTCACATACTAAATATCATTCCCAAAAAAGAGAAAAGGATAGAAGTCCTCAAGAGGTTAACATTAGCCTCCCATATTTCCATAGAAAAGATAATGTTGAGGACTACTTACATTGGCAAATGAAGGTTGAACAACTCTTTGCTTGCCATCATATTAGCGAAGAGAGAAAAGTTCCATTGGCTACCCTTAGCTTTCAAGGGTATGCCCTCTATTGGTGGACTTCCCTTGTTAGGGAACAAAGGATTCATGGAAATCCTCCTGTAGAGTATTGGAATGATCTTAAGAGTGCCCTTAGGAAGAGGCATATTCCCTACTACTATGAAAGGGAGCTTATGGACAAGCTCCAAAGGCTTAGACAAGGGAGTATGAATGTTGAAGACTATAGACAACAATTGGAACTACTCATTTTAAGAGCTGGACTTAAGGAGGAGGAAAGAACAAGCATAGCTAGGTTCCTTAGTGGGCTTAATATGGAAGTGAGGGATGTTAGTCGGTGAAAACGACTAACTTTTGCGTATAAAACTTGTGTATATTGTATCAAACTTCTCCTATTTATAGTTATTTTCATAATATTATAAGTACTTTTTGTTAAATATAGGTAATAGATAATTTATACTTTTGTTTTGTGTGTTTAATAATCAATGTCTCAAAATTTCAGGTTACATAGGCAACTTTGGCAAAGTGCTGTTTTCACTATTTCGCTAAGCCAAGCTTCTGGCTTAGCGAGAATTCGCTAAGCGCAACCTTCAGTGGCTAAGCACGAGGAAGAATCCAGAAGAAGATGACATGTCAAGTTCGCTAAGCACACCGCTCCTGGTCATCAAGCACACCGCTCTAGGTCATCAAGCACACCGCTTCAGCTCATCTGCTAAGCGAAACAAGCGCGCTAAGCCAAAATCCACTTATGCGCGCTAAGCGATCCAGATCTGTGCTAAGCACATGAGCACGAACAAGGCCACCTATTTAAGCCTGAAATCAGATTTGCAACGGGAGTTTGGCATTTTTCTTGAAGAAGCCTCTTCATGCACTAGAGTATGGCCTTGGCTTGAAGCTTTTGCATGTTTAGGAAGTTCTAGAGAGTTCTGAGAGATTTTGCTGTGTGAAGATCTGCAGAGATGCGAGTTCGAAGTGGAAGCCGTTCTGAGAGCTTGAGATGAGTTTGTGAGTGATTGTGAGATTCTAGAGGTGAAGGAGACATCCTCACCACTTGTGTTTTTGCAGTCTTTCATCTTGTTCTTCTCTTTGTTGTAAAGGAGGTTTCCGAACTATGGAAAGCTAAATCCTCTGTTGGATCTTCCCTGTAGGTACCTGATGTAAATATATTTCTATCTATGTAATGATGTTTTGTGTGTTCTATGTGCTATCTGCTTTTCATTCCAGTGTGCTTTTACCTTGATCACGTAGATGCATGCTTTGTTAGGGTCATTCAACAGTGGGAACTGGTCTGATTCTAAAGTCCTTGATAGTACGGGACTAAGTTATTGTGCTATCACGAGGAATCGGGATACAAGAACTTAGTTGTGTATATGTGTCTTAATGCGATCTTGGTTGAGTTTAGTCTTACAAGAGGAATCTGCGGACAAGGCTTGATCAGGACTAGGCTAGGCTATCATGAGGAATCGGGGTCTAGCAGTCCAGGAGACAACATAGGAACGCATGAGCATTGTTAAATAGAGAACATCCTTTTTAGCATCACGAACCTATGAGGAAGACCAACGCTTTCTCTACTTGTTTTTACACAGTATTTCTCTTGCGTGATTTTCTTTCTTTTTTCCTAGATAGTTTAAATACCTATTCATAACCACAGTTATATTTTCGATACTCGGTTCTTACCATTTTATACTACTTGTGTGATCTGGTACACTTGCCGGTTACGAACAAGGGACAAGGTTGAACTCTCTCCATATAGGGAACTAGATGAGCTAGTCCAACATTGTATAAGAGTGGAGCAACAACTTAAAAGAAAGCCTTATTCAAAATCTTATGGCTTTCACTCTTATCCAAGGAATGACTAAGCCAAAGGAATTTTGGGGGCTGCACCTTCAAAACCCAAGGAAGATAAGGGTAAAACCATAGAGAAATCCACCCCTAAGACTAGTTCCCAAGAAAGGACTAGCAACATTAAATGCTTCAAATGTCTTGGGAGAGGTCACATTGCCTCTCAATTCCCCACAAAGAAAATCATGATTATGAGGGTTCAAGACATTTATAGTAGTCAAGAGGAGACTACTTCTTCCCCTTCCTCTAGTGGAAGTGAAGATGAAGTAAGGGGTGAAAAGTCTAGTGAGTAAGTCTAACCCCATGAAGAAGGTGACCTCCTAATGGTTAGAAGGCTCCTTGGAGGTCAATCTTGTGATCTATCTCAATCGCAAAGAGAGAACATCTTTCATACAAGATGCAAAATTCTAGATAAAACTTGTTCTCTCATTGTGGATAGTGGATCTTGTTGCAATTGTTGTAGCACAAGATTAGTTTCCAATTGTTGTAGCACAAGATTAGTCTACATTGGGACATATAAGGATGAAGTTAATTGTGATATAGTTCCCATGGAGGCAGGGCATATTCTTTTAGGAAGGCCATGGAAATTTGATAGGAAGATCATTTACAATGGCCTAACTAATGAGATTACCCTCACCCATCTTGGCACTAAATTTGTGTTGCATCCTCAAACACCTTCACAGGTGGCCAAAGATCAACTAACTATGAAAGATAAGAGAAATGAGGAAGAAAAACTAGAAAAACAAAATAAAAAAAGGATAGTAGGCCTTGTCTTCAAAAGCCAAGGGGAAGGAAAAAGAGGAAAAGGATTCCTCCAAGAAGATTGTTAAGAAGGAAAATCATTTTGCAACAAAAGGTGATATCAAAAGAGCACTCCTTCTTAAACAATCTTTCTACCTTCTACTATCAAGGGAAACATCCCTTAGCACTGCCATACCTCTTGAGCTTGAGGTTATTCCTCAAGTAAAGGAGTTGTTGGATAAGGGTTTGGTTCGTAAGAGCTTAACTCCATGTGCTTTGTTGGTGCCCGAAATAGGTATTATGAGGCACTGAATCCCTATGATAAGTGGTATGATGAATGTGTTGAATGGTGCAACACTCTTTTGTAAAATCACCCATGCATCCAACATCTTCATGATTCACATACATAGGGACTCATTAGGTAGGTTTGTTCTTATTTTTAGTTTCACTATAAACTTAGGGGATGATACCATAGGTTTGTCGTACTTTTTGGTAGGAATAATTAACATGAAAATATAGAAAAAGGTATGTTTTATTGCATTACTTTCCTTAATTTTTTAAATAGTGATCAAGGGGTTCCAACGAACCTAAGAGAATAAAGGTCATTCTTGAGTGGCCCACTCCACCAGGTATAAGGAAAATTTGGGGCTTCCATGATGTCATACCCTAATTTCGTCCGGGGACCTTTGCTTGATGACATGCGACTTTTGTTTGGTCCTTGTAAGGTGCTTGGCACCCATCATTAGGCAATTTGTGAAATTCCGGGACGTGCCGGAAAACAAAAGAAAATATTGATGCACAATCCGTAAGGTTCCGTGACACACCGGAAATCAAATGGAAGCATCGTTGCACAATTAGTGAGGTTCCGTAACATTCCGTAAGTCAAAAAGGGGATGATTATGTAATCCACAAGGTTCCGTAACATTACGGAAAGAAAACAAGTATCGTTACGAAATTCGTAAGTTTCCGTAACTTTACGAAAAAAGAATCACCAAAAAAAGGCAGAGGGGTATACTTAGTAAAAATGGGGGTGCAAATAGCAACCAGGCCCACTTGGGCCCTCCAGAAGATTCCTTCAGAAGGCTGTTGCTTCTGGAGGAAGCAACCCTGCTCGCCTGGGCGAGCTGGGTGGCAAGCTTCTCCCCCAATTTTCTATAAATAGGGGGAGAAGTGAAGTGAAAAAGGGTTCAGCCCCTTAGGCACTTCTCTCTCTTTCGAATTTGCTTGGAAAAATTGTTTCCGTGAAGAAAATCTAAGCCGAGGCGCTTCCGAAACGTTTCCGTAACGTTTTCGTAAGGAATTTCGCGAAGGTTTCGACCATTCTTCGACGTTCTTCATTCGTTCTTCATCGTTCTTCGATCTTCAACGGGTAAGTACCTCAAACCAAGCTTTTCAATTCATTCTATGTACCCGTGGTGGTCCACATTGTGTTTCGTGTATTTTTATTCTCGTTTCATTTACTTTTTATACCCCCTTTTTGACGTGCTTAAGCCATTTTATTTAAGTCATTTCTCGCTTAACCTAAAAATAAAATAAATTTCCACCGATCGTTTGAATTGTATTATCCGTTAACTTCGGTTAAAATGAATTCCGACCGTTCGGTCGTGCCGTAACCACGTTGGAAATAAAAAAAAGAGGTAAAATAATAATATAATAATAAAAAAACGTCTTTTAGTAAAATAAAGCGAAAAATCAATTGGATGTTTTCTCTTTGGGATTTCTCATTCTTAATCGAATTGACTAATAACTAAAGTGAAACTAAGGCTAAAATCAACTCGCCTAGTCAAGCTCGTCCATAAAAATAGTTTTTTTGAAGTTTGTCATTTCAATTTCTTACTAAGTAAAATGGATCATTTTCAAGGTCCAACGCCTTAAAATGATCACCTCTTAAGTAAAAAAGAAATCACTTGATAAGAAAGAACTACGTAGGTTTGATTTTCTCATCCCAATTGAGGAATACGTAGGAGCAAAGGGAAACACCCTTGTCGACCACAAAAAGAGAAAAAATATAAAAAGGGTATAAAGGATATAAGGACATAAAAGGGAACGTAAAAATCAAAGTCATGTTTGCACATTCGATTAAAGGCTGCCGTCCCTTGTGACGGACGTGTGGGGTGCTAATACCTTCCCCGCGTGTAAATACAACTCCCGAGCCTTTCACTTAAAAGTTCGTAGATCGCGTCTTTTCCGGTTTTTCCGACGTTTTCCTCAAATAAACGTTGGTGGCGACTCCGTGCGTATTCCTTTCGTGGAACACGCATCCCGCGAGTCACGCGTCGCCCTCCCGCCGAAGGGTAGGTTGCGACAATTGGCGACTCCACTGGGGACTGTTTTTAGAGTGTTAGGCCATTTAATCTTGCGCAATGTTTTACCATGACTTACTCCTTTGTTGGTTTTCCTTCATTATGTTCTTGTATATATAACTCTTTGATGCTTTTAGTGCATTTTTTGTATGCTTGAGGTAAATATTTATTCATTTGATGCACACAAACACTAACACTATTTGCTCACACGGTGAGTTGAAAAAGGGCCCTATACCCGGGTTCGTGGGAACATAAGGAGTGGAGGTGAATCCGTGATCATGCTAGGTCTCCGACTTGCTTGATTACAGTGAACCCTCATCTAGAGTTTTTCTCTTTGAAAACATATTGTTGCTAGTAGTCCCTGCTGCAGTATGTTCTTCGAAGGGGATGATACCTCTAGAAACCTTCAAGAGAGATATGACTACCTTGGGGGTTATTACTAAAAGCCTAGTTAGCTCTCTCCCTTATAGGTCCCTTAAATAGGGGCACGGAGCAAACACGCTGCGTGCCATTTTTCACACTGCCATGCATAAGTGTCATATACCCTTTTGCTTATATTCAGTGAGTATTGTCATACTATGTACATTCCCGTGTTACGCCTTTCGCATATGCATCGCACATGGGTTCTGTCTTGATCCCCTCTGTAAACAAACCAACGAAGGGTCCGTGTCACCGTTTTAAATACATACATTGGGGCACTTTGCTACCCCTAGACGTTGTATCTAAGAAGGAGACAGTTTCTCGGGCTCCCGTATTCGTAAAGGAAGTGTTTGGAGGAAAGGGCAAAGGCCTTGGCAAATCAAGGCGAATGGGCTTTCTTTTGTTGACATCTTGGCGCTTTTGATCTTTGGAGTTGTCCTCTTTCCGAATATGGAAGGGTTAGTGGACCTAGCAGCGATTGACGATTTCCTCGCCTTTCATCATGGCAAGGAAAGCCCGGTCGTCGCCATTTTGGCCATGTATGACACGTTCGACCGGGGATGTGAAAAGAGCGGCACAAGAATTGTTTGTTGTGCACTGGCTCTCTATGTGTGGCTGGTTTCACACCTTTTTCTCCAAGAAGGTAGTCCCGTCTATCCGCTACAAGGTCACCGCTCGTGCGTCGAAAAAAAGAAAAGGCGAATTGGGACCAACTCTTGGCTAGCATGGAGGGGCGTCAGTTAATTGGTTCCCTCGCTAGAAGGAAGGAAGAATCTGGATTCTATCTTCATGCGAAGGATGTCCAAATGTTCCCTTGATGGGAACAAGGGGTTGTATTAATTATAATCCCGTCCTTGCCATAAGACAGCTTGGCTACCCATGAGAGGAGTGCCATCAGACGAAAGCATCACGCCTTGCATCGCACGGGGTTTTCAGTGACCAAAACGCGAGGGTACTCCAAGGAGTTCGCAAGGCATGGGATGCAGCGTGAAGAAAGGACAGAGAGCTTAGGGGAAGCAGTAATGGGATCATCGGCGGCTATCATAAGTGGCTGAGAGTCCGAACACAAGGATTGGATTGGCTCCCAAATCTAAATACTGTGAGACAATGAGGTTAAAGCTTCAGAAGAAAGTGATGAGGTACAAGCCCTAAAGGCAAAGCTTGAAAGAGCCCGGGTAGTCAAAGAGAAGTTCAAGTCCATAGCCATCAAAGTCTGAAGAGAGTATGATGAACTAAGGGACATCAATATGGCCACCGATGAAGCCTTGGAACGAGAAACCAAGAAGGCCCGAAAGGAAGAACACGACCAAAACAAAGTTTTGAGGGGCTTTATAGGGCAGCAATAGTGAGCTCAAACTCCAAAGAGGTGAAAGGAATCATCACGGGTCAAAGGCATGATCTGGAAGGACGAGCTAAAGGCTTGCCTTAGGTCGAAAAGAAATTTGTCCCAACAGTTAAAGTGAGACTGAAGGGAATATGTGGGCCATCATCGATGAGTGCAAAGAGAAGCTAAATCTAGCGGCGACTCACGAGCAAAGGCTAGAGGATGAGTACGCCAAGATATCAGCAGAAAGGGAAGCAAGGGAAAGGGTAATTGATTCATTGCACCAAGAGGCAACAATGAGGATGGACCGATTTGCTCTTACTTTGAACAAGAGTCAAGAACTTCCTCGATTGCTAGCCAAGGCCAAAGCAATGGCGGACACCTACTCCGCCCCCAAGGAGATCCATGGACTTCTCAGCTATTGTCAGCATATGATAGACTTAATGGACCATATGATTAGAAACCGCTAGGAAGTTTGTATTGTCGCTCAGATCTTGACTAGTTATAACTTTTTGAATAAAATGAGTTTATCCCACGTTGTTACTCCAAAAATCAGTGCGAATCTAGTCACTCCCGCATTTTATCTCTAGCATGCATTGTATGTTGGTCTCGTCCTTTGTCATGGGAAGCCGGAAGGTCCATATCACCTTCTTAATTGTACACATGGGGCAATGTGCCCCCAAATGCGCAAGTAAGAAGAGATAATTTTCCGGGCTCTCGTGTCCGTAAAATGCATTCATATCATGCATCGCATAAGCATCTCTTCATAACATCATAATGAACATATCGTTCCTGCATTTGTCCGTTATCATATTCCAGCCTCACATTTTGCATGAGTCATGGCATCATCATGCATATGCGTTCAACAAACTTTTTGATCTGCAAAATTGCATACCATTTGTTTTCATGTTTGCTCATCCTTGTGTTTTCCTCTACAAAAACAAAAAAGGGGAAACGTGAAACTTCACACTACATTCTTAGTTGCATGTGTTAGGCACCATGAGCCAACCATGTTGGGATCATAAACCCATTTCTAAAATAAAAAACACACAACAACAAAACAAAATAATTGAACATGGTACCTAATGCATGGTTAACTAGGAAATGGTGTTTCTTTGGGCATCTCAATTTCATAATTACATTTTCCATGCATAGCTTAAAGTATGCCCGAGTCATTCATCCCTATGAGATGTTGTTGAAGTATTGGTGATCAGAATTGCCATTCCTTGGATTATAGGGTAGAACCAAGCTCATGCTTTTATAAAAAGGTTCATTAAGTCAAGTTGAAATATGGAAGTAACCGTCTTGCAAAATTGGGGCAAAAGATGAATCGAGTCACATCACTGCTTCGTCTACTGCCAAACATATTTAGGATTGTTGATGTCCTTGTTACTTCCAGTTTCACCTTGACAAAGATGTCATGGACCATGTTGAAAATCTAAATTGATTCAACCCCATATCCTGCGTAAAAATTCGCAATACTTCAACTGTACATCATTCGCATACATTCATGCTTTTCATTGGTTGCATTGCTCATTGCATTCTTTCCTTGAAAAATAAAATAAAATAAAATAAAATGAACTTAATCATTGTTATCAAAAAAAAAAAACATGCTTTACGGCGTCCTCACCGAACTTGTGCTAGAGCTAGAGTAATGGGTGAAGTAGAGGAGATACAAGAGAAGATGAAGGCCGACATGGAGGCCATTAAAGAGAAAATGGCCACAATGATGGAGGCCATGATGAGCGTGAAGAAGATAATGGAAGCCAATGCGGTTGCAATTGCCGCTACCAGCGTTGTTGCTAAGGTGAACCTGATGTCCCCATCCGGCATCAACCAAATGAATCATCCAACCTCAGATATGGTAGGCAAAGATTTGGGAAGTACGGGCAGCCCCCATGATGTGCAAATTCAAAATGAGCACGCCTTCTCGCCATATGGCTTGCCTCTCAACTATACGCCACCCAATGTGGCGTACAGTCCCAATAAGAATGTCAATAACTCCACTCCTATACCCATTGAGAGCCAACAACCCCGAACTGATCATGCACATGTCTCTTAAACCGTGGGGGAGACACATGAAATTCCCCATCACAATCTAGCCGACTTCGAGCCTTGGCTCGAATATGCCACTGAAGGGAAAGCAGTTGGTGGTATACCCCTTGAAAACACTTCGGAAGGCCCTCAGTATCACCCCCAACCACAACCCTCATGTTCCACAGCGGTTTAAAACCCTCATGACTATGGCAGGAATGGGAAAGTTGGATCATCTAGAGGAAAGGCTTAGGGCCATTAAAGGAGGTGAAGATTATGACTTTGCTAACCTAGAAGAGTTGTTCCTAGTACCTAATATCATCACCCCTCCCAAGTTCAAGGTGCTGGACTTTGACAAGTACAAGGGGACTACTTGTCCCAAGAACCATCTAAAGATGTATTGTCAGAAGATGGGGGAATACGCAAAAGATGAGGAATTGCTAATACATTCCTTCCAAGAAAGTCTTACTGGGGTAGCTGTTACCTGGTACACTAACTTGGAACCTTCCCGAGTCCACTCTTGGAAGGACCTAATGGTTGCCTTCATTAGGCAGTATCAGTACAATTTTGATATGGTTCCGGATAGGATGCAACAACAGAACATGTGCAAAAAGGGGCACAGATCTTTCAAAGAATACGCCCAAAGGTGGAGAGACCTGGCAGCTCAAGTGGCACCTCAATGACGGAGAAAAAATGATAATAGACACATTACCGGTATTCTACTATGAAAAGATGGTGGGTTACACACCTTCAAGTTTTACAGATTTGGTCTTCGCCAGCAAAAAGATCGAAGTGGGTCTGAAAAGAGGCAAATTTAATCATCCTGCTTGGACGAATGAGAAAACTGGGGCAAATAAAGAGGGTGAGGATGAGGGAGAAACCCATGCTGTGACTGCCATTCCTGTACGGCCAAGTTTCCCACCAACCCAACAATGTCATTACTCAACCCTTCTCCTTACCCACCGCCCAGTTATCCACAAAGGCCATCCCTAAATCAACCACAAAGTCTGTCTACCGCACTTCCAATGACGAACACCACCTTTAGCACAAACCAAAAACACCAACCAAGAAATGAATTTTGCAGTGAGAAAGCCTGTAGAATTCACCCCAATTCCAGTGTCCTATGCTGACTTGCTCCCATATCTACTTGATAATTCAATGGTAGCCATAACCCTAGCCAAGGTTCATCAACCTCCATTTCTCCGAGAATACGACTCGAAACGCAACGTGTGCTTGTCACGGAGAAGCCCCGGGGCGTTCCATTGAGCATTGTAGGGCTCTGAAGCGTATGGTGCAAGGTCTAATTGGTGCGGGCTGGCTGAAATTTGAGGAGAATCGCATGTAAATCCTGACATTGACAAGAGATGCCACACATGGGGCAATTTTGAAGGCTGTTGTTAGGTGTCTCTAATGACTCATCAGGATTTCCAAGTTTATGCCATTATTGTAAACCACAGTTACAATGTTAAATGAAATGGATAAAGTTGATATATTTGTCCCTCATCCTCTCACAAACGCATGTTTGCTTATTCAACTTTCACCGGAATGTGGGTGCAAGCCATTGGTCTGCTTGCTCAAGCGACCTGCACTCCTGAGTGTTGACTTCTAAGACTGTTCAATCAGAGATTACTCGTCTTGCACGTTGGTGGGGGTGCCGTAAAACAACGAGTAAAGTTCAAAACAAATAAGTTTCAAAATAAAAAAGGCATTTGATTGACTGTGTTTTCAAGTAAAAATATAGACGTTCATGTGACTTCATTTTATCATTCTGGAAAGTTTATCTTCTTAGAGAAGCGAGTTGTCAAGAATAGGATGTTGGACAAATGGCCTCAGTTATCTTAAGAAAGGGGGGGTTGAATTAAGATGCACAGACTATTCCCCAATTGAACTATCACTCTTTCTTTTTGGATTAACAATTCACCCTTAAACATGAATTACTCAAAAGATAATTCAAAATAAACTTCTTTAAAGCAAAAGATAAATAGCAATAAATAAAAGAAGTTTAAGGGAAGAGACGAATGCAAACTTGATTTATGCTGGTTCGGCCACTTCCCGTGCCTACATCCAGTCCTCAAGCAACCCACTTGAGATTTTCTACTATCTTTGTAAAACTCCTTTTACAAAGTCTGAACTACACAGGGATAACCCTTCCCTTGTGTTCGGGAATCCTTTACAACAAGAGACCCACGGTCTCTTAATCCCTTTTCAGAAATAAGAAGAAGAGAAGAAGAAATCTCTCTTAAAAGGGATAGATTGTACGATGAAGACCAATCAAAATTCCTTATTGAATATGCAAGTGGTTGACCAAGGAATCTTTTTGAGAAGATAAGACAGTTCAGTTCAGAAAAACTCTTAATCTTTTGAGAGGATAAACTTTTTGGGCAATGAAAACTCTCTTTAAATTCGTGCTTCCAAGCCACCTTTGATGGCCATTCATAAAACCATTTGAATAGATGTGACTCTTGGAAATTATTTTTCGAAAATCCCCTCTGGTAATCAATTACAAAACTTGTGTAAACGATTACAGGTTTTGAAATTTGAATTAAAACGTTAAAAAAAACTGCTGGTAATCAATTACCATCCATGTGTAATCGATTACCCATTATAAATTTTGAATTCAATTTCTAGTGACTGTTATAAACATTTTCAGCTGCTGGTAATTGATTACCAGAGAGTAAATCTCAATTTAAAATGATTTAGATAGAATTCTATGGCAAAACCTTTTGCTTTTTCAATTTGGAAACTTCTTCCTAAGATTCTAGAGATCAACTTGATCATATATCTTGATTTTCTTGGATTCTTGGATTCTTGTCTTGAATAAAACTTGGAAGCACTTGATCCTTTGGCATCATCAAAACATCTTGCTTCTACATAGGAGTCATTTGACTTAATCCATCAAAAAATCCTTCAACTATTTCTCGTTCTTGGAAAAATTCTTTTTGCAAGAATCAACTGCTTCTTTCATTCTTCCTCACTACGAGGCTATGAAAACAAGACAACGATGGTTACCTCATAGCCCTACACTGGGGCAATGAAAGGCACCATGCATAAACCTCAAGCGAACCTAAGGGCAGATTAGAAGTTCTCACCCAATAGGTTCCCTCCTACAAGGTCATGACGAAAGACAACGATTGGTACCTCAAAGCCTTACACTGGGGCAATGAGGGGCATCGTGCATGAGCCTCAAGTGAACCTAGGGGCAGATTAGAAGTTCTCACCCAATAGGTTCCCTCCTACAAGGTCATGATGAAAGACAACGAATTGTACCTCAAAGCCTTACACTGGGGCAATGAGGGGCACCGTGCATGAGCCTCAAGTGAACATAGGGGCCGATCAAAAGTTCTCACTCATCGATGTTTTCAACAACAAAAAAAAGGGGGGACAAACCCTAGGATTTCAATGGATTGATTAAACGTCAAACGGCTCCATTGTCGTCGCTCCAAAATGGTCAAGTGACTGAATCAAACAGAATATACACTCTGAGGGAGTTCCCGGAGAGATTTGCAAAAGATAGGATAAGGTTGCATGAATTATCACCTTTTTCAAAAGGATAGTCAATCTGTGTTTTTCAAAAACATTAAATCAAAATCAAAATCAAAATCACAAAATAGGGAAAGGATGTCATGAACATTGTAAAACTTTCCATTGCATTGCATTGTTTCATATGAGGTCAGCATTACCAAGTTTCACAACAAAGGTTGCATGCGTCTGCATCCTTAAAAATTATGTTAACTGCATAGATTTCCTACATCTCGTGTCCAATCTTTTTGGATGACCGGCCCTCTCGATGAGTCGATCTCTTGCTTTTTCATAAAGGTGGACCCTTGGGTACTAGTACCTATCACCTTTAGAGGACTGTATGTCCTCGCCATCAGAGGACCACACGTCCTCACCTTCAGAGGGCTACACGCCCTCGCCATCAGAGGACTGCATGTCCTCACCTTCAGAGGGCTACACGCCCTCGCCATCAAAGGACTACATGTCCTTACCTTCGTAGGGCTACACGCCCTCACCTTTAGAGGACTACACGTCCTCGCCAACAGAGGGCTGCACGCCCTCACCTTTAGAGGACTACACGTCCACGCCAACAGAGGGTTGCACACCCTCACCTCCAGAGGACTACACATCCTCGCCTTGAGAGGGTTGCACGCCCTCACCTTTAGAGGGCTACGTGTCCTCATTTTCAGTGTGCTCCACATCTACACCTTAAGAGAATTTAAGGTCCTCTGTCCTTAAATGCTTAACCGAGACTTGCACTCCCGGTTAAGGGGCCAGTAGTTTCCTTTTAACGGTTCCTAGGCCACCCCCTGATATTGGAGGAGGGCCAACTGTGCGAGCACAACCAGAGAGGGAGACTGTCACACAACTACTATGCATACTGGGGCAAGATTTCACCCGTGCCGCTGCAAAGAGACGAGTGCGGATCATGAGCACCAACATGACCACTCTTACACAGATATAGATGACATTGCTACTTAGCAACATTCTGCCCAGCGACCGCAATGCCAATCTCCCCCTGCAAAAGTATCAGTTGGTCTGTGTCGTCCCGACATGGGTAAGTATGCATATGGTTCAACTGATTTCTGATACCATCTATTGTTTGCAGGGATCGCACCCACAGAGACACCCAGTGGACCTGAAGAAGTCCAACAGGGCCCTGGGGTTTCCAGCTCTGGTTACGGGCCTCTGTCGGCCCTACAGGGCGCCTGTTCCCCCCAGCAAGTTCATGTCGTCGTGGCATAGGTAAGTATGCACCTCCCCCAACTGATTTCTGATGTCATCTATTGTTTGCAGGGATTGTACCCGCAAGACACCTAGTGGACCCGAAGAAGGCCAACAGGGTCTTGGAGTTGCCAGCTCTAAATACGGGTCTCTGTCAGTTCTAGGGAGTGCCTGTCGCCCCCAGCAAAGTCATCAGGCCCCCCCTACCAATCGAGCTTTCATCAAGAAGTACTGCGCCCGCAGGCAGGCGCAGGGCGAAACACCACATCAGCATTGGCATGGCCGGTAGCGGGCAATAGACACACCGCCACCACCTCTAGAGTTCACCTCAGCTCATCCATAAAAAGGTTAGAGCATTGCCTACGACACATGGCCGACCCATAGGCGACCAAGTCCAAAGCCAAAGGTAAGCAAAGTACTAGGTCAGTGACCGACAAGTCATAAGGCGTCCAGCTCAAGACGTTAAAGAAGCGCTACTAGGAGGCAACCTAGTAACTTTTAAATTTCTGCTTCCTATTTGATCACTTTTTATAGTAGGACACACCTAGTTGCTCATGATCCTAAGAATTTAAATAAAACGAGCACAAGCTCGGAAGGTAGTCATACCTCACAAAATATATGTATGCGTGTTTAGGTAGTGAAAAATACCTTAGATATGCATGTATGTAATTTAGGTAGCAAACAACCACCTCACAAAATATATATGTATGTTTAGGTAGCAAGATACCTTTGATATGCATGTATATAGCAAAAATACCTCACAAAAATATACACATGTTTAGGTAGCAGAATACCTCATGGAAAAAAAAGGGGAAAAAAACAAAAAAAACAAACAAGAAAAAGAAATAAACAAAAAAAGAAGAAAAAAAGAGAGGAAAAAAGAAAAAAATAAGTTGTCTAGCTGAAAAAACCAACATGCTTTCGAAAAGAGATGACTTCCAACTCTTCTTTGAAAAATAATCACTGATCATAACTAGTTTTTGAAAAAATGTGTGTACACCTGAAGGGTGAATGCTGTGAAATTTTTCCCGGACGCCCGAAATGGACTCGGATGAATGCACAAATTGATAAAAGAACATATTTTGGAAACATTGGGTTGATTTAAAATAGAGGAAATGAATCCTGAGCCCTAGCATCACATGACCATAAAAATTTGACACTTGAGTGTCCGCATATGTGCATGCATGACCAGTTTTGCATAAAATTTCCAAATCATCATTTTTGCATTTGTGTCATGGAAATAATGTGGGGCATCCCTTTTATCCTTGAGCCAAACCAAACCCCGACATGTATCATGTCTAGCCATTCTACAAGCCTTGAGCCAAAATCCTGACTCACCATAAACCTTGACCCAGGGTGAGAATGTCAATCCTTACCCTCAGAAGCAAAAAAGAAAAGAAGGAAATTTCCAATCAAAGAGAAAGCAAAAAAAAAGAGAAGAAAGGGAAATTTCCAATCAAAGAGAAAGCAAAAAGAAAAGAAAGAAAATTCCCAATCAAAGAATGGGAGAAAGTAAAAAAGGAAGAAGAAGAAGGAAAGAAAGCTCCTGATCAAGGATCGAAAGAAAACAGAAGAAATGTCAAGAAAGGTCATTGGACCAGACAATATCTGAACAATACAGAATTGTCACCAAATGAACAAAAGGAAGGAAAGGAAACCACAACCTGAAGTGGTCTTCCCCCTTTGATTGCCAACCAAAATCCTGTGCGTCGGTGACTTGCTCGCCTCGCGTCAAACAAAAACAGAAAAGGAAAAAGCCAAAAACTCAAAAGCCGAAAAACCCACCAAAAGAACCCACTCCCAAGGGAAGTCCTATTGATCCATGATCACGCATGTAATCTTTGATTTGATAGGAAATGATTTGCAAAGTCAAGTCGTGACATATCTATGGTTCGGAATTAGGATAAAACACTTACCTGTGCGAGATTGATACACTTTGAGTGGATTTCTTCTATTTTTGTCGAACCCAGTGTTTCCTCTAAATGGTCATTTAGAAACGAAATGCTAACATCCAAAATCTCATTCATGGTTATGGGGGGTTTTCATCAGCAGATTCTCCTTCCCCAATAGACACATTGTTTTTGTCCGAAAAGCATATGTTGATCTGATTAGTTGGAAGTTTTATCTCTTTACTAAAGCACGTTCGCATTTTAGCGAAGAAAACACTGAGACTATTTCTAGTCTCACAAGTTATCAAGAACTACGAAGGTCTGAGTTCCTCATTGGAGGATACATAGGAGCAAGAGCCTTGCTTTTGTCGGCCGCCCCACAAGATCTGTCGTACTGACCCTGAGGTCATGAGACATGCAGAGACAAATTATGGTCATTCTGCACCCTTTTTTCATCCAGAGGCGGCGGGCCCGATGACATGCGGAGATAAATTATGGTCATTCCGCACCCCTTTGCCATTCAGACACAGTCGTGTCCGATGGCACGCAGAGACAAATTATGGTCATTCTGCACCCTTTTGTCATCCAGAGGCGGCGGGCCCGATGACATGCAGAGACAAATTATGGTCATTCCGCACCCCTTTGCCATTCAGACACAGTCGTGTTCGATGGCACGCAGAGACAAATTATGGTCATTCTGCACCCTTTTGTCATCTAGAGGCGGCGGACCCGATGACATGCGGAGACAAATTATGGTCATTCCGCACCCCTTTGCCATTCAGACACAGTCGTGTCCGATGGCACGCAGAGACAAATTATGGTCATTCTGCACCCTTTTGTCATCCAGAGGCGGCGGCCCCGATGACATGCAGAGACAAATTATGGTCATTCCGCACCCCTTTGCCATTCAGACACAGTCGTGTCCGATGGCACGCAGAGACAAATTATGGTCATTCTGCACCCTTTTGTCATCCAGAGGCGGCGGGCCCGATGACATGCGGAGACAAATTATGGTCATTTCGCACAGCTTTTGACATTCAGACACAGTCGTGTCCGATGGTACGCAGATACAAATTATGGTCATTCTGCACCCTTTTGTCATCCAGAGGCGGCGGGCCCGATGACATGCGGAGACAAATTATGGTCATTCTGCACCCTTCGTCAATCGCGGCCGACAAGCCTGTTGACACGCGGAGATTTGCATCATCTTCCGCACTTACAATATCTGTCATACTAACTTTTGAGTCACGTTGACGGGCGGAAATACCTGAGTGGTTATCCGTATAAACATTCTTTTGCTATCTGTAAGACAGAACGCTTGATAGCATGCAGAGACTGACATCGTGTAGATGCAATTGGCTTTGATGTTTTGATGATGATCATGATGATGTGTTGCAATTGATGCAAATGGGCTTTTCAAGATTAAAATTCAAGACAATACTTCAAGATTACAAGGCACAACATCAAGATGATCACTAGAATATTAGGAAGGGAATTCCTAATTGAATTAGCAAAGGTTTGGCCAAGTGATTTAAAATAAAAAGTGTTTTTCAAAGGTTTTACTCTCTGGTAATCGATTACCAGAGGATGTAATCGATTACCAGTGGCCAAATACGTTTTATAACAGCTATAAAAATTTGAATTCAAAATTTTAAAAGCTGTAATCGATTACACAATTTTGGTAATCGATTACCAGCAGTTAGTAAACGTTTTAATTCAAATTTTAAAAGCTGTAATCGATTACACAATTACTGTAATCGATTACCAGACAGGAATTTCAGAAAAATAATTTCAAGAGTCACAACTTTTCAAAGGCTTTACTCATGACCACCAATGGTCTATATATATGTGACTTAAACACGAAATTGCTTAGAGATTTTCAGAACAACAAAGTGTTTATCCTCTCAAAAAGCAATTTCATTTTATCCTCTTAAGAATTCCTTGGCCAACTTGATTGCAATTCTTTAAGGAATTATTTGAGTGCTCAATCTGTAAAATCCATCTCTTTCAAGAGAGATTTGTTCCTCTTCTACTTCTCATTCTCTAAGGGATTAAGAGACTGTGAGTCTCTTGTTGTAAAGAATCTCTAAACACAAAGGAAGGGTTGTCCTTGTGTGTTTAGAACTTGTAAAAGGAATTTACAAGTTAGTGGAACTCTCAAGCGGGTTGCTTGGGGACTGGACGTAGGCACAAGGGTGTGGCCGAACCAGTATAAAACTGAGTTTGCATTTTCTCTTCCCTTAATCTTCTTTATTTATTATTGCTTTATATTCATATTCAAGTTGCTTCATTTGAATTAATATTTAAGAAGATTGTCATTAAGGGAATTCATAACTTAAGTAAAAAGTAAGATAGATTTTTAATTAGGGGAAAAGTTTGGAATATCTTAATTCAACCCCCCCCCCTTCTTAAGATATCTGAGGCCACTTGTCTAACAAGTGGTATCAGAGCTTCATTCTTGTACAAAGTTTAGAAGCTTCAAGAAAAAGATGGCCTCAGCAAATTCCTTATTTCCAGAAGGGAATTCTATCAATAGACCTCCAATCTTTAATGGAGAGGGTTACCACTACTGGAAAACCCGGATGCAAATTTTTATCGAGGCAATAGATTTAAATATCTGGGAAGCCATTGAAATAGGGCCTTATATACCCACCACAGTAGAAAGAGTTTCAATAGATGGTAGTTCATCAAGTGAAAGCATAACCATAGAAAAACCTAGAGATAGATGGTCTGAAGAGGATAGAAAACGAGTACAATACAACCTAAAAGCCAAAAACATAATAACATCTGCCCTAGGAATGGATGAATATTTCAGAGTTTCAAATTGCAAGAGTGCTAAGGAAATGTGGGACACTCTTCGATTAACACATGAAGGAACTACAGATGTTAAAAGATCTAGGATAAATGCACTAACTCATGAGTATGAATTATTTAGAATGAATACAAATGAAAATATTCAGAGTATGCAAAAGAGATTTACACATATAGTAAATCATCTAGCAGCCTTAGGCAAAGAATTTCAAAATGAAGATCTTATAAACAAGGTGCTAAGATGTTTAAGTAGAGAATGGCAACCCAAAGTAACGGCTATTTCTGAATCAAGAGATTTGTCTAACATGTCTCTTGCCACTTTATTTGGTAAGTTGCAGGAACACGAGATGGAACTATTGAGATTGCACCAAAATGAAGAAAATGACAAGAAAAAGAAAGGAATCGCTCTTAAAGCATCATCCTCAATTCAAGAAGAAAGTGATCAGGATAATGATGCAGATGATGATGATGATCTAAGTTTCTTTGTAAAAAGGTTCAACAAATTTCTTAAAGTAAGAGGAAATCAGAGGCGACCAAATTTTAAATCAAAGAGAAGGACAGAAAATTCACCCTCTACTCTAAAATGTTTTGAATGCAATCAACCTGGACATCTGAGGGTTGATTGTCCCATCTTCAAGAAAAAGATGGAAAAATCTGAAAAGAAAAATCATAGTGAGAAGAAACTAAAGAAAGCATACATCACATGGGATGAAAATGATTTGGAATCCTCTGATGATTCTGAAAATGAAGAGATAAATCTTTGCCTTATGGCAAAAAGTTACGAAAGTGATGAAGAGGTAACATCTTCAAACAACTTATCTATTTCTTTTGATGAATTGCAAGATGCATTTGCTGATTTGCATAAAGAATCAATTAAACTTGCAAAATTAGTTTCATCATCAAAGAAAACAATTTCAAATTTAGAAAATGAAATTTCAAAATTAAACAAAGAATTAGATCTTCTTAGAAATGAAGTTTCAATCTCTAAATCAAATGAAAAAGTTAATATCTCCACTATAAATGACAAGAAAATAACAGATTCTTGTAGTTGTTGTGATAAATATGTAAAAGAAATTAAAGAGTTAAAGAATTCACTTGCAAAATTTTCATATAGTAGAAATAATTTAGATGTTATATTAAGTAAACAAAGATATGTGTCTAATAAAAATGGACTAGGGTATAAATCTGAAAAACTACAAAAGGTTCATAAAAACTTTTCCACTTCCACACAAAAATGTAATTCTAATTCTATCACTTGTTTTTACTGTGGAAGAAGAGGACATGGCATATCAACTTGCTACTTCAAGAAAAATTACAGCAATATTAAAATGATATGGGTCCCAAAAAGATCCTCAGTTAATACTAACATGCAAGGACCCAATAAAATTTGGGTACCTAAGTCAAAAACTTGATTATGCAGGTATCTTTGAGAAAGAAGTGGTACATAGATAGCGGATGCTCAAAACATATGACTGGAGATGCATCAAATTTTACACACATATCTCCAAAGAAAAGCGGGCATGTAACATATGGTGACAACAACAAAGGTAGAATTCTTGGAGTGGGTAAAATAGGTACAAATTCTTCAAACTCCATTGAAAATGTTCTACTTGTTGAAGGCCTTAAGCATAGCCTGCTTAGCGTTAGTCAACTATGTGACAAAGGCTATCTAGTATCATTTGATTCTCAGAAATGTCTTATAGAACATAAGCATGACATTAATATAAAGCATGTAGGACATAGAGTCAATAATGTTTACATGATAGACTTAAGCATAAAACAAGAAAACAATCATTGCTTTCTTAGTAAAGATGATGATCCATGGTTATGGCATAAAAGAATTGCTCACATAAACATGGATCACTTAAATAAATTAATTTCGAAGGATTTAGTAGTTGGTTTGCCTAAATTGAAATTTGAAAAAGATAAATTATGCGATGCATGTCAAAAGGGCAAACAAACAAGAGTCTCATTCAAATCTAAAAATGTTGTTTCAACCACTCGACCATTACAGTTATTGCATATGGATCTATTTGGTCCATCTAGAACGATGAGTTTTGGAGGAAATTACTATGCTTTAGTTATAGTTGATGATTTCTCTAGATATACTTGGACATTATTTATTACACATAAAAGTGATTCATTCCATGCATTTAGGAAACTTGCTAAAGTCATACAAAACAAGAAAAATCTCAAGATTGCATCCATTAGAAGTGATCATGGGGGTGAATTTGAAAATAAAGATTTTGAATTATTTTGTGATGAACATGGTATTGAACATAATTTTTCTGCACCAAGAACTCCTCAACAAAATGGAGTTGTTGAGAGGAAAAATAGGTCATTGGAAGAAATTGCAAGAACTTTATTAAATGATACTTCTCTTCCAAAGTATTTTTGGGCTGAAGCTGTCAATACTGCATGTTACATCATGAATAGAGCCTTGATAAGACCTATTTTAAAGAAAACCCCATATGAGTTATTTAACGGTAGAAAACCTAATATTTCTCATCTACATGTTTTTGGGTGCAAGTGCTTTGTACTTAACAATGGTAAAGATAATCTAGGAAAATTCGATGCAAAATCTGATGAAGGCATTTTTCTTGGATATTCTTTACAAAGCAAAGCATATAGAATATATAATAAGAGAACTATGAATATAGAGGAATCCATTCATGTTACCTTTGATGAATCTAATGCTATATTGTCAACAAAGAATATGCTAGATGACATTGCAGATTCTTTAGAACATATGAACATTCATGAACAAGATTCTAAAGGAAATGACAAAGGAAACAATGAAGATCCTCCAGAAGAAGGCAAATCCAATGATGCACTCCCAAGAGAATGGAAAACTTCAAGAGATCATCCCCTCGACAATATTATTGGTGATATCTCAAAAGGGGTAACAACTAGACATTCTCTTAAAGATTTATGCAATAATATGGCTTTTGTATCTATGATTGAACCTAAAAATATAAAAGAAGCCATAGTAGATGATAATTGGATCATTGCCATGCAAGAAGAACTAAACCAATTTGAAAGAAACAATGTATGGAAATTAGTAGAAAAACCTGAAAATTATCCTGTCATTGGAACAAAATGGGTTTTTAGAAATAAATTAGATGAACATGGGATAATTATTAGAAATAAAGCTAGATTAGTAGCAAAAGGGTATAATCAAGAAGAGGGGATAGACTATGAAGAAACATATGCTCCTGTTGCAAGATTAGAAGCCATTAGAATGCTTTTGGCATATGCATCCATAATGAACTTTAAACTTTATCAAATGGATGTTAAGAGTGCCTTTTTAAATGGCTTAATTCAAGAAGAGGTATATGTTGAACAACCCCCTGGTTTTGAAATTTCTGATAAACCAAACCATGTTTATAAATTACAAAAGGCTCTTTATGGTTTGAAACAAGCCCCTAGGGCATGGTATGAACGATTAAGTAATTTTCTTCTTGAAAAAGAATTCTCCAGAGGTAAAGTGGATACCACATTATTCATAAAGAGAAAGCATAATGATATTTTGTTGGTTCAAATATATGTTGATGATATAATTTTTGGATCCACTAATGATTCATTGTGCAAGGAGTTTTCCCTTGATATGCAAAGTGAATTTGAAATGTCAATGATGGGAGAACTAAAGTACTTTCTGGGATTACAAATCAAGCAAACTCAAGAAGGTATATTCATCAATCAATCCAAATACTGCAAAGAATTGATCAAAAGATTTGGGATGGATAGTGCAAAACACATGTCTACACCGATGAGCACTAATTGTTACTTAGATAAAGATGAATCTGGTCAGTCTATAGACATAAAACAATATCGAGGTATGATCGGATCTCTTCTTTATTTATCTGCTAGTAGACCTGACATTATGTTTAGTGTATGCATATGTGCTAGATTTCAATCCAACCCCAAACAATCACATCTAAGTGCAGTAAAGAGAATCATGAGATATCTATTAGGAACAATCAATTTAGGATTATGGTATCCTAAGAATTCAACATGTAACTTAATAGGATATTCTGATTCTGATTTTGCCGGATCTAAAACTGATAGAAAAAGTACAAGTGGAACTTGTCAATTTATTGGATCGGCTCTTGTCTCATGGCATAGTAAGAAACAAAACAGTGTTGCTTTATCTACTGCTGAAGCGGAGTATATCTCTGCCGGTAGTTGTTGTGCACAAATTTTATGGATGAAGCAACAATTATCTGACTATGGCATCATTCTTGATCGCATACCTATTAAGTGTGATAATACTAGTGCCATAAATCTATCCAAAAACCCAGTTCAACATTCAAGAACTAAACACATAGAGATTAGACACCACTTTCTTAGAGATCATGTCTTAAAGGGAGATTGTGTATTAGAATTTGTTGATACTAAGAATCAACTTGCTGATATTTTCACTAAACCTCTCCCCAAGGAAGTGTTTTTCTCTATTAGAAGAGAATTAGGTCTCTTAGATGTAAGAGATTTAGCAAAATAGGAATTGATTGGTTGATTGATTGGTTGATTGATTGATTGATTTATTTTTTACCTTTTGATTGTAGATTATTTTGTTTGATCTTGTTTGAATTCTTGTTTTATGATAGAATTTATGATTTCTTGTGTATATAGTAATTGAATGATTGAATTTAGTGTATTAGTGGTGAAAATTAGTCATATAGGATGTATTTGAGCCTAAATATAGATATTCTCTTAGAAACTAGCCTAGGATAGGCTCTGGTAATCGATTACCAATCAGTGTAATCGATTACACATGAACAGGCAGCCTGTAATCGATTACAACGTCCTGTAATCGATTACCAGAAGGCTTATTGGGCCTGTAATCGATTACCAATACCTGTAATCGATTACAATGCGTCATCTTCTATAAATACTCACGAAATCGGAGCTCGTGCGCAGCCAAAGCCTCCTCCACGTTTTCCTCCATACCTAGAACTTCAAATCTTCGATTCTCACTCGATTCTTCACCAAATCACGTCCCGTAAAGCCCAATCTTCCTCTTTTTCACTCCTCTTTCACTTCTACCGATCAAAATCCAGAAAAACTTCATCAAATGGCAGAGCCATCAAAGAAGAGAAAGGGATCATCTTCCACCGCCACCGCTGCTGCCCATCGCCGTCACGGCCCATCCGGAGCACCCACAGCACCTATTCCTCCTTCTTTGTCATCTCCAAGATCATCAACACTGTTTTCATCCGATGATCAACGTCTACGGTACCTTTCACAGTTTTCTTCTAGAATAATCTTAGACCCTAAGTACCTAGACGTAGAGTTCTTTAATGATGAAACGTTTGATTGCTATCAAGTGTTTCAAAATTCTGGTCTTGTTGATTTCATGTCATTTAAATTGCCATATTATCCTGAACTTGTAAAGGTCTTCTACTGCAATTTGAAAATTCAGGATGGTATTATTATGTCTGAGGTGCATGGTACTTCTATGGTCATTGATCAGTCACTTTTCTTTTCTTTGACTCATTTACCCAGTCAAGGTGCACCTTTTGAGGGCACCATTGTTGATGACTGGAAATTCGATTATTCGAGTCATGATGCTCGTCGCATGGTCTGCAATGATCAAGCTGATATGACCGGTAGATTGTTGGCCGGGTCATTAACTTTTGATAATCGCATCATGCATTATATCATTGTTAGGATTTTGCTTCCTCGGTCTTCAAATTTAGCACAAGCCTCTGAGGAGGATTTGATTCTTATGTGGGCTTTTCTAACCGGTCGTCAGATCGACTGGGCCCATTTGGTTCGGTACCGAATGCATAAGGCATTACGAGCCAATGCACCTCTTCCTTATCCACACTTGATTACTCTATTTTTGCGTCATTTTCAAATTCCGCTTGATGATGAACCCTTTGTTCAAGTCAAGCGTTCCTTTGCAATTGGTGCTGGTGCAGTGACCTCCTTTGGGTATCGTAAAGATCGGAATGGACAATGGCTGAAGAAGGATGCACTCCCTCCTCAAGATGAACGTACTCCTTCACCTCCTCCTCAACGTGAGGATTCCGCTCTCATGAATGAAGTCCTCTCCGAATTACGGGGTCTTCGTTCGTATGTTGGTGACCGCTTTGACTCGTTAGATTCACGCTTTGCCGGTATGGACATTCGTCTTACACAGCTTGAAGAGGATGTCGGCTACATTCGTCAGAGTTTCGATCTTCCACCACCTCCTCCGTCTTCTTAGTTTTTAGGTTATGATTATTTATCTTTTATAAGCCGTGTATTTTGGCTTTTAGTTTCTTAGAATTTACATTATTATGCTAAGTACTTTGCTTATTTATCTTGTGGATTTTACACTTCAGTCTTGGATGTTTTGTGGTTGTTGACATTTTCAGTTATTTGGATTCTGGTTTAATTATTTCTTGTTTGTGAGTTTGGTTTATTATCTTTAATACTCTGATGCTTATATCTTGCTACTCCATTGTTATAACTGTGTTGATTCCCGAGTTCTTTGGCTTTTTGATGTTGCCAAAGGGGGAGAAAACGGTTGTAGCAAAAGCTTAAGAAAAAGCTTAACAAACTTAGAAATCAAGTGATCATGTATTCCGAGATATAGGGGGAGAAAACGGATGCACATTTTATCTATATACAATTGTTTGTTGCTTGCTTGAATCTTGATTTCAGGTATTGTATTGTCATCATCAAAAAGGGGGAGATTGTAGATGCAATTGGCTTTGATGTTTTGATGATGATCATGATGATGTGTTGCAATTGATGCAAATGGGCTTTTCAAGATTAAAATTCAAGACAATACTTCAAGATTACAAGGCACAACATCAAGATGATCACTAGAATATTAGGAAGGGAATTCCTAATTGAATTAGCAAAGGTTTGGCCAAGTGATTTAAAATAAAAAGTGTTTTTCAAAGGTTTTACTCTCTGGTAATCGATTACCAGAGGATGTAATCGATTACCAGTGGCCAAATACGTTTTATAACAGCTATAAAAATTTGAATTCAAAATTTTAAAAGCTGTAATCGATTACACAATTTTGGTAATCGATTACCAGCAGTTAGTAAACGTTTTAATTCAAATTTTAAAAGCTGTAATCGATTACACAATTACTGTAATCGATTACCAGACAGGAATTTCAGAAAAATAATTTCAAGAGTCACAACTTTTCAAAGGCTTTACTCATGACCACCAATGGTCTATATATATGTGACTTAAACACGAAATTGCTTAGAGATTTTCAGAACAACAAAGTGTTTATCCTCTCAAAAAGCAATTTCATTTTATCCTCTTAAGAATTCCTTGGCCAACTTGATTGCAATTCTTTAAGGAATTATTTGAGTGCTCAATCTGTAAAATCCATCTCTTTCAAGAGAGATTTGTTCCTCTTCTACTTCTCATTCTCTAAGGGATTAAGAGACTGTGAGTCTCTTGTTGTAAAGAATCTCTAAACACAAAGGAAGGGTTGTCCTTGTGTGTTTAGAACTTGTAAAAGGAATTTACAAGTTAGTGGAACTCTCAAGCGGGTTGCTTGGGGACTGGACGTAGGCACAAGGGTGTGGCCGAACCAGTATAAAACTGAGTTTGCATTTTCTCTTCCCTTAATCTTCTTTATTTATTATTGCTTTATATTCATATTCAAGTTGCTTCATTTGAATTAATATTTAAGAAGATTGTCATTAAGGGAATTCATAACTTAAGTAAAAAGTAAGATAGATTTTTAATTAGGGGAAAAGTTTGGAATATCTTAATTCAACCCCCCCCCCCTTCTTAAGATATCTGAGGCCACTTGTCTAACACATCGTCTTCTGCACCTTTTGTTCCCCCGGGAACAACAAGTCATTTGCATGCGGAAATTTTATGGTCACCCGCGACTCTCGTCAACCGAGAGGAACGAAATTAGTGTCTTATCTTTACTTTCCTTTTATCTCCAATAAAAGACAAGTAAAGAGGGGCAACTGTCATACCCTAATTTCGTCCGGGGACCTTTGCTTGATGACATGCGACTTTTGTTTGGTCCTTGTAAGGTGCTTGGCACCCATCATTAGGCAATTTGTAAAATTCCAGGACGTGCCGGAAAACAAAAGAAAATATTGATGCACAATCCGTAAGGTTCCGTGACACACCGGAAATCAAATGGAAGCATCGTTGCACAATTAGTGAGGTTCCGTAACATTCCGTAAGTCAAAAAGGGGATGATTATGTAATCCACAAGGTTCCGTAACATTACGGAAAGAAAACAAGTATCGTTACGAAATTCGTAAGTTTCCGTAACTTTACGAAAAAAGAATCACCAAAAAAAGGCAGGGGTGTACTTAGTAAAAATGGGGGTGCAAATAGCAACCAAGCCCACTTGGGCCCTCCAGAAGATTCCTCCAGAAGGCTGTTGCTTCTGGAGGTAGCAACCCTGCTCGCCTGGGCGAGCTGGGTGGCAAGCTTCTCCCCCAATTTTCTATAAATAGGGGGAGAAGTGAAGTGAAAAAGGGTTCAGCCCCTTAGGCACTTCTCTCTCTTTCGAATTTGCTTGGAAAAATTGTTTTCGTGAAGAAAATCTAAGCCGAGGCGCTTCCGAAACGTTTCCGTAAGGAATTTCGTGAAGGTTTCGACCGTTCTTCGACGTTCTTCATCGTTCTTCGATCTTCAACGGGTAAGTAATGAATGAACACACAAATCAACAAACTAAGACACATCAAGAAATACAAGTGATATGAATAGCAATATGCAACAAACAATATGCATTAAACCAAAATGTCATTCTATGCTGGATCCATCTAATATGCCTAGTTCATTTCTAATGAAGAAGAACCTATCTCTAGCAAGTGATTTAGGGAAAATGCCTGCTAGTTGATGCTCACTGTCTATGAACTCAATGCAACAATCACCTTTTAACACATGATCTCTATGAAAATGATGCCTTATTTCTATGTGTAGTCCTATAATGCATGACAAGATTTTTAGTTAGATTGATCACACTTGTGTTGTCACATTTTAGAGGAAAGTGATCAAGGTTTACTCCAAAGTCTTCAAGTTGATGCTTCATCTAGAGACATTGAGCACAACAACTTCCAACTGCTATATACTCAGCTTCTGCAGTGGAAAGTGCTACACAAGCTTGTTTTTTGCAATTCCAAGACACTAGAGAGCTTCCTAATAGGTGGCATGCCCTACTTGTGCTTTTTCTATCTAATTTGAAACCTGCAAAATCAGAGTCTAAAAAGTCTGTTAGATTTAAGGAGGTACCTTTGGGATACCACAAACCTACATTGGTTGTACCCATAAGGTATTTAATGGTCCTTGAAACCTGCAAAATCAGAGTCTGAAAAGCCTGTTAGATTTAAGGAGGTACCTTTGGGATACCACAAACCTACATTGGTTGTACCCTTAAGGTATTTAATGGTCCTTTTAACGGCTGTTAAGTGAGATTCCTTAGGATTCGCCTGATATCTTACACATAAGAAAACACTTAGCATGATATCCGATCTACTTGTAGTTAGGTAGAGAAGTGATCCAATCATACCTATATATCTTGACTCTTTCTTGAAGTTTCCATTGGAGTAGATACTTCTTTGCATTTTTCCATACCGAATTTCTTAATTTGTTCTATACAGTATTTGGTTTGACTAAGGAAGATTCCATGTTTCATCTGCTTAATCTGGAGTCCAAGAAAGAAGTTTAGTTCTTCCATCATATACATCTCAAATTCTTTCTGCATATAACTTGAAAATTCCTTACACAAAATTTCATTAGCAACACAAAATATAATATCATTAACATATATTTGAATAATTAACAACTCACTATTTACTTTCTTAATAAACAATGTTTTCTCAACTTGGCCTCTAGTGAAAGATTGCTCAATTAGAAAGCTACTCAATCTATCATACCATGACCTTGGTGCTTGTTTCAAACCATACAGAGCCCTTTTCAGTCTGTAGACATGGTTGGGATGTTCGTAGTCCACAAATCCTAGTGGTTGATCTACATACACTTCTTCAATGAGACCATTGAGGAAGGCACTCTTCACATCCATATGAAAAAGTCTGAAATCCATTATAAATGCAAATGCAAGTAGTATTCTTATGGCTTCTAACCTTGCAACTGGAGCGTAGGTTTCATCATAGTCAATTCTTTCTTCTTGGTTGTAACTTTTTGCAACCAATCTTGCTTTATTCCTCAGTATGATTCCAAATTCGTCAAGTTTATTTTGAAGCATCGACTTGGTTCTAATTGACTTATGAGAGGTTCATTTAGGAACTTAGTCCTACACTTCATTTCTCTTAAACTAATTTAGCTCTTCATGCATTACCATTAACCAATGTTCATCACACAAAGATTCATCAATGTTTCCTGGTTCAACCAGAGAAACAAAAGCCATTTTGTTACACAAAACCCTGAGTCTAAAACGAGTGGAGACACCCTTTGAGATTTCTCTAATTATGTTATTGATGACCCCCCATTGCAGTTACTTTTTGTGAATTTATGTCTCAAGGAAATTTTCAATGGGGATTTTTCATCGGAAAGCGCATCGGGTCGTTAAGTATTTAAAATTAAAATGGATGAATCCGAGTATCGAACACAGGGAACTAATGTTAGCGTGAATTGAGTTCAAAATCGAAGCATTGTTGAGAGAACATGATGCAAGCTCCATTGGAGCTTGTAGGCCTAGGATCTTCTTCATCAATGGATTCCTATGCTTCTTGGAAGATAAATGGCAGCGGAATGGAGAAGGAAGAGAGAGAGGAGACGCCACTTCAAGGAGAAGATGAGTCTAGAAGAAGCTCACCACCATAGGAGGCCATGGATAAGAGCTTGGAGGAAGAAGGAGATGAATGAAGGGAGAGGGAGAGAAGAGCACCAAATTTTGTGCTCAAAAAGAGCTCTGAAATCTGAAGTTAATATTCAAATGATCAAAGTTGAAAAAAATGCACACACATGACCTCTATTTATAGCCTAAGTGTCACACAATATTGGAGGGAAATTCAAATTTCACTTGAATTTGAAATTGAATTTGTGGAGCCAAACTTTGGAGCCAAAATTTCACTAATTATGATTAGTGAATTTTAGTTATGGTTCAGCCCACTAATCCAAGATCAATTCCAAGATTCTCCACTAAGAGTGCTTAGGTGTCATGAGGCATGAAAAGCATGAAGGACATGCACAAAGTGTGACTATATGATGTGGCAATGGGGTGTAGTAAGCAAATGCTCACCTCCCCCTCTAAAATTTAATTGGATTGGGCTTCTACCAATTCAATTAAATTTATTTCCAACCACACACATCAAATATCCACTTAGTGCATGTGAAATTACAAAACTACCCCTAATACAAAAACTAGTCTAGGTGCCCAAAAATACAAGGACTGAAAAATCCTATATTTCTAGGGTACCCTACCTACAATATGGAGCCCTAAATACAAGGACCAAATATAATGACATCCTATTCTAGTATGTACAAAGTTAATTGGACCCAACCTTGGCCCATGGGCTCAGAAATCTACCATAAGGTTCATGAGAACCCTAGGGCCTTCTTCAGCAGCTCTAGCCCAATCTTCTTGGAGCCTCTTGCTCATGGTTCTAGTGATTGGTCCCTTCCTAGGGAGGATTGCATCAGAACATGTATATGTGATCATTTCAAACAAAATTTAAACTAAACTTGTATGCTAAAAACTATAAAATGCAAGGTAAATAAAATGGCAGCAGTAGGTAGATATGTTGGGTCTTTCTAACAAACAAGCTGATGCATAGAAATATATTTCTCTAATCAATCATGCTCTTGTGTTCCCTGCTATAGCCTAAATTGGTAAACCCTCGATCCCTCGTTAGGCTAAATATCCAAGCTTCGTCCGCAGATCCCTCATTTAAGACTACATTCTATTTAGATAACCCTCTTAGGTTTAGACTAACTTAAACTGAGTTTCGTCTGTAGATCCCTCATGTAAGACTAGACTCAGCTCAAGTAGCTTACTAAAGTTTAGCCAAAATTTAGCCTAAGCTTCGTCCGCAGATCCCTCATGTAAGACTAGGCCTAAACTAAACAGCATTATTGTAACAACATAATTAAAACCAAAACTTAACCTGCAGATCCCTTATGTAAGGCTAAGTTTCAATCCTGCTTCAATCAAGTTCTAAGGCAACAGTACATTTCCCAATGCTAAAGTCACCTAACTGTGCACACAAATGGGTGATCAGACCAAAAGCATACAAACATTAAGCATTGAAGGAAGCATTGAACACATAAAACATAATCAATTAGATATTAGGTATTTACATCAGCTGTTCATTAGAAATCCCCAACTAGGGTGTTTAGCCACCCATTACAAAGAAACCCTAACAATAAATGTGATTAAAAGCAGAGAATGATAGTTCCTTACACAAGAAGGGGGATTCCTCCTCTTCTTCTCAGCATCTCACACTCACTCTCTACTCAATAATCTCTCTCAAATGAAAAAACCTAGGCTTTAATGCACAAGCTGCTCCTCTTTTCTGCTTCTAGGGCTCTTTTCCCCAAATAGACCCATGGCTGCTCTCGAATTCTATGCCCTGGCCGTTCTGCATGCTCTCCTAAAAGGTGTGTAAAAGCTGTAGAAAGTTCTACCCTGATTATGCACAAGACGGGCTTTAACAAGGCTCTGAAATCACAACGCTGCACTTAGCGCCACCCTCGCGCTTAGTGTGAGTAAGTGAAATTAGGCTTAGCGCCAGTCTCGAGCTTAGTCTAGCTGAAGGCACCTGCTGCGCTTAGCCCACTGATCCCATTCTTAGCGCGCGACTTTGATGCTAATTGTTAGTTGGTGAAAACGACTAACTTTTGTGTATAAAACTTGTATAAATTGTATCAAACTCTCCCAATTTATGGCTATTTTGTAATGTTATAAGTATTTTCTGTTAAGTATAGGTAATAAATACTTAGTATTTTCATTTTGTGTGTTTAATACTCATTTTCTCTCAATTTCAGGTTAATTAGGCAAGCTTTGGAAAGTGTTGTTTTTCACCTTCTCGCTAAGCCAATATGCTGGCCTAGCGAGCATCCGCTAAGCGCAACACTCCTGGACTAAGCAGGAGGAAGAATCCAGAAGAAGATGAGCTGTACAGATTCGCTAAGTGTACCGCTTCATCCCTCTAAGTGCACCGCTTCAGTTCATCCGCTAAGCGAAAAAGGCGCGCTAAGCCAAAAATCACTAATATGCGCTAAGCGGTCCATACGTGTGCTAAGCGCACGAGCACGAACAAGGCCACCTATTTAAGCCTGACATCAGATTTTGTGAAGGGAGTTTGGACTGGGATTCAGAGCTTTGCATGTCTAGGGTTTCTAGAGAGAGAGGTCCAAGTCCAGAGATTTTTGAGAGATTTTGTTGTGTGAAGATCTGCAGAGACCAGAGCTCAAAGCAGGAGCCGGTTAGAGAGCTTGAGATGAATTTGTGAGTGATTGTGAGATCCTAGAGGTGGAGGAGAAATCCTCACCACTTGTATTTTTTCAATCTTTCATCTTGTTCTTCTCTTTGTTGTTAAGAAGGCTTCCTGGTATTGAAAGCAAAATCCTCTGTTCGAGCTTCCCTATAGGTACCTGATGTAAATATATTTCTATCTATGTTTTGTGTGTTCTCTATGCTATCTGCTTTTCATTCCAGTATGCCTTTACCTTGATCATGTAGATGCATGCTTTGTTAGCGTCATTCAACAGTGGAAACTGGTTTGACTCTAAAGTCATTGATAGTGAAGGGCTGAGTTGTCGTGCTTTCAAAAGGAATCGGGGTGCGATAAGTTAGTTGAGTATGTGTGTCTTAATGTGGTCCTGGTTGAGTTTAGTCTTACAAGAGGAATCTTCGGACGAGGCTTGATCAGGATTAGGGTAAACTATCATGAGAAATCAGGGTTTAGTATCTCAGGAGACACCATAAGAGCACATGAGCATTGTTAGATAGAGAATATCATTTTCGCATCAGGCACCTATTAGGAAGACCAACGTGTACTCTACTTGTTTTTACACATCATTTCTCTCGCGTGATTTTCATTCTTTTTGCACAGATAGTTTATACACTTGTTCATATTCACACTTATTTTTACACAATAGATTCCTATTTGCTGAAATAGCTTACCAAATAACACAAGTTCCCCGAGTGTTCGATACTCGGTTCTTACCGTTTTATACTACTTGTGCGGTTCGGTGCACTTGCCAAAAGCCGAACAAGTTCTTGGCGCCGTTGCCCGGGAACTTCTTTTTATTTGGGAAGTTAGCTCGTTTTTAGGTGTCTATTATTCTTTATTTGTTATTCTTTGATTGTTTATTTTGTGAATATTCGTTCATAATTTCCATTTGTCTTCTTTTGTTTAACTTGAAAATCGTTGTTTTGTTAGTATTGCATATGCATAGATCTCCCACAGGCAATTTAGAGTCTCTGGACTTAGAAATTGAAGCTACATTGCAAAGGAACAGGGCCGAAAGGAGAAGGAAACTTCTGCAAGACAGAATAATTGCATCCATTCTTGAGGAGGAGACGCATTTCTCCGACTTATTATCACTTGATTCGCCATCATCAAGGGAATCTGCCTCTCAATTACCTGAAGCCACTACCATGGCAGAAGAGCATGACCAGAGGATTACCCTTGAGGATTATTCAAGTAGTTCTGTACCACAATTTTTTACCAGCATTGCACGTCCTGAAGTGCAAGCTAACAACATCAACTATCCATATTCCTTAATTCATGTAATACAGGGGAACTTATTTGAAGGATTACCTAATGAAGACCCCTATGCACACTTGGCAACATTCATTGAAATATGTAACACTGTTAAGATTACCGATGTACCAGACGAAGCTATTAGGCTCAGCCTTTTCTCATTCTCATTGGCAGGAGAAGCCAAGAGGTGGCTCCACTCATTCAAGGGAAACAATCTGAAAACCTGGGAAGAAGTTGTTGAAACTCCCACTCGTGGGTTTTCTGAGCCAATCCAATTGAATATTTTTATAGATGGGCTTAGACCACAAACCAAACAACTGTTAGATGCTTCTTCAGGGGGAAAGATAAAACTAAAGACCCCAGAAGAAGCAACAAAGCTAATTGAGAATATGTCAGCCAGTGATCATGCCATTCTACGAGACAGAACCCACCAACCCACGAAGAAAAGCTCGATAGAGCTATCATCACATGACGCGTTATTGGCACACAACAAGTTGTTTTCTAAGCAATTGGAAATTTTAACAGAAACACTTGGTAAGCTTCCAACTAAGTTGTCTATGGGTCAACCTACACACTCTTCTGTTTTGCAGGTTACAGGTTGTACCATCTGTGGTGAGGCTCATGAAACAGGCCAATGTACTCCCACTGAAGAAAACACTCAAGAAATTCATTATATGGGAAATCAACAGCGACAAGGGTATACTTAATGAGGATTTTCAGGCTTCCAGTAGGGTCCATGTAATCAACAAGGACAGTGGAGGACACACCCTGGCAAATTAGTTTAACAAAGACTAGAGTAGGCCTTCAAACAGGCCAATCCAACAAGGACCTAACATATTCCAGAGAACTACTAAGCTGGAGGAGACCTTGACTCAGTTTATGCAGGTAACAATGTCAAATCATAAAAGCACTGAGTCAGCATTGAAGAACCTTGAGGTCCAGGTGGGACAACTAGCCAAGCAGATAGCTGACAAGTCATCCAACAGTTTTGTGGCAAATATAGAATAAAATCCAAACGAGGAATGCAAAACTGTGATGACAAGGAGTAAAAGGTTTATGGAGGTTAAGGATGAGGATAGTGTTGTGCATAAGAAGAAAACTGCTGACAAGAAAAGTAATGATGGCAAGAAAAATAAGGTGAGAGGTGAAAGTAATCAAGAAAAGGAGGAACAAATAATGGTCAAGAATAAAGAATTGAAGGACCAAGAAAAAGAAATAGAAAATGAAAAAAAAATGAAAAAGAAGAAAAAAATAATATGACTGCAAAGAAGAGTAGGAGTGGAAAAGCTGTGGATGAAGGTGTGGAAGTACCGTATCCTATGGTACCTTCCAAGAAAGAAAAAGATCGTCATCTAGCGAGATTTTTAGATATTTTCTGGAAACTAGAAATAACCATGCCCTTCAGAGAAGCATTGCAGCAGATGCCACTCTACTCTAAATTTTTGAAAGATATGTTAACAAGGAAGCACAAATATATTCATAAGGAAAACATTATAGTGGAAGGAAATTGCAGTGCTGTGATCCAGAAGATCCTTCCACCCAAGCATAAAGATCCTGGGAGTGTAACGATTCCTTGTTCAATTGGAGAAGTCAATGTGGGAAAAGCTTTTATTGACCTGGGAGCCAGTATCAATTTGATGCCACTCTCCATGTGCAGAAGATTGGGAGAGTTTGAAATAATGCCCACTCGAATGACTTTACAATTAGTTGACCGCTCCATTACCAGGCCATATGGAGTAATTGAAGATGTTTTGGGCAGAGTAAAACATTTTATCTTCCTGGCAGACTTTGTGGTAATGAATATCTCTGAAGATATTGACATCCCTGTAATATTGGGAAGGCCATATATGTTGACCGTAAGCTGCATAGTTGATATGGGGAAGAGGAAGCTGGAGCTAGGTTTTGAAGATCAGAAAATTGATTTTGATTTATTTGTTGAAGACACGCCTGCTCCAGAACACAATGTTTGCTTATAGGTAATGGAAGGAGGTCAAGAGGTTCTGAAAGTAGGAACCAGGCCATATGGAGTAATTGAAGATGTTTTGGGCATAGTAAAACATTTTATCTTCCTGGCAGACTTTGTGGTAATGAATATCTCTGAAGATATTGACATCCCTGTAATATTGGGAAGGCCATATATGTTGACCGTAAGCTGCATAGTTGATATGGGGAAGAGGAAGCTGGAGCTAGGTTTTGAAGATCAGAAAATTGATTTTGATTTATTTGTTGAAGACAAGCCTGCTCCAGAACACAATGTTTGCTTATAGGTAATGGAAGGAGGTCAAGAGGTTCTGAAAGTAGGAACCAAAACATAAGATCACCCAGTGAGGTAAAAGCGTCAAGCTAATGACGTTAAAGAAGCGCTTCCTGGGAGGCAACCCAGTTTTAATTTTTGTTATCTTTGCTTTTTATGCATTTAAATCATTTGGAACTTGCTATATAATCTGTACATAGGAGTATATCAGCCAATCATGGCAGCTAAGCGAGATTCATTGCGGTAATGTGAGCGCTAAGCGAGTTCATCTCAGCTAAGTGCATGCTCCTCTGTACTTAAGATGCATCATTTTAGCTAAGCTGGCTAGAGCCTGGCTTAGCGAGAGTTACAACTTTTCTAATCTGCAAACCTCGCTAAGCGGACTCACCCTCGCCCTAAGCCGAGTTTCTGTGTAAAAAACATGATGATTTAGAATTTGAAACGTTGGCTAAGCGCACGGGTCCGCTAAGTGAGCCTTGTTGAGAAACCAAACGTCTCTCTTGCTTGCTTAGCATAGCGGTCTGCTACGCGAAAGTATCAAAAAACTGCTTAAGTGAGTGTAACATCAGTTTCACTCACATTAACCAAATTACGAAAACCTCATCCCTTCATTCTCTCTCTCCAAAAAAATTGCACATTTTGCATCTGTGCTTTCCTTGTGCATTTTCGACTTTGAAGCATCAATCATACACCATCCAAGTAAGTTCCTTGATTCTTTTTCTCTTTTTCTTGTCTTAACTTTAGGGTAGAAGACTTCAACTGCAGCTTTATATTTTTAGGGTTTTTATGTTTTGTTAGATTTAGTTTAAGATTAGGGCTATGTACGCTTGTATACTGAATTCAGTATGGCGCACACATTGCATGTCTGATATGCCTTTTAGAGGCTTCAAAAGTGCGAGAAAACAAACTGTGTTTTCTATATTTTCTCGAAAATGCAATGAACTCGCTAAGCGAGCATGCTGCGCTAAGCGAGTTTATCCATACTCATTGTATGTAAGCGTTATCTGAAGAACTTGTTAAGCACGTTTACCGCGCTGATCGAGGTCGTACCCGAATCAAATAAACATTAAAAATGCAGTATCCAGGAAGTGATCCTAGGTCGTCTCCCAATGAGCAATGGTTAACCAAACATTCATAACAGATAGTAATAAAACAATAAAGAATTGGGGGGGGGGGGGTTGTTTGTTTTTGTAAATTAAACCGCAAGAAAATTCGAAATAAATAAATAACAAAATTAAAACATGTTGTTTCCCCTTGATTCACAAGCAAGTCTCTTATCCTAGGTTACGAGAATTTATCCTTAATCAGTTCAACCACTTAATCTAACCCTAAATTAAAATACTAAGCGAAAATTAACATAAGGTTGTCATTATGTGATAAAGCAACACATACACCAATTAATCATGAACGAAACTGATCATTAAGCATGAACGTAAGTTAAGCACAGAGACAATTAATCAAGCACTAAGCATGCATGGATTAATAGCAACAAATACAGAGTAATTGGTGAAAAGGAAAAACTGATCAGAATTCAATAGTAATAACAAAACCTCAAAGAGAGTTGTGCTTGATCCTCAAGAGAAAACAACGCTGGAGACTTAGCCTTCCATTAATCAGTAGAAACGAAATTGTAGATTGAAGCATAAACGAAATTGTAGAAAACAAATTTTATTCTACGTGAACAGTGCGCATGAACAGTAAAAACTGGAATTTTAAAATCCTAGAATTATTCTCCTCTCCCAAAACTCCCTAAACTAAAACCCTGGTGCTGTTATATAGGTCCTCAGCCCAAAAGCTTACAAATCTATTTTAAGTCCAAGCCCATAAATGAAATAAAATAAAATCTGGACAAGATAAGATAAGATTGGATGAAATAAAATCTGGACGAAATAAAATCTAGATGAAATAAAATCTGGATAAGATAAGATTTGATAAAATAAAATTGTCTGCTCTCTTCAAGTCCAAGCCCAATTCTGGATTCAAGCCCAATTGCTTATAATTCTCCTGAAATTAAATTAAGAACACAAAATTAGTCAAGTAGGCCCAAATGATAAAACTGCATAATTAATTTGACAATTAAGGCTAATCAGTAATTAAAATGGTGACAAAAAGGGTTAAGAAATAGGAGAAAATAATGACACATCACGCGCTAAGCGAGTTCATCTTTTGAGGATGAACACTCATCCTCTTCATGAACTACCTGTGGCTAAGCGAGGCTAAATCGATAAGCCCAGGTAACTTAATAAATTTTTTTGTTGATAGCCGTGCGCTAAGCCGAGCTTTCCGGAGCTAAGCGCAATTGGTTGTGGCATCTGCTGAGCTAAGCGAGCTTCACTCACTAAGTTCCCAACACTTAGTGAAATTTTTGAAGAGTTGGTGACGCTAAGCGCAACCTTTAAGGAGCTTAGCGCAAATCCTTGCAGCACATGCTCAGCTTAGCAGGCACTTTCCTGCTAAGCTAATTCTTCAGAATCTAAAAATTCTGCAACTTCCACTAAGCGGCTCCACATGTCGCTAAGCGATAGTGTTTTTTTAACAAAGACCAGCTAAGCGGACGATGTCTCGCTAAGCGGCCAGTGCCTTTTTCAGTTTTATTTTTCAGTTTTTAAAATTTTAAATAACTGTGTCCTGATCAAATGTTTGATTCCTTTGTCTGTAGATGTCTTCCAGAAAAAGAAAGAGCATTGGTGCAAGGCCCACAGCTCAATATGACACAAGAAGATTCCACTCCTTTGAGGCCTGGACCATATACACAGACAATGTGCTAGGAAGACATATACTAGCTGAGAGAAAGGTAGAAATATACCATATGGAGTTGGATGAGTTCAAGGCTGAATTGGAGAGGTGTAACTTCCATAAGCGCTTCACCAATTTAGCTGACAGCAGCATTGACTTAGCCTTGGTGAAGGAGTTCTACGCCAACCTCCACAGTCCTGAAGGGCCTTCCCCAAAACAAGTCAGAATCCGAGGCCACTTGATAAAAATTGATGCAGACAGCCTCAACACCTTCCTGGAGACACTTGTGGTACTGGCTAAGGGAGAATCCTTACCCGCTTACTCCAGATACTGTAGGATGCCTACTGATATCAGAGAGATTGAGGATGCTTTGTGTATACTAGGCCGAGGGTTTGTTTTAAATGCTGAAGGCCATCCTGGGAAGATCCTCAGGAAAGATCTGACAACTCTTGCTCAGGTTTGGAGTGTTCTCTCATACTCCAACCTGGCTCCGACTTCCCACACCTCGGATTTGACTTTAGATAGAGCTAGGTTAATTTTTGGCCTAGTCTCTCAGTTGGACATGAATGTATGAGCTCTCATCTCTGGCCAGATCACATCTATGGCCCAGTCTAACTCCTTTAGACTTGGGTTCCTTGCTCTTATCACAGCTCTATGTAGGTCCAGAGGGGCTGCTTCTGACAGCCTAGTCTTGGAAAACTTGAGTCCGGTCATTAACTTGGCCTATATCAGGAAGAACTGTTGGAACCCTGTTGATCTGATAGTTACTATTAGAGGGGCTAGGAGAGCGAAGGCAAGGCCAATTGAGGCTCCTTCCACATCTGCAGCTCCTCCTCCAGCACGTACCTTAGCATCTCTTTCTACCCCATCTTCTACAGACTTTCAACGTCTTGAAGCATACATCAAGGGCAAATTTTTTTATTACAAAGTTTATAGTTGGTAGCACCTCTAGACTCTATCCCTTCTGCTGAACAATTTAATGAATGGGTAGCCAAGCCCGGGACTCAGCCTCCCCTTCACAGGGAGGCCGAAAGTCTCACCGCTCAGGTACCACAACAGAGGGAGGATGAGTCATCTGAGACTTCCACTCCAAAGCCCCTGATCTGAAGGAAGAGGGTAGTTGAAACACAAGAAGCTGCATCCACTTCTGAGAAATCTCTTGAGGCCCCTTCCGAGCCTTCAGAACTAGTGGCAGATACAACTTCCATTCAACAGGCAGCAGACCCCTCCACTCCTGAGGATCAGACTACCCCAATCCTATCTCCGAACACCTCTCCTCCAGCTACCCCTATGCTTCACTTAATAGATGAGGAGGATGTTCAGACACAAGATACTCAAGACAGATCACAGGATTTTTAAATTCCTGAGGACATTTTTGTGCCATTTAGTTTATTATTTATTTAATTATAGTCTTATTATAGTAAGTCCTTTTTGTTAAGTTCTATTTATAAATGGTTGGTATGCTTATTCTGAAGCATTTAGAACAGTTTGACTTGTTTTTGATGACATGGTCGTGAAACACTTTTATACTTTTGTGAAAAATGGATGTATGTTTTCATTTTGAATTGAGTGCATGATTGTGATGGAGTTTGTGTTTCTTATCTTGAGTTTGAGCAAATGTGTATGTTAGAAAAAGAAAGAACAAGAATGTGAACTTGCATTTAGAATTGTTAGTCAGTAGACAGATTGATTGTGAAAGAAAAGCTTGAACTAAAATCGGTAAGAGTGTGACCTTAAACTGTGAGTGAACGACTAGCTGTGAGTGATAATCTTTGCATGAATCTTTGAATTTTAGAATGAAATGTATAAATGAGGACATAATGAAGGCCATGATTGTACATACACAAGCTCCCTTTTTGAGCTGAATGATATTGTCAAAAAATTTGAACCCTGAACTTAAATAATTATCTCCTGATACCTTGTTTAGATTTTAGAAGAGCATATGGTTCAAGGCAAATTTACTCTAAATTTGGGGGAGGAAAGTCAATTAGAATGAAAAGAAAAAGGTTAAGCATCAGCACACACAACAAATAAGTGTTTGTAAAAAAAAAAAATTGTGTTGTTACAATAAGGTCAAAAGCAACTTGAGAGGAAAAGATAGTGAGAAAACTACTTGTATAATACAAGACCATTGGGATAAGTCAAGGATTTGTGCTCTCTTAGAATCTAAGCCTTTGAATCCTAGAAAAACCAATGAATTTTTGTAGCCAAGCCTCACTACAAACCTGAGAAAGTCCTTCTGATTTTGTTTATACATTTCAGACTTTATGGCATGAGATGAAATTTAAAGATTGGACCTCTTGCTAGTTTTTATCAATGAATAGCTCAAACACTTGTGCTTGAGTGAAACAGTAGCCGTGAGACTGTGGTTTAAGCTATTTTCCTTGATATTTGTCTTATGCCTAACTTCATCTATCTATTCAGGTTACATTTTATTCTTCTCTTTGGATAACTGCACACCTTGTGAAAGACAAGTGATGAGGGCATTTTACTCCATTCTCTTATCATGCTATCAGTCACTTTGTAGCATACACCTTTGTACATAGTCACTGCATGTCATTGTCACTTGAGGACAAGTGAGCTGTTCTCTTTTTGCTAGAGGACAAGCAAAACTGTAAATTTAGGGGAGTAGTTAGTCGGTGAAAACGACTAACTTTTGTGTATAAAACTTGTATAAATTGTATCAAACTCTCCCAATTTATGGTTATTTTGTAATGTTATAAGTATTTTCTGTTAAGTATAGGTAATAAATACTTAGTATTTTCTTTTTGTATGTTTAATAATCATTTTCTCTTAATTTCAAGTTAATTAGGCAAGCTTTGGAAAGTGTTGTTTTTCACCTTCTCGCTAAGCCAATATGTTGGCTTAGCGAGCATCCGCTAAGCGCAACACTCCTGGGCTAAGCGCAAGGAAGAATCCAGAAGAAGATGAGTTGTACAGATTCACTAAGCGCACCGCTTCTGTTCATCTGCTAAGCGAGAAAGGCGCGCTAAGCCAAAAATCACTAACGTGGGCTAAGCGCACGAGCACGAACAAGCCGACCTATTTAAGCCTGAAATCAGATTTTGTGAAGGGAGTTTGGACTGGGATTCAGAGCTTTGCATGTCTAGGGTTTCTAGAGAGAGAAAGGTCCAAGTTCCAGAGAGTTTTGAGAGATTTTGTTGTGTGAAGATCTGTAGAGACCAGAGCTCGAAGCAGGAGTTGGTTAGAGAGCTTGAGATGAATTTATGAGTGATTGTGAGATCCTAGAGGTGGAGGAGACATCCTCACCACTTGTATTTTTTCAATCATTCATCTTGTTCTTCTCTTTGTTGTTAAGAAGGCTTCCTGGTATAGAAAGCTAAATCCTCTGTTGGATCTTCCCTGTAGGTACCTGATGTAAATATATTTCTATCTATTTAATGATGCTTTGTGTGTTCTCTGTGCTATCTACTTTTCATTCCAGTATGCCTTTACCTTGATCATGTAGATGCATGCTTTTTTAGGGTCATTCAACAGTGGAAACTGGTTTGACTCTAAAGTCATTGATAGTGAAGGGCTGAGTTGTCGTGCTTTCAAAAGGAATCGGGGTGCGATAAGTTAGTTGAGTATGTGTGTCTTAATGTGGTCCTGGTTGAGTTTAGTCTTACAAGAGGAATCTTCGGACGAGGCTTGATCAGGATTAGGGTAAACTATCATGAGAAATCAGGGTTTAGTATCTCAGGAGACACCATAAGAGCACATGAGCATTGTTAGATAGAGAATATCATTTTCGCATCAGGCACCTATTAGGAAGACCAACGTGTACTCTACTTGTTTTTACACATCATTTCTCTCGCGTGATTTTCATTCTTTTTGCACAGATAGTTTATACACTTGTTCATATTCACACTTATTTTTACACAATAGACGCCTATTTGCTGAAATAGATTACCAAATAACACAAGTTCCCCGAGTGTTCGATACTCGGTTCTTACCGTTTTATACTACTTGTGCGATCCGGTGCACTTGCCGAAAGCCGAACACTGATACTCTGCCAGATTATCTTTTGCACTAAGCGCGCTGAAGCTGCACTTAGCAATGGATATGCGCTTTAGCCCAACTGCTGAGCTTAGCCCCACTACTACATTTTGCAATTCAAAACTTAGCCTCTTTTTCACCTGAAAATGCACAGATTTCATCATTAAATCCAATGGAAATATTCTAGAGACAACATTAACCATAAAACAAGATTTATTTCCAAAAATTACTACAAAATAACCATAAATTGGGGAACTATACAAGCTTTGGAAAATGATTTCTATACAAAAGTTAGTCGTATGAAGCGACTAATAGTTATCCAAGGAGAGGTCTTCTAGAGTTCTCTATTCTCTAGTAAATTCTTTAGGCATTGTCATAGAGATTTCTTTGCTTTGTTCAAGCTCTTCTTATCCTTGATGTCATCTTCAAGAGTAGAATCCTTTTCCTAAAAACCTATATCTTCTTCTAAAGAATTATCTTAAGCAATAAAGTTAGTTTCATCACAAACTACATGTACAAATTCTTCAACATTTAGAGTTCGTTTATTGAATACTCTATATGCTCAAGAGGTTATACTTTAGTCCAACCACATATAGAACATTTTTATTTGAGTTTTGTACTGACTTCTAATATTTCCTTCTCCCATTATATTTCCTTCTGACAAGCATCTACTTTTTGTTAGCCTACTACATACGAACTCCACAGTTAAGTGTGCTTATCTTGAAGTAGTTACGGGATGGGTGATCTTCTAGCAAGTTTCCTAGAAAGCATATGAGAGAGGATAAAGCACGCTGAAAAGTCTTGTGTAGGTTTATGGGGACAATCATTGCCATGAAGGACACCATAAAAGGTATTGAGATTCTGATCTTAGAACATATTTTGGCAGACCTTCAAAGGGTCCAACTGACAGCTCTAAGCTCTATGATGACTGGTTTGAGGTCATGGGCTTAGGAAGACAAAGATTATGAAGAAGTTCTCGGAGGACAAGAGTGAAGACTTTAAGTTCAAATCTCTAACTTCCTCTGGAAGGATTATCCATTGGATTTGCATGTACTTTATGCTGCCTCGAGTTGGAACTTTTCAAAAGATAAATAACCATGATCCTCTGGTTATTTGCTGCCTTTTGAAGAAGGTTCCCTTCAGCTCGCCTCATTTGATCATTAATTACATGATCAAGGCAACCCAGCCTATGAAATCCACCTTTAGTGTTCTTTATGGAATGCTAATGACCCTGGTGTTTAAGCACTTTGGAGTGCCTTTGGAAGATAAAGCTAATAATGATGATGTTCTATCTTAGGGTGAGAAGAATGTTGCTATATCAAAGTTAATTCCACACCCAGGTTTGAAGAAGGCTTGTAGATGCTTTGATGAAGAGGAAGAACAAAACAAGGAGAAGAAGAGGAATAAAAAGAATGAAAAGGAAGAAAAAGAAAGAAAAGACACAAAGAGGTCACCACAACTCCTTACTAACTTCATCAAAAGTGGCTAAAGGCTTAAGGCAATAGTAGGAAGAAGTCCTCAGACCAAGGACCAAATGGTGGAAGAGAAGAAGTTGCCTTCGGAGGAAAAGCCTATTTCTTCACCTACTGTTTGAAGCATCTGTGCCAGAGATGGAGATCTTTAATATCAGTTGTACCCTTGGATCTATTCAACGAGCATTTAAACTGCAGAAATTCAGGTTGGTAAGCTGGTAGAAGAAGTGACTCAAGCTATGAGCAGAAGAGAAGAAGAGATTGTAGAGGTTGACACTCAAGAGGAGAGCCTTATGAATGAGCATGATTTAGAAGAAGAAGATGAGAAGAAAGTGCAACAATGAGAATAGTGCTTACAAACACACACTCGACATGAAGGTAATTTCCAAGTTAACACATGTTCTCATCAACTAACTATCAAAGAAGAAAGGCATGAAGACCATGAGGGTTCAATCATTCTAGGACAACCTTGTCTGCCATTTGCTAGTTGTGTTTTCAACATGGGTAAAGGTAAATTGGAATTGAATGTAGAGGATCAAAAGATCTCCTTTGACTTAATTGAAGCAATAAAACACCCAGATGACGATGAAGATTGGTTCGAAGCAGAAATATCAGAGCAGGAGATGGAATTAATAGCCTCAGACATGATATTACAGACGTCTGGGGAACAAGAATTTGAATATGTGACAAAATATCTAGTCAATGAAGATGGAGGAAGAATGCTAGCTTGTGTTGAAAAACTGGGGGATCTAGACGATGAATCTATTGATCATGTGATGTTTGAAGAATTGGAAAACAATAAACCAAAAGAAAAGCCCAAAGTAGAATTAAAGACCTTTCCAGCACATCTAAAGTATGTATTCTTGGAGGACAATTAGACCAAACCTGTTATAATTAGCAGCTCCTTGCAGAAGAAAGAAGAGGATCAACTGGTACAGATTCTGAAAAGTTACAAAGCCGCTATTGGTTGGCACATCTCTGATTTAAAAGGAATCAGTCCCTCATATTGTATGCACAAAATTAATATGGGAGCTGATTACAAGCCAGTGAGACAACCTCAAAGAAGGCCGAATCCAATAATGAAAGAAGAAGTAAGAAAGGAAGTGCTCAAATTGCTAGAGGCAGGGCTCATTTACCCAATCTCGGATAGTTCATGGGTTAGTCCTGTTCAAGTTGTTCCGAACAAGGCAGGTATGACAGTGATAAAAAATGATAGAGATAAGCTAATTCCTACAAGAACAATTACTGGGTGGAGGATGTGTATTGATTACAGGAAGCAAAATGAAGCCACCAGGAAAGACCATTACCCGCTTCCCTTCATGGATCAAATGCTTGAGAGACTTGCAGGGCAATCTTTCTACTGTTTCTTAGATGGATACTCGGGCTACAATCAAATTGCAGTAGATCCTCAGGACCAAGAAAAGACAGCTTTCACATGTCCTTTCGGTGTATTTTCTTATCACTGCATGTCATTCGGTTTATGTAATGCCCCAGCTACATTCCAGAGATGTATGATGGCAATTTTTGCTGACATGGTAGAGAAATGTATTCAAGTTTTTATGGATGATTTCTTTGCCTTTGGTGCATCTTTTGAAAATTGCCTAGCAAATTTAGAGAAAGTGTTAGAACGCTGTGAAGAATCTAATTTGGTGCTCAACTGGGAAAAATGTCACTTTATGGTTCAAGAAGGTATCATGTTGGGACACAAGATTTCTAGAAGAGGAATTGGGGTGGATAAAGCAAAGATTGAGGTTATTGATAAATTTCCACCTCCAATTAATGTTAAAGGCATACGGAGTTTTTTGGGTCATGCTGGATTCTATCGACGATTCATTAAAGACTTTTCCAAAATTGCTAAACCACTGAGTAATCTGCTGAACAAGGATGTTGTGTTTGTGTTTGATGATGAATTTTTAGAATCCTTTAATACCATTAAAGCCAAGTTGGTCTCTGCTCCTGTGATCACAACACCAGATTGGGGACAAGAGTTTGAATTAATGTGTGATGCAAGTGATTATGCAGTAGGTGCTGTGCTGGGACAGCAAAAGGGCAGAATTTACTATTCTAGCAAGGTCTTGAATGATGCTCAGATCAATTATTCCACCACTGAGAAAGAATTACTAGCAATTGTGTATGCACTTGAGAAATTTAGATCTTATTTGGTGGGGTCAAAGATAGCAATTTACACTGATCATGTAGCAATTAAATATTTGTTACTTCAAGAATTTGATTTAGTCATCAAGGACAAGAAGGGATCTGAAAATGTGGTAGAAGACCACCTATCCAGATTAGTCAATGAGGAGGTCACTTTAAAAGAGGCTGAAATAAAAGATGAATTTCCTGATGAATTTTTGTTTATGATTGCAGAGAGACCATGGTTTGCTAACATGGCAAATTTTAAGGCAGCTGGGATCATTCCCAAAGACCTCACTTGGCAGCAGTGGAAGAAATTATTGCATGACACACGATTTTATATATGGGATGATCCACACTTGTTCAAGGTAGGTGCAGATAATCTTCTAAGAAGATGTGTGACAAGTGAGGAAGCCAAGGGTATATTGTGGCACTGTCATAATTCACCATGTGGAGGGCATTATGGTGGAGACAAAACAGCGGCTAAGGTCTTACAGTCAGGATTTTTCTAGCCAACACTCTTCAAAGATGCCCATCATCATGTCTTGAAGTGTGATCAATGCCAAAGAATGGAGGGAATATCCCAAAGGAATGAAATGCCTCTTCAAAACATTATGGAAGTTGAAGTTTTTGATTGCTGGGTTATTGATTTCATGGTTCCTTTCCCTTCATCTGCAGGTAATGAGTAAATTTTGGTGGCTATTGATTACGTGTCTAAATGGGTGGAAGTTGTGGCCACTCCAAGAAATGATGCTAAGGCTGTGGTAAAGTTTATAAAGAAAAATATTTTTGCTCGATTTGGGGTGCCTCGGATTTTGATTAGTGATGGTGGTTCGCATTTTTGTAATGCTCAGCTTCAAATGGTGTTGAGTCAATATCATGTGAATCATAAGGTAGCGTCACCCTATCACCCTCAAACTAATGGCCAAGCTGAACTATCCAACAGAGAATTAAAGAAGATATTAGAGAAAATAGTGGTGTCAACCAGAAAATATTGGAATCAAATTAGAAGATGCACTATGAGCTTATAGAATTGCATACAAGACCCCAATTGGCTTATCTCCTTTTCAACTGGTGTATGGGAAATCATGTCATTTACTAGTTAAAATGGAACACAAAGCATATTGGGCTCTGAAATTCCTAAATTTTGATGAGAAGGCATCCAGGGAGCAAAGGAAGATTCAACTTTTAGAATTAGAAGAAATGCGACTGACAGCATATGAATCTTCAAAAATCTACAAAGAAAGAGTCAAAGCCTATCACGATAAAAAGCTGTTGAAGAGAGATGTTAAACCAGGACAACAGGTATTGCTTTTTAATTCAAGATTGAAATTATTTCTTGGTAAACTGAAGTCCAAATGGTCAGGACCTTTCGTCATTAAGAATGTTCGGCCTTATGGTGCAATAGAGCTGCATGATCCATAATCTCAGGACCCTGACAGAACATGGGTGGTGAATGGTCAAAGATTAAAATTGTACCATGGTGGAGAATTTGAGAAGGCAAACACCATCTTGCATTTTATCACCCATTGAGGTACATGCGTCAAGCTAATGACGTTAAAGAAGCGCTTCCTACGAGGCAACCCAGTTCTGATTCCTTTCATTTTGTTTTTCATTCATTCCATAAGTTGGAATTCGCTTTTTGATCATTGAAAAAGGGGATATCAACTTATAATGAGTTAGAGATATTGGGGGGTTGTTCTACATGTTTTGAGAAAGTGGACTGAAAATAACTTAAAAACATTTTCGAGGAAACAATCCACTCGCTAAGCGCATGTCATGCGCTGAGCGCATCTCCGTTTTTTCGCTAAGCGAGGTTAGCCTGCACTAAGTGCCCAAACCCCTGCATCTCAAGGTGAGTGGCTCGCTAAGCTAGCCATGGGCGAGCTTAGCCCAATTCAATTCGATCTAAATTGGGCTTAGCGAGAGTCCATTCGCTGAGCGCATCATGTTTCGTGGCTAAGCGCGTTGCACTTGCGCTAAGCCCTATTCTTTGCGGCCAAATCACTGGTTTAATCAAGCTAAGCGAGACCCATTCGCGCTAAGCGAAATTCCTTGCGGCCTGGATAGCGCTAAGCTAGCAACCACTTGCTAAGCGCATGCCCCCCTGTATGTAGGATGCAGTATTTTCGCTAAGCTGACCAAGAATGCGGCTTAGTGAGAGTTGCAGGTTTTCTTATCTGCACAAGTCGCTTAGCGTGCTGCTTTTCACTAAGCGTAGTTCTCTGTGCTAAAAAATAAAATAAAAAAAATTGAATTTCAAAATTTGGGCTTGGGCTTAGTGAAACGGCCTGTTAAGCGAGCGTATTGAGAAACCAAACGTCTCTCGAAACTCGCTTAGCGGCCGCACTCGCTAAGCGAGTTGGTCGAAAAACAGATAAGTGAGTGTAACAGCAGTTACACTCACATTCACTCGGATTTTCTAAAACGCGTCTCCGGCAACCTCTCTCTCCTAAATATTTGTGCATTGCATTTGTGCATTCTTCCTGCATCTTCTGTTAATCTTCACGAAGCATTTCTGATCCAAGTAAGTTCCTCATTTCATTTATGCTTTTACTTTTGTTAATACCTTAAGATAGAAGACATTAGGTTAGCAATTTAATTTTTAGGATTATATTGTAAATAGAATAGATAAAAATTAGGACTTTGTGAAAGATTGTACTGTGTAGGCAATTTTGATGGTTTTGCATGTTTGATAGGTGCCTTTTAGAGGCCTAAAAAAAGAAGATAACGAAGTTCATTTTCTGCGTTTTTTTTGGAAAACGCGACGAAGTCGCTAAGCACATCTGCTGTGCTAAGCGAGTTCATCAAAAGTGCTTGAATGTATGTATTTCCAGACGAACTCGCTAAGCCAACCATGATGCACTAAGCGAGTTCATCTTTTTAAAATGAATGCTCATCATCTGGTATGAACATGGCTAAGCGACAGCTGTGTGCGCTAAGCCATCAGAGCCTTGAAAGAGAAAAAACTTGAGGCTAAGCGAGTGTTGACTCGCTAAGCCCAAGTAACTCAGAGCATTTTCTGATCAATTGTTGTGCGCTAAGCCAAGGATATTTGAGCTAAGCGCAATTCGTTGCAGCAATCATTGGGCTAAGTGTGTCTGATGCGCTAAGCAACTTAACTTAGATAAATTTTGTGAAGTTTGGGTGCACTAAGCGACACTATTGTTGGCTAAGTGCTATTTAGTGCGACCTTGACTCGGCTAAGCGTGACCCTGTTGCGCTAAGCCTATGTGTGAAATAACTTGCTCTTGGCTAAGTGACTGCCTGCCTCGCTAAGCCAATTATGCATAAACAAATTTTCTAACATAATTGGCTAAGCGTGCCCCTGTTGCGCTAAGCCATAGTGTTATATCTGATGCAATCCTACCCCGCAAGGGCATTGGCTAGAAGACTCCAAGTAGATTGGGCTAGAGATCCAAGGAAAGGCCCTAGGGTTCTCATGAGCCTTAGGGTAGATTTCGAGCCCATGGGCTAAGTATGAGCCCGCTTATCTTTGTAAATATTAGAATAGGTTATTCCTTCGTCTAGGCCTTGTATTTTGGCCATTCTAGTAGTATAGGGTTTTAGCCTTGTATTTCAGGGCATTTTGAATTGTCTTTGTAATAAGGAATTTTTTTGTTATTTTCATGTTTTTTTTCATGGGGGTGAGCTTAGCTATTATAGGGGGTGTGTAGCTAAGCTCTAGCTTCTCATCTCAAGGAGGTGAGCTTAGCTATTAGAGAGGTATGTGTAGCTAAGCTCTAGCTTCTTTAGGAATCTTCTTAAGGAAGCTTCTCAAGGAGGTGAGCTTAGTTATGAGAGGGGTGTGTGTAGCTAAGCTCTAGCTTCTCAAGGAAGTTTTCTCAAAGAAGCTTCTCAAGGAAGTTTTCTCAAGAAAGCTTCTCAAGGAAGCTACCTAGTCTATAAATAGAAGCATGTGTAACACTTGTTGTAACTTTGATGAATGAGAGTCTTGTGAGACACAACTCAAAGTTCAACTTCTCTCCCTCTTTTATTCCTTCAATTTCGTGCTCCCCCCTCTCTCTTTCTCTCCCTCTTTCTTTTCCTCCATTGAAGCATCCTTCCAAGCTTCTTATCCAATGCTCATCTTGGTGGTGAAGCTCCTTCTTCCATGGCTTATTCCCTAGTGGATGGCGCCTCCTCTCACCTCTTCTCCTTTGTCTTCCGCTGCATCTCCATGGTGGAAAATCACCATTAAAGGACCTCATTGAAGCTCAAAGATCCAGCCTCCATAGAAGCTCCACAAGCAAGCTTCCATCAATATCTCTGAGGGCGCACTAAGCGAGCAGTATCCCACTAAGCACACATAGTTAATTTCAACTTTTATTTTTTGTTTTTGAACTTGAATAAATTTTGGTCTAATGTGAATTTTGGGTTCTTTTTACAGATGGCATCTAGGAAAAGGAAAAGCACTGCTTCTAGGCCACAAGCTCAGTATAATACCAAGAGATTCCAATCCTTGGAAGCTTGGAACCGATATACAGATAACATTTTAGACTGGAGGATCCTTTCAGAAAGGAATGTTAAGATTTGTCATACTGAATTCGACAAGTTTAAGGCAGAATTAGAAAGGCGTAACTTACACAAACGCCTCGCCAATCTCCAAGATGGAAGCATAAATATGGGTGTGGTAAAGAAGTTTTATGCTAACTTATACAGCACAGAAGACCAGAGCCCTAAGCAAGTGAGGGTAAGAGGACATTTAATCAAGATTGATGCTGACAGCCTAAACACCTTCTTAGAGACCCCAGTAGTTTGCTGCCTGTCTCTACATCCCTAGTAGGGGTTTTGTTCTGAATGCAGAGGACCATCCTTGGAAGCTTCTAAGGAAAGATCTTACCACTCTTGCACAAACATGGAGTGTCCTCTCCTACAACAACCTGACTCCCACTTCCCACACCTCTGATCTTAATATGGACAGGGCCAGGTTGGTTTACGGCTTAGTCACAGGCATGGACATGAATATCGGAGCCCTAATCTCAGGTCAAATTTCTACCATTGCTCAGAGTAACTCCTATAGGCTCAGATTCCTAGCCTTGATCACTGCTCTATGTAGAGCTAGAGGAGTTACCTCTAACAGTCTAACCTATGAGAGCCTGAGCCCGACCATTAACTTGGCTTACATTAAGAAAAACTGTTGGAATGTGGATGATCTGACAGTTAACTTCAGAGGGGCTAGGAAGGTAAGGGCTCGACCAGCAGATATTCCTTCTTCTTCTGCACCACCAACTCCTTCCAGTTCTGCCACTCCTACACCAGCTCCTCCCACTTCTGCCACCCTTACACCAATTGCCCAGGACTCTCAGCGCTTTGAAGCCATGCTTTAGAGTATTCATCAAGGGCAGATTTTATTACTGCAAAGCTTGCAAGTGGTAGCTCCTCCAGGGTCCATTTTGTCGGTAGAGCAGTTCATTAAAAAGGTATCCTGGCCTGGAACCTTACCTTCTACTGTGAAAGAGGGTGAGGGCCCCAGTGCTTAAGTACCTCAACAGGTACATGGAACCTTACCTTCTATTGTGAAAGAGGGTGAGGGCCCCAGTGCTTAAGTACCTCAATAGGTACATGATGCGTCTTTTGAGGTTACCATCCCTGGAGCTTTTGATTTTTCAGGTGCAGGAGTAGAGATTAGATCTGATGAGGTTGTTCTTCTTAAGCCAATTGTGCCAGTTATACATGAGTGATGTGCCATCATTTTCTTCTATTTTCTAAACCCTTTTTGCACCATTTTAATTATTGATTGGTCTTAATTGTCAATTAATTAGGCAGTTTTATTATTTGGGCCCATTCAGCTAATTTGATGTTTTTAATCTAATTTCAGGAATTAATGAAGCATTGGGCTTGAATCTAGAATTGGGCTTGGACTTGAAGAGGGCAGACTAATTTATTCTATAAAATTAGATCTTATCTTATCTAGATATTATTTTTAGATTTGATCTCATCTAGATATTATTTCATCTAGATCTTATCTTATCTTATCTTATCTAGATTTGATTTGATTTTACTTATGGGCTTGGATTTAAAACATATTTGTAAGCTTTGGGGCTGGAAAAAACTATATAACAGCACCAAGGTTCTAGTTTAGGGACCCCCTCTCTCCCTCGCGGGAGACTCTCTCTCTCTCTCCTCTCTCTCTTCTATTTTTCGTTTTTAGTTTTAGGCTCTCTTCTCTTTCTCTTTTAATTTCGTTTTTTTACAATTCCAGTTCAGACTTTTAGTTTTATCAATAAAATTTCATTCTCTATTTGATTAATGGAAGGCTAAGTCCGCAGCGTTGTTTTCCCTTGAGGATCAAGCACAGTTCTCTTTGAGGTTCTATTATTACTGTTAAATTCTGTTTAGTTTTTTCCTCTTCACTAATTACTTTGAATTTGTTGCTTTTAATTCATGCATGCTTAGTGCTTGATTAATTGTCTCTGCGCTTAATTTACGTTCATGCTTAATGATCAATTATGAGTAATTGGTGTATGTGATGCTTAATCACATAATGAATGCCTTATGTTGAATTTCGCTTAGTAATTTAATTTAGGGTTGGATTAAGTGGTTAAACTGATAAAGGATAAACTCTCGTAACCTAGGATAAGAGACTTGCTTGTGAATCAAGGGGAAGCAACGTGTTTTAATTCTGATATTTTCTAATTCACATATATTCGCTGTTTAATTTACAAAAGCAAACAACCCCCCCCCCCATTGTTACTGTTACTGTTACTGCAAGTATATTATGAACATTTGGCTTGTCACTGCTCGTTGGGAAACGACCTAGGATCACTTCCTAGTTACTACATTTTAATGTTTATTTGATTCGGGTACGGCCTCAATCAAATTTGGCGCCGTTGCCGGGGAGCAGTGTCCAAAGGTTCATAATAGCTAGCTATTGTTGTGTGTTTAATCCTTTCGTGTTTTATGTTTAATTGTTAGTATTGTGTTAGTATGTGTGTTAGTGTTGATTAGTTCACTGGTATTGATAATAGACAAATCCAGAATCCATATATCTAGGCTAATTAGACTTGTCAGGTTTTAGCGATTTTAATATATAGATTTTAGTCCTTATTTTCATTGTCGGACTTCCTTAGAAGTAGTTATTCCTTATTTTTTTACTGTTGGGTTTTAGGAGTAAGTATTTAGATTTAGTAGATTTAGATCTTATTTATTTGAATTTCTTAGAAGTAGTTATCTTTATCGCAATTTAAATATTTTATCATATCTTATCTTTAAATTTTTTTATCTTATCTTATCTATTATCTTTATCTTCTATTTTGATCTTTCAATCTTTTATCTTCGAATTTTATCTTTAAATATCTTATCTTTTCTTTTATCTTCTAATTTTATCTTTAAATATCTTATCTTTTCTTTACCTTATCTTCTATCTTCTATTTTAAATTCTTATCTCTTGCTTTTAAATTGGGTTTGCATTAATCTAAATACAAACAAAGTCCCTGTTTCAGTCTTGGGTGTTTTGCTGTGAAGATTGTGCAGCCAAGCAGGAAAGATTGGAAGTACCAGGCTTGATGATGCTCTCTGGGCACATCGGACTGCCTACAAAGCACCCATAGGAATGTCTCCTTATCGGGTTGTCTTGGGAAAGGCATGTCATCTTCCAGTGGAAATTGAGCACAAAGCATACTGGGCAGTGAAGACTTGCAACTTCTCTATGGATCAAGCTGGCGAGGAAAGGAAGTTGCAACTGATTGAGATCAAAAGCGACTCCACAAACAAGAGCTTCAAGGTCAACGAACATCGACTTAAGCCATTCCTCACGAACCCTTCTTTAGTGGACGTAGTGGTGGAAGAGACTTCCTTACTCCACCCTACTCTTCCTCCACCATGACTTAGGGAGTTTTTCTTTTCCTATCTCCTTCTTTGCTTTTATTACACTTGTCCGATTCTCTTTGATGATTTAATTGTTTTTAATCTTTTAATTGTGCTACATTGAGGACAATGTGTTGTTTAAGTATGGGGGGGGGGGGGAGTGTTCTTTGGTTTCGCTAGTTTTGTTGGTTTTGTTAATTTGTTAGTTGTGTTAATTTGTTAATGTTGTTAGTTTCGTCGGATTTTCAGTTTAATATTTTGGGTCAATTTTGTGTGCACGTACGACTTTGCATGTTTTTCTTTGAATTATAGGATATGTTCAAGAATGGGTAATTGTTTTGAAAATAAAAGTTCTTGACATTTTGTGACTTGAAATCCTTGATTCTTCTCTACATGTCATGATAGTTTTGAAAGCTCAATTTGAAAGTGATGATTTTACCTTTGTGAGAATTTGAGCCATCCATCATTATAATCATTTGGTGTGTTTTGCCCCATTGATTGCTTGCACAATAGCCTTGGCTTGATTCTTGTTGATGCGTCCTAATTCACATGCATATTTGGAAATGATTAAGGCAATTTTGTTCTTATAAGCTTCTAGCCAAATGGACTTACCTTGAATTAATTCCTTTGATAGCCCTTTTGAGCCTTGTTTTCCCTTTCCTTGTTTTGAAGCTCACTACAAGCCTTAAGTGAAAAACCATGATATTACCATATCCTTAAGGAATTTTGGAGCTTTGGAATTGTTTTGGGAATAAGTGTGGGGGGGTTTTTTGTTTCATTGGACAACTTGTTTTGTTGGCTATGCTTCATGATGTATTTTGGGCCATACTTGATGTACATTGTATATTGGTTAAATGTTGGACATGCTGAATGAAATGTTGTTTCTCAAAGGCTAAAAAAAAAAAAAAAAAAAAATTTGAAAAAAAAAAAAAAATTCTAAAAAAAAAAAAAAGAAAAAAAAAAGGAAAAGCAATAAAGTTGAGTGAATAAGATCTTAAATGGCACAAGAATGATGAAACTCTTGGTTCTACTCTTCATGTTTAATTTTTATCTTTACTTCTTTTTATTTTCTTATTTTTTTCTTAATATGCACTTATTCCCCTTTGCTCCTCTATTCCTTTGGGATTTAGCCACTTATTCCATATTTCTCCATACCTTGTCCTTGGCCCCATTACAACCTTAAAAGACCTTTTGATCCTCATGTGCTTGTGTTTATGGGTTGATTGTCAATTTTAGAATCTTGCCAAGTTTATGTGGTGTTTTGCTTTCATGGGTGCTTTGAGGGTAAATAGTAGCCTAGACACTTGAGAGATAGAGTGTATATCTTGTGAGGCTTTATCACTTTTCATTCTTGAGCTGATTAAATATTTTGCCATGATTGGGTTGCTTGGATGATTTTCATGAATGTCTTGACTTTTTGGATCTCCTTATGTTAGATGTTACCCATTCCTTTTATTCCTTGATGTTCATTGAGAAATATGTGAATGTTTTTGTTTGTCTCCCTCTGATATCCTTGGATTTTGTTCTTTGTTTCATTTTGCCCAGGAGTGCAAAAGGCTAAGTATGGGGGGTTTTGATGTGCCATCATTTTCTTCTATTTTCTAAACCCTTTTTGCACCATTTTAATTATTGATTGGTCTTAATTGTCAATTAATTTAGGCAGTTTTATTATTTGGGCCCATTTCAGCTAATTTGATGTTTTTAATCTAATTTCAGGAATTAATGAAGCATTGGGCTTGAATCTAGAATTGGCTTGGACTTGAAGAGGGCAGACTAATTTATTCTATAAAATTAGATCTTATCTTATCTAGATATTATTTAGATTTGATCTCATCTAGATATTATTTCATCTAGATCTTATCTATCTATCTTATCTAGATTTGATTTGATTTTACTTATGGGCTTGGATTTAAAACATATTTGTAAGCTTTGGGGCTGGAAAAACTATATTAACAGCACCAAGGTTCTAGTTTAGGGACCCCCTTCTCTCCCTCTGCGGGAGAACTCTCTCTCTCTCTCTCTCCTCTCTTCTATTTTTTCGTTTTTAGTTTTAGGCTCTCCTTCTCTTTCTCTTTTAATTTCGTTTTTTTTACAATTCCAGTTCAACTTTTAGTTTTTATCAATAAAATTTCATTCTCTATTTGATTAATGGAAGCTAAGTCGCAGCGTTTGTGTTTCC